>NC_056743.1:365889839-366594271 GCF_019279795.1 Protopterus annectens | reverse complement strand
GTGCCTTCAATGAAATGCGTTTTCAATTAATTTTTTTTAATGCTTTGTGATTCAATGAAATGAACTGTAACCACTTACACACAGCTACATACGCACAGAAGGCATACAGGTGCACACACACATATTTTATAATGTTATTACACTTCTGTTAGGTGTCTTTTAACAATGCAAATGATCCAACAGAATGATCACTGCTGAGTACCATCAATCAAAGGGGGCAGGAGACAGCCTCAGAGGACATCATTCTTCCAGTCGACATTTAAAGGAGTCATACGTCCTTACATAGAGATCGGAGCACAAGTGAGGGATGTAAACAGGAAGCAAAAATGTTTAAAAAAAGTCTGGAGCATAACTTGGGCAGTGTTCTGCTCTTTCTGCTACAGGCCCACAAAAAAAATGTTACTGATAATATTCCTGCATGCCACTTGGGAATCAGCACTATACTAGTTTAGAACATTCACATGTCAAACTAGTACCAACTGCATACATACTAATTTGGCTGCTTAAACCTCTAAGTTGGGAGGGTGGCCTAAAGGATAAGGTGTTTGCCTTACAAACACAAGGTGCAGGGTTTGAGTCTCACAAGAGATAATTGTCTAAGCTTAAAATGGCTCGCAAGGGCAGTTAGCATAGTTCTAATCTATGAACCTATAAGTACATGGTAAAGGAGTGGAATAATTTCAAAAGCAGTAATCCTACTACATCATTTACAATGAGTACCTAACTCAGATGCACTACGTTCACTCTTAGGCTAGCTGATATAGAAAAACCAACATGAATGCAATGAATGCAGTACATCACCTATATTAAACCCCTTAATTAACTATTACGCAACTTAATTATTAATACCAATATAAGTAGTTATCAGTTACAGCAGATCTGAAACTATTAGCCATTTAAGATATTGTCACAGAAACTGAAAAAAATGCATTTAATGCTATCTCAACAGACAGAAAAACAATTAAAATTGAATTCCTTCATCAAAACCAAGAATCTGCAGTGTAGAGGTGTCCATCACAGAGATTCTTGAAGCACTGACGTAAGCCTAACTCCTACTGAGTTGGACTTTGACCACAAAATTTACTAATGCAATTATCAGCCCAATTACAGAAAGACAATGCAGTTAGAAAATGAAGGGTCTGGGCATAAAATGAATAGGTACATCATGTACCTCTAAGGCAACACCAGCACTGCCTGTGCACATTCATGGAGTGAATGGTCCACTTAGATGCATTCTAGCACCACCAAGAAAACCAGAAACTGTACCTATTATTTCACCCACTTCGCACACTATCTACATCAATGAGGGAAGATGGACCTGTTGAAGGAACATTTCCAAAACAGCACCATTCTCTGCACTAAGTGACCAAACTTAGGTACCACAAAGAATTGACTGTTGTCCAAACGGATAAGGAAGTGCTTAAAAAGTAAATGAAATGTTCATCCAAGACCTTAAGGCACACAGAGTAACAGAAAATATGTAACAATTTCCAGGTTTATAGTTGTTTCAATAATATAATGATGTCTTCCTGCAGGTATGAAATCTACAAAGAAATGCATTTGTATAGCTGGACAGTCATACATACAGTGCTACAGCAAAGACACTGGCAGCAATACTACATCAAGGCTACTACAGAAGCTAAAACTACACAACTACATACACTGGTGGAAATGTATTCATGGTGACCAGTAGCTATGACATTTAGGTCCCATTCTTCAGTGACATGTATGGAGGGGTGCTGTGTAGCAGAAAGCAGCTCAAAACATTTCCATGTTTACTAGCGGACACATACTGGGCCTGATAATAGCATTCAGATTCAGCATTCAAGCACCCCACCAAAACTACATAATTTCCAGAGCTGTAAATTTGTTGGGGTGCATTTGGCAAAAGAAGGGCTCCATTATTTTATGACAGACATCAGTAAGGAAACACATACAGAACTGTATTCCCAATTAAGTTCAACTGACACCACACAACACAGGGGCCAACCTTTATGTTTCACTTTTCTTGCCTTCATTTTCCTTTACTAAAAAATAAGGATAGCTTTGTGGTAATGCTCTATTTTATTCCCTAAATCTGATGCAGTCTCCTCCTTTTATACAATGTATACATACACTTGCACACTGCTGCAGAATTCATTTTCTGTATGTATACTGTAACTCCATGATATCAACCGAAAGCTTAAATAATGCTGCAAAAGTAGTCACTTACCTGTTGTCTGTCTGCTATGGATCTGCAGATGTTTATACTTGTGTAGTAATTCAATCTGCATAAATGTCAAATTCCTGTGCATATCTCAAGTATTGTTCTCTAGACCAAATTGAGGAAAATCATTTCACATCCCCAGTCTCGCTAAAGGTTAAGAACTTCTCTTCAGATAAGGGGTTACAAGTAGCAGAGATAATTCTAGGTCACTTTCCAGAAATATTGTGCATGTCAATTACATTAATAACTTGAACAAAAAAGGTTTTTATATATGGTACCTGATGGTCTCAAATTAAAGATCACATAATGCTGCAAATCTCTCAATGATACCTGCTGTTGGCTTTCCAAGATGGTTGCACACTGATCAACAGTATAATTTCAGCTCTCTGTGTGGAAAACAAAATCTGACACGTAAGGGTCAGTAATTCTTCATATTTTAGTACAATTTACTTACAAACTAGTAAGTACACTGCCTGGATGCCAGTAACCAAGAAACTTACTGACCCTGAAAGAAAATAAACTATGAAAAAAGGAGAGAAAACAGTAACTGGGAAGAATCCTGCAGATGTTTAGCAAAAAGCAGTTCAAGCTCCAGCTTTGGTTCAAAAGAAGGCTTCCAGTAATTTAGAGAAATAAATAAGTCAAACATACTCAGAGTCAATTAAAATGAAAAACTGAAGGAGTACATAAACAGAAATAAAAGGTTGGAAAAAAACTGGAAGAAGCTTTAAACATCTACTCAGATGAACTGATAAAATTGCAAAAATCAGAGGATTAATTGAAGAAAAGGCTATCTGAGTACGAAAATGCTCAAGAAGAGCTGTTTAAAAAATGGTAGAGTTAGGGGACACAGCACACCCAGAAAACTTAATATCTTCTGCTGTACCAGAGAAACTGAAAGGAAGACAAAGTATTATTTTTTATGAAAGCATAAATAAGAACCTAGACTAGTATTCCACAGCAGAATTTGTTAATTGAAAGGGCACATCATGTGTATATTCCAAACCTGGGCATGGGAAAGCAGCCAATACCTGTATTATTAAAGATAAAAATCATATCAGCAGACAGTTAACCCTGATAAAACTGTTCCAAAATATTAAAATCTGGAGACCGTAGTGTTTGGGGAAAATTATTATTCACTTTACACCAGGCAGGCGAGAATCAAATTTACCTTAACAGGCAAGGAATGTTGATAAGCAGGTGTGAGATTCAAGCTGCTGTATCCAACTGTCTTCAGAGTTTTTTTTTTTTCCTCGAGGATCAAAGTTATTTTTTAATGCAGAACAAGTTAAGGAGGAAATAAAGTTTAGCCAACAAAAAATTAGAAAGAACTGCTGGCTCCAATAAAGTCTGTCCCTCCAAATATTCTTCTTTTCAGAGAACAAACTATTCACAAAGCACTTCCACCAAAATGCACACAAGGTAATTTCCAAACTTGGACATCGATTCACAAACAAAATAAAAATAAAAATTGATTGGATTAAAAGCTTTCATCTCCCTTCAGGAGACTTCATCAGAATCAACATCTAAAAGCGCTTTACCCTTTTTATATCAACCAACAAACCAATTCATTGGTCAAACCATTAAATGCACCACTTATTAACTATTAAAGCAGCATTTCATTTATGATACCTAAAGGTGCAAATTGTAATGTATGCAACCAAATTCATGAGAGGCATAGCTTGAACAGTACAACTCCCCTAAACAGCAGGATGCAGGTGAGCTTACAACTGAGGGAAAAAGTAGTGCTGAAGCCAAGGAAGAGATACTTAACAGTGTTCAGTAGGACAGAAGTTCTTACGAAACTTTTCGATGTCCTGACTGAAATCACTGCTACAGTATTCTTACCACATGGGTCATTCCCAGAGCTGAAGGGGGTAGAGAACAGGATTGTTGGATAATGGGAAGATGAGCTGTCCAACCAGCAAAAGGTAGACCCAGATAAGGAAAAAGCATTACTCTTCTAATGTTTGTTGAATGTGTGCACAGAGGACCAGGTGGCAGCTTCCAAGACGGACCTGGCATTGACCCCATTTTGGAAGGCACCAGAAGAAGCTACTGCCCGAAAAGCATGTGCTTTTGGGTAGGAATGCAATGATTTACCATACTGTTTGCAGCAGAAAGAAATGGCCTTCTTTGTCCAGGATGCAAGTTTACTTTGAGACAGGATGGCCCACCTTGGAATCCATGAAGGAAATAAACTGTTTTTATTTTGTCCAGGAAGAACCTCAACTGCCTGTGAATGTCTGGAGTATAGACTTCTTTCACCCTTGTTCTGAGGACTGGGAAAAAAGGAAGGTAGGTGAATAGTCTGAATGAGGGACAATTCATTCAATACGTTGGGCATGAAAGGAGGATTGGCCTTAAGAGTCAAGCTGTCCCTGTGGAATGTGAAAAAAAGGTGAACAGCCGAGAGCAGCTGAAGTTCACTCTGCAAGCAGAGGCAAGAGCCAACAGGAGGATAGTTTTCCAGGTACAGAATTTTGGAGTGGCAGATGCTGCTGGATCGAATAGGGGCAATACATATTTTTACAACACAAAAAGTTTCCACACATTCTCTCTCTCTCTAGTCTGCAACCCAGAAAAACTATGTCCTCAGTGGGTGTGAGATGGGATTTTTTTGAAGCTAACTGTGAATCTCAGTACTGCCATGAGATGCACCATGTAATGTACATGTTCGAGGAGTATGTCCATGTAAAGAGCTTGGTTCGGTAGGTCATTCAAGTTAAGGAGGAAACTGAATTCCCTGTGTGCAGCAGAAATCCACCACTGAAGCTACATCCTTTGCAAAGGCTCCTGGTGCTGCAGAAAGACCAAAGGACAAAGCAGTAAATAAAAAAAAACGTGATGAACCAGATAAGAGTCTGAGAAATTTCCTGAAAGAAAGTCGAATGGAAAAGTGAAGTTGGGCATCCTTTATGTCTAATGAGAATGAAGGGGAGAAGGATGTGAAGAGAGCATTTTAAAAGTAGTGAC
Organism: Protopterus annectens; assembly: GCF_019279795.1. NCBI lineage: Eukaryota > Metazoa > Chordata > Ceratodontiformes > Protopteridae > Protopterus > Protopterus annectens. Next base: position 366,589,089 of record NC_056743.1, on the reverse strand, counting down.
TTTCAGGAAAGTATTTGGTATGAGAGATCCAGAATGGGCCTTCACTGTCCTGCCTTCCTTGGTACCATAAAAATTCTGGATTAGAAACTTTTTCCTATGAAGGACTTTGACATACTTTCTATAGTACCCTGATCTAGTACATCCTGAACAACAGGACTGGGCAATGAAGCTGTTTGAGAGGTGGAAGCGACAGGCCCTCTAAAGATGAAATGTTTTCCCAGAAATGGCATAGACTTCTTTGATGATCGTCAGAACCCACTTGCCTGTAGTTATTTACCAAAGGGGAAAGGGGAGACAGAGTCAATTTGATAAGAGGGGAGGTGTAGCTGTAGCAGTCAAGGTTTTGCTTCCAAATGGAGGCCTCCCCAAAGCATATTCCCGGTGTGTTTTGTTTGGAAATCTTTTTCTTGATGTTTTGCTTTCTTTGTGAGTGAACCTGGGGTCCCTCTTAACAAAAACAGACTTAGGTAGTTTCTATGTCATTTAAGGACTGTAGAAAGTAGAAATATATCAAGTGCCCTTCATAGTCTTGTTTGCTTTTGTAAGGCTTTTAAGATCAAAAGAAGAGATCTTTGTCTAAGGGTAAATCTAGGATTTTACATCTGAAGTCCTCAAGAATAGGCTGACTGTGCAGCCATGCAAATTGCCTAAAGACTGAGCCTGTGGCAGCAGTCCTGGAGGTGGTGTCTCGTTATTTGTCTAGCTTGAAACAGTAAGGTGTGCATTTGTTGCTTAGAATCTGCTGACTGAGTCTGACATAACCTTTTGCAAAGACAGCAAATGCTTGTCATTTGTGTCTGGTAGTTAACAGCTCTGAAAGCTATGGAGTTGTAGACCTTCTCTCCCCACCGATCCATAGTCCTACTATTCTGGTCAGTGAGAAGGGTATTTGTAACAGCTTAGATGGCGTATCAGAAGACAGAGAGGGGCTGCAGCAGGGTTAGACATATGATGCTTATTCAGGTATTTAAGACCATCAAGGTCCCTTTTACAGAACTGGTCTGGTCTTTTTATGTGCTGGTGGCGGAGATTAGGGAGCTGAAGATATTGACTGGAAGGCATCTTCATACTGGAGGGACTGGAGAAATAGTTGGTGTGCCCAGTTCCAGAAGTCCATAACATCTCTTTTGTACATCAGAGATCTGCTTTGACTGCTATTCAAAGTGCATTGCATTCTGAATAGTTTCTTCAAAAGAGGCCTCTTCAATGGGAAAAGCTGGAGAAAAAGAATCCCCCTTTCACCCGAAGAAAGCTGTGCTACAGAATGCATTTGTGAAGAATAATCCAAACGATGATCAGAGCCTGCACCTTGTTCCTCCTAACAGGAAAAATCATCTTGGGTATGTACTTGTGGTGTGGCCTGAGGCAGCTGAATCAAAACAGGAGGAGGGCTTCAGGGCCATGAATAGTTTTATATAAGCCCTGGGAAAAATTGATCCATTCTTTTTCCTTAGAAGCTGTAGAAGATTTCACGTTTAGTTTTTTGTTTATTTTTAGGTATGACATCCACCTGAACAAATCCCAGAGGTTCAGAACCTTGGGATACTTCACAGTACCTGGAACAACTTCTGGACTAGGATTTGAGGGACTCCATGCGGTCCTCCTAAGGTGATACAGCGCTATTCTTCAGAAGACATGCCGGCCTCCAAAGGGGTCTCACTAGCTAGCAACTGACATACCACAAGTTTTGCAACCTCAGTGGATACAACTGACTCAGAAATGTTAGACTATGAATTGTCCGTGTCTACTGAGTTGTTTCTTTGGCAGAAGGGTCATGTCTCGTGCTGGGAATTCTGCCATCTTTGTTCAGGCCAGGTGTTTTAGACAGTATTTTAAGGAACAAGGTAAGACAGGAAAGTCTCAACCTAAGGGTTTTTGCGATGAACGAATGGCAGATAGAGCAGGCTTTGTAGTAGTGTTCCAACTCTAAACAGTGTTTTAAGTCTACTGCACTCGCACTTTCCCTCCTACATGCAATCTGTCAAAAATTTTAAACGCAGTCTAAAATACAAAGAAGGAAGGTTCCCCAATGGAGCACTTGTCTGAAAAATGAACAAGAGAAGCAACGGTACCAACAACGCAATGCAGATCAAACTGATGGATGGATGACCTGCGTTCATGTTAGCAGCAAGACAGTCTGGGGAACTCTTGTGTGCATCTGTCTATAAACCCAAACACAACCAAGCTGAGGTCAAATAGATGACGGAAACCAGTGTTAAGAAAACTGCAACAATGATTTCACTCAGGACATCAGGTTTTCTGGTAACTAAATACTTTAAATTATATGTTGCTCTAGTAAATGCATTAGTTTCATTTAAAGACAGCCAGCGCACTTTTTCATAAGGCTAAAAGTTAATGTCAGTTTAAGTCTGAGCATAGGGTCTTTCATGCACTTCAGTAGACAACCTTAAATTTAGTTACCATTTGTGGGTGCATCTATTTGGGACAATGGCACCTATCAGGAGGGTCAAACTTCATTATATGAATATTTGGTTTTGTGTTCGAGGGTTTTTATTAAAACAAAAAGTCTTGTAAAATGTGGCATAGGTTCAAATGTAAATGACAAGAAAATGTATAAAAGATCAACCTGACAAACATTAGTGACTGCATGTAACACAAAAGCTGAAAACAGACATTTAAAAAATCTGTCATATATAACGGGTACGGAAAATAACTTCATAATAGCTACACTAAACATATTACTTTGGAAAGATTAGTTGTGTAAAATCTTACCATAACCATAGACAGGTTCATAGGTGGGTAACTAGGGTATCTGCCCGAAGGCATTTATAAGCCTAGCCAGAATGTGTTGGCTTTCGCCGCCCCCTTAGATTAGTTCCCTGTGCCTCTGTCCAGCAGAGCCACTGAAGTGATCCTCGAGGTAAAATTTCTGTTTCCCATCCACTCGTCAAGGTTTCTTTTGAAGAGTGTTAGCAAGGTGCTCTGCCTAATGTAGATTGGGATCTTGTTCCAAAGCATTGGAAGTCTCTGGGACAGGAATCTATCCCTCCAGCATGTCCTATTTATTGTTGTGGTGAGGTTTAGATCCCTAGAGATAGTGTGGCTCGAGGGGATAAGGTTTTCTTTAGGTGGAGCATGTCCATCAATTCTGGGTTGGACATGGCCTTCTATGTCAGGCAGAGATCACCTCTGAGTAGGCAGTATGCAACAGAGTACAATAGGAGTTTCTTCAGTCGAGCTGCATAGGGCATCTGTTTGAGGCCATTGATCCTCTTGGTGAGGTACTTCTGTCGTCTTTCCAGCTGTTGCAGGTGTCTTGTAAGGTACATCCCAAATGGGGCATTGTACTCCATGATGGGTCTGATGACTGATGAGTAGAGGGGCACAATGACCTCTTTTGATCTGGATGCGAACCCTTTTGTGATTAGGTGGGCCACGTAGAAGGATTTTCTAACCACTTTGGCTATGTGATTATCAAAGTTGAGATTGCTATCTACGAAGTCCCCAGATCCCTTATGACGTCTTCCGTATTTAAGGGACTACCACCTATGTGGTAGTTTGGGGTACTTTGTTTTTTCCAAAGGGGATGACTATGCACTTTTTGGCATTTAGCTTGAGGCCGTGATTTTGACACCATGTATCTGTCTCAATGAGACCCTTTTGGAGTATCTGTGTCAGCCGGAGCGTCAGTTATAGCCCCTAGTTTGCAGTCGTCTGCGAACTTGGTCAGCCATAGTCTTCCTGTGCTTATCTGTACCTCTGAGAAGTACATGCCGAACAGGAGGGGTCCTAGGACTGAGCCCTGGGGAACGCCACTTGTAACCAGTTTAGAGTGGACCTAGCTCCCGCAACTCTCACTATGTGGGTTCTGTCCATGAGCCAGCTGGCAACCTATCATGTGACCTAGGGGTTTATGTTCAGGCTGGTGAGCTTCTCTATATACCAGAATGGGGAATGGTGTCGAAGGTCTTAGCGAGGTCTAGGTAGGCTGTGTGTACCACCTTTCCCTCATCTATAGCCTTGGTAACAGTCTCAAAGAAGTCCACCAGGTTTAGGAGACATGATCTGCTAAAGCCAAACTGGGTAGGGTCCAGTGTTTGGAGGTTCCCAATGTCTCTGTCAATGAGTTCCATGATCTTTGTGGAGCGGAATAACCGTTGCTGTGCGCCACTCTATGGGTATGTAGCCTGTGGAGAGGCTGAATTTGAACAGTGTGTTTAGGTGAGGGGTTAGTTCGTCTTTGAGCTCATGTATTATGCAGCCTGGGACACCGTCCGGTCCCATTGATGCTGCATTTTTGCTTTGGAGAGGGCTGTTTTAACCTGAGTGTCTGATTTCAGAGACTCTACATTCTTCTGGTATGGTTATGGGCCCTTTTGGGGGTGAGAGGGGGGTGAAGTTTGCGCTGAACCTGTCTGCCAGGATATTGGCGATATCGGTCGGTTCAGTGTATTTTGTGCCATTCTGCACGAACTCCGAGCAGATCTGAGCATTGCCACTTAGATTCTTGACATAGCTAAAAAATGCCTTTGGTTATCTTTGGAGTCCTTGGCAATTTTTCTTTCAAAGCTCGCCTTGGATGATTTTATGAGGGATCGTACTTTTTTGCTGATACTGATAAGGGATGTCTTCCCTTCTTGGGATTTTACTCTTTTCTGTACTAGTTTTCTCCTTCTGTTGTATAGCTTGTTTATGGCAGGAGTACACCAGACTGGTTTCCTTTTCTTGGAGGAGAGAGTCTTGGTTTTGCTTGGGATGGCACGATCCATGCATTCTTGTAGCTGCCCATAGAATGCATTAGTCAAGGATTTTGTAGCTTGGACAGTGATATCCTTTAGCATGGGGGCTTTGAAACTTTCCACCTCGGTCTTAAGTAACATGAAGTTTGCTTTTAAAAGTTTTTCACTGTGGCTTTCTTGTCCGGGGGGTGGGGGTGGATATCCAAAGTGATTTGTTTACGGTCAGATATAACCAGCGAGGGGTTGATCTCTGGTGTGGAACACCGGTCGCCCATGCTGGTGATGACCAGGTCCAGTATATTGTCATCTCTGGTGGGAGTGCTGACCAGCTGAACCAGGGCGTTTGAGTTTATAAATTCTAGGAAATGTTGGGCAAGGGAGTTAGTACTTGAGTAGTTCTCCCAGTTAATGTTTGGGTAATTGAAATCACCTAATATTAGGGTGTTTGGTAGGACCTTTATGTTTCCCAGTGTTTCCAGAAATGCGGAATGGAGCTCCTGGGACATGGTGGGTGATCTGTAGCAAGCTACAATTTGAATTGCAGTTTTGCCCATTGTTAGTTGCATGTGGATAATCTCTGAAGCATCGTGTTGTGCCACTAACCTGGAGGTGTGGGTATCCTTGATGAATATGGATATGCCCCCGCCTTTTGTATTTCGGTTTTGGTTCTGTGGCCGAAATGTATGGTACGAGTTGTAGCCTGGTAGTGCTGGGGTGCTCTCTGGATCATTAAACCAGGTTTCTGTTACTGCACATCTATCGATTTTCTCCATACTGAGGAGTGTCTCGAGTGCGTGCATTTTTGAGGTTTAAACTTCGGGCATTGAGTAGCATTACCCACAGTTTTTTGTTACTTGTGCTATTTACGGCGGTGGGTTTGTCTTTTGAGCCTTGCCTAAAAAGGCACTATGAGGGTGGCAAGAGCCTTGGCAAGTATTCGAAAGCCTAAGGGTGACAGGTGCAAGCCATCTCTAGTGAAGCAGTGTGGCTTGTCGAGCATGTCATCCCAGGCAGACAGACACTGGATCCCCTTTGAATGACACCAGAAACTTAGTCAATTGTTGAAATAGAGAAAATTGTTTTAATACCGTGGTGGTATTCTTGGCGAGGGCAGGATGCTACTCAGGGTCAGGGTTATACCGGCCTGGGCTACATGATCAGAGAGCTCTTCCATGTCTCTTTTCATGTAGTCCAGGGAGGTATGGCTCAGGTCATTCACACCAACATAGACAATGACAGAGTCATATTTGTACTTGTTCTGGAGTGACCTGAGTGCTTGTGTTATGTAGTGGATCCTGGCACCCGACAAGCAGCTAACAGTAACTTTCTCCTTATTCAGCCTAGAGAGTGGGACGTCAGTGTGCCAGACTATAGAGTCACCTATTACTAGTATGATGGGTATGTTATTTTGCCTTAAGGGCTGTGATTGCATGGCACACTGGTTTTGTGAAGTATGTGTTTCATGGTTTGTGTTGGGGGGTGGAGGTTGCTTGGATGTTTGCTTTGGAGGTCTCTGTTGGTTTTGCAGATTTTTATTTAGAGCCTCTGAGTATGTTTCCATGTATTTATGTGCATTTTTTGCCGGTGCTGGTTTAATGGGTCTGTGTAAGACTGGGTGTGATGCAAGTATTTCCTTCTCCTCTTGACTGTCTGATCCAGTCTTGGGTTGAGAGAACTTAGCCTCTAGTTTGGACGTATAACTGCATCTCTCGCATGTATTAGTGTTTGGTGGTAGGAGGAGGGGGTTGTCTGTGTACATGAGGCAGTTGTAACATTGCCTCAAAATGCCCAGATTCACCAGTTGGACTGCAGAGTACACCTGAAACTGCCCTTTGGACATGCCTGGATAGGTACAGAGAACTGTTTTACTGGATGGCTGGTAAGGTCGAATAGAGAGCCTTGTCCTACTGTACAGTAGAGGAGGGTCTAGTGCTAGGGTTTATAAGTGCTTGCTATAACTTTTGAGCAAGTGCCGGGCTGAGAAATGAATGGCTTGAGTATTTAAGTTGAAAGTTTGTCTAGTTCCAAGGGAAAAATTGAAGAGGAGACTTTGTGGAGCCTGGAATAGTTTTACCCTAGCTAACTGGCACTGCCCGGCGTGCAAAAAGTACAGTTTTGTACCTACCATAAATGTAGATGTTAGAGTGCTAATACAGCTGCAGTAATCACAGATGGGTTTTCAGCCGTCAGGCGGTCCCTCGGTCGGCCGAATTCCAAAGTCTTGGTCCGGCGTCGGTTGTCGTCACTTACTCTTCTGACGTCAGTAAGGCCAGGGTATATAAGACACAGCCGACGCCATGTTCTTCAGTCTTTCTTGCCCCAGATGTCAGGTGCCCCCAAAAGGAAGGCAATACATAAATAAGGCTTATCTACATATGCAGGCAATGCAATGTAATGCAAAATCAGTGTATGCAAGCAAATAAAACATAGCAGGATAACCCAGTCAGGTGGTATGAAGAGGTTGTTAGGCCCCATGCGTTTACCAAGTGGGGAAAAAGGGAGGGAAACCTGTACTGCAGCTGTATTAGCACTCGAACATCTACATTTATGGTAGGTACAAAACTGTACTATGTTCATCGTGCATACAGCTGCAGTAATCACAGATGGGTAGAGTCCCAAAGCTATGCATAGGGTGGTAGGTACTATGAGGAACTGGGTTGAGCCAGAATGCCCTGCAAAACAGCAGTGGCAAAGCCTGCTCTTGTACTGGAATATAAGGGTAGGTGGTAGTGTTTTGTGAAGGTATGTACAGAACTCCAAGTGGCTGCCTCCAAAATATCCTTAGTAGAAACGCCTCTGAGGAAGGCTGTAGAGGTGGCTGTGGCCCTGGTGGAGTGAGATCTGATACCAGTAGGGACAGATTTCCCATGATAGGAATAACAAAACCGTATGCAGTGGCCAATCCACTTGGAAATGGTCTGTTTGGTAACTGGTTTCCCTTGAGCCCCTACGGCATAGGACACAAAAAGTTGTTCTGATTTCCTGAAGGACTTTGTTCTGTCCAAATAATAACGTAGCTGCCTATGGATGTCTAAAGTGTGAAGCAGCCTCCCCTTTGTTTTGAGGGTTAGGATAAAAGGTAGGTAGGTGTATGGCTTGATTTAAGGCTACCCTGGATACCACTTTTGGCATAAAAGATGGGTTGGTATGAAGGGAAACCCTGTCCTGATGGAAGATGAGGAAGGGCTGCACCGCCATGAGGGCCTGTAGTTCAGAAACCCTACGAGCTGAAGTGATGGGCCAGAAGGAAAGCTGTTTTCCAGGACAAATGTTGCAGATCTGTTGAGGCAGCAGGTTCAAAGGGAGGCAATGTTAATTTTTCTAATATGTAATTAAGGTCCCAAGCTGGTATTGGTTGCTTCCTTGGAGGTCTTATATTCTTAGCCCCTCTGAGGAACTGTCGTAAGAGTGGGTGAGAGAACAAAGGAGGATCCGTGTTGAATTCTGCAGAAATGGCTGAGGCATGTATTTTTATGGAAGAAAATGAAAGTCCACTGTTCAGCAGTTCAGCCAGGTACTGTAAAACCTGAGGCAAGTTCAATTTTCTAGGGTCCTGGCCTCTTTTCTCATTCCAACAGCAAAACCGCTTCCATTTTGCAGAGTAAGCTTTTCTAGTAGATGGTCTTCTGGCCTCCAAAATGACATCCTGCACCTCCTTGGAGAGTAGGGACTGTTGTGGTGTCAAGGAATTTTCCATGCAGCGAGGTTGAGTGTTTTCAGCTGACTGTGAAGAGTTTTGTAGCTGTTCTGAGTCAGTAGGAGAGGCATTAGAGGCAGGGACCAGGGAGGAGTATGTGTTAGGCTCCTCAGGAGTGGATACCAGTGTTGCCTTGGCCAATCTGGAGCAATCAGTATCATCCTCGGTTTGTCTGTTCTTGCTTTCAAAAGCACCTTGGGCAGAAGGGGCAGAGGTGGAAATGCATAAACTGTCCATGCTGTCCAACTGAATGAAAGGGCGTCCACTTTCCAGGCCTTTGGATGAAAGGTCCTTGAACAAAACATTTTCAGTTGATAGTTCCTGTGGGAGGCAAAAAGATCTATGTCTGGCCTCCCCCACGCTTGGATTATCTCTGTAAACACCTGAGGATGTAACTTCCATTCGTGTGGATCTGTCATATTTCTGCTTAGTGTGTCTGCCAGTGTGTTTTCCAGTCCTGGCAAGTATTGTGCTTGAAGTTCGATTTGTCTTTCCAGAGCCAAGTTCCAAAGAGTCATGGCTAGTCTGCACAAGGGGTATGAATGTGTTCCTCCTTGTTTGTTTATGTACCATATTACTGTGGTGTTGTCTGTTCTTATCAGTAATTGTCCTGGATGCAGGAAGTCCTTGAAAGCTGTAATTGCATTTATCACTGCTAGCATTTCTTTTTGATTGATGTGAAGGTGCTTTTCCTTTTGGGACCATCTGCCCTGAATGCACCTGTCCTTCATGTGCGCCCCCCAGGCGTAATCTGAGGCGTCTGTGGTTATGACTTGTTTTGCTTGAGGCCTGCAGAACGGAAGGCCTGTGTTTACTTAACCTGCTTGGGCCCACCATAGAAATTCCTTTTGCAAACATGGAATTATTGGTATAATTGCTTCCAAACTGTGACTGTGTTGAGACCATAGATTTTTTAGGTACCATTGAAGTTTCCTCATATGCAGCTTTGCACATGGGATTAGAAGAATGCAAGATGCCATGAATCCCAGAGCCTGCAGGATTTTCCTTGCAGTAAGCCTGGTACTTTTTGCTAGTGTTTTGAAGTACTGAGATAGTTGCCCTTGTTTTTCTGGCGTAAGATATGCCATCTGGGTGTTTGTGTCCAAGTTGGCACCCAGGAAGGTTATTTTCTGAGATGGTGTTAGTCTTGATTTCTCCTTGTTGATGGTATATCCCAGAGAAAGCAGTAACCGTGTCACATATGCCAGATGTTCCAATAGTATGTTTGCTGTCTGCTTGGATCAGGCAGTCGTCCAGATAAGGGTAAATTTGTATCCCTTGAAGTCTGCAGTAGGCAATCACTGATGCCAGGCACTTTGTGAATACTCTGGGCAGTAGATAAGCCAAAGGGCAATGCAGAGAATTGATAGTGGATTGAACCTGCAAGAAATCTGAGGTATCTTCTGCAGTTTTGTCTGATTGGGACATGCAGGTATGCCTCCTTGAGGTCCAATGTTACCAGCCAAAACTCCTTGCCCAGCATGGGAAGAAGTTGCTGTAATGTGAGCATCTTGAATTTTGGCACGAGTAGGAATGTGTTTAGGATGGATAAGTCCAAAATGGGTCTCCAGTCGGTTCCTTTTCTTGGTACCAGAAAAGTCTTGAATAAAAACCTTGACCTTGTTGGAGTGTAGGTACCTTTTGTATAGCTCTCATGTTTAGGAGCTTTGAAATTTGCAGTTGTGCCTCTGCCCTTTGATTTTGTGGCAGGTTTGGCATGTCTCTCATTTTGGAAGAGTGTGAAATTGAAATTTGTAGCCTCTGTTTATAATGTCCAGTATCCATTTGTCTGTTGTGACAATATGCCAATTGTTTGCAAATAATGCTAGTTTCCTCCCAAAGGCGCTGTCAGCTGAGACTTGCTTGGCATGGAAATGAGGGAGTCATTGGGTTTGCTTCCTGTATTGTTGTGCACTGTCTTCACCACCTCTTGGTGCTGGAGATTGCCATTGTCTGCCTCTATATGATCCTTGTGATTGCCCTCTGCCCCTTGTGCGTCTGTATCTGCCTCTTTGGGGCTTGTCAGTGGCTGGAAAGGACCAGTTTTTTGAAGGCCAATTTCTGCTAAAACGTGGTGGTTGGACCTGTAAGAAAGCCTTGACAGTTTGCATAGATTTGGCTTTTTCTTCTATTTTCCGTAGTATGTCCTCAGCATTAGTACCAAATAGTACATCCTTTTGTAAAGGAGCATCAAGAAGTTTAGCTTTCACATGATCAGGTAAATTTTGTTCCCTAAGCCAGGCATGTCTGCGAATGACTGATCCTGTAGCAGCCGCTCTACTGGAAGCCTCTAGGGCATCATAACCACATTGTAAGGTGTGTTTACCCACTTGCTCCGCACTATGCATCATATCCTGTAACTCTTTTAAATCTGGTTGTTCAGGTTGAGACATTTTGTTCCTTAATTGTGATAACAGGTACTGTTGATATTTAATCATATGAAACTGACAGTTTAAGGCCCTCATGGCTAGGGTGGCCGAGGTATATACCTTTTTACCCCACCTTTCTAGACATCTGGATTCCCTTTCTGCAGGGAGTGGATTCTTGGCAGTGGAGGCCTTTAATCCCTTGGGGCCTTGTGAAATGGTTTCAGGGTCAGCATTATGGCCTTAGTAGAGAAATTGGAGAGAGCTGGGTACTCTGTAATGCTATCAGGTTTTACTGGTGCAGGAGGCAGAGAATCAGGGTTAAGGCAAGCCTCCGAATAGACATCATCCAGTACATCCAAAACAGGGGGTATAGCCAGAGGTCTGTGCTGAGGTAACCAAAGAAATTCCCCAAGTCTTTTCTTGGAATCTGAAAAGTCTTGGCCTTCCCAATGGAAGTGTTCCCTCAAAGTGTGCAAGGTTTCCCCAAAAGAAAAATCCTCAGGAGGGGATACAGAAGGAATGGACTGTTCTGCATCCGAATCCTCAAAAGGGGAGTAAGAGTGTTCCTCTGCATCAGAATGTTCTGATAAAATGGATCCCTGATCAGAAGAGGGAGATTCTTCCTCCACTCTGGGTCTCTTGTCAGGAGGGGGCTGAGAACCTCTGATAAGAGTAATTAAATCCTCAGCCATTTTAAGCATCTGTTTCTTAGGCATGGGTCCAGGAGATGGGCCCTGTGCAACAGGCCTCGTGGGATGCCTGGCTGCTTTGGATTTAGTAAAAGCCTTTATTGAAAAAGAAGATGAGGGCCTAAATACACCATGGGTGGAGGTGGACCTGTCCACATTAGTAGGCTCGACATTAGCAGGGGCTTCGGTTGTAGTCTGGGAAAGGACCGAGGACCCAGCGGTCTCGGGTACAGAGAACACCGCCAAAGGAGTGTCGTCGGTAGTCAGGGACTGCAAAGGCGTCTCGCTGAGAACCGGACCACGTGTAGCCTGTTTTGGTGTCGGTGGAGACCGCGGGTCTCGCGTGTCGGTCCTTTTCCTTGCGTTTTTTGGACAAAAACGGTAGTCGGAGTGTCCGACGACATCTTATAATCAAAAGCTTTACCAAAGTAGTGTTGGGCGAACTCCGCCCGACGCTTGACAGTGAGTTTATTGAAGGTAGCGCAAAAGCGACAGCCTGAGACATCGTGGTCTGGGCCCAAACAAGGTATGCAACGGGAATGGAAATCCTTATGCGGTATTTGCTTCCCACAAGAAATACAATTATTAACTTTTTCTGACATCGGTCTGAGGCAAGAAAAGTTTCCCCAACGGGGTACTTAGCTTTAAAGAAGACTTCGGTTCCAATTTTTTTTTGTAATTCAGGAGCTGGCCGACCGGCACTTGCGAACTGCTTCTGCTTCGGGCACCGCGCGGCAAAAAAGACTGAAGAACATGGCGTCGGCTGTGCCTTATATACCCTGGCCTTACTGACGTCAGAAGAGTAAGCGACGACAACCGACGCCGGACCAAGACTTTGGAATTCGGCCGACCGAGGGACCGCCTGACGGCTGAAAACGCATCTGTGATTACTGCAGCTGTATGCACGATGAACATCTGGGCAAATATGGTATTCATAGCAGGGAAATGAAAAAGAGATAGAAATTAGCCCAAAATGGCCAATAAACTACTAATTTATGGGCTGAAACCACTCCTCCAGGGCTGTCTGTACAGGCTGCTCAACGCTCCCCTCTCTCACAGGTGAACAGTGAAACTTCCTTCTATCCAAGTAAGGTATAGGCAAACAGAGATTTGTAACATAGCCCTGAAATCAGCACTAACTTGAAAACTGGACTATACTAGCTTAGAAAGATGTCCTTCTCTTCCATGTAGCAGTATTCTCACTTGTGGGATATCCTCCGCCTCAGGCGACCAATACGTCCGGCTCATATACCAAAGCTTAAGCCTGCCTGTTGTAAGGTGCGTGGGATGTCACACGTAGGGACCATAAACTGTGGACTATAAATGTGACGTCCGCACGCCCAGACCTCAGATGTGGTTATGGTAAGATTTTACACAACTAATCTATGTCCTGTTCTCATGTTGCAGTATTCTCACTTGTGAAAGAGTACCACAGTTTATGCAGAGAAAAGGGTGGAGGAAGTATTAGCCATTTCCAGGAAGCCGTGGAGAACTGCTTTTGATAATCCTTCCCTAGATCTGGAGATGTTAGCCAATTTACAGTGTTTAGTGAAAGTGTGTAGAGAAGACCATGTAGCTGCTTCTAGGATAGTGGCTGTATCAAAGCCTTTAAGAAAGGCCACCGCTCTGTGTGGGGTAATTCTTTACCATGGAAGGAGTAACAGAAGGATATAGCTTTGCAAATCCAGGAGGCTATGGTCTGTTTGGATACAGCTTTCCCCAGTCCCTGGGATGACAGGATACAAAGAGTTGGTTGGAGTTCCTGATGTCTTTAGTCTTATCCAGATAAAACCTCAGTTGCCTGTGAACATCTAGGGAATGGAGCACTCTCTCTCAGTCATTCTGCTGCGAAGGAAAGAAGGTAGGTAAGTGGTTAGATTGGTTAAGAGACAGTTCATTGCTCACTTTGGGCATGAAGGGGGGGGGGGGTTAGTATGAAGAGAGACCCTGTCTTTATGAAAAATGGTGTTAGGTGGAGTAGCCATGAGTGCTTGCAGCTCTGAGACCCTTCTGACTGTAGTGAGGGCTACCAACAAGGCAGTTTTCCAGGTACACATCTTCAAAGTGGTGGTTCAAAAGGGGCAGAAGTAAGTTTTTCTAGAACAAAATTCAAATCCCAAGTGTGGGGGAATAGGTTTCCTTGGTGGTTTCATGTGCAGGACCTCCTTAAGAAACAATTTCACCTTGAATCTTGATAATAGAGGTGGATATAGATATAAGCAGGCTAAAATGGCTGACGAGGACTTTCACTGAAAAGTATGACAGTTCAGATTTTAGGAGCTCACACACATAGGTCAAAACTAGAAGTACATCTGCATGGAAGGGGTCTAGCTGTCTTTGAAGACACCAGGAGAACTTTCTCCATTTTTCTAAATAGAATCCCCTAGTAGTAGCTTTCCTGGCCTCCTGCAAGACAGATAGCATGTCCTTTGAGTAAAGGTGTCTGAAAGGGATAGAAGTTCATCACCCACAGGGTAAGGTTAAGGGTTTGCAGATGAGGATGGATGAGAGATCCCTTCTGTTGTGTGAGAAGGTCCACCTTTTTGAGGCAATTTGTGGGGATTGCCTTTGGCAAGAGATAAAAGAAGAGGGAACCAATGCCGCCTTAGCCGATAGGGGTTCACCAGCAAGATATTTGGTTCATCCCGCTGAATTTTCAGCAGGCTTTCTGTATAACAGGAAAGGGGGGAAGCATACAGGAACATCCCCTTCCAGGAGACTGTGAAGGCATCCACTCCCCACACTTGTGGTTAAGGCAGCCTTGAGCAGAATACCAGTAGTTGTCTCATCTGACGAGAGGCAAACAGATCTGAGGAGTGCTCATTGGTGGACAATGTAAGAAAACATCTCTGTGCAACATACATTCTTAATTTTGAGACAATAATCTGCTGATGGCATCTGCCTGATTGCTGTCTTGTGATGGGTTGTAGACCACCTGTAATGTTACACTGGAGTGAGTGGCCAACTTCCATGCTTGTATGGTCAGCCTGCACAGTAACTAGGATATGGTCCCCACCTGCTTGATGTACCACATCACTGCGGCATTATCTGTGAAGACTTGGTGGGGGCCTGGGTGTAGAAGAGGGAGGAAAGTCTTCAGAGCCGGAAGAACAGTCATTTCTCTCACACTGATGGGATTTTGCCAGAGGGAGGGCTCCTACTGAGCTTGTACCTGAAAGATGTTCATAGTGGCCCCATCCCAGAGGCATCTGTGTACATGTGTTGATCTGCCTTGATAGGCTGTAGTGGGAGTCCTGGATTGTGTGTGATTTGGTGGATCCACCAACTTAACTCTTGTTTCAGACAGGGTAGGAAGGGCACCTCAAATTCCAATGAGTGGTTGTGTTGGGACCACGCATTCCTCAAGTACCACTGGAACTTACTCATGTGTAGTCTGGCAAGGGGCACCATGGGAAGAGTGGCTGCCATTAAACCCAGAAGTCAAAACTATTTCCTGGCTTATATGTGGGTGACTAGGAGTAAATTCGGGAAATGCCTGATTAGAAAAAAAGTGACCTTTTCTAGTTGGAGGAAGACCTTCATCAGATCTGTTCTTATTCTGCAACCCAAGAAGATTTGGTCTTGGGATGGACTGAGCACAAAAGCTTTTGTCACAACAACTTAGGCAGCAGAAAAATGTTAAGGGTTATTGTCAAACTTTAGAAGTTTAACAAGAAAAAGAGAGATCCTGTACAGGTGCAAGGGATATTAGGTTCATAGGTAGGTACTAGGCTATTTGCCCAAGGGCATTTATATGCCTAGCCAGAGTGTGTCGGCTTTCACCGCCCCATTGATTAATTAACTGATCCTCTGTCAAGCAGAGCCAATGAAGTGATCCCACGGGTGTATTTTCTGTTACCCATCCACTCGTCAAGGTTTCTCTTGAAGAGTGTTAGTGAGGGGCTATGCCTGATGTAATTTGAAATTTTGTTCCAAAGCATGGGGAGTCTCTGTGACAGGAATCTATCCCTCCAGCATGTTCTATTTATTGTAGTGGCGAGGTTTAGCTGACTAGAGCGCGTGGTTCACAGTGACTTGGATTTCTTTAGGTGGAGCATGTCCATCAATTCTGAGTTGGACATGGCTTTGTAAGTCAGGCAGAGCACCTCTGAGTAAGCAATATGCCACTGAGTACAGCCGGAGTTTTTTCAGTCGGGCTGCAATGAACATATGTTTTGAGGCCAGTAATCCTCTTGGTGAGGTACTTTTCTGGTCTTTCCAGCTGTTGGAAGTGCCTTGTGAGGTACATCCCAAATGGGGCAGTGTACTCTATATGATGGGTCTAATGAGTGACGAGTAGAGGGGCACTATAACCTCTATTTCTAGATGCAAACCCTTTAGTAATTAGATGGGCCACATAGAAGGATTTCTTAAATACTTTGGCAATATGATTGTCAAAGGAGAGATTACTATCTACCTGGGTCCCCAGATCTCTTATTACCTCTTCTGTATTAAGGGGGCTGCCACCTATGTGGTAATTCGTGGGCGTTTTGTTTTTCCCAAATGGAATGACTATGCATTTTTTGGCATTTAGCTTGAGGCCATGACTTTGACACCAGGTGTCCATCTCAGTAAGGCCCGTTTGGAGGATATCCATGTCAGCCGGAGAGTCAGTGATGGCTCCCAGATTGCAGTCATCGGTGACCTTGGTTAGCCATAGTCCTCCTGTGTTTGCCTGTACTTCTGAGTAGTATATGCCGAACAGTAGGGGTCCCAGGACCGAGCCTTGCAGGACACCACTTGTGACTGGTTTAGAGTCGGACCTGGAGCCCACTATTCTTACCGTGTGAGTTCTGTCTGTAAGCCAGTTGGCAACCCATCTTGTGACGTAGGGGTTTATGTTCAGGCTGGTGAGTTTTTCTGTAATACCAGAGTGGGGAATGGTGTTAAAAGCCTTGGCGAGGTCTAGGTAGGCTGTGTGAACCACCTTTCCCTCGTCTATGGCCTTGGTGACTGTCTCGAAGAAGTCAACCAGGTTTAGTAGGCATGATCTGCCCTTAACAAAGCCAAACTGGGTTGGGTCAAGTGTCTGGAAGTTCCTAATGCCTTTGTTAATGAGTTCCATGATGATGCGCTCCATAGCCTTGCGGACCAGGCTAGTCAGGCTTATGGAGCGATAGTTACCAGAGTCAGTTTTGGCCCCTCCTTTGTGGAGAGGAATAACCATTGCTGTGCGCCTTTCTATGGGCATGTAGCCTGTGGAGGGGCTGAGGTTGAACAGCGTGTTTAGGTGGGGGGTTAGTTTGTTCTGTAGTTCGTGCAAGACGCAGCCTGGGACACCATCTGGTACCATTGACGCTGTGTTTTTGGCTTTTGAAAAGGCTGTTTTCACCTGTGTGTCTGTGATTTTTGGGACACTACACTTTTCAGGTATTGTTGTGGGCCCTTTTGGAGGTGAGAGGGGGGTGAAGTCTGCACTGAATCAATCTGCCAGGATGTTGGCATTATCAGTAGGTTCAGTATATTTTGTGCTATTTTGCACTAGTTCAGTGCACATCTGTGAGTTGCCATTTAGATTCTTAACATAGCTAAAGAAGGCTTTGTGGTTATCTTTTGAATCTTTGGCTATTTTTCTTTCAAAGTTAGCCTTGGATGATTTCATGAGGGACCTTAGTTTCTTACTGATACTAATCAGGGATGTCTTTCCTTTTCTTGGGATTTGCTTTTTTTCTGAACTAGTTTCTTCTTTCTATTGTATAGCCTGTTAATTGCAGGGGTCCACCAAACTGGTTTCCTTCTCTCAGAGGAGTGAGTCTTGGTTTTGCTAGGGATGGCACGATCCATGCCATAGGAGTGCATTTGTAAAGGTTTCTGCATCTTGGGCAGCGTTATCCTTTAGCGTGGGGGCTGTGAAAAGTACAGTTTTGTACCTACCATAAATGTAGATGTTCAAGTGCTAATACAGCTGCAGTAATCACAGATGGGTTTTCTGCCGTCAGGCGGGTCCTCGGTCGGCCGAATTCCAAAGTCTAGGTCCGGCGTCGGTTGTTGTCGCTCTCTTTCCTGACGTCAGTGCGACAGGGGTATATAAGACACAGCCGACGCCATTTTCTTCAGTCTTTCTTGCCCCAGATGTTAGGTGCCCCCAGAAGGAAGGCAATACATAAATTATATATATATAGTCAAGCAATGCAATATAATCAAAAATCAGTAGTTGCAAGCAAATACACCATAGAAGGATAACCCAATCAGGTTGTATGAGGAGGTGTTAGCCACTAGGCCTTTACCAAGAGGGGAAGGAGGGAGGGAAACCTGTACTGCAGCTGTATTAGCACTCGAACATCTACATTTATGGTAGGTACAAAACTGTACTATGTTCATCGTGCATACAGCTGCAGTAATCACAGATGGGTAGAATCCCAAAGCTACGCACAGGGTGGTAGGCACTAGGTGGAACTGGGAGCAGCCAGAATGCCCTGCAACACAGCAGTGGCAAAGCCTGCTCTAGTTTTGGAGTATAAAGGCAGGTGGTAGTGTTTTGTGAAGTTGTGAAGGTATGCACAGAACTCCAAGTGGCTGCCTCCAAAATATCTTTGGTAGGGACTCCTCTGAGGAAGGCTGTAGAGGTGGCTGTGGCCCTTGTGGAGTGGGATCTGATGCCTGTAGGAACAGGTTTGCCATGAAAGGAGTAACAAAACCATATGCAGTGGCCTATCCATTTTGAAATTGTCTGTTTGGAAATTGGCTTCCCTTGAGCTCCTACAGCATAGGACACAAAAAGTTGTTCTGATTTCCTGAAAGGCTTTGTTCTGTCCAAATAGTAACGTAGCTGTCTATGGATGTCTAAGGAATGTAGCAGCCTTTCCCCTTTGTTTTGAGGATTGGGGTAAAAGGTAGGTAAGTGTATGGCCTGATTTAAAGCTACCCTGGATACTACCTTAGGCATAAATGACGGGTTGGTTCGTAGGGAAACCCTGTCCTGATGGAAGATGAGAAAGGGCTGCACAGCCATGAGGGCTTTTAGTTCCGAAACCCTACGAGCTGAGGTGATGGCCAGAATGAAAGCTGTTTTCCAGGACAAATATTGCAAATCTGTTGAGGCAGCTGGTTCAAAGGGAGGTAATGTTAATTTTTCTAGAATGTAGTTAAGATCCCAGGCTGGTATTGGTTGTTTCCTTGGAGGTCTTATATTCTTAGCTCCTCTGAGGAACTGTCTTAAAAGTGGGTGAGAGAATAAGGGTGGATCAGTGTTGTATTCTGCAGAAATGGCTGAGGCATGAATTTTGATGGAGGAAAATGAAAGTCCACTGTTCAACAGCTCAGCTAGATACTGTAATATCTGAGGCAAATTCAGTTTTCTAGGATCCTGGCCTTTTTTCTCATTCCAAGCGCAAAACCGTTTCCATTTTGCGGAGTAAGCCATTCTAGTAGATGGCCTTCTGGCCTCCAAAATGACATCCTGCACCTCTTTGGAGAGTAGGGTCTGTTGTGGTGTTAAGGAATTTTCCATGCAGCCAGATTGAGTGTTTTCAGCTGACTGTGAACTGTGCTGAGTCAGTAGAAGAGGCATTAGAGATAGGGTCCAGGGAGGAGTATATGTTAGGCTCCTCAGGAGTGGATACCAGTGTTGTCTTGGCCAGTCTGGAGCAATCAGTATCATCTTCGGTCTGTCTGCTCTTGCTTTCAAGAGCACCTTGGGCAGAAGAGGCAAAGGTGGGAAAGCGTAAACTGTCCATGCTGCCCAACTGAAAGAAAGGCTGTCCACTCTCCTGGCCTTTGGATGAAAGGTCCTTGAACAGAACTTTTTCAATTGATGATTCCTGTGGGAGGCGAAGAGATCTATGTCTGGCCTTCCCCACGCTTGGATTATCTTTGTAAACACTTGAGGATGCAACTTCCATTCGTGTGGGTCTGTCATATTTCTGCTTAGATTGTCTGCCAGCGTGTTTTCCAATCCTGGCAAGTACTGTGCTTGAAGTTCGATTTGCCA
The DNA here is from genome assembly GCF_019279795.1 of Protopterus annectens. Classification (NCBI taxonomy): domain Eukaryota; kingdom Metazoa; phylum Chordata; order Ceratodontiformes; family Protopteridae; genus Protopterus; species Protopterus annectens. The sequence goes on along the minus strand of NC_056743.1, from coordinate 366,569,704 downwards.
TTCCAGAGCCAAGTTCCAAAGTGACATGGCTAGCCTGCACAGGGGGTAGGAATGTGTTCCACCTTGTTTGTTTATGTACCACATTACTGTGGTGTTGTCTGTTCTTATCAATAATTGTCCTGGATGCAGGAGGTCCTTGAAAATTGTAATTGCATTTATCACTGCTAGCATTTCTTTTTGATTGATGTGAAGGTGCTTTTCCTTTTGGGACCATTTGCCCTGAATGCACCTGTCTGTCATGTGCGCCCCCAGACGTAGTCTGAGGCGTCTGTTGTGATGACTTGATTTGCTTGAGGCTTGCAGAATGGAAGACCTGTGTTTGTTTGGCATGCTTGGGCCCACCGTAGAAATTCCTTTTGCAAACATGGGATTATTGGTATTATTGTTTCCAAACTGTGGCTGTGTAGAGACCATAGGTTTTTTAGGTACCACTGAAGTTTCCTCATATGCAACTTTGCACATGGGATTAAAAGAATGCAAGATGCCATGAAGCCCAGAGCCTGCAGGATTTTCCTTGCAGTGAGCCTGGTACAATTTGCTAGTATTTTGAAGTACTGAGTTAGTTGCCCCTGTTTTTCTGGCATAAGATAGGCCATCTGGGTGTTTGTGTCCAAGTTGGCACCCAGGAAAGTTATTTTCTGAGATGGTGTTAGCCTGGATTTCTCTTTGTTGACTGTGTATCCCAGAGAATTCAATAACCGTTTTACATAAGCCAGATGTTCCAGAAGTATGTGCTTGCTGTCCGCTTGGATCAGGCAGTCGTCCAAATAAGGGTAAATTTGTATCCCTGGAAGTCTGCAGTAGGCAATTACTGATGCCAGGCATTTCGTGAATACTCTGGGCAGTAGATAAGCCAAAGGGCAATGCAGAGAATTGATAGTGGATTGGACCTGCAAGAAATCTGAGGTATCTTCTGCAGCTTTGTCTGATTGGGACATGCAGGTATGACTCCTTGAGGTCCAATGTTACCAGCCAAAACTCCTTGCCCAGCATGGAAAGAAGCTGCTGTAATGTGAGCATCTTGAATTTTGAACGCAGTAGAAATGTGTTTAGGATGGATAAGTCCAAAATGGGTCTCCAGTCGGTTCCTTTCCTTGGTACCAGAAAAAGTCTGGAATAAAAACCTTGACCTTGTTCGTGAGTAGGTACCTCTTGAATAGCTTTCATGGCCATAAGCTTTGAAAATTTGTATTTGAGCCTCTGCCCTTTGATTGTGTGGCAGGTTCGGCATGCCTCTCATTTTTGGAAGAGTGTGAAAATGAAATCTGTAGCCTCTGTTTATAATGTCCAGGATCCATTTGTCTGTTGTGATAACATGCCAATTTCTTGTAAATAATGCCAGCTTTCCTCCCAAGGGTGCTGTCAGCTGAGACTTGCTTGGCATGAAAAGGGGGAAGTCATTGGGTTTGTTTCCTGTATTGTTGTGCACTGTCTTCGCCACCTCTTGGTGCTGGAGTTTGCCATTGTCTGCCTCTATATGATCCTTGAGGTTGTCCTCTGCCCCTTGTGCCTGTATCTACCTCTTTGTGGCTTGTCCGTGGCTGGAAAGGACCAGTTTTTTGAAGGCCAATTTCTGCTAAAACGTGGTAGTTGAACCTGTAGAAAAGCTTTGACAGTTTGCATAGATTTAGCTTTTTCTTCCATTTTCCGTAGTATCTCCTCAGCATTAGTACCAAATAGTACATCCTTTTGTAAAGGAGCATCTAGTAGTTTAGCTTTAACATGGTCAGGCAAGGTTTGTTCCCTAAGCCAGGCATGTCTAAGAATGACTGATCCTGTCACAGCAGCTCTACTTGAGGCCTCTAGGGCATCATAGCCACATTGTAAGGTGTGTTTACCCACTTGTTCTGCACTATGCATCATATCCTGCAACTCCTTCAAATCTGGTTGTTCAGGTTGAGACATTTTATTTCTTAATTGTGATAACAGAAACTGCTGATATTTAAGCATATGGAACTGACAATTTAAGGCCCTCATGGCTAGGGTGGCCGAGATATATACCTTTTTTCCCCACCTTTCTAAGGATCTAGACTCTCTTTCGGAAGGTAGTGGATTCTTAGCAGTAGAGGCCTTCACTCCCTTGAGGCCTTGAGAAATGGTTTCAGGGTCAGCTGGTGAGAGTTAGGAACTCTGTAGTACCTATCAGGCTTGACTGGGGCAGGAGGCAGGGAATCCGGATTTAGGCAAGCCTCCGAGTAAACATCAAGTATGTCCAAGACAGGAGGTATCGCCAGAGGTCTGTGCTGAGGTAACAAAAGAAATTCCCTAAGTCTTTTTCTTGGAATCAGAAAAGTCTTGGCCTTCCCAATGGAAGTGTTCCCTCAAGGTGTGCAAGGTTTCCCCAAAAGAGAAATCCTCTGGGGGAGATGCAGAAGGAATGGACTGCTCAGCATCAGAATCTTCAAAAGGGGAGTACGAGTGTTCCTCTTTATCAGAATGTTCTGAAAACATGGAGTCCTGGTCAGAAGAGGGAGAAGCTTCCTCCACTCTGGGTCTCTTGTCTGGAGGGGGTTGGGAACCCCTGATAAGAGTAATTAAATCCTCAGCCATTTTTAGCATCTGCTTTTTAGGCATGGGCCCTGTGCAACAGGCCTCTTGGGATGCATGGCTGATTTGGACTTAGTAAAGGCCTTTATGGAGAAGGAAGATGAGGGTCTAAAGACACCATGGGTGGAAGTGGACCTGTCCACATTAGGAGGCTCAACACTCACAGTGGCTTTGGTGGTTGTAGTCTGGGTATGGGCCGAGGTACCTGCGGTCTCGGTTACAGAGGACACCGCCAAAGAAGTGTCGGTAGTCAGGGGCTGCGTAGGCGTCTCGCTGAGAACCGGACCACGTGTAGCCGGTTTTGGCATGGTGTCGGTGGAGACCGCGGACCTCGCGTGTCGGTCTTTGTCCTTGCGTTTTTTGGACAAAACGGTAGTCGGAGTATCCAACGACATTTTATAATCAAAGGCTTTACCAAAAAAGTGCTGGGCGAACACCGCCCGACGCTTAATAGTGCATTTATTGAAAGTAGCGCAAAAGCGACAGGCCAAGACGTCGTGGTCTGGGTCTAAACAAGGTATGCAGAGGGAATGGAAATCCTTGTGCGGTATTTGCTTCCCACAAGAAATGCAATTGTTAACTTTGTCTGACATCGGTCTGAGGCAAGAAAAGTTTCCCCAACGGGGTACTTAGCTTTAAAGAAGACTTCGGTTTCCAATTTTTCGTAATTTCAGGAGCTGGCCGACCGGCACTTGCGAACTGCTTCTGCTTTGGGCACCGCGCGGCAAAAAAGACTGAAGAAAATGGCGTCGGCTGTGTCTTATATACCCCTGTCGCACTGACATCAGGAAAGAGAGCGACAACAACCGACGCCGGACCTAGACTTTGGAATTCGGCCGACCGAGGACCTGCCTGACGGCAGAAAACCCATCTGTGATTACTGCAGCTGTATGCACGATGAACATCTTACCACCTTCTGTCTTAAGTAAGGTGAAGTTTGCTTTAGAAAAATTTTTACTGTGGTTTCCTTAGTTGGGGGTGGTGGTGGGGTGTGGACATCCAGAGCGACTAGTTTATGGTCTGACCTAACCAGTGATGGGTTGACCTCCAGTATGGAACACCTGTCACCCATGTTGGTGATGACCAGGTCCAATATGTTTTCACCTCTGGTAGAGGAGTTTACCAGCTGATCCAGGCCGTTTGAATTGAATTCTAGGAAGCGCTGGGACTGGGAATTTGTACTGGAGAAGTTTTACCAGTGAATAGTAGGATAATTGAAATCACCCAATATGAGGGTGTTCGGCAGGACCTTCATGTTTTCCAGTGTCTCCAGAAAGGCGGAGTGGTGGTCCTGGGTCATGGAGGGTGATCTATGGCAGGCCATAATTTGCATTGCAAATTTGCCCGATGTTAGTTGCACATGGATGATCTCAGAGGTATCATGCTGCGCCACTAACCTGGAGGTGTAGGTATCCTTGATGAATATGGATACACCCCCTCCTCTTGTGTTTTGGTTCGTGTTCTGTGACCGAAACGTGTGGTATGAGTTTTAGCCTGGTAGTGCTGGGGTGCTCTCTGGAGCCTTGAACCAGGTTTCAGTTACTGCACAGATGTCGACGTTCTCCATAATGAGGAGTGCTTCGAGCGCGTCATTTTGAAATTTAAACTCCTGGCGTTGAGTAGCATAACCCTTAGTTTTTTGTTAATTTTGCTTTTTACGGAGGTGGGTTTGACTTTTGAGCCTTGCCTAAAAAAAGGCAATATGGGGGCAGCAAGAGCCTTGGCCAGTATTCAAAAGCCTAGGGGTGACAGGTGCAAGCAGTCTCATGCAAAGCAACACGACTTGTCGAGCATGTCGTCCCAGGCCAACGGACACTGGATCCCCTTTGAACGACTTCAGAAGCTTAGCCAATTGTTGAAATTGATCATTTTTTCTTTATCAAGGTATCATTCTTGGGGAGGGCAGGATGCTACTCAAGGTCAGGGTCATACCAGCCTGGGCTGCATGATCAGAGAGCTCTTCCACATCTCTTTTCATGTAGTCCAGGGAGGTACGTCTCCGGTCATTCACACCAACATGAACAATGACAGCGTCATATTTGTACTTGTTCTGGAGTGACCCGAGTGCTTGTGTTATGTGGCGGATTCTGGCTCCCGACAGGCAGCTAACAGTAACCTTCTGCTTGTCCAGCCTTGTGAGTACCTGTGTACCTGACTATAGTCACATATTACTAGTGTGTTAGGTATGTTACTTCACCTTAAGGGCTGTGATTGTGTGGCACACTGATTTTGTGTTTTGTCTGGTTTGTGACGGGAAGTGCAGGTTGTTTGTGTGTCTGCTTTGAAGGTCTCTGATGCTTTTGCAGGTTTTTATTTAGAGCTTCAGAGTATGATTTTGTGTATTTATGTGTATTTTTTGCCAGTGCTGTTTTAGTAGGTCTGTGTGATTATTTCAGATATTCTACAAAAATCTGTAAACCAGAAGAAGGTAGAAATCAAGGAAAAGTACAACTGGAAATTTTTATGGAAGATGTGGGTATGCAAAGGTTACAGGTATATGAAGCTCAACAATTAACAGTTTATTACAAGAGATAAAAATTGTGATATATAATCTATCTGCTGAAAATCTCCAGGAATAGATGGTATACCTGTGGAAGTTAGGTAGGAAGAAAGTGATAAAGATCTGGAAGGTTTTGCTTAGCAGTATTTTAAAAGGAGGGGAAGCACCGACATAGGTTCATAGGCAAGTACTAGGCTATCTGCCCAAGGGCATATGTAAGCCTAGCCAGAATGTGTTGTCTTTCGCCGCCCCTCATGGGAAGAAAGCCGTGGTGGCTGTAATACCTCAAAACACAGTAAAGTATTAGACCCACCTTCACATATGCCAATTTAAATTTTAAATCGTGATTATGCAGTGTTTATGTCTATGACATATAGAAGAATGGCAGAGGTTTAACTAAAATTGATGGCTATGGATCAATGTGGTTTTCACAACATTAACAGAACAATGATGATCCAGAGGGATGCAGAATTTAAGAAAACAAATTCTGCTGTTGGTGGATCTTGATGCAGAAAAAAGCATTCGACAGAGCAAGCAGAGATTTTGTTTGAGTAGGGCAATGGAATTATTTGCATTCCCTGATACAGGAAGATATACAAAGATGAAATGCTCTGCTGCTGCCAGCCTGAATGCAGGTCATGAATCTGCACTTCTTGCTCACTGGTACCCTTGCGTTGTTCATTTCATTCACTTAAGTGCCCCTTTGGGAAACCTTACATTTTACTTTACATTTTTATTATCTGAAAGTTGTAGATGTCAGCTAGGAGGGCAAATGCAGTAGGCAGATTCTGTATAAGGACTTGCATACAGAGTGTCTCTTTTGCTTAGGCTCAGAACACAATCACAAATTCTGCTTTACTCCCCTCTACACAAAGGGACAAGGCAGTGGCACCCTGTTTACACCTTTATTTGCTTTATATGTAAAGCCACTGGGTAAAGAAAATAAGGGCCTCAGAAATTCAAGGATATAACTGGTATGGTAACCAAAAAGCTGTGTGATGTACACATTTTGTACCGGATAAAACCAGAAAAGGACATCACTGTTGTGGAATATTCTGAGAGTTTCAACACTTTTAGGGAATATAAAATGAATAAAGGCAAAACACATGCTGTAACTGCAAACTACGTAGTCAAACACGGACTGGTTCACCAATACCCATACTTACGTGGGCATGAATACGTGAAGTATTTAGGGGATTCTGGTATGGCAGTCAAGGAAGAGACTAAATAAATACAAAAACTGAGAATAAGGAAAGCTCCTGTTAATGGATATAGGTAGCAAAGTATAAGCAGTGAAAATATTTCTAATCATAAACTTTAGTTTTACATACAAATCAGACACACTTATCAACCAGAGGAGAAGCTGTGAACAGTAATTAAATAGCTCAAGAATTTTAATTGGGAGATGAAAAGGGCCAAGGGGGATAAGATGATGCTTCAAAAAGAACAAGGTAGTTTACGATCACCTGATTTGAAGGGATATTCAAGACCTACACAGTTATGGCTCATACATAACATAAGACCAAAGGCTAATGTAGTGATAAACCAGAAATTAGAAAATAAAAGCTGAACAGAAAATTTCCAACTCCAAGAACGTCAATACTTTATTACAGCAAAGCTTTCAGATATAAAACCTTCTTCAGTGCAATATACAATCTGTAACATTCTTTCAGTTTTTGTAAAACAAGAGTAAAATCATGTGAGCACGGCCAGCTAATCACATCATTTCCACAAACATTTCTACAAACCCCATTACCAGGCTATAATTCATACCATGCGTTTCGGCCACCTAACCTGGACAGAAACACTAAAGGCGGAGGCGTGTCCATATTCATTAAGGATATCCACACCTCTAGGCTAGTTGCTCAGCATAATGAATCAGAGATTATTCAAGTGTATCTAACTCTGGGCAAGACCGCAATCCAAATTGTAACTTGCTACAGATCCCCCACCATGCCCCAAGATTCCCACTCCTCATTTCTTGATACACTGGAAAATATTAGGTTACAACCCAACACCCTAATAATGGGAGATTTCAACTACGTCACCATTAACTGGGAAAACTACTCATGTACCAACTCTTTTGCTCAACATTTTCTGAAATTCATAAATTCCAACGACTTGGATCAACTTATCCACACCCCCACCAGGGACAGCAACATCCTAGATCAGGTCATTACCAACATGGCTGACCAGTGTTCCACACCAGAGGTCAATTCCTCACTGGTCAGATCCAACCACAAGCTAATCAGCCTAGACATCCACATCCCCCCCACCCCCCCATTAAGGAAACCAAGGAAAAAAATTTCTCCAAAGCCAACATCACACTTCTTAAGACAGAAGTGGCAAACTTCCCAACACCCATGCAGACGGAATATAGAGATATGACTGCCGAATCCTACACAAATGCACTTTATACGCACTTACACAAGTGCATGGATTGTGCTATCCCTAACAGAACCAAAATGCTATCCTCCAAAAAAACAAAAAAAGGAAGCCAATCTGGTGGTCCCCTGCCATAAACAAACTCTACAACAGAAGAAAGAAATTGTTGCAAAAAAAAAAAAGAGTAAAATCCCATGATTGGAGGAACTCCCTGGTCAGCCTCAGTAAGAAGCTGAGGTCCCTCATAAAATTCTCCAAAGCTAGTTACGAAAACAAAATCACCACTGATTCTAAAGACAACAACAAAACATTCTATAGCTATGTCAAGAATATCAATGGCAACACTCAGATCTGCTCTGAGTTACAGCACAATGGCACTAAATATACAGAACCAACTGATATTGTCAACATCCTGACAGATAGGTTCAGTGCTAACTTTACCCCCCTCTCACCCCCTAAAGGGCCATCTCTATGGAAGAATGCAAAGTTCCTGTAATCACGACCGATATTCTCCAAAGCCAAGAACATAGCATCCATGGGACCCGACAACATCCCAGGCTGCGTTCTACATGAACTACAGAATGAACTGGCACCCCACCTACGCATCATGTTCAATAATCATAGTCTCAACCTCAGGCTTTGTGACCACTGAATGGCACACAGTGATGGTTATCCCACTCCACAAAGGGGGAGCCACCACGGACCCCCGAGAACTAGTGCCCCATTAGCCTAACGAGCCTGGTCTGCAAGGCCATGGAACGTATCATCATGGAACTTATAAACAAAGACACCGGTAATCTCCAAACTCTGAAACCCACCCAGTTCAGGTTTGTAAAAGGCAGATCATGTTTCCTAGACCTGATAGACTTCTTTGAAGCAGTCACGAAAGCCGTAGACGAGGGTAAGGTGGTTCACACATACTATCTAGATCTCATCAAGGCTTTTGACACCATCCCCCACTCAAATTATAGATAAACTCACTAAATTAGGTATAAATCCCTATGTCACAAGATGGGTTGCCCACAGGCTCACTGACAGAAACTACACTGTGAAAGTAGCAGACTCCAAATCCGACTTCAGTCTAGTGACAAGTGGAGTACCACACGGTTCAGTTCTGGGTCCTCTCCTGTTTGGAATCTACTTTTCTGAAGTACAGGCTAACACAGAAGGTCTTTGGCTAACGAACGTCGCAAATAACTGCAAACTAGGAGCCATATTTGAAACTCCTAACGATGTGGACAGCCTAAAAAAGGGCCTCACAGAGAGATGCCTGGTGTCAAAGCCATGGCCTCAAGTGCAATATCAAAAAGTGCATTGCCACCCCCTTTGGTAAAAACTCTGTACCCATGAACTACCACATAGGTGGTAGTCTACTTAACACCAAAAGTGTGATAAGAGACCTTGGAACTCAGGTGGACAGTAGTCTCTCCTTTGATAATCACATCGCCACAGTAGTCAAAAAATCCTTCTACATGGCACACCTCATCACAAAAGGTTTCTCATCTAGGAAAAAGAGAGGTCACTGTTCCCCTCTACTCGTCACTCATTACACCCATTATAGAGTACAGCACCCCTTTTGGAATGTACCTCACAAGACATCTACAACAACTGGAAAGGCCGCAGAAATACCTTACAAAGAGGATTACTGGCCTCAAACAGATGCCCTACTCAGACAGTCTCAGAAAACTCCAGCTTTACTCAGTCGCATATCGCCTACTCAGAGGCAATCTCTGCCTAATATACAAAGCTATGTCAAACCCAGAGCTGATGGACATGCTCCACTTAAAGAAATCCCAATTCCTCCGATCTACACGCTCTAGGGACATAAACCTTGTCACAATAAACAGAACATGCTGGAGGGATAGATTCCTGTCCCAGAGACTTCCCATACTCTGGAACAAACTACCTACATCAAACAAAGCTCTTCATTAGCACTCTTCAAGAAAAATCTTGATGATTGGATGGGAAATAGGAAATTCACCCCGGGATCATCTCTGTGGCTCTGCTCGACAGGGGCACAGAAAAATAATCTTCTTGGTTGGCGAAAGCCAGGGTACTTTTTTGGCTAGGCTTGTATAGCCTAGTACCTATGAACCTACGAACAATAATTCAATTAACATTTTAGCTTAGCTATCTAATAAAATATTTATTACACATTTTTTTTTACATGTTCAAATTATTTGTACATAGACAAAAAAGAATACATACATATGTATATACAAACATTTAAAATACCTAGTGCAGTAGCATTTGTCTAGTTTCTAAAACTGGCTGAACACTAATGATGTTATTCTACCCTGGTAATACATCTGCTTGCAGTCTTAAGATCCATGCATATTCTTTATTCTCCAGAAGGTTATTAACATCAGCCCCTCTTACTTGCTTTATACACTGTTTCCATCACTCTAAATTTGAAGGTGTGCTCAGTACCTTTCTCCAAAATATGCTTACTTAATGCATTCTACTGTATTCATCTACGTATCTCTGACTTGTGTTCTATTATCCTTTCCTTTAGTTTCTTTGTACTTTTCCCAACATAAAATGAGGGGCATTTTAGGCAGGTAGCAAGATATATTACATGTATAGTATTGCATGTTGCTGTACATTTAAAAAATATTTTTTATTTGAAACTGGATGGATGTACATATTGTTGCCCTTCATAAAAATATCAGCACAGCAACTGCAGTTCAAACATGGGTGTGTGCCTGTTGTATATATTTTCTGAGCTCTCTTCTGCTGCCTAAAATCTTTATAGCACAACCGCATTTTTAAGTTCTTTAAATTCCTATATGTAAAATCTGGCTTATTACGAAGTAGCTGATGTAGTTTTGGCATAGCCATCAAGATATTCCAGTTATTCTCAATAATTGTCATTACTTCCCTAGTCTTAGTATTATAAGTAGTTAGATATCTAACCATATTTTCTTTTTTATTCACTATACTATAGGTACAGTCACTATTAAAAATAGGTTTTATTAGTCCTGTTCTACTATTAAAACGTCACTTATTAGCTTATCCACCATAGATTTTGCATATCTTCTCTCTCTAAATTAATTTGCCAGTTCAGTCAGCTCCAGCTTACATTTGCTGTTATTAGTATTTAACCTTCTTGTTCTAATAAGTTGTGCTTTCACTATTCCTTTAAAAATGTGTGTGCGTGGTGGGGGGTGCATGCTCTCTATGCACATAACGATTAACTTGCACTTCCTTTTCATGAACACTTGTTACAGTTACATTCCCTTCCTTTTCAAGCAGTACATCCAAAAAGGAAATTCTTTCAGCTGAACATTACTTTTTGAATTAAAAAAATACAGTGGTACTCTACATATTCCACATACTCATTCAGCATTTGCTCAGTACCATTCCATATTAACAGGCAATCAACAAATCTTAGATAAAACAGAACCCTGTTATTCATAGCTTGCTCATTATTAAATACAACTGATTTTTCCCGCTGATGCATAACCAAATTTGCATATTTGCCATGGGAGTGCCCATGGCTACTCCAGCTATCTGAATATATGGTTGCTCATTAAATAAAAATACATTTTTAGTTAATACCAGATCTAATAAGAGACAGAGTTTCTATTTCATTAGCTGGCTTAGTTGTTTCTTCATTTAAATAATCCCATACTGCTTCTATGCCATATTCATTTGGAATTACAGTGAATAATGAATTGATATCCAATGTTACAAACATAAAATCATTACATTTATTCATTGTGTTCCATTCTCTCAACTTGATCAAGAAAGTCATTTGTGTCTCTTATGTAACTACGATTCTGTGGTAAATACTTAAACATTCTTGCAAGTATATAGAAACAGGTTCTGTTACCCAGCCTCTCCCCGAGACTATAGGTCTCATGGGTGGCTGGGTCAAAGATTTATGGATCTTTGGTATTCCATAAATTACCGGAGTTTTTGGGCAAGGAATAGTGAAAATGTTATACAGCTCTATACTTATACGGTTAGTAATTTGCATGTCATAAATAAGCATATTATATTCACTTACACATTTCTTAACATCCATTACACTTATTTTCTTAAAAGTGTTTTTTTCATCCAGAAGAGCTTGCGTTAACATATAATCTGCTTTACTTTTAACAGTTGCACCACAAAGAAAAAATTATCAATTTCAACAACTGGCTAACCTTCTGGTACCATTCAAAGGGGATCCAGTGTCTGTTCACCTGGGATGACATGCTCGACAATCCATGCTGCTTCGCTAGAGACGGCTTGCACCTGTCACCCTTAGGCTTTCGAATACTGACCAAGGCTCTTGCCACCCCCATAGTGCTTTTTTTAGGCAAGGCTCAAAAGACAAACCCACTGCTGTAAATAGCACAAATAAAAAACTGAGGGTAATGCTACTCAATGCCAGAAGTCTAAACCTCAAAATGCATACACTCGAGGCACTTCTCAGTATGGAGAAAATCAATATATGTGCAGTAACTGAAACCTGGTTTAAGGCTCCAGATAACACCCCAGCAGTACCAGGCTACAACTCATACCATACATTTTGGCCACAAAACCCGGACCAAAATACAAAAGGCAGGGACGTACCCATATTCATCAAGGATACCCACACCTCCAGGTTAGTGGTACAGCACGATGCTTCAGAGATCATCCACGTGCAATTAACAATGGGCAAAACTGCAATTCAAATTGTAGCTTGCTACAGATCACCCACCATGTCCCAGGACCCCCACTCCGCATTTCTGGAAACTATGGGAAACATAAAGGTCCTACCAAACACCCTGATTTTGGGTGATTTCTATTACCCAAACATTAACTGGGAGAACTACTCAAGTACTAACATCCTTGCCCAGCATTTCCTAGAATTTAAAAACTCAAACGCCCTTGATCAACTGGTCAACACCCCCACCAGAGGTGATAACAAATTGGACCTGGTCATCACCAACATGGGCGACCGGTGTTCCACACCGGAGGTCAACCCTTCGCTGGTTAGATCTGACCATAAACTAATTACTCTGGATATCCACATTTCTCCCACATCCCCAGTCAATCAAACCACTGTGAAAAACTTTTCAAAAGCAAACTTCACATTACTTAAGACCGTGGTGGAAAGTTTCAAAGCCCCCGTGCTAAAGGTTAACGCTGTCCAAGCTGCAAAATCCTTTACTAATGCACTCTATGGGCACCTACAAGAATGCATGGACTGTGCTATCTCAACCAAAACCAAGACTCGCTCTTCCAAGAAAAGGAAACCAGTCTGCTGGACCCCTGCCATAAACAAGCTATACAATAGAAGGAGAAAACTAGTTCAGAAAAGAGTAAAATCCCAAGAAGGGAAGACTTCCCTGATCAGTATCAGCAAGAAATTATGATCCCTCATAAAATCATCCAAGGCTAGCTTTGAAAGAAAATTGCTAAGGACTCCAAAGATAACCACAAGGCACTCTTTAGCTATGCCAAGAATCTAAGTGGCAGTCCTCCGATCTGCTCGGAGTTGGTGCAGAATGGCACAAAATACACTGAACTGATATAGCCAACATCCTGGCAGACAGGTTCAGTGCAAATTTCACCCCCCCCCCCCTTACCTCCAAAAGGGCCCATAACTATAACAGAAGAATGTAGTGCCCCTGAAATCAGACACTCAGGTTAAAAGAGCCCTATCCAAAGCCAAAAACACAGCATCAATGGGACCGGATGTGTCCCAGGCTGCGTCCTACACGAGGTCAAAGATGAACTAACCCCTCACCTAAACACACTGTCAAAACTTACCCTCTCCACAGGCTACGTGTCCATAGAGTGGCGCACAGCAATGGTTATTCCGCTCCACAAAGGTGGAGCCACAACAGACCCCGGGAACAATCTGGTCTGCAAGGCTATGGAGCGCATCATCATGGATCTCAAACAGAGACTTTGGGAACCTCCAAACACTGGACTGTACCCAGTTCGGCTTTAAGGGCAGATCATGCCTCCTAAACCTGGTGGACTTCTTTGAGACAGTTACCAAGGCTATAGACGAGGGAAAGGTGGTCCACAATGCCTACCTAGACCTCGCAAAGTCCTTCAACACCATTCCCCATTCAGGTATTATAGACAAGCTCACTAGCCTGAACATAACCCCCTATGTCATGAGATGGGTTGCCAACTGGCTCACGAACATAACCCACATGGTAAGAGTTGCAGGAGCCAAGTCTGAATGTAAAACGGTTACAAGTGGCATTACCTAGTTCACTGACCAGTTTAGGCATGAAGGAAGGGTTTATATAAAGAGAGACCCTATCCTTATGAAAAATGAGGTAAGGTGGGTTAGCCATGAGTGCTTGTAACTCTGAGACACTTCTGGTCGAAGTTAGGGCTACAAGAAGCACTGTTTTCCAAGTCCACATTTTTAAAGTGGCTGAAGCTGCAGGTTCAAATGGAGCAGTAGTGAGTTTTTCCAGAAGACAATTCAAATCCCAAGGAGGAGTGATGGGTTTTCTGAGTGGTCTGATGTGAAGGACCCCTTTGAAGAAGAGCTTCACCTCTAATCTGGATAGTAGTGATGGATTAAGGTGTAAGCAAGCTGAGATAGCTGACAAATGGACTTTCACTGAGGAGTATGAAAGCTCAGATTTTAAGAGCTCACAAAATAAGACAAGACTACAGGTACATCTACTTGAAAGGGGTCTAGCTGCCTGTGAAGACACCAAGTGGAGAACCTTTTTCATTTGGATAAGTAGGATCTCCTGGTAGTGGGTTTCATGGTCTCCTGCAGAACATACAGCATGCCACCTGAGTAAAAGTGTCTAAATGGGATCAAAAGTTGATCACCCACAGGATTAATCTGAGAGCTTACAGGTGTGGGTGGATAAAAGATCCCTTTTGTTGTGTGATGAGGTCCACCTTGTGGGGCAACTTTTGGTGACTGCCCTTGGCTGATGACAAAATAAGGGGGGTCCAGTGCTGCCTTGGCCAAAAGGGGGTCAGAGGCAAGACTTTTGGCTTGTCATGCTGAATCTTCAGCAGGACTTTCTGTATAACAGGGAAGGGGGGATGCATACAGAAACATCCCCCTCCAGGAAATTGTGAAGGTGTCTACTCTCCAAGCTTGTGGGGAGGGGAACTTTGAGTAAAATAGCTGTAGTTGTCTGTTCTGAGGGGAGGCAAACAGATCTGTGGTGTACCCCACCAGTGAACTATGTCCAAGAAAACATCTCTGTGCAACATCCAGTCATGATTTTGAGGCAATGACCTGCTGACTGCATCTGCCTGATCGTTTTGTTATGGGATGTAAACTACCTGTAGTGTTACCTTGGCGAGGGTAGCCAACTCTCAAGCTTGGATGGGCAGTCTGCAGAGTAATAAGACTTGCTCCCCCCTTGCTTGTTTATGTACCACAGGACTGTGGTGTTGTCTGCAAAGATTTTGAGAGGACGTGGATGTAGGAGGGGAAGGAATGCTTCCAGGGCTAGAAGGGCAATCATTTCCCTGTTGTTGATGTGTTTTTTCTGAAGGTGGGAGTCCAATTGGCCCTGCATGTTGAGTCCATTCATAGCGGCCCCCCAACCCAGATCTGATGCATCTGTGCACATCTGTTGAACTGCAGTGAGAGGCTGTAAAGTAAGTTATGGATTCAGATGAATTTGCTGAATCCACCACTGGATTTTTCTCTCTTTCTTTAGAGAGAAGGAATGGCACCTGAAACTGTAGTGGATGGGTGTGCTGGGACCATACATTCTTCAAAAACCATTGAAACTTCATGTGTAGCCTGGCAAGAAGTAACATGGGGAGAGTGGCTACCATCAGACCAAGAAGGCAAAGGAATTCCTTGGCTGAAATGCAGCAGACTACAAGCAGTTTTTGAAAGAAGTTGGTCAGTAAAGTGACCTTTTCTGGTGGGAGAAAGGCCTTCATGAAATCCGTTCTTATTCTGCAACCCAAGAAAATCTGGTCTCAGGAGAGAATAAAGGAGGACTTGACAAGGTTGATTGTGAAGCCCAGGCTTTTGAAGAGGGAGATAGTGAATTGAAGGTGTCTTTGCAGGGTACTTGGATCCTCTGCCTGGATGAGGAGGTCGTCCAAGTACGAGAAGATCTGGATGACTTTTGTTCTGCAAAAGGCCACTACAGGGGCTAGACATTTTGTAAATAACCCTTGGTGCTGTAGACAAACCAAAGGGCAAGGCAGTAAACCGATAGTGCGATGACTGCACTGCAAAAAGCAGAATTTGCGAAAGGCTGGGTGTTCAGGTACGTGAAGATAAGCCTCCTTCAGGTCTAAAGTGGCCATGAAGAAACTGGGTGTCAAGAGTGGAAGAAGGGTTTGCAGGGACAGCATGTGGAAAGTGGGTACATGCAGAAAGGGGTTTAGGAGAGAGAGGTCCAGGATGTTTCTCCATGGCCCCTCCTTTCTTGGGACTATGAAGAGCCTGGAATAGAAGCCTTGACCTTCCCGTCCTGGGGGCAACCTTTCTATAGTGCCCTGTAGGACCAGATCTTGAATCACTTAAGGAATGAGATGGATTTTTTTTTTTTTTGGAGGGAGGGGTATACCTTTTGGGGAAAGTTTTTCCTGCCAAGTCATAAAACATCCTTTTTAAACAATTGATAGAACCCAGTTGTCTGAGGAGATTTGCTACCACAGAGGAATACAGTGAAAGGCAGCCAGAAAGGGGAAGATGGTAAGGGGGGGGTTTGACAGTCAAACATTGTTAGGCCTGTCAGGAAAGGGCTGTCTTTGATTAGTTTGAGAGGAGCTAGGTCTGGAAGAGGAAGGTTTCTGGACACCTTTTCTGGATTTGTAGATGGAAAGAGCAGAGGCCTTCATGACAAAACTTGGCATGGCAGGGTAGTTTCTGCAAAACTTGGGCACTGGTGAGACAAAGATGTGCCCGAGATCCTGCAGCTCCTCGCTCTTTTCCTTCAGGTTTTTGAACAATTCTGCTGTTTCCAAAAGAGGAACTAATTGTCAAGACAGACATCCATAACCTTGTTGTTGAAGTCATCTGGCAGTGGCTGTAACCTCAGCCAGCAGTACCTACGATGGACTGATGCCAATATAGTTGACCTAGGTGATGCTTCAGCAGCATCATCGCTGCATTTAATGGAGTGTCTACTGACTTGTGCAGCTAAGAAAAGTTTGGAGGCAACTTGTGGTTTGGTGTGAGAATCTGGAATGGAGGACAGCGGATGCATGGCTTGTTGAACTAGGTCTGAAGCATATTTTACCATTTGTTTGGTAATTAACAGCTCTGAAGGCCAGGCTGAAGTCTGCATGTTCTTTGCATATTTTACCATTTGTTTGGTAATTAACGGCTCTGAAGGCCAGGCTGAAGTCTGCATGTTCTTTGCATATTTTACCATTTGTCTGGTAATTAACGGCTCTGAAGGCCAGGCTGAAGTCTGCATGTTCTTTGCATATTTTACCATTTGTTTGGTAATTAACGGCTCTGAAGGCCAGGCTGAAGTCTGCATGTTCTTTGCATATTTTACCATTTGTTTGGTAATTAACGGCTCTGAAGGCCAGGCTGAAGTCTGCATGTTCTTTGCATATTTTACCATTTGTCTGGTAATTAACGGCTCTGAAGGCCAGGCTGAAGTCTGCATGTTCTTTGCATATTTTACCATTTGTCTGGTAATTAACGGCTCTGAAGGCCAGGCTGAAGTCTGCATGTTCTTTGCATATTTTACCATTTGTCTGGTAATTAACGGCTCTGAAGGCCAGGCTGAAGTCTGCATGTTCTTTGCATATTTTACCATTTGTCTGGTAATTAACGGCTCTGAAGGCCAGGCTGAAGTCTGCATGTTCTTTGCATATTTTACCATTTGTCTGGTAATTAACGGCTCTGAAGGCCAGGCTGAAGTCTGCATGTTCTTTGCATATTTTACCATTTGTCTGGTAATTAACGGCTCTGAAGGCCAGGCTGAAGTCTGCATGTTCTTTGCATATTTTACCATTTGTCTGGTAATTAACGGCTCTGAAGGCCAGGCTGAAGTCTGCATGTTCTTTGCATATTTTACCATTTGTCTGGTAATTAACGGCTCTGAAGGCCAGGCTGAAGTCTGCATGTTCTTTGCATATTTTACCATTTGTTTGGTAATTAACGGCTCTGAAGGCCAGGCTGAAGTCTGCATGTTCTTTGCATATTTTACCATTTGTCTGGTAATTAACGGCTCTGAAGGCCAGGCTGAAGTCTGCATGTTCTTTGCATATTTTACCATTTGTTTGGTAATTAACGGCTCTGAAGGCCAGGCTGAAGTCTGCATGTTCTTTGCATATTTTACCATTTGTCTGGTAATTAACGGCTCTGAAGGCCAGGCTGAAGTCTGCATGTTCTTTGCATATTTTACCATTTGTCTGGTAATTAACGGCTCTGAAGGCCAGGCTGAAGTCTGCATGTTCTTTGCATATTTTACCATTTGTCTGGTAATTAACGGCTCTGAAGGCCAGGCTGAAGTCTGCATGTTCTTTGCATATTTTACCATTTGTCTGGTAATTAACGGCTCTGAAGGCCAGGCTGAAGTCTGCATGTTCTTTGCATATTTTACCATTTGTCTGGTAATTAACGGCTCTGAAGGCCAGGCTGAAGTCTGCATGTTCTTTGCATATTTTACCATTTGTCTGGTAACTAACGGCTCTGAAGGCCAGGCTGAAGTCTGCATGTTCTTTGCTACCTTCACCTGATGGCAGTAGGGAAGAGGAGGGCAGCTGTCGGGACTGTCTGCTGAGAGGGCAGTAACAGCCGGGTCTGCCGTTTAATAAGGAACCTTAAGTCATCAGGGAGGTTACAGAGCCCGTCTGCTCTTACTGCAGATATAGCTGAGGGCAGGGGGATTCCATCTGCAGAATCTTGTAACATCTCTTCTGCACTTCTGTCATTTGTGTAGAATCACATTTAAAGTATTCCCTCATTTTGGAAATAGTTTCCCCAAAGGTGATGTCCACATGTGAGGAATCACCTTCCAAGGAATACTCATCAAGAGAGCAGTATGCCAGGGGAGAAGCCAGCTGTGAGGCATAGGAGAGGGACTCATCAGAAGAAGACAACTCTTCCTTGTGGGTCTGTGCATGTGGCAATGGGCCAGCAGAAGCAGGCCTGGGGCTCAAGGCTGGAAGAGCAGTAGGAATCTGGGATGAAGTTGGCCTCAGGGCCAAGAAGACCTGAAAGAGAGACTGGGAAAATGCCTGTCAATCATCAAATCTTCTGATGAGGAGACAGCTGCTTAGACTTCTGTTTCCCTTTCACAGGAGTCATCTTCGATCCTGGCTGAGTAGGTGAAGGCCTAGTGTCGGACATCAGCCTAGGACTAGAAGCGTCTTCCTTGGTAAAAGATGGTAATGCTAGCTCTTCGGGCGAACCTGGTCCCATCCCCCCCCCCCAACATCAGAGGCAGACATTGCTGGTACGTCCACGGACGTGCAGGCTGGAGAAACAAGGGTGGCATCCGAAGCGGTACCCAATGAAGTTGCCAAGCCTATTGGACATACCTCAGCCCCTAGACTGGCAGCTGGCAGGACATCTGTACACAGAGGTGCAGTATCTGGCCTAGCAACTCTGGCCTTCTTTTCTGGTTGTTCTACCAAGATGGTCAGTTCCGATTCTATACCAAAGGCAAGGTATTTGAGTCTTGGTTCTCAACGAAAAGCTTTAGGGCTGCGAGACGGCTGCGCAGTGTTTTAGGAACAAATGACTGGCAGACGGAGCATGCTGTGTACTCATGGGAAGGCCCTAAGCAAATTAAGCAGAGGTCGTGGTGGTCTTTGTGCAGAATTTGTCGACCACACTTCCATTTTCCCTTCCTAGATGACAGACAGAATCGGACAAGAATAAATTACAGCAATCTAAGCTAGCAGAGATAAGAGAAAAATTCCCCAGTGGGGGTACTTGCCTTTACAGGAGTCACTTGCGCAGAGCAGAACGAGTGAACTGACGTTAGTGGCAGCAGAGAACTTTAGAAGTCTGTGTATGCGGATGTCGCATTTATGGCCCACAGTTTATGGTCCCTGCGTGTGACGTCTCATGCACCATAGAGAAGCCAGGCTAAGCTTTTGCATAAGAGCCGGGCGTTCAGGTTGCTTCAGGTGGAGGATCCCACATGTTAGAATATAGGACATCATGGTAATATAGTTTTTCTTTTATGTAAATTTATGTTTGTCTATGCTTTAAGTGATAATATAATAAAAGGAGTTAAAAGGCAATACCTGCTGTCTGCCAGATGCCAGTTTGAAGATATTTATATATTTAATAATGCAATATGCATAAATATCATAGTTCAGGAAATATCTTGGGAATTGTCCACCTGGAGGCTTTGTAGAAAGAAATGTTGTGTAAAATTTTAACATAACGACAGATGCCCCGCTCTTCCATGTTGCAGTACTGATCACATATGGGTTGACTCCTCTTGCTACCCCAATGTCCAGCAGTACAGTGCGTGGGATGTCTGACATGGCTAGTGGCACGTGGGCCATAAATGTGACGTCTGCATGCACTGGGCCTCAGAACTGTAAGCCCCAGTCGCAACCAGTCTAGCAAGGGAAAATGCCAGTCTTGTGCCATCCAGAAAGGGAAATGCAGCATAACAGGAGGAGAATGAGGGTGGGAAGGAATACTGCAACGTGGAAGAGAAGGACATCTATGGTTATGGTAATCTTTTACACAACTTTTCTATGTCCTTCTATTCCCATGTTGCAATATTCATCACATATGGGTGAGTGCCAAAGCTGACTGTGAGAAAGAGGGTGGTGGTCTAGAGGCGGTCTCCAGGAATAGATGAAGGATAACCCTGGCAAAACCCACCCTGGCTCTGGAAATATGGTCCAACTTGTAATGCTTGGTGAAGGTGTGCACTGATGACCAAGTGGCTGCTTCAAGAATGGTAGAAGTATCCACAAACCCCTGAAGAAGGCTCCTGAGGAGGCCACAGCCCTGGTGGAGTATTTTTTAACAGTACCCTGCAGGGATTTCTCATGTAATTTGTAGCAGAAAGTGATAGCTTTGGAAATCCAGGTTGAAATAGTTTGTTTGGTTACTGCCTTCCTTAGGGTCCTGGGATGGAAGGAAACAAACAGCTGATCCAGCCTGTCTGATGGACTTTGGTTTTGTGCAGATAAAATCAGAGTTGTCCGTGCACATCCAGGGAATGGAGTACTCTCTCTCACTATCCCCTGTGGGTTAGGGAAGAAGGTTGGAAGGTGGATGGGCTTGATTTAAGGAAATGTCATTCACCACCTTGGGCATGAAGGAAGGGTTAGTTCTAAGAGTAACTCTGTCAGTGTGGAATACCAGCAAAGACGGACTAGCCATGAGGGCTTGTAGCTCTGACACTGTTCTGGCTGAGAGCAAGGCCACAAGTAGTACAGTTTTCCATGTACAGTGTTTTAAGGAAGCTTTGTCTGCTGGCTCCACTAGAGGAAGCATAAGCTTTACCAAAACACAGTTGAGGTCCAATGGGGTGGACATGGCTTCCTGGGGGGGGGTCTCAAGTGAAGGACCCCTTTAAGGAATAACTTAGCTGATAGTCTGGACAGTGTGGGGGGGGAGATCCAGAGGAAGGCATACTGAAATGGCAGACAAGGGGGCTTTAATGGAAGAGTAGGCCAATCCTGTCTGCAGTAGTTCACACAGGTAAGACAGAACTAGAGGGGTCTTGGGTCCAACTGTCTTTTGAAACACCACATAGAAAATCTCTTCCACTTTGAAGGTAAGATTTATTCGTATTCGGTTTCCTGGCCTCCCGCAGGACAGTGAGCACGTCCTCACTGTAAAGGTGTCTGAAGGGGATCAGAATACTATCAGCCACAGGGTGAGATGCAGCAACTGCCACTGTGGATGTATTTGGGATCCCTTGTGCTGTGTGAGAATGCCCACTCTGAGGGGTAACTTGTGGTGATCGCCCTTGGATGGAAGTAGTAGGGAGAAACCAATGCTGTCTCGGCCAATAGGGAGTTGCCAACAAGATTTTTGGTCTGTCCTGCTGGATCTTCAGCAGGAACCTTTGTATGAGTGGGAAGGGGGGAAATGCATAGAGAAACTTCCCCTTCCAATAGATTGAGAAGGCATGTGTTGCCATTGCCTGAGGATGTGGGGGCCTGGTGCAGAAGGAAGAAACTGCCAGTTGATGGAGGAGGTCTATTTGAGATGTACCCCACCTGTGGACCAGGTCCAGGAAGAGATCCCTGTGTGGCATCCATTCGTGGTGGTTTGTGATGGATCTGCTGAGACAGTCTGCCTGGGAGTTCTGTAGTGAAGGAATGTAGCCCACTTGCAGGGCAACTTCCTGGGAGGTGTCCAGTTCCCACACTAGGAGAACTAGTCTGCAAAGCAAGTAAGATTTAGTCTGCCCCTCTTTGTTGAGATACTACAGCACTGTGGAAATTGTAAAGATCTTTAGTGGTCCCTGTTGCAAATAGGGTTGGAAGGTTCAAAGGGCAAGGAGAATTGCCCTCATTTCTCAGACACTGATGTGTTGTTTTTTGTGTGGCACTGGCCACAGCTCCTGCACTTTCAGATGGCCCAGAGTTGCTGCCCAGCCCAAGTTTGAGTCATCTGTGTGCGTGATCTGCTTGGGTTGGGGTGGTTGAAGGGGAAGACCTGGACTGAGGTTCACTTGCATCAACCACTGGATTTCTAGTTTGAGGGCAGGAGGGGAACCCTGTATTCCAAGGGGTATGAGTGCTGAGTCCAGACTGACCTTGGGTACCACTGCAACTTTCTCATATGGAGTCTTGCTAATGGTAACATGGGGATAGTGGCTGGCATGTAGCCCAGGAGCCTGAGGTACTGCCTTGCTGTCAATTCTGTTGTCTGAAGGACCAGAAGTAGGTGTGCTTTCAAGCTTTCCACCTTTTGGGATAGGTAGGTAGTCTTTCATTATGTCTGTGCGAATCCTGCACCACAAGAAGACAATGTCTTGAGAAGGTTCCAGGTGGGAATTTGGGAAGTTGATCTGAAATCACAGGGACTGTAGAAGAGAAATGGCAAGTATGTGTTGCAGGAGTGTCTCCTTGCAGTCTGCCTATACAAGCAGGTTGTCCAGATAAGGAAATATCTGGATTCCGTTTGTCCTGCAAAAAGCAATAACTGGAGCCAGACATTTGGTGAATACTCTGGGTACAGTGGAAAGTCCAAAGGGTAAGGCAAAGAATTGAAGTGAGAAAGGCCCACAGAGAACCTCAGGTATTTCCTGAAACTTGCCCTTATGGGGATGTGAAGGTAGGCATTCTTTATATCTAAGGTGGTCATGAACGCTTGGGGGAAGCAGGACTGGAAAAAGAGTTGGTAAGGTCAATATTCTGAAAGTAGGAACCTGAAGGAAGAGGTTGAGAAGAGAGAGATCCAGGATTGGTCTCCAAGGACCGTCTTTTCTTGGGACTAGGAAAATCCTTGAGTAGAAACCTCTCCCTTTTGCAGCCAGTGGCAATGTTTCAATGGTGCCTTGAGCCAGTAGGGTTTCTAGTACTGGCTGCAATAGGTGTAGCTGTTGTTTTGGAGGTTGTGGGATACTCCTTTACTTTGGGGGCATAAGCCACGTCATAAAGTACCCATTTTGAATGATTGAAAGAATGAATTTGTCTGAGGTGATGGATGTCCACACAGGAAGACAGTGAGAGACTAACTGACAGAGGGAGAGGAGGAGTAGGTGGGGGTTTCAGAGTGGGCAGGTAGTCAGACACTACCTGCCCTGTCTTGAAAGGGCAGCCTCTAGCTAGAAGAGGGGGAAGCTCTAGAGGGATGGGGTTGCTTCCTGGTTGTTTTTCTAGACCTTATGGAAGCAGCAGGGTAAGAGTGCTTTCTAATAAAACGGAGTTTTAGCTGGGTAATTTCTTAGGAATTTTGGGACAGGAGAGACTAGCAGGTGTTTTAAATCCTGCATCTCTTTCCCCTTTTGCTGTAGTGACTTAAATAAATCAGCCACTTTTGTACCAAAGCTGTGTTATTCAGGAGAGCATCGATCAGCTTTGCCCTAAAGTCATCTGGAAAGGGCTGGAGGCGTAGCCAGGAATAACTTCTCGAAGCAGATGTTGATGCTGCTGACCTGGCTGAGGCTCCAGCAGCATCATAGCTGCACTTTACAGAGTGCCTGGTAACCTGAGAAGCAAGAGCCAGAAGGGAAGACAGTGAGGCTTTGGCAGCAAAATCTGGTGCATCAGACAATTCCTTGGAGGCTTTCTCCAGGAGGGAGAAATATTTATCCATGTGTGACTGGTAATTAGTAGCCCTGAAGACCGTAGTAGCAGAGGTCTAAATTTTCTTACCCAGAATTTGCATGGTTTTGCTGTCTTTCTCAGCAGGGAGAATGGTGGTGGTAGCCAATAGATCAGATGCCTTAGCTGTGGAGATGGAAATGGTAGCAGGATCTGCTTCTTGTCCACGAAACAAGATACTTAGCAGTTTCAGGGACTTTATAAAACCTATCGGGTCTGCGCGGAGCAGGGGATTGTAAATCACGGTTCAAGGATGCTGAAGAGAAAGCATCCAGGAAGGCAGCAGAATATGAGTGACAGCAGTAGGGGTTGGGGAATCCATGTGAATGAGGTCATAATACCTTTTTTGAACCTCAGTCATTTCAGAGGATTCCCACTTAAAATATTCTTTCATCATGTTAATGGTTTCCCCAAAAGTCAAATCCCTAGCTGGGGAGTCAGGGTCAAAAGATTCTTCCTCTGGGGAGCCATACCCTAAGGGAGAAGAAAGCTGAGCGGTATAGGTGAGTGATTCTTCAGATGAAGAATCAGAAAAATCCTCCTCTTGTCTCATGGATGGGTCTGAAATTTGAGGCGTTGGGCTCAGAATAGAAGGAGGGATCGTAGAAGTCCCTGCAGTGGTAGGCCATAAGGCCATGTAAGCATTAAACAAGCTTTGGCTAAAGGCCTGCCAGTCAGGCATGCTTTTAGGAGAAGGTGAAATGTGCTTCCTTTTTTCCTTCCTCTTGAAAGGCCTGGCGGGCATCTGAAAGGAGGAAGGCCTGGAATCAGACGACTGTAAGGAACCAGAGGGATCCAACAGACCTACCGGAATCATTGGTTCCCCTCGGCATCGGAAACAGAAGTTGGAAAAAGCATCTACGGATGTACCCTCCACGTGGAATTGTGCAGCTTCAGTGTAGGTACCCGCTGCATCCGAGGTGGCAGAGCCCAAATCCTCCACCAGGCCAACGTCAGCCACAGACAGAGTCTGACGCAAGAGGCAGAGCGATAGTGGTAGGCCTGATAGTCTTGATTTTCTTTTTTGACGGTTCGGTAGGCATGTCAGCAGAGCCATCCACACCTAAGGCTATTTGTTTTAGTTGATATTCTAGATACAGGTTGAGCACATGGAGATGGTTGCGCAATGTTTTGGGAACAAACACCTGACAAATGGAGAAGGCCTTGTAGTCGTGCCGCCGACCTAAACAAGAGAGAGACTGATCATGGGCATCCTTGTGGGGTTAACTGACGGACGCACTTACACTTGCCCTTTCTGGATGACATGAACAGGAATTAGATTAAATAAAATGACTGAAAGGTTCCCCAATGGGGCACTTATCTGATTTCTCAAAATCAGATGGCTGGGATGGCAGGAAAGTACAGTTGTGTACACTTACCATAAATATAGATGTTCGAGTGCATTCACTGTTGTAATCATTACATCTGGGTAATCTGCTGGCAGGGTGCCCTCAGTCGGCCTGAATTCCAAAGTCTTGGGTCCTGCGTCGGTTGCTGTCTTCTCTTCCATGACGTCATGTCGTCAGGGGTATAAAACACGCAGCAGACGCCATTTTCTTTAGTTTTTCTTGCCCCCGATGTCAGGTGCCCCCAAAAAGGTAGCAATATTTTATATATATATATATATATATATATATATATATATATATATATATATATATATATATATATACACACACACACACACACACACACACACACACACACACACACACACATGCATCAATATAAACTTTACCTTCATCTACAAGCAAATACATCCCATAGGTTGTATATGATAGAGAAGGAAAGATAAACTGTAGAATGACAGGGGGATGGCGGGAGGGTAACCTGGACTTCAACAGTGAATACACTCGAACATCTACATTTATGGTAAGCGTACACAACTGTACTATGTTCTTCGTGTTTCACTGTTGCAGTCATTACATTTGGGTAGAATCCCAAAGCTATGGTTGGGAGGCTGGAGCTAAACAGCATTAGGTGAGGCTATAAGGCCCTGCAGGACTGCAGTGGCAAAGCCTGCCCTGGACTTAGAGTATAGAGGCAAATGGTAATGCTTTGTAAAGGTGTGAACAGAACTCCAAGTAGCAGCCTCTAGAATGTCCTTGGTTGGTACTCCTCTGAGAAAGGCTGCTGAAGTAGCTGCAGCCCTGGTGGAATGAGACCTAATGCCCTTGGGCACAAGTTTGCCATGGTGTAAGTAGCAGAAATGGATGCAATGGGTTATCCACTTTGAAACTGTCTGCTTTGAAATAGCCTTTCCTTCTGATCCTGCAGCATATGACACTAGTAATTGCTCAGTTTTTCTTAGAGCAATAGTCTTGCTCAAGTAGAGTCTTAGCTGTCTGTGTACATCCAAGGAATGCAGAATTCTCTCCCCTTTGCTCTGCGGATTTGGATAAAAAGTTGGCAGATGAATTGTTTGGTTAAGAGCCACACTGGAAATGACTTTAGGCATAAAGGCAGGATTTGTCCTCAGAGACACCCTGTCTGGGTAAAATATGATAAAAGGCTCTACAGCCATGAGGGCCTGTACCTCTGAAACTCTTCTTGTTGAAGTAACTGGTAGTAGCAGAGCTATCTTCCATGATAAGAACTTTATATCAGCAGTAGCAGCTGGTTCAAATGGAGGCAGGGTGAGCTTTTCCAACACATAATTGAGGTCCCATGCAGGTAATGGTGATCTTCTAGGAGGCCTTAAATTTTTGGCTCCTCTAAGATACTGCTTTAGTAAAGGATGAGAAAAGATTGGCAGCTCTGTATTGTAATGAGCTGAAATGGCAGAGGCATGGATTTTGACTGATGAAAAAGATAAGCTTTTGTCAAGCATCTCAGTTAAGTATTGTAATATCTGAGGAATATGCGGTTCAGCTGTACCAGCTCCTTGTGCTTGATTCCAAGCACAGAATCTCTTCCATTTGTCAGCATAAGATTTTCTAGTACTAGGCCTTCTGGCTTGCAAAATGATGTCCATCACAGCTTTACTGAGAGGTGACGTCTGTATGATTACAGGATTAGCCATGCTGCCAGGTTCAGAGTCTGTAGTTGATTGTGCATGATCTGATTGTTTTGCTGGGACAGTAGTTGTGGTTTTTGAGGCAAGGTCCAAGCTGGATATTGACACAAGTTCCTTAGGATTGGGTACTAGTATTGGCGGGACCAGTCCGGGGCAATTAAAATCTTTGGCTTCTCTAGTCTGACTTTTAGGAGGACCTTGGGTAGAAGAGGCAGAGGAGGAAAGGCATAAACTGATAGGTTTTTCCAACTGAAGGATAGGGCGTCCACTTTCCATGCTTGTCTGTGTAAGTCCTTGCGCAGAATCTTTTCAGTTGATAATTTTGAGGAGAGGCAAATTGGTCTAAGTCTGGGCTCCCCCATTTCTCTGCTATCATGCTGAAGACTTGTGGATTTAGTTTCCACTCGTGAGGATCCATAAGGTTTCTGCTTAAATTGTCTGCCAGAGTGTTTTGTTTTCCTGGCAGGAATTGAGCTTGAAGATTTATTTGGTAGGTCAAAGCTGTGTCCCACAGTGCCATGGCTAATCTGCAAAGGGGGTATGAGTGTGTGCCCCCTTGCTTGTTTATATACCACATGACTGTGGTGTTGCCCGTTTTTATCAGTAGTTGTCCTGGATGAAGTAAGTCCTTGATGGCTATTAGGGCATTTTGAACAGCTAGCATCTCTTTCTGGTTGATATGTAGATGCATTTGATTTGGTGCCCATATGCCCTGAATGCATCTTCCTGCCATGTGGCCCCCCCCAGGCATAATCTGATGCGTTTGTTGCTAAGGTTTGGCTGGCAGGGGATAGAGTGAAGGGCCATCCCATATTTTGGTGACAGGCCTTTGCCCACCATAGAAACTCCTGTTGCAGGCAGGGGATGAGAGGAATCATTGTTTCCAGACTGTGCGAACGTTGACTCCATAAACTTTTTAGGTACCACTGAAGTTTCCTCAAATGCAGTCTTGCATATGGAATTAGTAGGATGCAGGATGCCATGAAGCCCAGAGCCTGCAGAATTTGTCTTGCAGAAGACTGGGTTTTTGTTGCCATCAGTTTAAAGTAGTCAGTTGCCTTTGTCTGGTGTGAGGTAAGCCATCTGGGCAGTTGTATTCAAGCTTGCACCAAGGAATGTTATCTTTTGAGAGTGTACCAGTTGTGATTTTTTTTTTGTTTATTGTGTACCCTAGGCATGTTAGAAGCCTTTTCACAAATGCCAGGTGTTGTACAAGAGTGTCTTTGTTCTCTGCTTGAATGAGACAGTCGTCCAAGTAAGGATACATTTGAATACTTCTTTGTCTGCAAAATGCAATTACTGGTGCCAGGCACTTTGTAAAGACCATGGGCGCAGTAGATAAGCCAAAGGGCAGTGCAGAGAATTGGTAATGCATTAAGCCAGCCTTGAATCTGAGGTATCTTCTGCACGACTGTCTTATTGGGACATGCAGGTATGCCTCTCTGAGGCCTAAAGTCACCAGCCAAGCATTCTTGCCCAGCATGGGCAGAAGCTGTTGCAAAGTGAGAATTTTGAAATGTCCAGGTATGTGTTCAAATTCGATAAATCCAGTATTGGCTGCCAGGCCTTGTCCTTTCTGGGTACGAAGAACAGTACTGAGTAAAAACCTTGCCCTTTTTCCTGATCTGGTACTGTCTGAATGGCCCCCATGTCCATGAGGGATGTAACTTGTTTCTGTGCTTCTGCCCATTGATTTTTTGGCAGATCCGGCCAACCATTTGTCATTGGCAGAGTGTGGAAATGGAATCTGTATCCCTGTGATATGATGTTTAGTACCCCTGTGATATGATGTTTAGTACCCACTTGTCCTGGGTTATTAACTGCCAATTTTGAGCAAAAAGTGCTAATTTTCCCCGTATTGGTGGTGCCAAAATCTAAGTGCTTGGTGTAGGCAGAGTGAAGTCATTAGGATTGCTTACTGTAGGTTTGCGCTTTATCTCCTCCAGACTTGGGAGGTGGATGCGCCCCATTGCTTTGACCTGTATGATTCTTGAGCCTGGTACCTGGAACCCTTAGGGCATTTGGATTTGCCCCTTTGAGCTCTGTCTGACACAGGAAAGGACCAATTGTTTTGTAGGCCAGTGTTTACTGAATCTAGGTGGTTGCACTTGTAAGAAATCTTTAACAGTTTGCATAGACTTAAGCTTTGTCTTCCATTTTCTTTAAAACCTCTTCTGCCTTGATACCAAACAGAGAATCATGCTGTAAAGGTGCATCTAGCAATTTAGCTTTAACATGATTAGGCAAATTCTGTTCCTTTAACCAGGCATTCCTCCTAATCACAGATCCAGTAACTGCGGCCCTGCAGGAGGCCTCTAAAGAATCAAAACCACATTGCAAAGAATGCTTTCCAACTTGTTCAGCTGCATGCAATAATTCCTGCAATTCCTTATTATCTGCACATTCTGAAATCAACATCATTTTCTGTTTCAGCAATCCCACAACATGTTGTTGATACTTAAGCATATGAAATTGACAGTTTAAGGCCCTGATTGCCAAGGTTGCAGATGTATAAACCTTTTTTCCCCATCTGTCCAGTGCCCTTGAATCTCTGTTGGAGGGGGTAGGGTTTTCTGTTGAGGCCTTAACTCCCTTAGGACCCCCTGAAATAGTTTCAGGATCAGCAGCAGGGTTTCTAAATAAAACATTTATGAGAGTCAGGGACCCTGTAAAACCTGTCAGGCTTACTGGGAACCGGAGGTAAGGAGTCAGGGGTCAGGCTTGACTCCAAAAACACATCATCCACAATGTCTAAAATGGGGAATGGCTAAAGGCTTGTGCTGAGGGAGAAGGAAATCCCTGAGCCTCTTTTTTGACTCTGAGAAGTCTTGACTCAACCAGTGAAAATGCTCCCTCAAAGTATGCAAGGTTTCTCCAAATGAATAATCCTCAGGAGGAGATGCAGATGGAATGGACTCCTCAGCATCAGAATCCTCATAGGGAGGTAAAGATAATTCCTGATCAGAAGAGGAATCAGAAGAAATAGAAAC
Organism: Protopterus annectens; assembly: GCF_019279795.1. Taxonomy (NCBI): domain Eukaryota; kingdom Metazoa; phylum Chordata; order Ceratodontiformes; family Protopteridae; genus Protopterus; species Protopterus annectens. Next base: position 366,540,111 of record NC_056743.1, on the reverse strand, counting down.
CTGATCTGAAGTTGCATAGTCAGTGTCTTGCCTAGCCCTCTTATCTGGAGGGGGATGAGTACCCCTGATGAAGGTAATAAGGTCTTCAGCCATTTTGATCATCTGTTTTTTAGGCATAGAGGCCTGTGCACGTGGCTCAGGCGTCGTTTTTTTAGTTTTAGGTGGTGTCTTTGCCTTTGGTTTTGCAGCTTTCGTTGGTTTGATATAAAAAAGTTGAGGTCTGAAAACACCCTCAGAAGCCGGTGCCTGCTCAGCGGCTCCGGACCCATCCAAGGGAGATACATCCGTGGGTCCAATACCTTGAGTATCTTGCGGCATGCCAGCCTCCACATGGGTGTCAGTAGAGGCATGCGACTCGAAGGTAGCGGGTATCAGGGGCTGCGAAAGCACCTCACTGAGTACCGGCGAACTGGTGACTGGCTTAGGAGAAGCTTCATCATCGGTTTTGGATCCCGACTGCCTTTCTCTGCACTTTTCTTTGTGTTTTTTTATGTACTCCGGTAGTCGGATTGCTATCCGACGACATTCCTGGGTAGTTAAATCTGTTTCTAAAATACTTAGATGCAAAAATATACAGACGCTTAATAGTGCATTGGTTAAATCTAGCACAAAACCGACAGCCAGGCACGTTATGATCAGGGCCTAGGCAAGGAATACAGTATAAATGGAAATCCTTATAAGGTATTTGCTTCTCACAAGTAATACAATTATTAACTTTTTCTGACATCGGTAAAAAGCAAGAAAAAGGTTTCTGCAACGGGGTACTTAGCTTTAGGTTCTGAAACTCAAACTCGAATATTTCAGTAGTCGGCCGACCGGCACTTGCAAAATGCTTCTGCTTCGGGCACTGCGCGGCAAGAAAGACTGAAGAAAATGGCGTTGGCTGCATGTTTTATACCCCTGACGACCTGACGTCATGGAAGAGAAGACAGCAACCGACGCAGGACCCAAGACTTTGGAATTCAGGCCGATTGAGGGCAACCTGCCAGCAGATTACCCAAATGTAGTGACTGCAACAGTGAAACACGAAGAACATCACCTGACATTCGACTGGGAGCTGAGAAGTTCTGAGGGTTGGTGCGTGCAGACGTAACTTTTATGGCCAACGTTCTACTAGCCACGTCAGACATCCCACACACCATACAGTGACTGAAAACTTCTGTACACTGGCCGGACGTTTGGATAGCAAGAGGAGTAACCCATATGTGATCAATACTGCAACACGGGAATAAAAGGACATCACCATTTCACAAGTCAAAACTGCTTTTGCAGATTTCTGAAGAAAATCTGAGCAAACAAAAGTCGCACTGAGTTAAGGTCAACAATCTGTGGTTAAACAGATTGATACTGGTTTGCATAACTAGAATTTTACATACTAAATTAGTTACATACTATAAAATTATCATATTACTATCACCACTGTGAATAGGAGTTTGCTCATTTAGCAGCTGGTACCATCGCCAGATCTGGCACAACTGAACTTCTCACAGTGAAGGGCTAAAAAAGTTTTCCATTACCCAATTTGACACTGCCAGGAACACTAAGTTAGTGCTCCCTGATCTGTGTTCCAGAAGCAGTGTGTGGGGGGGGTTAGGGTAGTAAGGTTCATTCTCTATTCCCTGATCTGGGGCTCCTCTTCCTAGGCCCATTCTTCTCGATCTGTGTGCCCCAAAGGATTAAAAATAAATAAATAAATAAAAGGGTAGGGTGGTTTCTGCTTTAACGTGTAGAAATCTGATTGATGCAAATACATGTACACATTGCGGAAGCAGTTTTCTAGTTACCATACCACCCACCAAGTGATTCAGTGTTAAGCCCTTCATTCCTGAGACAGAGATTACACTACTGTCCAACCTCATCAGCATCTGCTAAATCTCACCTTCTAACACTTTGTGCCCAAGGGCATGCTCCCCTCTTGCCCCACCTTAGCTACCCTTCTCATACGGAGCAACTTGTGTAATAACTTTTGTTGCAACTTTTACAGTTTTTGAGATACATACATTTGTTTAAAAGTAGGCTGGAAAGCTGCAATGTCAAAAATTTATTTCAGACAAAAGCTATCTACACTGGATCTCTGCAGGCCTTAGATGTAAAATTCCACTTCTGGTGTTGTGAAAGAGTTAAGACCCCCTTCCATTTATCATCCTTCTGTTCCAGCAAAGAAACACTCCTTCCCACGTTTCTTTACAAAGCTTTCATATTCTTTAAGATGCACGTGCATTTCCTGAAACATCATCTGTGCATTACTTTTGCACATGTACGTCAGTATCTTCTCTTTTTTTCCCCTGTAAACTAGCCCATTAATATTTCCAGTCAAACTGTGCCACAGCCACAGTAAAGACCTGAGTTTTATTCTAAAAGTTTTAATTGCCTTTACCAGGAAAGTCTGACTGAACACAATTTCTCTTTTTCAGCAGAGGCCCTGGGAGAAATGTTTCAACATCACAATCACAATACAGAGAAAACAGCAATGACAAAGTGATAACATACAATTTGAAGGAGAAGTAATCAAAAATAGTCATATGCATATTATAAGCAACTAAGTGTGACAAGTTTTGTTTTAATACAGTCTCTGTGAATAAAATATTACCAGTAAAATTATCTAAACTGTAGAATGTAGTAACTAGGGCGTGGATATATGTATAAAAACAGAAGTTCTTTTATGAATTGTTGTAACCTGATGAAGCGCACTTTTTAGGTGCGTGAAAGCGCTCGTTCTGTTTCACAATTAAAGATTCTTAACCATCGTGGTGGCTCCAGTAATTTGTTTGAATATTCTGCTGTCGATTTTGCTGGTGCCTTTGGATGATATTGCTGGGTTTCGTGCTTTTGGTTTTGGTTTCCTTGCTTTTGTTCCTGGCTCATCAACACGCGATGGATACACCGAATATTGAGCTTGACTACGTTCCGGGTAATATTGACAATATACCTAATTGGAATGAACTGTTCTATCAGAAAGAAAATCCATTGCTTAATTATGATAACAAAGTAAATACTCCGCCAGTGGTGAATACCAACACGGAGAATGTGCAAGAATTTTATATGGCTTTAAGGAGCTTAGAAAATGATTTGTATAAGCTCCATAGACTAATCTGGCAGAGGAAGCATTTGGAGGCGTGCTTACACTTCAAGGTCATCCCGCGTGGCATGCGGGTACTCTGAATGCCGAGTTACGGGGAAGCACATCCTGAACTCCTACGAAAATGGCAACAGCTGAACTTGGATCTTGGCTACAACTATTTAAAGTTGCTTATTGAATATTTTTTGCCCATAGAGGAGAACCTCATAACCAAGGTTGAAGGTGAGCACAAAGTTCTTATTACTCAATATAAAAGTGACTTTTGCGTGACTAGAATAAACAATATGTTGAAACAACTAGCTTTTTATAGCAATAAGCTGGAGCAAACCAAACTTAGAAAGCTAAAACGTGACTGTAATGACTTTGAATCAGGCCATATCTTCCTATGGCCGAGGTTTAATGAAGCGGTAGCTTCAGGTGAAATAAATAATCAAAACAGTGCAGCATCTCATGGCACGACCAGCACGACTAGTAGAACTGAGCCAAATCATGAAACATCCAATAGTGTTGCTTCGACCCTATCACAGTTTGATGGGGATATTACACCAACTATCTCTTCCCTACCCTGTAATCAACAGGGTTTGAATTTAAATTTGACAACTGGAGGAGCTAGACCTAAAGAAATAACATCTCAGACAAATAATGTATATAAAGCGACCCATGCTTTAAACTCCCCGCTTCCGTACAAACATCGAGCGCAAACACGCTCAACAAGCAGGGGGAGAGGGAAGCGCAAGATGTCCGGCAAGAATTGGGGGAACAGAAAGAAGAAATTCTAAATACTTTGTTTATTAACATGTCTTCCAGACTCCTGACTGACATTGACTGTTCTGTACTTAATAAGGGACTCTCCTTCATTCCCTCTCGAGGGAGTGAGTTATCAGACACCTTGATTTCACCTCGTAAATTTACGAGAAAAGTAGCTTTGAAACTACTTTTTAAAGACTCAGCTACTGCAGTGCATGATTATAATGTTGCTGAGTTAAAAAGGAAGAGCTCTTATGTACCACCTTTACCGAGCTTTGTGGACTGTTTTCAGAGAGCCTGTGAACATGATTTTTATTTGTATTTTGGTGAAAAGCGGCATAAAAAGTTGTTCGTGAATTTGAATGCAGCCCAGAAACAAAGTCTAGATACCCTTTGTAAAGACAACAGTTTGACATTCAGACCTGCCGATAAAGGGGGGGGTGTTGTAATAATGGACTCTATTTTCTATAATGACATGATGAATGACATGCTTAATGATGATGTTGCTTACTCTTTAATATGTAAATCAGAAGTTGTTTCAATTATTAGCAATGTCCATGACATGTTATACGATCTCTTAATGTCTAGATGTATTAACAAGTCCCTATATGAGTTTCTTGATATTGAGGCACCCTCGATACCCATAATAAAGGGGTTGCCAAAGATACATAAAGGAATTCATCCACCACCCTTGCGGCCGATAGTATCTGGCAAATTATGGGTAACGGAGAATGCATCAAAATATGTGCAATCGAAGATTGGTCCTCTAGTGGAGATGATACCTACTATTCTGAAAAATACATACAAACTGCTAGATGATCTAAAAGAGGAATCATTACTTGACAGGGTAACATCTGATACTCTCATGGTCACTTTAGATATTAAGAGTCTGTTCACGAGTATACCGAATGAATTCGGTATAGAGGCTGTCAGGAAACATCTTAATGAATGTGGTAGCATTAGTAATGATGAGCAGTTTGTTATTTGTACTTTGCTCGATTTAATATTAAACAACAATATCTTTATATATCGGGATAGTATATATAGGCAGGCATGGGGGGTTGCCATGGGCACCCCCTGTGCAAATGCCTATGCGAATTTAGCAGTGTACGAATGGGAGAGGATACATGTTTTCAATGAAGAGAATTTCATCAATAATGCCATTCATTATAGGAGGTTTGTAGATGATATCATACTCTTTTGGAATGGTACCATCGACTCCCTGTATGATTTTGTAAACTACATGGGAAACACCACCTCCTTTTTGAGCTTTACATATGAGGCTTCCCTGGTTAGTATTAATTATCTTGATATTACGATAGTTACAAATGATAAGAATTAGTTTTTTACATCTTTGTATAGGAAACCCTGTTGGAAAAATGGAATATTACACTATGAAAGTATGCATCCTAGGCATATTTTTCCAAATGTAGTCAAAAATCAGATGGAGAGGGTTACTAGACTCTGTAATACCGATAGTGAGAAAGAACGCCTCTTAGACTTCCAGGGACAATGCTTTATGAAAAGAGGTTATCCGACTCAATTAATCATGAACCATGGAAATGATAGTTTGAATGCCTCTGAAAGAGGATCTATGAATAGGCCCTCAAATGGACATTATTCCAGATTCCAGAAAAGCATAATACATTATGACATCAAATACACCAATGATGTCAAACATATTAAAGAAATCTTAATTAGGAACTGGAAACTGTTAAGTATGAATAAGGAAATGATGAACATAGTAGGTAATTATCCCAGGTTCAGATATAGTAATTGTTTCAACTTAAAAAGGATTTTATGTAAAGAAAGAGTTTCTTATGTACCTATAGATCTAAGAACTAACTTTAGACAAGGAACATTTCCTTGCAATAAATGCTGCATCTGCAAATATATTACCAAAGAACAGAGGTATATAAATAGGGAACTAGGTGTGAATTTTACCCCCAATTTTTATGCCACATGTAACACTACCAATGTAATTTATTTAGCAACATGTGATTGTTGTGATGTATTCTACGTGGGTCTGACAACACGTAGATTTAAAGATAGGGTGTACAATCACATATACGATATACGGAAAATGAATGAAAATAATGTACTGGCCCGACATTGTCAGATGTTTCCAGCCCATGGTTTTAGATTTAGAGTCCTTCAGATTCTATACCCTAACAAAAGGGAACGTGATACACTAGGTACACTAGAACTATATGAGCTGAGATGGATTTTAACACTTAGGGCACATTTAGAACCTGGCCTCAATACCTCACTCAACATTAGACCAGCTCTTTTGTGACCTTTTATTTCCCTATTTAAAATACATCATGGCTTTGATAAAGCTATTTAATTTTACATTTTTTTGTGACATTACTGAACAAAATAGCTGCTCCCTGATGGGTCGCTTTTATTATTTGGGAAGATTGTTTTCTTTTCTTTCTTGTTTTTAGCGTGTTATTCAATATGTTATATTATTGATTTGGATAAATATATCCTTTTATATATTGATGGTTTTACCGACTAATAGTGATTATAATATAGACAGAAATGTATTTAAACATGAGCTTGCTATTCTTACACCTTGTTTGTCATTCATTCCTTTTTTGTTTATGAATTCCATTGTCTTTTCCTGCCCTCTCTTTCCTTCTCCCCCCCCTCCTCCCCCTTCCCTCTTTTTCCATAGAATGCTTTAATACATATGAAATATTGTCAGTAATTATTTTATAATAGAACTTAGGTTCTGATTTTAAATATTTCGTAACAAGGTAGTTTTTAATGAGATTTAATATATGATTACATATATTCTTTAGCAGAATTTATATTGTAAGATATGTGAATAATATATGCACCTCAGGCCTTGGCACCAAGGTTGTTTAAGGTATATTTAATTGAAATTTTTTAAATTGATTAATTAGAACTGTTTTCCCGCCACAAAGGCTTATTAACTAGGGCGTGGATATATGTATAAAAACAGAAGTTCTTTTATGAATTGTTGTAACCTGATGAAGCGCACTTTTTAGGTGCGTGAAAGCGCTCGTTCTGTTTCACAATTAAAGATTCTTAACCATCGTGGTGGCTCCAGTAATTTGTTTGAATAAACTGTAGAATGTAGTGTTACAGCAATACAGCCAATGGAGATACTGCTTCTATTATATAACGGTCCTTCATAGGTCTGTTTATAGCTCATTTTGTATCACTCTAGTACTTATGTAGTACTTCCCCAACTAAACCTGATCTCTTATTAGAGCAGACAATTCCCTCCCTACCCAAGAAACAGGCAGTGTATTAACTACACACACACATACATATTCTTCCCAATGCAACAGAGTTGAGACAGACTGCAACATAAAGCTCCTTCAATTCCTGTCTAATCAGACTCCTTTAGGCTTGAGGACACCAGTTGCCCAAGTCCTACTTACCCGTAATCACAGATGCTCAAATTCCTCACTGCCCTCTGTGATAATTGGGTTATCTGCCAAGGTAATCCACTACAAAAGTAGCTTTCAAAAGCACATACTCCCCTTTTCTCTTCGTTTTGACAGCTTTTTGGCTTGAGCACATCATGACAGGGAAGTTTTGGCTGTCAAAGTGACTGAGTTTTCAGTCTCTCTCCCATCCAAAAAAAAAAAAAACCTCTGACTCTTCATGGGATCCAGTGTTTTTTCACTGGTTACTGCAAAAATAACCACCATTTAGGGATCCTCTCCCTCTCTCTTTATTACTAGATTTATGATTCTCTTATTTTTGTTTAGAGAAAAATATCTGTGTTTAATCTAATTCATGTGGGCATTTCTGCTGATGGTAGTATTTATTTGACTTCTACCTTTGACAAACTACCGTTTGAGGAAATTTTGTGTTTCTGTCAGAAGTATTGCATGTGTGTGCTGTTAGACACTAGAGGCCATCTGGTGCAGTCAGAACTGCAAGTTAATAGTGCCTGCCTTTACTGCTGCTCTACTTCACTTCCATCTTTGGACAGGAAAATATTGCAGAACTTGGATTTTTCAGCATGTACACATTTACTATACGTATGGCTGTGCTTTGGATCATAATTTTACCCTGAATGAAGTTACTTGAATGCGCTGTGGATATTTTACTCTCCGACAAGAAAACGCACTTAAAATTGCTATTAAGCATTATTTTAAGGTAGTTTAATGAAGGTAGTGTGTGAAGCATACCCTTTCAATGGTCCAGATTTTCACCTCATATTACTGGTCTGTTCCTCATAAAATTGCTGTTTTCCAGCAAATCAGTGGGAGCTGGCTTCACTAAGGACATACATTTGAGTTTCAGATTTCATATCCTTCAGAAAACACATGGTAACAAAGGCTTTTATTATAACTACTTTCTAAGTTTATAAGACTGATATCTAAAATTTGTATTTTTGGGACTTCGTCCCCCCATTACTTCTGGCTCAGTCCAGATTTCCTGTACTAAGAGGTTCAGAGGTACGGAGTGGAGTTAATGTTTAACAATAGTTTGACACATTGGTTGCTTTGATGTTTGGATAGTCGAGTACGGAAATTCTTTAATTTATGTCCAGACGTAAAAGAATACTGAACACATTTCAAACTGTTACTTTTTTTCTGTGACAGTTTGGCAGAGTTTTTACTAATTATGTTCCTACAAAGTTAAACTAAGTGCTTGTTGTGATACACTATCCAGTACTGACAGTTTATTATTCTGATGTTCTCAACCTTGACTTGATGGATCCTAACTTTGATATCTCTTCATCAAATGTGCCTTTATCGGAAAAAAAAAAAAAAAATGCCTCAACCTATAGTTAGTGACTCTGTCGGGTCACTGCTCGGCCTGCAGACCACATGTCCCTTGACCTGTGTCTCCTTCTAGTGTAGCTTTGCCTATTACTGTGAAACGGGTTTAGACCCATTCTCTGAGGCTGTTCAAATACTTGACACAGGTATGGGAAAGCCAAACCCTTCAGGTGCAGAAGTAGTCCTATATAAGGAACCCCTTGCCAAAAAATACTCTTGTCGCCAAGCGTTTTACCTAGTAGTAAAGGTCACATGAAAAAGAAAGTACAGCTGTGTACACTTACCATAAATGTACATGCTGGAGTGTATTCCCTGTTGCAGTCCTTTACTTACAAGATTTGAAGCAGTGGAAGCCCTCAGCCAGCCCAACTACCAGAGAATTTTCTCCTCCCCCTGAAGCCAGCAGATATCCTGTCCGACGTCACAGTGTCTGGGTATAAAGGGAGGCAGCCATCATCAAGATCTCAAAACTTTCTTGCCCAAAACAGGTAGGAGACCCCTATCTAGACCTTAAGGTCAGGGGTCTAAGCCCATATAATCCAGAATTTGAGTCAAGGAGGAGGGAGTAACCTGGAACTTCGGAGAATAACCACCCTATCCCACAGGCAAAAGGGGAAAGAGGGAGTGAAAGAATACTGAAACAGTGAATACACTAACATCTACATTATGTTAAGTTTACGCAACTGTACTATGTTCTTCATGTTTCACTGCTGCAGTCCTAACTTGTAGGATGACTACCAAAGCTCAAAGGAGGGTGGATGGATGGACTAAGGAGAAGAAAGGATGCCCTGCAAGATGGCAGCGGCAAACACTGTTCTGGACTTGGAAAAGGTGGGAAGATGGTAATGTCTGATGAAAGTATACACACAGGATGAAGTAGCGGCTTCCAAAATGTCCTTAGTGGTCACCTCTAAGAAGGCAGAAGATGCAGCAGTAGCCCTAGTGGAATGTGTCCTCAAGAGTCTGTAGGGTTCTCCCCATAATGGCTGTAGCAAAATGAGATACAATGGGAGATCTATTTGGAGACTGTTTTGAAACTGGTCTCTCCACAGAGCTACTGGTAAAGGCCACAAAAAGTTGGTCCAACTTTGACATTCTTGGTTTTGTCCAAGTAGTAATGCAGTTACCTATGCACATCCAAAGTACGAAGGATTTTTTCTCCCTTGTTTTGAGAGTTAAGAAAGAAAGTAGGCAAGTGTATGGCCTGGTTTAAAGAAATCTGTCACCACCATGGGCATAAAAGAAGGTCTGGTCCTAAGAGATACACTGTATGGGTGGAAAACGATAAAAGGTTTCACACACAACTACCTGAACCTCTGAAACTCTTCTGGCTGAAGTGAGGGCTAGTAGGAATGCTATCATCCAGGTAAGGGATTTTATATCTGCAGAAGCAGATGACTCAAAAATTGGGAGGGTAAGCTTCTCTAGAATGAAACTGAGGTCCTGGGAAGAGAGGCGGCCTTCTTGGAGGCGTAATGTGAGCAACCCCTCACAGAAACTATTTCATGAGAGAATGGGAAAAGAGAAAAGGCTGATAAGGCAGATAGGCAGAAATAGCTGAAGCATGGACTTGAATAGAGGAGAAGGAAAGTTCTCTTTCAATGGCTAGATAAGTCAGGATCAAAAGGATCTGAGCTTGCCAAGGGATTTGTCATTTTTTTGTCTACATCATACAATGAATCTTTTCTACTTAGAAGAATAACACTTTCTATTGCCAGATCTCCTGGCTTCTCTTAGCATGTCCTAGACCCATTTGTTAAGGAGTGACCCCTTTCACGGGATGAAGGTATCACTCAAGCTGTCAATTTGAGTGTGTGCAAGTAGGGGTATACGATGGTGGCCTTGTTCTTTGTTAACAGGTCCACACACTGTGGCGGCAGACATGGTTCCTTGTTGGTTAGACTGAGCAACAGGGGGTACCAGTGCTACCCTGGCCAATCTGGGGCTATGACCCTTGGCCCGTCTTCCCTTATTTTCAGCAGCACCTGGGTTGCAAGAATACTGGCTGAGGGCATAAAGGAATTGGCCTGCCCAAGGGAAGTAAATGTATCAGTATTAGGCAGACCTGTGTGTTCCTGGAGCAAAACTTTTCCAAGTCAGCATTTTCTTTGGTGGCAAAAAAGGTGCATCTGTGGCACACCCCATTCTTTGGCTATGCTAAGAAAACCTTCCCTCTGCAGTTGCCACTTCTGGAGGTCTGACAATCTCCTGCTAAGATGACTGCCAAGTTGACTGTTTTTTTCTGATAGGTATTGTGCCATGAGGTGCTGTCCTAGGAAGTTTGTTTCGAAAGGTCTATGGCTAAGGGGCGAAGTGGCTAAAAGCGAGTACCCCCTCCTGTTTATATCCTGAAGGTGAGATAGATTGTTGGCATCACACATTTTTGAGGTACTACTGCAGTTTCCTCATATACAGCCTGGCAAGGGAGATGGAGAGAATGCAAGAGGCCATGTAACCTAGGGAATGGAAATGCTCTCTGGCTATGAGGTATTTCCTGACAAGGAGGTTTTTTTTTTTTTTTTTTTTTTTTTTTTGAAGTACTGCATTATAAAGGTACCCTTGTCTGGAGGACGAAAGACATTCTCAAGAAAAGAGTCCAGTAAAGCTCCCAGAAACACAATCCTGTTTGTGGAGTTTATCTGCGATTTTTGGGTACTGATGGTGAACCCCACTGAAGTCAGTATATTTGGGGTGTAAAGCAAACCGGTGAGTTTTTCTAGACCTGTTACCTGAATGAGGCCATCATCTAAGTAAAGGTAAATCTGAATTCCCTTTGCCCTGCAGAAGGCTATCACCAGGGCTAAGTATTTTGTAAAAATCCTGGCTGCGGCAGACAAGCCAAGAGGCAGAGCACAAAACTAATACCTCACACACCTGCTCTGAAGCACAAGAATGTCCTGCAAGATTCTTTTATGAGTTTATGGAGGTTTGCATCTTTCAGATGCAAGATTAACATGAAGGCATTTGGGGGAGATCATGGACAGTAGTTTTTGCAGAGTTAGCATTTTGAATTTTCAGACCTGCAAGAATCAGTTGAGCTTCGACAGGTCTAGCTTGGATTCTCTAGGTACCCTATTTTCTGGGAACTAGGAAATGTCTGGAGTAAAAAAATATTTTCCTTGCAAAGAGGTTGGTGCAGGTTCTACCGAACCTTGGGTGCAAAGAAGATGCATTTGGTTTAAAGCCTCAGCCTTTTGGTTTGGAGGAATATCTTAGAACTCTGAACAAATTAAGGGCTGCTTGAATTTGAATATGTAACGTGCGAATGATTTTCAGAAACCACAGATCCCTGGCAATGAGGGTCCAGTTCCTGAGAAATAGGGACAGTTGTCCTTAAAACAGGGGTGGGAGGTTGGCATAATGGTTAAGGTGTTTACCTTGCAAACACAAGGTGCAGGGTTTGTTTCTCACCTGGGGTAGTTGGCTAGGCTTAAAATGACCCACAAGGGCAGTTAGCCTAGTAATAATCTATGAACCTATGAACCTCGGGGGAAGAGGATGATTGGGGGGGTGATGGGGGGAGAGGATGACTGGGGGGTGGTGAGGGGAGATGGGAGCATTATTTAAGAGTCATTACTACTTCCTGCTAGGTCCCTGGGGGATGGATTCTCACAGGCCTATTAGGGTCTGCGTGCCACCGTCTTGGAAACTGATGCTGCCTTTGGCTCCTTTCCCTTTCAGGTCTCCTATGTTTAACCCTAGGCCAGGAAGGCTGGAAAGGACGATTTTGTAGGGTAATTGCAGCTAAAGTGAGGAGCTTGGACCTGGAGAAAGCCCTGGACTGTCTGCATGGATTTTGCCTTATCCTCCATTTTCTTAAGCACAGCCTCAGATTTGGGATCAAAAAGAAAGTCTTTGTCCAAGGGGCATCCAGGGGACAGGATTTGACATGTTCAGGAAGAAAATGCTTCCTCAGCCAGCCATGTCTTCTAAAGGCAGACCCTTTGGCTGCTGCCCTACTGAAAGCTTCCAGCGCATCATAGCCACATTGAAAAAAGTGCTTAGCTACTTCAGAGTCGGAGTTGCACAAGCCCAGCAGCTCCTTTGAGAGGGCATTCTTTTCAATCCTCATCAGTTTTCATTTCATTTGGTCTAAAATGGTTTCCTGATAGTTCGCCATATGAAACGGCAGTTCAAGCCCTCACGACAAGGGTAGCAGAGATGTAGATTCTCTTTCCAAACCTAAGACTCTGCTTTCCTTGTCTGTTGGCAAAGGATTTTTGGAAAAACTAGCTTTTGCTCCATTAGGGCCCTGAGCCACCAATTTCAGGATCTGCCACAGTATTCTTAAAAGTGTTTGTGGGAATCCAGAACCCTGTAATATTTGTCAAATTTCAAATGAGCAGAGGGAAAGGAGTCTGTTTGTAAAGAGGAAACCAGAAAGAAATCTACAGGTGGTAGAGTGGAGAAATGGCAAGGGGTTTACGCTCAAGGAAGATCTAGGAATACCCTAACTCTCTTGGATTGAGAGTAATTCTGAGCTTCCCATCTGAAGTGTGCCGAGGGGGGTATGTAAGGTTTCCTCAAAAGAAATGTCCACATAGCGGGAGGCTGAGGCAAGGTACTCCTCAATCAGAATCCAGATAAAAGGCAAGAGATGCACCCTCCTCAAAAGTGGATTCATAGATTGGTACTGGGCTATCTGCCCGAAGGCATATATTAGCCCAGCCACGTTGTGCGGTATTCACCGCCCCTTTAGTAGTTCCCTAGACCCTTGTACTAGCAGCTAGTACCCTTGGCCCCTATCTAGTAGTGCTGTTGGTGTGATCCCCGGTGTGAACTTTCTGTTACCCATCCACTCATCAAGGTTCCTCTTGAAGAGTGATAGTGAGGGGGCTCTGTCTTATGTAGATCGGGACCCTGTTCCATAGTAAGGGAAGTCTCTGCGAAGGGAATCTATCCCTCCAGCATGTTCTATTCATTGTTGTGTTGAGGTTTATATCCCTTGAGTGTGTAGCTCGAGTAGATTTGGTTTTGCTAAGATGGAGCATGTTCAACAATTCTGGGTTGGACATGGCTCTGTACATTAGAGATTGCCTCTGAGAAGGTGGTATGCAACAGAGAACAGTCTTAGCTTTTTCAATCGTGCTGTATAGGGCAACTGTTTGAGGCCAGTAATCCTCTTGGTTAGGTACCTCTGTGGTCTCTCCAGCTGCTGGAGATGTCTAGCCAGGTACATTCCAATTGGTGCATTGTACTCAATAATAGGTCTGATGAGGGAAGAGTAGAGGGGCACCATTACATCCTTAGATCTTGATGCAAACCCTTTCGTGATCAGATGGGTCACATAGAAGGATTTTCTAACCACTTTGGCAACATGGTTATCAAAGGAAAGCTGACTATCTACTTGGGTCCCTAGATCCCTTATTTCTTCTTCAGATTTCAGGGATTACCTCCTATGTTGTAGTTTATGGTTACTCTGTTTTTCCAAAGGGGATTACTATGCATTTTTTGCATTTAGCTTGAGACCATGGCTTTGACACCATGCATCAGTCTCATTTAGGCCCTTCTGGAGGATCTCCATGTCGGCCCGAGACTCTATTATAGCACCCAGTTTGCAGTCGTCTGCAAACTTAGTCAGCCACAGCCCTTCCGTGCTTGCCTGTACTTCTGAGAAGTATATGCCAAACAGGAGGGGCCCCAGGACAGAGCCCTGAGGCACACCACTCGTTACTGGTCTGGATTCGGACATAGATCCCGCTACTCTTACTTTATGGGATCTGTCTGAGAGCCAGTTTGCGATCCATCTTGTGACGTACGGGTTTATGCCCAGGCTGGTGAGCTTATCAATAATACCTGAATGGGGAATGGTGTCAAATGCTTTAGCAAGGTCAAGGTAAGCCGTGTGTACCTCCTTTCCCTTATCTATAGCCTGAGTAACTGTCTCAAAGAAATCCACCAGGTTCAGGAGGCATGATCTGCCTTGACGAAGCCGAACTGTGTGGGGTCCAGCGACTGGAGGTTCCCAATCTCTCCATTTATGAGTTCCATAATGATTTGCACCATAGCCTTACAGATCAGACTGGTCAGGCTTATTGGTCGGTAGTTCCCAGGGTCAGTTGTGGCCACACCCTTGTGTAGCGGGACCACCATTGCAGTGCACCATTCTATGGGCACATATCCTGTGGAGAGGCTGAGACTGAACAGGGTATTAAGATGCGGGGTTAATTCCTCTTGGAGCTCGTGTATGACACAGCCTGGGATACACCATCTGATCCCATGGAGGCAGTGTTTATCATTATCAAAATCATCCTCAGGTTCAAAGGAGTCAGAAAACTACTGGGGTAAGCTATCCCTCTTTCTTTTACCAAGGAAGGATTCAGTGGGAGGGAGGCATCTGGGATCTGACCAAGGAAAACAAATCCTCAGCCCTCCTCACTAGGGATCGTTGACGGTGTGAGTTTGGGAGCTGGTAGGCCTAGGCTAAGGTAAGATGAACAGAGCTTTTTTATGAGAGACTTTGGGTTTAAGTCTAAGGGTGACCCCGTACTAGGACCCAAATGAACAGCAGCCTCCAATGGCAATGAGCCATAGCAATCATTTGATGATGAGAGGAACAGTCATCGGTTGTGGAGTAGTTATTGGAAGCCAGAACCTGCCGAACGTTCCCCAACCCAACCAACTTACTAATTCCTTCAGCTTTTAAGAAAGTAGAGGGACCCAGTGACGTAGCGGACACCAAACAGGTCTCAGAGGCCTGTGCCACAACCTCATTTGCCTAAGAGGACTGCGAAAGCACCTCACCTTCAACTACCACAAGCCTAGTAGGACTGACGAATGCCAAACAAGTGGCATCTGAGGTCCTAAGTCTGATGCACTTTTACTTTTTATGCCTAAGATCATCAACGTCACCTTGACCAGTGGATGACATGGTACATGAAACATAACTTGCTAACATTTTTTGCTCAGATATCACTCCCTAAGCTTGACAGTTCTGCTTTTAAAGGAGGCAAAGAACCAACAGTTAGGAATGTCATGTTCAGGGTCCAAACAATTCACACAAAAAGAATGACTGTCCTAGTGTAGTATCTGCTTGCCACAGTGGAGACTGTTATTAACTTGCTCCGATGGTTAAAAAACATAAGTTCCCCAACAGGGTACTTAGCTCTAGGCATCTTCTTTATCTGGTGCAGACTGACCCGATGAACTGAATAGCACTCTTTCTTCTGGCTCCAATGTTAAGAATGAACTGAGATCACGGTGCCGGCAGACTCCCTTTATACCAAGACATTGGGACATCAGACAGGGCATCAGTCAGCTTCAGGAAGGGGAGAAAATTCTCAGGTAGTTGGGCTGGCCAATGGCTTCGACAGCAGGAAATCCTGTAAGTTAGGAATGCAACAGTGAAACACAAAGAAAATCAGAAGCTTCATCATACAGCTGATAAAATCAGACTATAGCTATTTATAAGGCTGCTATGGTTTCCTTGGCAAAGTGTGTTCTACAGACAGCTGGGTTCCCAATCATGGCTCTAGTGTGGCTAGAGATTTTTCTGTTTCAGAGAATGATGAGGAATCTTGTGTGTCTGACTTCTTATTTGACAATGTCCAGTATCATTAATTCTTCACAATATGAACCTGAGCTCATGTCCAAACAGGTGTTAACTTTCTTTGGAAGACTTGCTAGATTTGATGATGTTCTTGGCTGGAACAGTCGGAAATATCCCAGAGCTAGACAAGGTATATGACCTTTAAAACAAGATGATGTCAAATTCTGAGATCATCCTCCCATTTTACCAGAGTTGGAGGAGGTTTATTACACTGCCTGCTGGATACAGTATCTGTTCCAGCAGTCTGTAAAATGGGGTCCATTTCATATAATCAAAGGTTCAGCTCCGGGGTCCTCCATTTGTCAAAACAACAAGAGCAAATGTTCCCATCAATGAATTACAACGGAATGAAATTACTTAGCCAACACAGTGACCTTCACACACACGGCAGTATGTCAAACCCACCAAGGTGGGGGGCTGCACCCCCACACCCCTCACTTATATATACCAACTCAGAGATCACACTACAGTGGGGGAAAAGGGAAAATTTCTTGATGTTGGCCAACTTGTTGTAAAATTTATTTTCAAGTGTGTGTACAGTTTGGATGATTTTGAAGCATCCTTACATGCACAGCAAAAGTTGTATGAATAAAAGTGTTTGTAATTTGAGTTTTGAAACGTACTTTGAATGTTGAAGATACAGCCTCTAGAAATGCTGCTTCGTACTTTGAATGTGAAGATGCAGTCTCTAGAAATGCTGCTTCGTACTTTGAATGTGAAGATAGTCTGTAGAAATGCTGCTTCGTACTTTTAATGTGAAGATACAGTCTCTAGAAATGCTGCTTCGCACTTTGAATGTGAAGATACAGTCTGTAGAAATGCTGCTTCGTACTTTGAATGTGAAGATACAGTCTCTAGAAATGCTGCTTCATACTTTGAATGTGAATATACAGTCTGTAGGAAATGCTGCTTCGTACTTTGAATGTGAAGATACAGTCTGTAGAAATGCTGCTTCGTACTTTGAATGTGAAGATAGTCTCTAGAAATGCTGCTTCATACTTTGAATGTGAAGATACAGTCTGTAGAAATGCTGCTTCGTACTTTGAATGTGAAGATACAGCCTCTAGAAATGCTGCTTCGTACTTTGAATGTGAAGATGCAGTCTGTAGAAATGCTGCTTCATCTGTTGTATTAAGAAGTATGCTTGGTTACATAATCACAACTTCTCTAAGGATTTAAAAGCAGAAATCCTGAATGCACCTTTAAGTTCTGAATTGGTGTTTGGGCTCTCCGTTACAGATTATCAAACAATGGGATAAGAGAGGCAAATTAATGCATGGGGTATCTAGAATGTTCCATGCACTCGTTTTCCCCAAACAAGATGCCCCCTACCCTTCCTCCTTCCCCCATATGCCCATCCCCCCTATCCCTCAACCCTGCACCCTGGCAGCAAGTAGTCTCAGACAAATGGATACTTGAGAATAATTCAAAGAGGATACAATTGGCAGTGAATAGAAAATCCTCCCCTTTCAAGGGATCCCCCCTGCACTCACCTTACCAGACAGAGCTGTTTTCTCTAGTGTTACATTACATTGCAAAACAAGGGGTTACAGAATACACAAGAGCAAAGGATTTTAATCCAGAATCTTTCTGGTACCTAAAAAGGGCACTCCTGGAGACCCATACTAAATTTATCCTTTATAAACACCTTTGTAAAAGCTGTGAAATTCAAAATGCTCACCTTATAATTGGTCCGATGGTTGCTTCCAAACCACTGTTTATGGAGACTCAATCTCAGGTACGCTTAACATATTCCTATTGTACACAATTTCACTAAATTTTTGAGATTTGCTATGCGTAGTTTACATTATCAGTTTTATGCATTACCCTTTGCGCTATCTCCTGCATCTACTGCATTTACGAAGTGTATGACCCCAATGGTTGCCTACTGCAGAACCTTAGGCATCCACATTTTTCCTTATTTAGCTTGCTGATTTGTACACTACGTATCCAGGTGCTTTGGAGTCCTTGGACAAGGTTGCATCTCACCTTTTCCACCAGAGCTTCAAAATGAACTTTCAAAAGTCCTTCTCACTTTCAAAGTGATTTGTCTTCCTGGGGTGTTTGACACACAGTAAAAAGATAGCTTTCCTGCAAAACAACAAATTTCTTACTTCAGGGCATTTTATTGTATTTCACTGTCCTAGACGTAGTCTCTGCAAGGGAGTTCCTCAAAATTCTAGGACTCATAAGAGCCTGATGACACCACTAGCCAGATTACACATGAGAAAAAAAATCAATGGTACTTTATGAATTGTTGGACATAGCACATTCCTTCTTTGCATCGCCAGGTACCAGAACTACTTTACAACATATAGAAACTATTACTTTGGCATGTTCAACGATTATGGTTTAGATGAAATGTTGATAAGATACAATGTAACAAAGTCAAGAGTACAGCTACCAATACAACACAGATGGGAGAAAGTACAGTTTTGTACCTACCATAAATGTAGATGTTCGAGTGCTAATACAGCTGCAGTCATAACAGATGGGTTCTCCTGCCGTCAGGCGGGTCCTCGGTCGGCCGAATTCCAAAGTCTAGGCCCGGCGTCGGTTGTTGTCGCTTCTTCCCTGACGTCAGTGCGACAGGGGTATAAAGGAACCAGCCGACGCCATTTTCTTCAGTTTTTCTTGCCCCAGATGTCAGGTGCCCCCAGAAGGAAGGCAATACATAAATTTGTGTAATAATGCAGTGCAATATAATCAAAATACAGTAGTTGCAAGCAAATACATCATAAATGAATACCCCAATCAGGTTGTATGAGGATGTGTTAGCCTATAGGCCTGTCCCAAGAGGGGAAGGAGGGAGGGAAACCTGGACTGCAGCTGCATTAGCACTCGAACATCTACATTTATGGTAGGTAAAAAACTGTACTACGTTCATCGTGCATACAGCTGCAGTCATAACAGATGGGTAGAATCCCAAAGCTAAGAAAGGGGTGGTAGACACTAGGTGGAACTAGGAGGAGACAAAATGCCCTGCAAGACTGCAGTGGCAAAGCCTGCTCTAGATTTGGAGTATAATGGTAGGTTGTAGTGCTTGGAGAAGGTATGCACAGAACTCCAAGTGGCTGCTTCCAAAATATCCTTGGTAGGAACTCCTCTGAGGAAGGCTGCAGAGGTGGCTGTGGCCCTGGTAGAATGAGTTCTAATGCCTGTAGGTACAGTTTTGCCATGAAAGGAATAGCAAAAGCGTATGCAGTGGGCTATCCATTTTGAGATTGTCTGTTTGGAAATTGGCTTTCCTTGAGCTCCTACAGCATAGGACACAAAGAGCTGTTCTGATTTTCTGAAAGGCTTTGTTCTGTCCAAATAATAACGCAGTTGTCTGTGGATGTCCAAGGAATGTAGTAATCTCTCCCCTTTGTTTTGAGGATTAGGATAAAAAGTAGGTAAATGTATGGCCTGATTTAAAGCTACCCTGGATACCACTTTAGGCATAAAGGACGGGTTGGTTCGTAAGGAAACTCTGTCCTGATGGAAGATGATAAAAGGCTGGACAGCCATGAGAGTCTGTAGTTCTGAAACTCTACGAGCTGAGGTGATAGCCAGAAGGAAAGCTGTTTTCCAGGACAAATATTGCAAACCTGATGAGGCAGCTGGCTCAAAGGGAGGCAAGGTCAGTTTTTCCAGAATGAAATTAAGATCCCAAGCAGGTATTGGTCGTTTCCTTGGAGGTCTTAAATTCTTAGCCCCTCTGAGGAACTGTCTTAAGAGAGGGTGAGAGAATAAAAGTGGATCAGTGTTGTATTCTGCAGAAATGGCGGAGGCATGGATTTTGATGGAGGAGAATGAAAGTCCACTGCTTAGCAGCTCAGCCAAATATTGTAGTATTTGAGGTAAATTCAGTTTTCCAGGATCCTGGCCCTTTTTCTCATTCCAGACACAAAACTGTTTCCATTTTGCGGAGTAAGCTTTTCTAGTTGATGGCCTTCTGGCCTCCAAAATGACATCCTGCACCTCCTTGGAGAGTAGGGCCTGCTGTGATGCTAAGGAATCTTCCATGCGGCTAGATTGAGTGTTTTTAGCTGGCTGTGAAGAGTTTTGAAGCTGTGCTGAGTCAGAAGAAGAGGCATTAGAGGCAGTGTCCATGGTGGGGAATGCGACAGGCTCCTCAGGAGTGGGTACCAGTGTTGCCTTGGCCAGTCCGGAGCAATGAGAATCATCTTTGGTCTGTCTGCTCTGGTTTTCAATAGAACTTTAGGCAGCAGAGGAAGAGGTGGGAAGGCATAAACTGTCATTGATGTCCAACTGAAAGAGAGAGCGTCCACTCTCCAGGCCTTTGGATGGAAAATCCTTGAGCAGAATTTTGTCAATTGATGATTTTTGTGGGAGGCAAAGAGATCTATGTCTGGCCTTCCCCATTCTTGGATTATTTCTGTAAAAACATTTGGATGCAATTTCCATTCGTGTGGATCTGTCATATTCCTGCTTAGGTTGTCTGCCAGTGTGTTTTCCTTGCCTGGCAAGTACTGTGCTTGTAGTTCCATTTGTAAGTCCATGGCCATGTTCCAAAGTGACATGGCCAGTCTGCATAGGGGGTAAGAATGTGTTCCTCCCTGTTTATGTACCACATAACTGTGGTGTTGTCCGTTCTTATCAATAGTTGACCTGGTTGTAGAAGGTCCTTGAAAGCTATAATAGCATTTATTACTGCTAGCATTTCCTTTTGATTGATGTGAAGGTGCTTTTCTTTTGGGACCATTTGCCCTGAATGCACCGATCTGTCATGTCGCCCCAGGCGTAGTCCGAGGCGTCTGTTGTGATGACTTGATTTGCTTGAGGCTTGCTGAATGGAAGACCTGTGTTTGTTTGACATGCTTGAGCCCACCACAGAAATTCCTTTTGCAGACATGGAATTAGTGGTATTATTGTTTCCAAACTGTGGCTGTGTTGAGACCATATGTTTTTCAGGTACCATTGTAGTTTCCTCATATGCAGCTTTGCACATGGGATTAGTAAGATGCAAGATGCCATGAATCCCAGAGCCTGCAGGATTTTCCTTGCAGTCAGCCTGGTGCAATTTGCTAGTGTTCTGAAGTATTGAATTAGTTGCCCCTGCTTCTCTGGCATGAGGTAGGCCATCTGGGTGTTTGTGTCCAAATTGGCACCCAGGAAAATTCTCTTCCGAGAGGGTATTAGCCTTGATTTCTTTTTGTTGACTGTGTATCCCAGAGAGTTCAACAACATTATTACATAAGCCAGATGTTTCAGAAGAATGTGCTTGCAGTCCGCTTGGATCAGGCAGTCGTCCAAATAAGGGTATATTTGTATCCCTTGAAGTCTGCAGTAGGCAATTACTGATGCCAGGCATTTCGTGAATACTCTGGGCGCAGTAGATAAGCCAAAGTGCAATGCAGAGAATTGATAATGGGTTGAACCTGCAAGAAATCTGAGGTACCTTCTGCAATTTTGTCTGATTGGGACATGCAGGTATGCCTCCTTGAGGTCCAATGTTACCAGCCAAGACTCCTTGCCCAGGATGGGAAGAAGTTGCTGTAGAGTGAGCATCTTGAATTTTGGTATGAGTAGAAATGTGTTTAGGATGGATAGGTCCAAAATAGGTCTCCAATCTTTTCCCTTCCTTGGTACCAGAAATAGCCTGGAATAAAAACCTTGACCTTGTTCGTGTGTAGGTACCTCTTGAATAGCTTTCATGTTTATGAGATCTGTAATTTGCCTTTGTGCCTCTGCCCTTTGATTGTGTGGCAGGTTTGGCATGCCTCTCATTTTTGGAAGGGTGTGAAAATAGAATTTGTAGCCTCTGTTTATAATGTCCAGGATCCATTTGTCCTTTGTGACAATATGCCAATTTTTTGAAAATAATGCCAGCTTTCCTCCTAAGGGGGCTGCCATTTGAGAATTGGTTGGCATGCAAAGGGGAAAGTCATTGGGTTTGCTTTCTGAAAGATTGCGAGTTATCCTCACCACCTCTTTGTGTAGGAGCTTGCCACTGTCTGCCTCTAAACGATCCTTGGGATTGTCCTCTGCCCCTCGGGCACCTGTATCTGCCTCTTTGGGGTCTGTCCGTGGCAGGAAAGGACCAGTTTTTGGAAGGCCAATTTCTACTAAAACGTGGGGGTTGTACCTGTAGAAAATATTTCACAGTTTGCATTGATTTAGCCTTTTCCTCCATTTTCCTTAATACCTCCTCAGCATTAGCACCAAATAGTACATCCTTTTGAAGAGGGGCGTCTAGTAATTTAGCTTTGACATGATCAGGCAAGGCTTGTTCCTTGAGCCAGGCATGCCTACGTATGACTGATCCTGTAACAGCAGCTCTACATGAGGCCTCTAGAGCATCAAAACCACATTGTAAGGTATGCTTACCCACTTGTTCTGCACTATGCATCAAATCCTGCAACTCCTTCAAGTCTGGTTGTTCAGGTTGTGACATTTTACTTTTCAATTGTGATAAAAACTGTTGGTATTTTAGCATATGGAACTGACAGTTTAAGGCCCTCATGGTTAAGGTAGCCGAGGTATATACCTTTTTTCCCCACCTTTCTAAGGATCTGGAATCTCTCGGAAGGTAATGGATTTTTAGCAATGGAGGCCTTAACTCCCTTGGGGCCCTGTGAGATGGTTTCTGGGTCAGCAGCATGGCTTTTGTATAGAAATTGGTGTGAGTCAGGAACCCTGTAGTACCTTGTCAGGCTTAACTGGAGCTGGAGGTAGAGAGTCCGGGTTAAGGCAGGCCTCCAAGTAAACATAATCTAGGATGTCCAAGACAGGAGGTATAGCCAGAGGCCTGTGCTGAGGTAGCAAGAGAAATTCCCTAAGCCTTTTCTTGGAATATGAATAATCTTGGCCTTCCCAGTGGAAGTGTTGTTCCCTTAAGGTATGCAAAGTTTCCCAAAATGAGTAATCCTCAGGGGGGGAAACAGAAGGGATGGACTCCTCCGCATCAGAGTCTTCAAAAGGGGAGTAAGAATGTTCCTGATCATCAGAGTGCTCTGAAATAATGGAGCTCTGATCAGAGGAGGGGGAATCTTCCTCCACTCTGGGCCTTTTGTCCGGTGGGGGCTGAGAACCTCTGATAAGAGTAATTAAATCCTCAGCCATTTTAAGCATCTGTTTCTTAGGCATGGGGCCTGGAGATGGGCCCTGTGTAGCTGGTCTCTTAGAGTGCATGGTTGCTTTAGACTTAGTGAAAGCCTTGATGGAGAAAGAAGAGGAAGGTCTGAAGACACCTTGAGTGGAGGTGGACCTGTCCACATTCTGAGTTTCAACGCCAAGAGTGGCTTCGGTATCTGTAGTCGGGGTGTGGGCCGAGGAGCCTGCAACCTCGGGCACAGGAGACACCGCCAAAGAAGTGTAGTCGGTAGTCAGGGGCTGCGTAGGTGCCTCGCTGAGAACCGGACCACGTGTAGTCGGCTTTGGCGTGGTGTCGGTAGAGGCCGCGGACCTCGTGTGTCGGTCCTTATCTTTGCGTTTTTTAGACAAAACTGGAGTCGGAGTATCCGACGACATAATATAGTTAAATGCTTTCCCAAAATAATGCTGGGCGAACTCCGCCCAACGCTTAATGGTGCGTTTGTTGAATGTAGCACAAAAGCGACAGACCGCGACGTTGTGGTCTGGGCCTAAACAAGGTATACAGAGGGAATGGAAATCCTTATGCGGTATTTGCTTCCCACAAGAAATACAATTATTAACTTTGACATCGGTCTGAGGCAAGAAAAGTTTCCCCAACGGGGTACTTAGCTTTCAAGAAGACTTCGGTTTCCAAATTTTCATAATCTCAGGAGCTGGCCGACCGGCACTTGCGAACTGCTTCTGCTTCGGGCACCGCGCGGCAAGAAAGACTGAAGAAAATGTCGTTGGCTGGTTCCTTTATACCCCTGTCGCACTGACGTCAGGGAAGAAGCGACGACAACCGACGCCGGACCTAGACTTTGGAATTCGGCCGACCGAGGACCCACCTGACGGCAGGAGAACCCATCTGTTATGACTGCAGCTGTATGCACGATGAACATCATGTTGCAGAAAAATAATAGTTGTGCAAAATCTTAGCATAACCATACATGTCCTTCTCTTCTATATGCTGCAGTATTCAAGCACATAAGGGGGTCCACCTCCAGCTGACTCGTACGTTGGGCCAGTACACAAAGGTCTACATGCTACTGCGACGTACATAATAGCGCACATCATCTCGTGTATGCCAATCAGAGACAACAGGTATAAAGTGACCATCAGCACACACCAACCTCAGAAATGAATTCTGCCTAGCACCAGCCTGAGACTAGGTGAGAAAAGTACAGTTGTGTACACTTACCATAAATGTAGATGTTCGAGTGTATTCACTGTCGCAGTCATCACATTTGGGTTATCTGCCTGCAGATAGCCCTCAGCCGGCCTGAATACCAGAGTCTTGGATTCCTGCGTCGGATGCTTTCTCTTCTTCCATGACGTCAGGGATATAAAACATGCAGCCAACACAATTACATCAGTTTTTCTTGCCCCAGATGTCAGGTGCCCCTAAAATAGGAAGCAATTATATCTTAGGTTACACCTCCATCAAAAAGCAAATACACCAGAAAGCTTAAATACACCAAACAAGAAGGAAAAGTAGAGCCAAGTGAAGTCAGGGGGCTGGATCGAGGGTAAGCAGGACTGCAACAGTGAATACACTCGAACATCAATATTTATGGTAAGTGTACACAACTGTACTATGTTCTTCGTGTTTCACTGTTGCAGTCATTACACTTGGGTTGATTCCCAAAGCTAAGGAAGGGAGGAGGAAATTAGAGAGCATTAGGACCTGCTATTAGGCCCTGGAAGACTGCAGTGGTAAAACCAGCTCTGGATTTAGAAAAAATAGGCATGTGGTAATGCTTGGTGAAGGTATGTATAGAGCTCCAGGTAGCAGCTTCTAGGATGTCCCCGGTAGGGACTACTCTGAGGAAGGCTCTAGTGGTAGATGCAGTCCTGGTGGAATGTGATTTTGTGTGTGGGGTAGTTTTTCCATGGTGCTTATAGCAGAAAGTAATGCAATGGACTATCCATTTAGAAATGGTTTGCTTTGAAATGGCCTTCCCCTCTGCCCCTGCAGCAAAGCTGACTTGCAGCTGTTCAGATTTTCTGAGGCGCTTAATCCTGTCCAAATAAAATCTATGTTATCTGTGCACGTCCTAAGAGTGCAGTATTCGTTCACCTTTGTTTTGTGGATTCGGGAAAAAGGTAGGCAAACGAATGGACTGATTTAGGGCCACACTAGACACCACCTTGGGCATAAAGGAAGGATTGTTCCTGGGGGAAACCCTGTCTGCATTAAGTTAATAAAGGGCTCCACTGCCATGAGGGCCTGTAATTCAGACACTCCTCTTGCTGAAGTGATGGCTAGAAGGAAGGCTGTTTTCCAAGAAAGGAATTTCAACTCTGCAGTAGCAGCTGGTTCAAATGGAGGGAGAGTGAGCTTTTCCAATACAAAGTTAAGGTCCCAGGCTAGAGTAGGGGCTCGCCTGGGGGGTCTTAAATTTTTGGTCCCACTGAGGAAATGCTTTAGCAGGGGGTGAGAGAAGAGGTGTGGTTCAGTATTATAATGTGCTGAAATGGCTGAGGCATGAATTTTAATTGACGAGAAGGATAGACCCTTGTGGAGCATTTCTGTTAAGTACTGAAGAATATGAGGTAAGCTGGGCACCGTTGCGCCCATCCTCTGAGTCGGGCTCCAGGAACAGTATCTTTTCCACTTTTCAGCATAAGATTTTCTAGTACTAGGCCTCCTTGCTTCCAGAATGGCATCTAGCACCTGCTTACTGAGGGATGCTATTAGAGAACTCAAGGAATTAGCCAGGCTGCAAGGTTCAGGGTTTGAAGCTGAGGGGGAAGAATCTGGCCCGCCTGCTGGGATAGCAGGGAAGGTGTCTGAGGTAAGTGTCATGGCTCCAGCAGTAACATACTGGGGAAGAGAGGGTACCGATGCTAGTGAGGCCAGTCTGGTGCAATCAGTATTGTCCTTGAATTGTCCTGTTTGATCTTTAGCAGAACCTTCAAGAGGAGAGGCAGAGGGGGAAAGGCATAAACAGAGAGGCTTTCCCAGGAAAATGACAGGGCATCCACTTTCCAAGCTGGACTGTGGGGAGTCCTGTGCAGAATTTGTCCAACTGATAGCTTTGAGGGGAGGCAAACTGGTCTATCTCTGGAGTCCCCCATTTGTTCCTCAAGAGGTTGAATATTTTTGGTTCCAGTTTCCATTCGTATGGGTCCATGAGATTTCTGATTAGTTCATCTGCCCGCGAATCTAGCTTGCTGGCAGGAATTGAGCTTGTAGTTGCACTTGGTAGCTCAAGGCTGTATTCCACATAGCCATGTCTAGTATGCAGAGAGGGTACGAGTGGGTTCCCCCCTGCTTGTTTATGTACCACAACTGTGGTGTTGTCTGTCTTTACCAATAATTGTCCTGGACGGATGTGGTCTTTGAAGGCTGTCAGGGAATTCTGTACAGCTAACATTTCTTTTTGGTTGATATGCAGGTGCATCTGACTCCGGTTCCATTTGCCCTGAATGCACTGCCCTGCCAAGTGAGCCCCCCATGCATAGTCTGATGCATCTGTTAGGGTTTGGGTGGCAGGGGGTAGAGTGAAAGGGAGCCCCTTGTTGTGGTAGCAGGCCTCTGCCCACCAAAGGAACTCTGTTCTTTATACAAGGAATGATAGAAACCATTGATTCCAGGTCCTGAGAATGATGGCACCATAGGCTTTTTAGATACCATTGTAGTTTCCTCATATGCAGTCTTGCATATGGAATTAGCAGAAAGCAAGAGGCAATGAACCCCAGGGCTTGCAGAATTTTCCTTGCAGATAGCTGGGTCTTTGTGGCCAGTAGTTTGAAGTAGGCTGTCAAATAAACCTGTTTCTCTGGAGTGAATAAAGCCATCTGGGAAGTTGTGTTCAAGCTTGCTCCCAGGAATAAAATTTGTTGGCAGGGTACAAGGTGAGATTTCTTTTCGTTTAAGGTGTACCCCAGTGAGGTTAGAAGCTTCTTTATGAATGCCAGATGTTTTAATAGCAAGTCCTGGCTTTCTGCCTGAATCAGACAATCGTCCAGGTATGAGTATATTTGAATATTTCTATGCCTCAAAATGCAATGGCTGGAGCCAGACACTTTGTGAATACCCTGGGCGCAGTAGATGAGCCAAAGGTAAGTGCAGAGAACTGAGTGCATGGAGCCTGCCCTGAAGCGTAGGTGTGTTCTGCAAGATTCCCTTATTGGAATGTGCAGGTAAGCTGCCTTTAAGTCTAAGGTCGCCAACCAAGCATCTTTGCCCAGCATAGGAAGCAGCTGTTGAAGTGTTGGCATTTTGAATTTTGGGATTACCAGAAATGTGTTTAGAATAGAGAGGTCCAGGGTAGGACGCCAGGAGCTGTCTTTTCTGGGTACCAGGAAAAGTCTTGAATAAAAACCTTGTCCCCTTTCTTCTGCTGGGACAGGTTGAATAGCCCTAATACTTAGGAGAGAGAGAACCTACTGTTGAGCCTCTGCCCATTGATTTGGGAGTAGGTCTGGCCAACCGTTTGGAGTTGGTAGGGTGTGGAAGTGAAATCTGTATCCTTGGGAAACTATATTTAAAACCCATTTGTCCTGGGTAATGAGTTCCCAGTTATTTGCATGTAAGGCAAGCTTTCCTCCTAAGGGAGCAGGCAGCTGGGCAGGGCTTGGAAGGGTTAAGGTTAAGTCATTGTCACATTTTTTCGTAGGGGGGTGTCTTACTACTTCCTGCTTTGGAAGTGGGAGCCCCCACTGCTTAGGCCTGTGCATAGCCTGAGACTGTAACCTAGGTGGTCTGCTGTTCCTGGGTTTGGACTGAGAAGGCCAGGAAGAGACTGGAAAGGACCAGTTCTTTGAAGGCCAATGCCTACTAAATATGGGAGGCTGTACTTGCAGGAAATCTTTAACAGTTTGCATAGATTTATCTTTTTCCTCCATCTTTTTGAGGACGACTTCTGCTTTATTGCCAAATAAGTGGTCTTGGTTTAAGGAAGCATCCAGTAATTTAGCTTTAACATGATCTGGCAAGTTTTGCTCCTTAAGCCAAGCATGCCTTCTAATTACAGACCCAGTGACAGCAGCCCTGCAAGAGGCTTCTAAAGAAAGAAAACCACATTGCAAAGTATGTTTACCAACTTGTTCAGCAGAATGCATTAAATCCTGTAATTCTTTGTGTTCAGCACAGTCAGAAATCAACATCATTTTTTGTTTAAGCAGTCCCATAATATGCTGCTGGTACTTTAACATATGAAACTGACAATTTAAAGCCCTAATGGCCAAAGTAGCAGAAGTGCATACCTTCTTACCCCATCTGTCCAATGCTCTAGAATCTCTATCAGAAGGGGTAGGATTTTTGGCAGCAGTAGCCTTAATGCCCTTTGGACCTTAGGAAATGGTCTCTGGATCCGCAGTAGGATTCTTGAAGAGGAACTTATGAGAGTCAGGTACTCTAATACCTGCCAGGTTCTCTGGGAGCTGGAGGTAAAGTGTCTGGGGGACAGACAAGATTCCAAGAAAGCATCATTTATAATGTCCAGAACAGGAGGGATAGCTAATGGCCTGTGTTGAGGAAGGAGAAAGAATTCCCTAAGCCTCATTTTGGTGTCAAAGTAATGCTGGCTTTCCCAGCGGAAATGCTCCCTAAGAGCGTGCAAGGTTTCACCAAAAGAAAAATCTTCTGGAGAGGAAGCAGAGGGAATGGAATCCTCTGCATCAGAATCCTCTTGGGTAGATAACGGCAAATCCTGGTAATCAGAGTAAACAGACATATCAGAATCCTGATCAGAAGAATCAGAAGGAAAATCAGTTCTAGGTCTCTTAGAGGGGGAGGGCTGGCTTCCCCTAATTAAAGTAACAAGGTCTTCAGCCATTCTAAGCATTTGTTTTTTAGGCATATGGGCCTGACCATGTGGTTTGGACGTCGGTTTTCTAGGAGTGGGTCGAGTTTTAGGCCTGGATGAAGAAGATGGCGTCGGTTTGAAATGCAGGCCTGTAGGCCTGAATACACCCTCAGAAGCCGGTGCCTGCACAGTGGCTCCGGACTCATCCAAGGTAGAGACATACACAGGTTCCATAGTCGAAGAAGCATTTTGTGGCATACCGGACTCCCAATGGGTCTCAGTAGAGGCCTGTGAATCTGAAGTAGTGGGCATCAGGGCCTGCGAAAGCATCTCACCGAGTACCAGCAGACTGGCAACTAGTTTAATGGAAGCGTTGTTTGCAGTTTTGGACCTATGCAGTCTGTCTGTCTTTATACTTACATTTTTTCGGAATATCAGTAGTCGGATGGCTTACCGAAGCCATTTCTGGATAGTTACACTGAGTACCAAAATAATTTGCTGCAAAAATAGACTGACGATGAATAGTTCAGGGGTTGAATAAGGCACAAAACCGACAGCAAGGGACGCCGTGGTCTGGGCCTAAGCAAGGAATGCAGTATGAATGAAAATCTTTATGAGGTATTTGCTTTCCACAGGTAAGAAAATTGTTAACTTTTACTAACATCGGTTAAGAGTAAGAAAAAGAATCCCCAACGAGGTACTTAGCTTTTTAGAAGACTTTGGTTTTGAAACTTGAAAATGAAAATTTCAGGAGCCGGACAACCGGCACTTGCGAACTGCTTCTGCTTCGGGCACCGCACGGCAAGAAAGACTGATGTAATGGCATCAGTTGCATGTTTTATACCCCTGATGACCTGACGTCATGGAAAGAGAGAGAACATCCGACACAGGAATCCAAGACTCTGGCATTCAGGCCGGCTGAGGGCTACCTGCAGGCAGATAACGCAAATGTAATGACTGCAATAATGAAACACGAAGATCATCACATCACCCGGGAAAAAAACAGGCAAGCATCACGGGGAATGCTGGGGGAGGAGCAATACTGCAGCATATAGAAAAAAAGGACATCTAAGGTTATGCTCAGATTTTACACAACTATTCTATGTCCTATTCATATGCTGCAGTTTTCATCACATAAGGGAAAACACAAAATCTCAAGCTTGGGGACAGGTTGGGGAGGAGGAGCAGGAGCAGAGGCTCTTTCTACAAATCCATGTAGAATAACTCTACCAAACCCAGCATTAAACCTGGAGATGACATCAAGCTTTTAATGTTTAGTGAAAGTATGAACAAAGGACCAGGTAGCCACCCTCAACGATACAGCAAGTGTCTAAGCCTTTAAAGAAAGCCTTTGTTTTCCCTTTGTAGGAGAGTTTATGAGGTCTGAAAGGAGTTCCTGCATCTGAAAGGACAGCCACGGAGTATTTGTCCATGTGGGTCTGGTAATTAATTTCCCAGAAGGCCAGAGTGGCAGAGGTGTAAACCTTTTCCCCTAATCTCTCTATAACCTTGCTCTCTATCAGAGGGCACTAAGGTGGTGTAATGTAGTAACTTGAAAGCCTTATCAGCTGAAACTGAAATGGTAGCTGGATCTGCAGACGGAGCTTTGAACAGAAACATAGGAGTCCTCAGGCACCTTGTAGAACTAGTCACGACACTTGGGAGCAGGAAGCTGAGCGTCTGGGCACTTGAATGCAGCTCTAAATACATCCTGGAAAGCTGACACAACCGGGGGAAATGGCAAAGTAACACCTCTTTTGTATGTCTGAGACTAGAGAACTGTTCCACTTGAAAAAGTCTTTCATTTTCAGGACAGTTTCTCTGAATGAAATATCCTCCCTCAAGGGAATCCGTACCATTAGAGTCCTCTTCAGAGGAGGCATACCCCACGGGGGAAGCTATTTCGGTGGAGTAAGCCAATGACTCATCTCCTGAAGATTCCTCTTCATCTGAAAAGGTATCTGCAGCTGTCCTTTGGAGAGAAAGCCTGCAGAGAGATAGGAAGGTGAGGACTGACACAGGGTCATGAAGGCAATGGAAAGGCTTTGTGAGAAAGCCTACCAATTAGAAGTTTGCTCTTGTGGGGCAGAAGCAACGTGCTTTGCCTTTAATTTTTTTTTTCTTTTTAGGGGCTTCCATGAGGCGGAAGGTGGAAGGGTCTGATGTCTGCTACATTCCACTATGTTAGTAAGCACATCCTCGTGCACAGTGATTTGAGACACCCCACTTGGATCTTTGGAAATAACGAGTCGTGGTTCCCCCTTTTCACCCAAGTCGGACACCTGCACTTCCCTCACAGATGTGCTGGTACACTCCTTCAGGGCTTTCCTTGTGATACCCACCGAAGGGATATCCACCTCCTCCAGTGCGGCCTACATCAGCCTCCAGAGAGATGCCCAGAAGAGAGGGCACAGCTGGAATACCAGGCCAAGGACCAGACATCACATACATCTCCTGTGTCAGATGCTTAAAGTATTGGTCCTCTAAGTAGAGTTTGAGTGATGCTAAACGGCTCCTAAGTTTTCGGGACAAACAATTTACAGATAGTGCAAGTGGTGTGACCGTGGTCTGGGACTAGACAGAACAAGCAGAGGTCATGGGCATCTTTATGTGGAATCTGCCTTTCACACTGACACTTACCCTTTCTAGCCGATATGAAATCACCACAAAAAACAAACAGTAACAATGAAGAATTTAAGGGAAAAAAAACAACAGGGTACTTATCCAAGGTACACAACTCATGTGGCAAGAGAATGTCTGGAGCAGGTGATCAAACAGGTGGCAGAAAAGATCTGAAGTTGGTGCATGCCGATGTCCACTTTATACCAGTCTTCTTTTTATGACAGATGTACGAGGGATTATGTGAGGCGTCGCACGTGCCTCGCATTAGCATGCAAACTTTAGTATATTGGCTGGATGTACAAGTCAGGCGGAGGCAGACTCCTTAACGTGACGAATACTGCAGCATATGAATAGAAGGACAAACATTTGTGCCTCAGTGCAAAACAATATCAACCCAAATTCAGAAAGTCATTTATTTTGTTCTACCCTGCATTTTAATACAAATGACATGATGGAAAAAATAAAATAGTTTTAAATAAACACAGGAGATTCTACCAACATTCAAGATAAATATTTAGCTTCCCACTGCACTCTGCTTAACAGCAAAAGCAATTTAAATCCATTTAACAGTAAATGGGTTACAATGATAGTTTTGGCATCACAATAATGTCTGAGACTCTCAGCACTTGAACAAAAAAAAAAGTATGCCTTATCATCATTCAGTTCAGCAAGTCCATTTGGATGAGCATTTACAACTGCTGGTAAGATGCAACAGCTGCTCTGAGAACACAAACCAAGAGTAATTCAAGCAAAAAAGTACAACTGAAAATATGTTCCAGAAGCTGTGCACCAAGCGAGGACTCACACTATGTCTTATTTACATAAGTTAAAAAGGCTTCCTTATGACTCACATGACTCAAACGAGGCTTGAAGACCTTTAAGATCAGTTCACTATGGCAGGTCCATTCAATTGTAATAGCTACTAAAATATTTGGATAAACTGAAATACTCATATTACAAAGATGTACTCCCCCCCCCCCCCCCGCCAAAAAAAAAAAAAAAAAAAAAAAAAAAACACTAATGAGAAAAACTGTACTAAGCAAATGCAGCAACATAAACTGCTGTGTAGGCTTTCTGGTTTGCTTTAATAGCACCTTATAAATAATTAAAATACGAATGCTTTGAGGTAGAACCATACCACTTAACTTTATCTGGCCAAGAATTTCAGACAAAGCCATTGGGGGGCAAAATTTGGAACATCTTTTAAAAATGTTATACAGTATTTTACTTCAAAAGTTACAGGTTTTGCATCATCATGCATTTTATTGAACAGCAAAGACTATACAACCCTACAGTCTGTCAATAATGCCAGTCATTAATCATGAGTGACTTGGCTAGAAAAAAAAAAAGATCAAGCCAAAAATCTGAAGCAAAATTAAGATACATTCTGCAAAAATCTGAACAGCTGAGAGATATTGGTAGCACTCAAAAGGAAATGTCTGGTCACAATAACCCATACTAGGATTTGAATATCTTTTTTTTGGGGGGGGGGGTTAATACAGTTATGACTTTCTGAAAGTTATTTTTGTAGGCCAGTGTCTACTGAATCTGGGTGGCTGCACTTGTAAAAAATCTTTTACAGTTTGCATAGATTTAGCTTTGTCTTCCATTTTCTTTAAAATCTCTTCTGCCTTATTACCAAACAGAGTATCATGCTGTAAAGGTGCATCCAACAATTTAGCTTTAACATGATCAAGCAGATTTTGCTCCTTGAGCCAGGCATGCCTTCTAATCACAGATCCAGTAACTGCGGCCCTGCAAGAGGCCTCCAAGGAATCACAACCACATTGCAAAGTATGCTTTCCAACCTGTTCTGCTGCATGCAATAATTCCTGTAATTCTTGACTTTCCACACATTCAGAAATCAACATCATTTTCTGTTTCAATAATCCCATAACATGCTGTTGATATTTAAGCATATGAAACTGGCAGTTTAAGGCCCTAATTGCCAAGGTTGCAGACGTATAAACCTTCTTTCCCCATCTATCCAGCACCCTGGAATCTCAATCAGAGGGGGTAGGATTCTTAGCATTTGAAGCTTTTACACCTTTGGGACTCTATGAGATAGTTTCAGGGTCAGCAGCAGGATTTTTGAATAAAAATTTGTGGGAGTCAGGAACCCTGTAATATCTGTCTGGCTTACTAGGAGCCGGGAATCAGGAGCCATGCTTGATTCCGAAAACACATCAACAATGTCTAGTACAGGAGGTATAGCCAAAGGCCTATGCTGAGGAAGAAGTAAATCCCTAAACCTCCTCTTTGATTCAGAGAAATCCTGACTCTCCCAATGAAAATGTTCCCTTAAAGTAGGCAAGGTTTCTCCAAAAGAATAATATTCAGGAGGAGAAGCAGTTGGGATGGATTCCTCTGCATCCGAATCCTCATAGGGTGGTATAGAAAATTCCTGATCAGAAGAAATAGAAACCTGATCTGAAGATTCATAATCAGTGTCTTGCCTAGGCCTCTTGTCGGGGGGGGGGGGGGTTGGGAACCCCTGATCAAGGTAATTAAGTCTTCAGCCATTTTGATCATCTGATTTTTAGGCATAGAGGCCTGAGCATGTGGCTAATGCGTTGGTTTTTTAGCCTTAGAAATTGCTTTTGTCTTTGTTTTTGAAGCTGGCGTCTGTTTTATATAGAAATGTTGAGGCCTGAAAACACCCTCAGAAGCCAGTGCCTGCTCAGTGACTCCAAACCCATCCGAGGGAGAGACATCCGCAGGTACAATACTCTGAGAATCTCGCGGCATGCCGGACTCCACATGGGTCTCAGTAGACTCCTGTGACTCGAAAGTAGCAGGTATCAGAGGCTGCAAAAACGGCTCACAGAGTACCGCCGAACCAGCGACTGGCTTAGGAGAATCTTCGTCGTCGGTTTTGGACCTCGACGGTCTGCCTCTGTCCTTTTTTTGCGTTTTTAGTGAACTCCGGTAGTCGGATTACTATCAGACGACATTTCAGGGTAATTAAATCTGTTTCCATAACATTTTGAAGCAAAGACATACAGACGCTTAATAGTGCGTTGGTTAAATCTAGCACAAAACCGACATCAAGGCACATTATGATCTGGGCCCTAGGCAAGGAATACAGTACAAATGAAAATCCTTATGAGGTATTTGCTTCCCACAAGTAATGCAATTAACTTTTACTGACATTTGTAAGGAGCAAGAAAAAGTTTCCACAACGGGGTACTTAGCTTTAGTTGAAGACTTCAGTTCTGAAACTCGAATTCAAAAATTTCAGGAGTCGGCCGACCGGCACTTGCGAACTGCTTCTGGCACTGCGCAGCAAGAAAGACTGAAGAAAATGGCGTCGGCTGCATGTTTTATACCCCTGATGACTTGACGGCATGGAACAGGAGACAGCAATCGACGCAGGAACCAAGACTGATATTCAGAACGACTGAGGGCAACCTGCCAGCAGATGACCCAAATGTAATGACTGCAACAGTGAAACACAAATAACATCTCCAGGCAGCAACTTCTAGGATGTCCCTGGTAGGGACACCTCTGAGAAAGGCTGTAGAGGTAGACGTAGCCCTGGTTCAATGCGGTCTACTCCCCTGTGGGGTAGGTTTTTCATGGTGCTTATAGCAGAAATGGATGCAATGGCCTTATCCATTCAGAAATGGTTTGCTTTGAAATGGCCTTCCGCTCTGCCCCTGCAGCAAATGCAAACAGCAGTTGTTCAGATTTCCTGAGAGGTTTAGTCCTGTCCAAATAAAATCTAAGTTGTCTGTGCACATCTAAAGAGTGCAGTATTCGCTCCCCTTTGTTCTGTGGATTAGAAAAAAAGGTTGGCAAATGAATGGACTGATTAAGAGCCACACTGCATACCACCTTGGGCATGAAGGAGGGATTGGTCCTGAGGGACACCCTATCCGCATGAAAAATTATGAAAGGCTCCACTGCCATGAGGGCCTGTAATTCGAACATCCTTCTTGCTGAAGTGATGGCTAAAAGGAAAGCTGTTTTCCAAGAAAGGAATTTCAACTCTGCATTTGCAGCTGGCTCAAAAGGAGGTGGAGTGAGTTTTTCCTATACAAAGCTAAGGTCCCAGGCTGGAGTAGGGGCTCTCCTGGGTGGTCTTAAGTTCTTGGCCCTTCTGAGGAACTGCTTCAGCAGTGAATGAGAGAAGAGGGGTGGTTCTGTATTGTAATGAGCTGAAATGGCTGACGCATGAATTTTGATGGAGGAAAAGTAAAGGCCCTTGTAAGCATCTCAGTTAGGTATTGAAGAATCTGAGGTAAATTAGGGGTTGCTGTGCCTATCCCCTGAACTTGGTTCCAGGAACAGAATCTCTTCCATTTTTCAGCATAGGATTTTCCACTACTAGGCCTCCTTGCCTCCAGAATGACATCCAACACTTGCTTACTGAGGGATGGTAATGCAGAGATTAGGTAATTAGCCAGGCTGCCTGGTTCAGGGTTTGAAGCTGTGGGTGCAGGATCTGGCCCTCCTGCTTGGACAGCAAGACAATGGTTTGAGGCAGGTGCCATGGAGCCAGCAGTGACACACTGCACAAAAGGGGGTACACCAGTGTTGGCGTGGCCAGTCTGATGCAATCAGTATCGTCCCTGGTTTGTCCTGTTTGATCTTTAGTAGTACTTGGAGAGGCAGAGGGGGAAAGGCATAAACTGGTAGGTTTTTTCCAGGTGAAGGACAGGGCATCCACTTTCCTAGCTTATTTGTGGGGAGTCCTTGTGCAGAATTTTTCCAATTGGTAGTCCTGGGGGGAGGCAAACAGGTCTATATCTAGGCTCACCCATTTGTTTCTCAACATGTTGAATATCTTTGGTTCCAGTTACCACTCCTGTGGGTCCATGAGATTTCTGCTTAGGTCGTCAGCCGCACTGGCAGGAAATGAGCGTGTAGGTGCACTTGGTAGCTCAAGGCTGTGTTCCACAGAGCCATGGCTAGTCTGCAGAGAGGGTATGAGTGGATTCCCCCTTGCCTGTTTATGTACCATATAACAGTGGTGGTGTCCGTCTTTACCATTAATTGCCCTGGAAGGATGTGGT
The DNA here is from genome assembly GCF_019279795.1 of Protopterus annectens. Taxonomy (NCBI): domain Eukaryota; kingdom Metazoa; phylum Chordata; order Ceratodontiformes; family Protopteridae; genus Protopterus; species Protopterus annectens. The sequence goes on along the minus strand of NC_056743.1, from coordinate 366,503,488 downwards.
CCTTGAAGGCTGTCAGAGCATTCTGTACAGCTGACATTTCTTTCTGATTGATGTGCAGGTGCATTTGACTTGGGTTCCATTTGCCCTGAATGCACTTCCCTGCCAAGTGAGCCCTCCATGCATAGTCTGATTCGTCTGTTAGAGTTTGGGCGGCAGGGGGTAGAGTGAATGGCAGTCCCTTGTTTTGGTGACAGGCGTCTGCCCACCAAAGGAAATCTATCTGTAGACAAGGAATGATAGGAATCATTGCTTCTAGATCCTGAGAATGTTGACACCATAGGCTTTTTTGATACCACTGTAGTTTCCTCATATACAGTCTTGCATATGGAATTTGTAGAACGCAGGAGGCCAAGAACCCCAAGGCTTGCAGTATTTTCCTTGCAGATAGCTGGGTCTTTGTGGCCAGTAGTTTGAAGTAGGCTGTAAAATGAACTTGTTTTTCTGGCGTGAGAAAAGCCATCTGGGAAGTTGTGTTCAAGCTTGCTCCCAGGAATACAATTTGTTGGCAGGGTACAAGATGTGATTCCTTTTCGTTTATGGTGTACCCCAGAGAAGTTAGCAATTTCTGTACAAACGCCAGATGATTCAATAGTATACCTGGATTTTCTCCCTGAATTAGACAATCATCCCGGTATGGATATATCTGGATATTTCTTTGCCTGCAAAATGCAATGACTGGAGCTAGGCACTTCGGCTTATCTACTGCGCCAAGGGTATCCACAAAGGGCAATACAGAGAACTGATAGCGCATGTTGTCTGCTTTGAAACTTGGGTATCTTCTGCAGGATTCCCTTATTGGGATGTGCAGGTAAGCTTCCTTTAAATCCAGTGTTGCCAACCAGGCATCTTTGCCTAGCTTAAGAAGCAGCTGGTGAAGAGTTAGCATCTTGAATTTTGTAATCACCAGGATAGAGAGGGCCAGTATAGGATGCCAGCTGATGTCTTTTCTGGGCACCAGGAAAAGTCTTGAGTAGAAACCTTGCCCCTGTTCCTCTTCTGGAACAGGCTGAATAGCCCTGATGCTTAAGAGAGCGAGAATTTGCTTTTGAGCCTCTGCCCACTGATTTGGGGGTAGGTCTGACAACTGTTTGGGGTTGGTAGGAGTGAAAGTGCAATCTGTATCCTTGGGAAAGTATATTTAAAACCCATTTGTCCTGGGTAATGAGTTCCCAATTGTTTGCCTGCCGGGCAATCTTTCCCGCTAAGGGAACAGTCAGTAGTGCAGGGTTGGAAGGTTTAAAGTTAAATCACTGAGACAGTTTACCATAGGGAGGAGTCTTACCATTCCCTTCTTTGGAAGTGGGAGCCCCCCACTGCTTAGCCCTGTGAGTACCTTGGGACTGAAGCCTGGGTGTTGTTCTGGTACCGAGTTTGGACTGAAGGCCTGGAAGAGGCAGGAAAGGACCAATTTTTAGAGGGCCAATGCCTACAAAATCTGGGAGGCTGTACTTGCAGGAAATCTTTAACAGTTTGCATAGATTTAGCTTTTTCCTCCATCTTTTTAAGTACTACTTCTGCTTTGTTGCCAAACAGGCAGTCTTGGTTTAAGGGAGCATCCAGCAATTTAGCTTTAATATGATCTGGCAAAGATTGCTCCTTAAGCCAAGCATGCCTTCAAAGTACTCCTTAAGCCAAGCATGCCTTCTAAGTACAGACCCAGTGACAGCAGCCCTGCAAGATGCCTCTAGAGAATCAAAACCACATTGCAATGTATGTTTTCCATCTTGTTCAGCAGAATGCATTAAATCCTGTAAATCTATATTTTCAGCACAGTCAGGAATCAACATCATTTTCTGTTTAAGCAATCCAATGATATGCTGCTGATACTTTAACATATGAAACTGGCAGTTTAAGGCCCTAATGGCCAAGTTTACAGAAGTGTACACCTTCTTACCCCATCTATCCAGCGCCCTGGAATCTCTATCAGAGTGGGTAGGATTTTTGGCAGTAGTAGGCCTTAATGCCCTTGGCTCCCTCTGAAATGGTCTCAGGATCTGCACTAGGATTTTTAAAAAGAAAACTGAGAGAGTCAGGAACCCTGTAATATCTATCAGGTTTTCTGAGAGCATGAGGTAAAGAGTCAGCGGCCAAGCTAGATTCCGAAAAGGCATCATCAACAATGTCCAGTACAGGGGGGATAGCTAAAGGCCTGTGTTGGGGCAGGAGCAAGAAATCCCTAAGCCTCTTTTTAGAGTCAGAGTAATCCTGGCTTTCCCAGCGAAAATGCTCCAGAGTATGCAAGGTTTCACCAAAAGAGAAATCTTCTGGAGGGAAAGCACAGGGAATAGAGTTCTCTGCATCAGAATCCTCATAAGTAGATAAGGGTAAATCCTGGTCATCAGAGGAAACAAATTTCAGAATCCTGATCAGAAGAATCATAAGCAAACTCGGTCCTAGGTCTCTTAGAGGGGGAAGGTTGGCTTCCCCTGATTAAAGTAATAAGGTCTTCAGCCATTCTTATAATTTATTTTTTAGACAGAGTTCTGACCATGCGGTCTGGGTGTCGGTTTTCTAGGCATGGATCGAGTTTTAGGCCTTGAAGAAGATGGTGTTGGTTTAATATGCAAGTCAGTACGCCTGCATACACCCTCAGAAGCCGGTGCCTGCACAGCGGCTCCGGACCCATCCAAGGTAGAGACATCCGCAGGTTCCACAGTTAAAGCATCTTGCGGCAAACCAGACTCCGAATGGGTCTCAGTAGAAGCCTGCGAATCTGAAGTAGCGGGTATCAGGGGCTGCAAAAGCGCCTCACTGAGTACCGGCAAACTGGCGACTAGCTTAGGAGAAGCGTCGTCGGCAGCTTTGGTCCCATGCTGTCTGTCTCTGTCTTTATCTTTGCATTTTTTTGGAATGTCGGTAGTAGGGTGGCTTACAGAAGCCATATCTGGGTAATTGAACCTAGTACCAAAATATTTAGAAGTGTAACTATACAGATGATGAAAAGTTTGTTGTTTAAATAAGGCACAAAACCGACAGCGAGGTACGTCGTGGTCAGGGCCTAGGCAAGAAATACAGTATGAATGAAAATCTTTATGGAGGTATTTGCTTTCCACAAGAAATGCAATTGTTAACTTTTACTGACATTGGTTTAGAGCAAGAAAAAGTTTCCCCAACTGGGTACTTAGCTTAGTTTTAGACTTCGGTTCTGAAACTCGAAAACAAAAATTTCAGGAGTCGGCCGACTGGCACTTGCGAACTGCTTCTGCTTCGGGCACCGCACGGCAAGAAAGACTGATGTAATGGCGTCAGCTGCATGCTTTATACCCCTGACTACCTGACGTCATGGAAGATGAGACAGCAACTGAAGTAGGACCCAAGTCTTTGATAATCAGGCCGAATGAGGGCTACTGCAAGCAGATAACCCAAATGCGGTGACTGCAACAATAAAACACGAAGAATACCCACCTCTATTTCTTTGCTCTAGAACTCTAAATAAAATAAAAAATAATGGAGGACAAAATGGAACAATTTTAAATTTTATGTACTAGTTAACCAGGTAAATCCACTGGGGAAAGTGTACCTTTTAGGTCTGACCCAGGAGCACTGTCTGGTTAAGTGACTTGCTCAAAGTCACTCAGTAGGTAAACAAAGGTGAAAGGAATCTGTTAAGTGCCAAGCAACCACCAAATAACCTAATGTTAATAGAATAGGTGCTGCACAAACATGTATTTTCTGAGCAATAAAACTGTAATGATTTCTATTACTGACTGCAAACTAAGGTGATTTACAAAATAAAAGGTTAGAGGAACAGGGCATAAATATGAAGCAAAAATATGAAGCAAAATGATAGAAGTTCTACAAAATAAGATTCTCACTAATTCACTAAAAAAAGTTAACATGTTTGCATCAACATTCCTTTCTGCATATCAAAATCTATTACACTGATTGGCATAATTGACTGACTGTAAATCTCAGTGTTTTTTAGCCCTCAATGATTTGTCAGAAAACGAAGACATGAATATATATAATGTTGTGTCTTTCGGCTTTTCCCGGTTAGGGGTCGCCACACCGGAACTCCGGTCCGCTAATGACTGGCAGCTGATTTTTCTGTGCCGAGTTTCCAGCCCTGACGCACAACCTTCAACAAAGGGACGCCCATTTACGCATGTCTCCACGCATAAGACGCTCTACCGGAGAATCGAACTGGACCGCGTCTTACTGTGAGGCAACAACGCTACCGCAGCACCACCACCGCGGATACATGAATATATATAATAATAAATAAAATAAATACAAAAATAAAAATATGGTCATTTTCTGGACAATAACTATGAAATTCTAGTGGCTGGCATTTTTGGCCTGATTGCAGAAGTAACGCAACTGTAAGTTCATGGAGTCTTGGTCGGAGGCCTTCAGGCAGAGAAGTGACACAGGTGTTAAGTTGTGGAATCTTGATCTGAGGTCTTCAGTTAGAGAAATGACTTGCTTATCAGACGTGACACAGGTGTTAAGTTATAGAATCTTGACCTGAGGTCTTCAGGTACAGAAATAAGACATGCACATGATACATTCTTTCCATCTAAAAAAGTTGGGTAATGTAGCACATCTGTTTTCTAACAAGATGTGCAGTGTTATTTTGTTCTCTCCCAAGTTCCCTTCACACAAGTGTCAGCTGAGCAGGCAGACCAGACTTGTGCTGTCAACTGAGCAGAAGCAGATGGAGAGAAAATTGGTCTTGAGTAAGTTTTTTTTTCCTTTTTCAAGTAAAGCACGTGGAGGAAGATGCCATGTTAGGTTGTAGCCTTTCTCTATGATGCTGAGACACCCACTGATAGGCCTCCATACATGAAGGGAATGATAAAACTTCACTGACAGCGAAAAAAGGTACAGGCAGAGATGGAAGGGGAAACAACTGAGGCAGACAGCAGCAAAGTGGATGATTTATCTGGAAAGGTACCCTCTGGTCCTTTGAAATCTACTTTTGATTTCTCATGATACTTCTTTTTGAGGTACTTGTTACCCTTTTGTTAACATTGCCATTTTTGTCTCTTACGAGAAAAAGGGTCCAGTCTTGAAAGGCTAATTTCTCTGGAATTACAAGACAGAAGACAGAAAAATCTTGCTTAATTTTAACTATCTTCTGCAGCAGGGCCAAATAGGTTTTCCCTGTCCACAGGAGCATTCAAAAACCTGGACTTGACATGTGGTAAAGGCTGTAACCTCAGGCAAGAGTAACAGAAGCAGAAGCACCACTGCATTTAGAGTGACTAGCTACTTGGGTGACAGAAGTAAAGACAGCACAGAAACTATCTGACGTAGGCATGTCTCCGAAAACAGACATATCATCATGTCTGTCTGCACAGTTAATGGCAAGGAAAGAACATTTAGCAGAAGTGTACACTTTCATTCTGTAGCTACCCACAGCTCTACTGTCTACCATTAGGTAAAGCACTGCAAGAAGGTAGCAGCTTGATGGGCTTGTCAGATTATAAAGAAATCACTGCAGGGTCTAAAAAAGTATTTTTGTACAGGAATTTACAGAAGGCTGGAACCATATAAAATCTATAAGTTATTTTAAGTGCTAAAGTTTAGATTTCTCAGTTTAAGGTAATTGTAGGAAAAGTATCCTAAAAGACCAAAGGTAAGGATTGCAGAAGGCTTGGTTACACCACTATACAAATCATAATACTTTTTCTATACTTCAGACACCAGCATACCCTGCCACTGAATGTGCTGCATAATTTTTAAGACCGTGTCTCCAAAGGAAAGCTCCTCTAACACAAAATCCAAAGACATGGTATCCTCATACATGGATGCAACATGGTATCTTCATACATGGATGCAAAATCAAGGAATTAATCTAGGAAGACTAAGTTTGTGAATCTACATGTGAATCTGAACCTTCCTACTCATAAGAGGAATATCCATCTCTTTTATGGGGAAAGAATTAGTAGAGGGGGCTTTAGAGATGACATTGCCTTAAAAAGCCCTTGGGAAACGGCATACTACTGCTGAGAACCTCTAAAAACATAAAGGGCAGAAGATGAAGTATATTTAGTCTTCTATTCCTTGGGAACATCAGCATGACCATGACAGAGATCGGCCCCCTGACATACTTCAGTAAGGGTATCAGGAAAGTACAGTTGTGTACACTTACCATAAACGTAAATGTTCGAGTGCATTCACTGTTGCAGTCATTACATTTGGGTTATCTGCTTGCAGGTAGCCCTCAGCTGGCCTGATTATCAAAGTCTTAGATCATGCGTCAGCAGCTGTCTCTTCTTCCATGACGTCAGGTAGTCCAGGGGTATAAAGCATGCAGCCGACGCAATTACATCAGTTTTTCTTGCCCCAGATGCCAGGTGCCCCCATAATGGGAAGCAATTATATACAAGGTTACACCTCCAGTTATAAGCAAATACACCAGAAAGCTTAAATACAGTAAACAAGAAGAGAGGTATAGCAAATAGAAGTCAGGGGGCTGGTGGGAGGGTAACCAGGACTGCAACGGTGAATACACTTGAACATCTACATTTATGGTAAAAATACACAACTGTACTATGTTCTTCATGTTTCACTGTTGCAGTCAATACATTTGAGTAGATTCCAGAAGCTAAGGAGGGGAGGAGACAATTAGAGAGCATTAGGACCAGCTATTAGGCCCTGCAAGACTGCAGTGGCAAAACCAGCTCTGGATTTAGAGAAAATAGGCAAGTGGTAATGCTTGGTGAAGGTATGAACAGAACTCCAGGTAGCACCTTCTAGGATGTCCCTGGTAAAAACACCTCTGAGAAAAACTGTTGAAGTAGATGCAGCCCTGGTGGAATGTGATCTTATCCCCTGTGGGGTAGGTTTTCCGTGGTGCTTATAGCAGAAATGAATGCAATGGCCTATCCATTTAGAAATGGTTTGCTTTGAAATGGCCTTCACCTCCTGCCTCTGCAGCAAAGGCAACTAGCAGCTGTTCAGTTTTTGAGAGGCTTAGTCTTGTCCAAGTAAAATCGAAGTTGTCTGTGCATGGCCAAAGAGTGCAGTATTCATTCTCCTTTGTTCTGTGGATTAGAAAAGAAGGTTGGCAAATGAATGGACAGATTAAAGGCCACACTGGATGCCACCTTGGGCATAAAGGAAGGATTGGTCCTAAGGGACACCCTGTCAGCATGGAAGATGATGAAGGACTCCACTGCCATGAGGGCCTGTAATTCAGACACTCTTCTTGCTGAAGTGATGGCTAGAAGGAAAGCTGTTTTCCAAGAAAGGAATTTCAACTCTGCGGTTGCAGCTGGCTCAAAGGGAGGTAGAGTGAGCTTTTCCAATACAAAGTTAAGGTCCTAGGCAAGAGTAGGGGCTCTCCTGGGTGGTCTTAAATTTTTGGCCCCTCTGAGGAATTGCTTCAGCAGTGGGTGAGAGAAGAGGGGTGGCTCCATATTAAAATGTGCTGAAATGGTAGAGGCATGAATTTTAATAGAAGAGAAGGAAAGGCCCTTGTAAAGCACCTCCGTTAAGTATTGAAGAATATGTGGTAAACTGGGCACTGTTGTGCCCATCCCCCGAGTTTGGCTCCAGGAACAGAATCTTTTCCACTTTTCAGCATAGGATTTTCTAGTACTTGGCCTCCTTGCCTCCAGAATGACATCCAGCACCTGGTTACTGAGAGATGGTAATGGAGAGCTCAGGTAAATCAGCCAGGCTGCAAGGTTCAGGGTTTGAATCTGGGGGTGCAGAATCTGGCCCTCCTGCTGGGACAGCAGGGAAGCGGTCTGAGGCAGGTGCCATGGTTCCAGCAGTGACACACTGCGCAAGAGGGGGTACCAGTGTTGGCGTGGCCAGTCTGGTGCAATCAGTATTGTCCTTGGTTTGTCCTGTTTGATCTTTAGTAGAACTTTGGAGAGGAGAGGCAGAGGAGGAAAGGCATAAACTGAGAAGTTTTCCCAGGTGAAGGACAGGGCATCCACTTTCCAAGCTTGTCTGTGGGGAGTCCTTGTGCAGAATTTGTCCAATTGGTAGTTCTGAGGGGAGGCAAACAGGTCTATCTCTGGGCTCCCCCATTTGTTTCTCAACATGTTGAATATCTTTGGTTCCAGTTTCCACTCGTGTGGGTCCATGAGATTTCTGCTTAGGTCGTCTGCCAGTGTGTTTAGCTTGCCTGGCAGGAATGGAGCCTGTAGGTGCACTTGGTAACTCAAGGCTGTGTTCCACAGAGCCATGGCTAGTCTGCAGAGGGGGTAAGAGTGGGTTCCCCCCTGCTTATGTACCACATAACAGTGGTGTCTGTTTTTACCAATTGCCCTGGAAGGATGTGGTCCTTGAAGGCTGTCAGAGCATTCTGTACAGCTAACATTTCTTTTTGATAGATATGCAGGTGCATTTGACTCTGGTTCCATTTGCCCTGAATGCACTGCCCTGCCAAGTGAGCCCCCCCATGGATAGTCTGATGAGTCTGTTAGGGTTTGGGCGGCAGAGGGTACAGTGAATGGCAGTCCCTTGTTGAGGTAGCAGGCCTCTGCCCACCAAAGGAATTCTGCCTTTATACAAGGGATAATAGGAATCACCAATTCCAGGTCCTGAGAATGTTGACACCATAGGCTTTTTAGACACCATTGTAGTTTCCTCATATGCAGTCTTGCATATGGAATTAGTAGGATGCAAGAGGCCATGAACCCCAGAGCTTGCAGTATTTTCCTTGCAGTTAACTGGGTCTTTGTGGCCAGTAATTTGAAGTAGGCTGTCAGATAAACTTGTTTCTCTGACGTGAGGTAGGCCATCTGGGAAGTTGCGTTCAAGCTTGCTCCCAGGAATACAATTTGTTAGCAGGGTACTAGGTGAGATTTCTTTTCATTTACGGTGTTCCCCAGTGAGGTTAGCAGTTTCTTTACAAATGCCAGATGATTTAATAGCACGTCCTGGCTTTCTGTCTGAATTAGACAATCGTCCCGGTATGGGTATATTTGAATATTTCTTTGCCTGCAAAATGCAATGACTGGAGCTAGGCATTTTGTGAGTACCCTGGGTGCAGCAGATAAGCCAAAGGGCAGTGCAGAAAACTGACAGTGCATGTAGCCTTGCTCTGAAGCATAGGTATTTTCTGCAAGAATTCCTTATTGGGATGTTAAATCCAGAGTTGCCAACCAGGCATTTTTGCCCAGCATGGGAAGCAGCTGGTGATGAGTTAGCATTTTGAGTTTTGGAATTACCAAAAAGGTGTTTAGGATAGATAGGTCCAGGATAGAACGCCAGGAGTTGTCTTTTCAGGGTACCAGGAAAAGTCTGGAGTAAAAACCTTGTCCCCATTCTTCTGCTGGGACAGGTTGAATAGCCCTGATACTTAGAAGAGAGAGAACCTGCTGTTGAGCCTCTGCCCATTGATTTGGGGGTAGGTCGGCCAACCTTTTGGGGTTGATAAGGTGTGGTAAGGTGTGGAAGTGGAATCTGTATCCTTGGGAAACTACATTTAAAACCCATTTGTCTTGGGTAATGAGTTCCCGGTTTTCTGCATGCAGGGCGAGCTTTCCCCCCTAAAGGTGTGGTCAGTTGAGCAGGGCTTGGATGGTTAAAGGTTAAGTTATTGTGACAGTTTACCATAGAGGGGTGTCTTACTACTTCCAGCTTTGGAAGTGGGAGCCCCCCACTGCTTAGGTTTGTGAGTATTTTGAGACTGTGGCCTAGGTGGTCTGCTGTTCCTGGATTTGGACTGAAGGTCTGGAAGAGACACGAAAGGACCAATTCTTAGACGACCAATGCCTACTAAATCTGGGAGGCTGTACTTGCAGGAAATCTTTAACAGTTTGCATAGATTTAGCTTTTTCCTCCATCTTAAGAACTTCTTCTGCTTTGTTGCCAAATAGGCTTTCTTGGTTTAAGGGAGCATCCAGTCATTTGGCTTTAACATGATCTGGCAGAGTTTGCTCCTTAAGCCAAGCATGCCTTCTAAGAACAGACGCAGTAACAGCAGCCCTACAAGATGCCTCTAAGGAGTCAAAACCACATTGCAAAGTATGTTTACCAACTTGTTCAGCAGAATGCATTAAAGCCTGCAATTCTTTATTTTCAGCAGAGTCAGGAATCAACATCAATTTCTGTTTAAGTAATCTAATAATATGCTGCTGGTACTTTAACATATGAAACTAGCAGTTTAAGGCCCTAATGGCCAAAGAAGCCGAAGTGTATACCTTCTTACCCCATCTATCCAGGGCCCTGGAATCTCTATCAGAGGGCGTAGGATTTTTGGCAGAAGTAGCCTTAATGCCTTTGGGTCCCTGCGAAATGGTCTCTGGGTCCGCAGTAGGATTCTTAAAGAGGAACTTGTGAGAATCAGGTACTCTGTAATACCAGTCAGGTTTCCTGGGAGCCGGAGGTAAGGTGTCTGGGGTCAGGCTAGATTCCAAGAAGGCATCATTTACAATGTCCAGTACAGGAGGGATAGCTAAAGGCCTGTGTTGAGGCAGGAGTAAAAATTCCCTAAGCCTCTTTTTGGTATCAGAGTAATCCTGGCTTTACCAGCGGAAATGCTCCCTAAGAGTGTGCAAAGTTTCACCCAAAGAGAAATCTTCTGGAGGGGAAGCAGAGGGAATGGAGTCCTCTACATCAGAATCCTCAAAGGTAGATCAGGGCAAATCCTGGTCATCAGAAGAAATGGAAATTTCAGATTCCTGGTCAGAAGAATCAGAAGGAAAATCAGTTCTAGGTCTCTTAGAGGGAGAAGGGTGGCTTCCCCTAATTAGAGTAATAAGGTCTTCAGCCACTCTTATTTGTTTTTTTTTGGCATATGGGCCTGACCATGCAGTTTGTAGGTCTCTTTTCTAGGCGAGGATAGATTCTTAGGCCTTGAAGAAGATGGTGTCGGTTTGATATGCAAGTCCGTAGGCCTGAATACACCCCTCAGAAGCCGGTGCCTACACAGCGGCTCCGGACCCATCCAAGGTAGAGACATCTGCAGGTTCCATAGTCGAAGAAGCATCTTGCATACCGGACTCCGAATGGGTCTCAGTAGAGGACTGCGAATCTGAAGTAGCGGGTATCAGGGGCTGCGAAAGTGCCTCACTGAGTACTGGCGAACTGGCGACTAGCTTAACGGAAGTGTCGTCGGCAGCTTTGGACCTATGCTGTCTGTCTCTGTCTTTATCTTTACGTTTTTTCAGACTGTCGGATGGCTTACCGAAGCCATTTCTGGATAATTGAACTGAGTACCGAAATAGCTAGATGCGAAAATGAACAGACGACGAATAGTATGAGGATTAAATAAGGCACAAAACCAACAGTGAGGGACGTCGTAGTCTGGGCCTAAACAAGGAATGCAGTATGAATGAAAATCTTTGAGGTATTTGCTTTCCACAAGAAATACAATTGTTAAGGATCCCCAATGAGGTACTTAGCTTTTTTGAAGACTTCGGTTCTGAAACTCGAAAAAGAAAATTTCAGGAGTCGGCTGACTGCCACTTGCGAACTGCTTCTGTTTTGGGCACCACACGGCAAGAAAGACTGATGTAATGGCATCGGCTGCATGCTTTCTACCCCTGACTACCTGACGTCATGGAAGAAGAGACAGCAACCGACGCAGGACCCAAAACTTTGATAATCAGGCTGGCTGAGAGCTACCTGCAAGTAGATAACCCAAATGTAATGACTGCAACAGTGAAACACGAAGAACATCTTCCAAAACCAAAATTTGAGAAATGCCCTTTGGGTCTCTCAGAAAGAAACTGTAGTTCACTCTTTGCAGCTGAAATGGCTGTCTAAACACTCAAGCAAGATGTCCCAACATGCTGAACCTTATCACTACAGACATCAGTGTCTGACAAGAAAACAGGAGCTTCGGGCCTAGACTTCTTCACTGGCTGCTAAGGGATGTCTGACTGCAGATTTAGAAACCATCCTTCCCAGTGTGAGCTCCTTGAGTCTCTCTGTTTTGTAAGAAAAATTGAGAGGGAAGACAACAGGGTACTTTAGGCTGTATGAATGACTGACAAATGGGGCACTCCTCACAGCTGTAACCAGCTCTCAAGCAGAAAGTACAGTTTTGTACCTACCATAAATGTAGATGTTCGAGTGTATACCCTGCTGCAGTCATCACACTTGGGTTATCCTGTCGTCAGGCGGTCCCGCAGTCGGCCTGAACTCCAAAGTCTTGGTCCGGCATCAGTTGCTGTCGCTTCTTCCCTGACGTCAGTGCGCCAGGGGTATATAGGAGGCATCAGACGCCATTTTCTTCAGTTTTTCTTGCCCCAGATGCCAGGTGCCCCCCCCCCCCAAAATGGTGGTCAGTAGATAGTACCAATAATAAAAGTTTAGCACAAACAAAACATCCCTCCAGCTATAAGCAAATACACCACAAGGTAGTATCAGATTTTAAGGCATTGAAAGGTTTTAGTTAGGTCACAGGGGATGGAGGGAGGGTAACCTGGACTGCAGCAGGGTATACACTCGAACATCTACATTTATGGTAGGTACAAAACTGTACTATGTTCATCGTGTTACCCTGCTGCAGTCATCACACTTGGGTAGAATCCCAAAGCTAAGGACGGGAGGTGGAGTCAAACAGGGTTAGAAGAGGCTACAAGGCCCTGCAAAACTGCAGTGGCGAAGCCAGTTCTAGTCTTAGAGTAAAGTGGTAAGTGATGGTGTTTGGTGAAGGTGTGTACTGAACTCCAAGTTGCAGCTTCCAAAATATCCTTGGTTGGCACCCCCCTGAGGAAGGCTGTAGATGTAGCTGCCGCCCTGGTAGAGTGGGGCCTTATGCTAGCAGGAACTGGTTTTCCATGGTGGGTGTAGCAAAAACAAATGCAATGTCCTATCCATTTGGAAATGGTCTGTTTTGAGATGGCCTTTCCTTGTGAAGCTGTAGCATAGGATACAAAGAGCTGGTCAGATTTTCTGAAAACCTTAGTTTTATCCAAGTAGTAACGTAGTTGCCTGTGAATGTCCAAGGAGTGCAGAAGTCTTTCTCCTTTGTTCTGTGGATTTGGAAAGAAGGTGGGTAAATGGATGGTTTGATTTAGAGCCACACTGGATACCACCTTAGGCATAAATTAGAAGTTATGTACCTACCATAACGTTCCATGTTAGTTGTCTTCTCTCGCCTTCTTTCTTGCTGGATGGGTTCAGAGCCGATCCTCGGCTCCGACTCGGCACTTGCTAAGCTCGAGAGATAATTTTACCAGCTCGAGGCAACCCTATGATGCAAGGCGGAGATTACTCAGATCTCGTTTGGTAGCTAAAGAAATAGCAGTATTTTCTTCCAACTTAGGAGGAAGAAATAAAAAATACTAAATAACATCATAATCCTCTAGAAAGGATCCACATAATGTAGTGACACTAGGAGTTGAACAGCTAGAAAAAGGTAATAACCTCTTAATAGAAGATGTATAATCTTCTCGGTCTGACCAGGCTAGGGGGAAGGAGGGCGGGACGCAAGAAAGAAGGTGAGAGAAGACAACTAACATGGAACGTTATGGTAGGTACATAACTTCGAAATGTTAAGTTGTCAATCTCGCCTTCATTTTTGCTGGATGGGACCGCGTCCCTAGCACCTCTATCCTGGGTGGCTCAATGGAACAGACTCTTGAGAACGGTGGAACCAAAATTTGCTCTGTCTCTGGAGACAGAATCTAATTTGTAATGTGAGACAAAGGTATGAGGAGAGGCCCATGTGGCTGCTGCACAAATAGTGTCTATTGGAAGTCTAGCTTGAAAAGCTGTAGATGTAGCTAGAGCTCTGGTAGAATGGGCTTTTGGGTTAGAAACCAACTCTTTGCCTCTGAGCTGATAAATGTAAGTGATCACGGAAGACAGCCACCTAGATAAAGTTATCTTAGAAACTGGAAGGCCTTTCCTATTCTCTGCATAGGATAGAAAAAGTTGATCAGATTTCCTAAAAATATTTGTTTTATCCAGATAATATCTCAGCTGATGGTGAACATCGAGATAATGTAACTTTTGTTCAGCTCTATCAGAATAATTTGGGAAAAATACTGGAAGATCAATGGACTGATTTAGGTTAGTCTGAGATGCCACCTTTGGTAAGAAAGACGGATTAGTTCTTAGGGATACCCTATCTTTGTGGAATATTAGATAGGGAGGGCGAACACAGAGAGCATGAAGCTCAGATATTCTCCTGGCAGATGTAATGGCAACTAGAAAAAGTGTCTTCCAAGAAAGCAATTTCAAGGAACAGACAGCTGCAGGTTCGAACGGGGGAAGAATCAAGGATGTTAAAACTAAATTTAGATCCCACTGTGGTGGGGGGGTCTCTAATCGGAGGTTTCAATAAAAAGATACCTCGAAGGAATGCCTTGCAAAGTTTGTGAGACATAATGTTGTGGTCCAAAAAGCCTATATGAAAATTTGAAATGGCTGCCAGTTGAACTTTCACTGTGGAAGAAGAGGATCCTGAATTAAAAATGTCAGCTAGGAAGTCTAACACCGAATGAATTGGAGCAGTATAGGGGTCTATGTTCCTAACTTTTGCCCAGAAAGAGAAACGTCGCTATTTACTAGTGTAGATCTTTCTGGTAGAAGATTTTAGGGAAGCTACTATGATATCCCGTACAGGATTAGAAATCATAGGAAGCCTGGCTAAGGATGGAAGTGGAGCAACCAAGCAGTGAGGTTGAGAGAAGGTATGGATTGGTGCAGTTGACCCGACTGGTGGGTCAGATCATCTGGAACCGGGTCCAGATGCCATGGCTGTACCAAGAGGTAATGATGTAGGAACGGAAACCAAATCTGTCGAGGCCAATAAGGGGCAATGAGAATCAACTTGGCTCTCAAGGCGGTTGCTTTCTGAATTAGCTGAGGTATCAGCGGAAAAGGAGGAAAAGCATAAAGTCGTCCCCGGGGCCAATCTTGGGTTAGAGCGTCTCTGGGGGGATGGCCTGGAAGGGGGAAGAGAGAGAAGAAGTCTGGGCATTTGCTGTTTTGAGGTGTAGCGAAAAGGTCGCAGCAAGGAAGGCCCCACTTCTGAAAAATCTCTTCCGTCACTGACTGTTTGAGAGACCACTCGTGAGGCATGAGAATAGCTCTGCTCAATCTGTCCGCTATGATGTTGGATTTCCGGGATGCGTTGCTATCAGAAACCGGTGAGAGGAGATTGCCCATTGCCAAAGTCTGAGAGCCTCTCGACACAGTGGATAGGACTTGGTTCCGCCCTGTTTGTTTATGTACCACACTATGGACATATTGTCCGTTTGGACTGCAATAGTTCCCAGGGGAAGAGAGTCGTTGAGGGTTTGCTACGTTAAAAGCACTGCTCTCATCTCCAGAACATTTATGTGCACATGGTACTCGAAAGGTTGCCAAGTGCCATGGACCATTCTGCCCTGATAATGCCCCCCCCCCACCCGATCAGGGAGGCGTCCGATGTAACCGTGGCAACCGGGGCAAGAGGAACAAATGGTCTGCCTTGATGGATTTGAGGGGACGATATCCACCAAGTCAGATGTCTTTTGCAAGTTGGAGTTACTATGATCTCGTGACGCATGGGAAGCTGTTGAAAGGACCATTGGGTGAACAGCATCCATTGTAGCAGCCGCATGTAAGCGGCGGGGAAGAAGTGTTATGGCGGCCGCCATAAGACCCAGTACTTTCAGAGCAAATCTGGCCTGAATTTTGTTGCTGAATAGAATCACTTGGACGTGTCTTAGAATGTCCAAGATCCTTTGGTCTGTCAACCTTGCAGAAAGTTGTACGGTGTCCAAATTTGCGCCTATAAAAGTAATATATTGACAAGGCGACAAGGCAGATTTTTCGAAAATTATAGAAATTCCTAGCCCTCTGCAAGTGTGAATGGTGTAATTTCTGGCTTGGAGAAGCTGATGCCTGGTGGTGGCAGTGAGGTGCCAGTCGTCTAGATATGGAAACACCTGGAATCCTTGACGTCTCAGGTGAGCCGTAACCACTGCCATGCATTTGGTGAACACTCTGGGGGCTGTAGTGAGTCCAAAGGGCAGGGCTCTGAATTGGAAGTGACTGGTCCCCAGCCGAAAGCGGAGAAATCTTCTGGAGCATCTGTGAATTTTTATGTGATAGTACGCATCCTGAAGATCTATCGAGCACATCCAATTGTCCTTGCCCAGAAAGGGCAGAATGGACTAAAGCGTGACCATCCGGAATCTTGATTTCTTTACAAACTTGTTGAGTTTGCTCAGATCTAATATTGGTCTCCAGTCTCCTGTCTTTTTTGGAACTAAAAAGAACCTTGAGTAGCTTCTGGATCCTATTTGGTCCGCTGGGACTGGCTGGATGGCTCTCTTTACTGGCAGTTTTGATATTTCTAGTACTGCTAGTTCCCTTAGACCGGGTGGAACGTCTGGAAGGGTTCCCTTTTGTTGAACTGGGGTTTGAATAAAGGGAATTTTGTAACCCTCGGATATAATTGACTGTACCCATTTGTCTTGAGAAAGGGAAAGCCAGGCTATTGGGTACAGCGATAATTTTCCCCCGACTGCCTCCGAAGGCGGACAATCGGGCAACATCTCAGGGATGCTGGAAGGGTTTGTCAGAAAGAGGCTCTCTGCTACCCTGATTCTGCGGACCCCCTTCTGCCCCTAGGGCGCCTATTATTGTTACCCCTCTGCCTCTGGGGTAAACTGACTTTGTGTCAGGCGTGACTCCTTGAGATTTATGGAACCACATTTTCCCTCCCTTCTGTCCTTTGGGGTAAGGTCTAGAAGGGGTGGAGAAACTGACTCCTACGGCAGAAAGAGTCTTGCCATCTTGTTCGCATCTAGTCAAAGTGTCTTTCACTTGAGGACTGAACAAGGTCGAGCCATCAAAGGGAGTTTGTGAAAGACGCCTTGAAGGGGTCTGCAAAATTACAAAGCCGCATCCAGGACTGACGCCTTAAAGCCACTCCTGTGCCTGCGGCCCTACTCGCTCCATCGGCTGCATAAGAAATGAGCCGCATGGATGAGTTAGCAATGGAGTTAAGGATTCCTAGCTGTGAGCTAATCTTATCCTGAGACCCAGCAGCTGACGGATCCTGTAAAACTTCTCCCAACTCTTTAAGAACATCTCTTTGAAGGCGGGTGAAGTGGCATAAGTAGTTCAGCGATCTCATGGCAAAAGTCGCTGAAGAAAAATCACGCTTACCTGTCCATAGTCCTAGAATCCTTATTAGGAGGATGAACAGGTACTGAAGGATCAGCTAATTCCTTCTTGGTGACAGCAACCACCACCACGGCATCAACTGGGACACCTTTTGTTAAGTATTGTCTATCTTGTGGGGCTGTAATAAATTTTGAAGGTCTCCTGGGGGTAGGTTCCACCGAATCCGGAGCCATCCACGCCTCCCGAGCCACTACTTCCATGAGAGGGTCGAAAGGCGGAGACACCCAGGAGGTGGAGGGTCGAGATCCGAACGCCTCCAGGTATACTGACTCGTCCTCGGAGGGATTAAGGGAGGGCCAGTTCCCCCTCTGTTTAAGGATTTCAAGGATGTCTGAAAATGAGACATCCTCAGAGGAGGACCTTGGGACCCCTCCGACTCATCCAAGTCAGTATCTGATGTAGTAGACTCAGGGAGTCTAAATGTTTCCTCTTACATGTCCTCTTACAGGGGGGTAGTCCTGACAGATCAGGAGAAGCCACGAAGAGGAAGATATTCCCAATGGGGAAACCTGAGGCGTTGGATCTCTGGGTCCGGGAGCAAGAGAGTGGGAAGAGACGTCAGCAGGCACTGTAGTGGGAGGAGCTGATGGAACTGTCCGTTGACTAAGCCCAGGGGCTAGTACACTCCTCATCACCTCAAAGGCTCCCCCATCAGAGAGACCAAAAGGTTCCCGCTCCGAAGAGATAGGAACCCCAGGCCTCACCGAGAGGAAGGCTCGAGGCAGATGTCGGGGCCGAGCTCACCAACGCCGAAGCTCCGAGAGGGAGAACGGGGTCGGACAAGGGTCCGATGCCACTCGCCCCCTCGGAGCCGACGAGAGAGACTAGCCGCCCGGATCCCTCCAATGAAGGTCTCAAGGAGGAAATCGGAGCCGAAAGGGGTGGTATCGGCTCCGAAGTCACAACGGTACCGGTTCCGAGGAGCTCCGGCTCCGAGCTCTGTAAGAGTCTCGAAGGAGGATTGTTCGGTGGATGTGATATAGCTACCGTCTGTTGAGATGGGCTATGGAGTACTTGGGCCAATGCCTGAGACTTTAATAGTCTACTCACCACTCTCTCAAGGTCGTGATCAGATAGCCTGGATTACTGAGAAGATCGGCTCCGATGGCTCCGCTCTGAGATCAAGGGTGATCTCTGAGCCGAATGAATAGATTCCACAGAAGGGGATCTAGATCTCTTTTTCGAGATCAATGGAGCCATCGGAGCCGAAGATACGTCGGCTCCAACCGGAGCTGACACTGAGTGTCTAGACTTGACAGTATCGGTGCCAGATGGAGCCGATACTGATACTGGTATAGAAAGATCGGCTCCAGCTGGAGCCGATCTCGAACCTGGTGATGAAGAACCTGAAGCCGACGGCTTGGAAGCCTGAGCTGAAGGCTTAACAGGTTTCGAGGGCTTCCCCGGTGCCAACTTAGTCGGGGAGCTCTCGAGTTTTAATAAGCCCCTTAAAATGAGCTTATTTTTTCGTTCCTGCAGGACTCTTGGGCTGAAAGCATGACAGATAGCACAAGAGTCCTGCAGGTGCGAAGGTCCCAGGCAATAAACACAAGAAGTGTGACCGTCTGTCAGAGAAATCTTCTGACAGCACGAGTCGCACTTCTTGAAGCCTGAGACCTTAGTGTCCTTCGACATAACTGTGTCGATGAAACACTGGAAACACACTCGCACACAAAACACACTCAGTCCAACAATTTAATTAAATTAAACTAACAGGGATAACAGACAGTCGCACACAAAAAATTCCCTGACAGGAAAAAATTTAGGGAGGGGAAGGCCTAAGGCCTAACTAGGGGTAAGGGAATATTTACTTAAAAGAAGGGAACACTGACAGGAATAGGGTTAACGTGAGTCGGTAATTAACAAAAAATAATATTTATATGTAAAAAGTTAAAGGGGGTAGACAAAAGTCTCTGAAAAGATCACTTGCCTAGAGCTGGTAAAAGAAGGCACCTCGTTAGCGAAGCGGCAAACGAGATCTGAGTAATCTCCGCCTTGCATCATGGGATATAGGGTTGCCTCAAGCTGGTAAAATTAGCTCTCGAGCTTAGCAAGTGCCGAGTTGGAGCCAAGGATCGGCTCCGAACCCATCCAGCAAGAATGAAGGCGAAATTGACAACTTAACATGGAGGGGTTAGTTCAAGAGAAACTCTGTCTTGATGAAAAATGAGGAAAGGCTCTACTGCCATTAGAACCTGAAGCTCCGAGACTCTTCTGGCTGAAGTTATTGCTAACAGCAGGGCAGTCTTCCATGATATAAACTTTAAGTCAGCTGAGAAAGCTGGCTCAAAAGGAGGTAGCGTAAGTTTTTCCAGAACAAAATTGAGGTCCCAGGTTGGTGTAGGTGCTCTCCTGGGGGGCCTAACGTTTTTGGCCCCTCTGAGAAACTGCCTTAGAAGCGGATGTGAAAATAAGGGAGGATCCGTGTTGTAGTGAGCTGAAATAGCTGAGGCGTGGATTTTAATAGATGAAAAAGAAAGTCCTTTGTGTAACATCTCAGTTAAATACTGTAGAATCTGAGGTATGTCTGGCTGAAGGGTATTTTGGCCTTTAGCTTGGTTCCAGGCGCAAAACCTTTTCCATTTGTCTGAGTAGGCCTTCCTGGTGCTGGGCCTCCTGGCTTCCAGAATAACATCCATAACAGCTTGAGAAAGAGGAGCTGGCTGGTTGCTTAGGTGATTTGCCATGCAGCCACATTTAAGGTTTTGAGATGGCTGTGTAGAATCTGACTGTCTTGCTGTGTGAGCAGATGAGTAATTCATGGTAAAATCTATGGGGGGCCCTGGGTCATATTCCTTAATAGTGGGTACCACTGCTGGCGTGGCCAGTCTGGGGCAATGAGTATCATTCTGGGTCTCTCCATCCTGACTTTCAGCTACACCCATGTAGCTAAAGTAGTTAGGACGACCTTCTACATTGCCCACCTTATCATGAAGGGATTCTCATCTAGATCAAGGGAGGTCATAGTCTCCCTATACTCATCACTCATCAGACCAATGATGGAGTACAATGCCCCATTCGGAATGTATCTGACCCGACACTTGCAGCAGCTGGAGAGGCCACAAAAGTTCCTCACCAAAAGGATAAAGGGTCTCAAACATCTGTCCTATGCTGCCCGACTGAAAGAACTCCAGCTCTATTCAGTCGCCAGCTTGCTCAGAGGTGACCTTTGCCTAACATACAAGGCCATGTCAAACCCAGATTTGATGAATATGCTTCACCTCAAAAATCTAGATCCGTCAGAGCCACAAGGCGGAGACTTAAACCTCGACACGGCTATTAATAGGACGTGCTGGAGGGATAGATTCATCACCCAAAGACTCCCTATGCTGTGGAATAAAATCCCGGTATATGTGAGGCAGAGCACCTCGCTGGCCTTGTTCAAGAGAAATCTTGACCAATGGATGGGAGATCGCAGATATACCCCAGGGATTACCTCAGTGTCACTGCTCAACAGAGGCACAGCAAAATAATGGGTATAGTTCCCCATACTAAAGGGGTGGCGTAAGCCACAAAACTATGGGCTAGGCTTGTAAATGCCCTCGGGCAGATAGCCTAGTATGAACCTATGAACCTTTGTGAGAAGGGGCAATGGAGGGAAGGCATATACTGTCAGGTTTTTCCAACTGAAGGAGAGTGCGTCCACTTTCCAAGCTTGATGGTGAAATGTCCTTGTACAAAATTTTGTTAGCTGATAGTTTTGGGGGCTGGCAAACAGGTCCATGTCTGGGTGCCCCCATTTTTGATTTATCATTGCAAATACTTGTGGATCCAGTTTCCACTCGTGGGGATCCATGATGTTTCTGCTTAAGTCATCTGCCAATGTGTTCTTTTTTCCTGGCAGGAATTGAGCTTGTAGTTGAACTTGGTAAGCCAGTGCTGTGTTCCACAAGGTCATTGCTTGTCTGCATAGAGGGTAGGATTGTGTACCCCCTTGTTTATGCACCACATTACAGTGGTGTTGTCCGTCTTTATTGTAAGTGGTCCTGGATGTAAGAGGTCCTTGAAGGCTGTCAGGGCATTCTGCACAGCTAGCATTTCTTTTTGATTGATGTGCAGATTCCTTTGATCTGTAGTCCATATGCCTTTAACGCACTGTTCTGCCATGTGTGCCCCCCAGGCATAGTCCGATGCATCTGCTGTCATAGTTTGCCTGGCTGGGGGTAAGGTGAAAGGCTGATCCTTGTTGAGGTGACATGCCTGTGACCACCATAGAAACTCTTGTTGAAGGCAGGGAATGAGAAATATCATTGTGTCCAAGCTGTGGCTGTGTTGAGTCCATACGCTTTTTAGGTACCATTGTAATTTCCTCATATGCAGTTTTGCAAATGGTATTAGTAGTATGCAAGATGGCATGAAGCCCAAGGCCTGCAGAATTTTTCTTGCAGGGAGTTGGGTCTTTGTTGCCATTGTTTTGAAGTATTGAGTCAGTTGTAGTTGTTTGTCTGGCGTCAGATAAGCCATCTGGGCCGTTGTATTCAAGCTGGCACCCAGGAATGTCATATTTTGTGAGGGTACTAGTTTTGATTTCTTTTCGTTTACTGTGTACCCTAGGCAACTTAGAAGGTGTTTTACAAAAGCCAGATGTGAGAGAATGTCCTTGCTTTCTGCTTGGATGAGGCAGTCGTCCAGGTATGGGTATATTTGAATTCCTCTGTCTGCAGTATGCAATTACTGGTGCCAGGCATTTTGTGAAGACCCTGGGCGCAGTGGATAAGCCAAAGGGCAGTGCAGAGAATTGGTAATGGGTTGAACCTGCAATGAAACGGAGGTATCTTCTGCAATTTTGTCTGATAGGGACATGCAGGTATGCCTCCTTGAGGTCCAACTTTACTAGCCACGCTTTCTTGCCCAACATGGGAAGAAGCTGCTGTAGTGTTAGCATCTTGAATTTGGGTACTTGTAAGAAGGTGTTTAGAATTGAAAGGTCCAGAATAGGTCTCCAAGCATTGTCCTTTCTGGGGACTAGAAAGAGCCTGGAGTAAAATTCTTGGCCTTGCTCCCGTGTAGGTACCAGTTGAATGGCTCTCATGTCCATGAGAGCTGTAATTTGTTTTTGTGCCTCTGCCCATTGATTCTGTGGCAGGTTTGGCATTCCTTTTATCGTTGGCAAGGTGTGGAAATGGAATCTGTATCCTTGTGAGATAATGTCTAGGACCCATTTGTCCTTTGTGATGATGCGCCAGTTGTCTGAAAAAAGTGCTAATTTTCCTCCCAAGGGAGCTGCCAAGAGAGTTTTGCTTGGCGATTGGAGGTTTAAGTCATTGTGATCGCCTTCTAGTAGTTTGGGACCGGTCTTCTCCTCCCTTCTGTGTTGCAGTGCCCCATTGTCGAGGTTTGTAATGGGTTTGTGTTTGTCCTCTGCCCCTTGGGCGTCTGTATTTACCCTTCTGTGGTCTATCAGTAGCTGGAAAGGACCAATTTTTTGTTAGCCAGTTTCTGCTGAAGGATGGGGGCTGAACCTGTAAGAAATCTTTGACCGTCTGCATAGATTTTGCCTTATCCTCCATTTTCTTTAAGACTTCTTCTGCTTTAACCTCAAATAGGACATCCTGCTGTAAGGATGCATCTAGTAACTTTGCTTTAACATGATCAGGCAGAGTTTGTTCCTTTAACCAAGCATGCCTACATATAACAGACCCAGTAACAGCTGCTCTACAGGAAGCTTCCAAGGAATCAAATCCACATTGTAAAGTATGTTTGCCCACCTGTTCAGCTGCATGCAACAGATCCTGCATTTCCTTCAATTCAGACTGCTGAGGGTGTGTGCTCATCTTTTATTTTATTTGAGACATTAGGAATTGCTGGTATTTAAGCATGTGAAATTGACAATTTAGTGCTCTCATAGCTTGAGTGGCTGAGGTGTAAACCTTCTTCCCCCACCTATCTAGTGCTCTGGAGTCCCTTTCAGAGGGTACAGGATTTTTAGCCATGGAAGCCTTAGCCTCCTTTGGGACCCTGGGAGATAGTCTCTGGGTCAGCAACAGGGCTTTTATAAAGGACTTTGTGAAAGTCAGGCACTCTATAGTATCTATCTGGTTTGGCTGGAGCAGGAGGCAGAGAATCTGGATTTAGACTAGATTCTAAGTAAACATCACCCACAATGTCTAAAACTGGGGGGATAGCAAGTGGTCTGTGCTGGGGGAGTAAAAGAAACTCTCTGAGCCTTTTCTTTTAGTCAGAGTAGTCCTGATCTTCCCAGTGGAAATGTTCCCTCATGGTATGCAAGGTTTCCCCAAAGGAATAGTCTTCAGGGGGAGAAGCTGAGGGAATGGAATCCTCAGCATCACAATCTTCATAAGGGGGAAAGGAGTAATCTTATTCCTCAGAGGAGCCTGAGGAAATAGACACTTTATCAGAGGAGGCATAATACTCCTCTTGTCTAGGCCTTTTGTCGGGTGGGGGTTGGGAACCCCTGATTAAAGAAATCAAATCTTCAGCCATTTTAAGCATCTGTTTCTTAGGCATGGGGCCTTGAACTGGAGAATGAAGTGCAGTCTTTTTTGGTTTTAGAGGAGTCTTAAGCTTAGCATAAGATTTTATGGTGAGAGTAGTCGGTCTGAAGACACTTTCAGAAACCGAAGGTGTTTCTGCAGCACTGGCTTCTCCTTCTGCAGTGTCGTCGGTAGGGCCTAAAGAAAATGGCTGCGTTGGCCTAGAACTCTCCGCCAGAGAATCCGAAGCGGTCTGGGGTTCCAATTCTGCAGTAGCCAGGGGCTGCGTAGGCACCTCACTGAAAACCGGAGAGCCGGCGACCGGCCCAGCCGAGGCCTCGGAGTCTGGCTTGGATCTAGGCTGTCTGTCCTTATCTTTGCGTTTTTTGTGCACGCCGGTAGTAGGTTGCTCCGACGGCATAGTGTAATTAAATTTCCTACCGAAGTAGTGTCGTGCGAAATCAAAGCATCGCTTTATAGTTTGCTTATTGAACCTAGCACAAAACCGACAACCAGTGACGTCGTGGTCTGGGCCTAGGCAAGGTATACAACAAGAATGAAAATCCTTATGAGGTATTTGCTTCCCACAAGAAATACAATTGTTAATTTTTTCTGACATCGGTCTGAGGCAAGAAAAGTTTCCCCAACGGGGTACTTAGCTTTATTGAAGACTTCGGATCTGAAATTCGTCTTAGAAAATCTCAGGAGTCAGCCAACCGGCACTTGCAAACTGCTTCTGCTTTGGGCACCGCTTGGCAAGAAAGACTGAAGAAAATGGAGTTGGATGCCTCCTATATACCCCTGACGCACTGACGTCAAGGAAGAAGAGACAGCAACCGACGCCGGACCAAGACTTTGGAATTCAGGCCGACTGTGGGATCACCTGATGACAGGATAACCCAAGTGTGATGACTGCAGCAGGGTAACACGATGAACATCAAGCATTTAGTAAGAATATCTTTATAAAATATTCAATGAAATAGCTACCAAACTCAGAGTCTATACATACCATTTAAGAGTTTGCTTAATCACAGTGTCTGTTACATACTTAAGATTTGTAAACTACCTCGAACAACGAATTAAAAGACCACAAATCTTTTCAACACCTGATTAATGATGGCAAAGAATTTTATGCCCTACCAGGTCTAGAGTTAGAAAAAAAGGTAGCCTTTAGTCCAAGTCTGACAGGATGTAACTTAACCAAAAAGCTTATTCTTCGAAATAGCTTTATGAACAACAAATGTTAATACCTTAGCAAGGCTGATATGAACACCTGAGAAAATAAACCTGAATAAACTAGACAGAATATAAAGGAAGTGCACCCAGGGCATCCATGGATGTAAAAATATCTGAACTAGTCAGCCATTAAATCATTTTTTTTTTTTAATTTAATAAACCAGGACTAAATCATCCCTCATAAGCCCATAGGCTACTGAGAATAGCAATAAATGCTCAAATCTAATACCATAAGACAAAGTTTACATCCCGCTTTACTTCTACTGAACTTCACACTTTTTGTAGACACCAAGTTGGTTATAGAATGCAAAGTATTTTTTATTTTTTTTTTGCAGACAATGACCACAGTGTCAGTGGCAACACTGGTAATCTTAAAGTCATCAGAAATGTTACTAAGCCACACTCTATCCAAGAATGGACTACTGATGAAAGACTATCCTAACAAAACTGGCCCCAAAACTAATCCCTGTGGGATATACGTGGCAATAAATTTACAATTAGAATAGGTATTTCTGATGCTGCACTTCCTATTTGTTAACCAGTTGGTCACCAGTCTAGATACATGCGTACAAATATTTCAGGCATGGGCAGTAATGCTTTTCTAGCTTGCCAATATATCAAAAAGTGTCCAGGTTGCACTTACTTACACTGCTTGCTTTAATGTAATTTGGTAGTCTATTCTATGTCAATTACTATCCCACAGAACCAATCAGTACGCCTCTCATTCCTATATACTCTTCTACATAGGCTGCATCAGTTACTATCCCACAGAACCAATCAGTACACCTCTCATTCCTATATACTCTTCTACATAGGCTGCATCAGTTACTATCCCACAGAACCAATCAGTACACCTCTCATTCCTATATACTCTTCTACAGAGGCTGCATCAGTTACTATCCCACAGAACCAATCAGTACACCTCTCATTCCTATATACTCTTCTACATAGGCTGCATCAGTTACTATCCCACAGAACCAATCAGTACACCTCTCATTCCTATATACTCTTCTACATAGGCTGCATCAGTTACTATCCCACAGAACCAATCAGTACACCTCTCATTCCTATATACTCTTCTACATAGGCTGCATCAGTTACTATCCCACAGAACCAATCAGTACACCTCTCATTCCTATATACTCTTCTACATAGGCTGCATCAGTTACTATTCCCACAGAACCAATCAGTACACCTCTCATTCCTATATACTCTTCTACATAGGCTGCATCAGTTACTATCCCACAGAACCAATCAGTACACCTCTCATTCCTATATACTCTTCTACAGAGGCTGCATCAGTTACTATCCCACAGAACCAATCAGTACACCTCTCATTCCTATATACTCTTCTACATAGGCTGCATCAGTTACTATCCCACAGAACCAATCAGTAGACCTCTCATTCCTATATACTCTTCTACAGAGGCTGCATCAGTTACTATCCCACAGAACCAATCAGTACACCTCTCATTCCTATATACTCTTCTACATAGGCTGCATCAGTTACTATCCCACAGAACCAATCAGTACACCTCTCATTCCTATATACTCTTCTACATAGGCTGCATCAGTTACTATCCCACAGAACCAATCAGTACACCTCTCATTCCTATATACTCTTCTACATAGGCTGCATCAGTTACTATCCCACAGAACCAATCAGTACACCTCTCATTCCTATATACTCTTCTACATAGGCTGCATCAGTTACTATCCCACAGAACCAATCAGTACACCTCTCATTCCTATATACTCTTCTACATAGGCTGCATCAGTTACTATCCCACAGAACCAATCAGTACACCTCTCATTCCTATATACTCTTCTACATAGGCTGCATCAGTTACTATCCCACAGAACCAATCAGTACACCTCTCATTCCTATATACTCTTCTACAGAGGCTGCATCAGTTACTATCCCACAGAACCAATCAGTACACCTCTCATTCCTATATACTCTTCTACATAGGCTGCATCAGTTACTATCCCACAGAACCAATCAGTACACCTCTCATTCCTATATACTCTTCTACATAGGCTGCATCAGTTACTATCCCACAGAACCAATCAGTACACCTCTCATTCCTATATACTCTTCTACATAGGCTGCATCAGTTACTATCCCACAGAACCAATCAGTACACCTCTCATTCCTATATACTCTTCTACATAGGCTGCATCAGTTACTATTCCCACAGAACCAATCAGTACACCTCTCATTCCTATATACTCTTCTACATAGGCTGCATCAGTTACTATCCCACAGAACCAATCAGTACACCTCTCATTCCTATATACTCTTCTACATAGGCTGCATCAGTTACTATCCCACAGAACCAATCAGTACACCTCTCATTCCTATATACTCTTCTACATAGGCTGCATCAGTTACTATCCCACAGAACCAATCAGTACACCTCTCATTCCTATATACTCTTCTACATAGGCTGCATCAGTTACTATCCCACAGAACCAATCAGTACACCTCTCATTCCTATATACTCTTCTACACAGGCTGTTTGATGATCCTCCACTACTTTTTGATAACCTAAACATTCCCAGAGGTAACTGTTTCTACATGCCCTATTTGACTGAATAAGATCCCCTCTTAAATGTCTATATGACACTGAACAAGTTCACTTATTTTACTCATTCAAAACTTAATTTTTTACATCCATGGATGCCCTGGGTGCACTTCCTTTATATTCTGTCCAGTTTACTCAGGTTTATTTTCTCAGGTGTTCATATCAACCTTGCTAAAGCTTGAAAAAAGCTTGAAAAAAAAAAGCTCATGTGGAACACAGTCAAAAGGTTTAATTCAGTCCAAATAATCCACATCCACAGCCAAACTTGCATCTAAAGAACTTACTAAATGTTTATAAAAATATGTCAGTTATGCCTGGCCTCCCAGAAATAAAAACATGCTGACGTGTATTACTACTGAAACCAAACCTATGGTGAAATGATAAACTGCATGTTCAAAGCAACTGGCTTGTGCTTATCAATGAACAAATTAGGTTTGCATTTTTGTATGGGTACAACTAAGTGCCTCTCTCCAAATATCGGGTACATGACTTCTACCACTGATTTTTAAAAATAATTAAGACGTAGAAGTAGGCTACAAGCAATATCCTTCAAAAATATCCATTTTAACCTATCCGGTCCAGCAGATGAATTAGATTTTATATTATACAAAGTTTTTTTATATCATATTTCTCCAATAAAGGGCAGTTCTCAGTCAAACTATGGGTGGGATGAGTTATGGAAAACTTAGGCTGAGAGTTACTGAAGAAACCATCAGCAAAAATACTTACAAGACCTTTACACTCAGTAATAACCTGTCCCCTCAAACTTATTACAGAAGTTTCATCCAACCAATAAACACAAAAATGGGCAATCAGCTATGTTGCCAATGTAGCCTCATACCATAGACCTTGAATTTTTTTATTGCAAAAATAATGCCAATTTAGTCTCTCAGATACTGAATTACATTTTTTGCAGAACAATAAAATCAGATAAAATTATATAATTACTACTGCCTCCCGAAGTCACATCTGGAATCGAGTTGATTGGCACCCCCCCCCCAAACAGCAAATATTCAGTGTTTCGCTAATAGCACTTTTGGTGAAACTCTTAGGAAATCTTATTTTGCAAGGTGGATAGCAAGCCCCCCTGCGCCCCCTCTCAACGTGGGGATACAGCCCTCAAACTTAAATTACCTACTCCAAGGTTGCACAATGGTGGAGAAAAAGGATTTTCTCCACTACCAAAATTGTTCTCTATGAGAAAATGTTGAATGAAATGGCAGTCGCCAAAATTGCAGTAGACTTAATGACGGGTTCCTTTACATTTATTCCGTCTAGCTGACATGAAGAAATGTAAGCGGAAGGAACCCTATCAGGGATACTTAGCAGCATGCAATGTTAAACGGCATAGGCTGTACAGCTAATAGACCTGAAGCAAAGCAAAAATCTCATGGTTTGGGCTCACGGTAAGAAAGCCTTGCATCCATATATCCTTGTGCTTGGTTACACATCAGATAGACCCCCCCAACCTTTGGTATGCTGGTTGGATGAACAGTATTCCTTGGCAGGATACTTCCCATATGCTTTGAAAACTGCAACAGTGATTAAAAGTGAGGACATTGGCTATTATAAATCACAGACGTCTATTTCAGTCAAACATTTTATACAAAATCAAACCTGGCTATTCAGGGACTCCACACTCTTCCAGTTAAAATACAGCTTGCAAGGAGGTCAAGTGGCATTCCATCACTACTATGGATGGGACAGTGTACAGACTAGGAATCTCTTTATGAAGCCTGGTAAGGAGGTCAAGTGGCATTCCATCACTACTATGGATGGGACAGTGTACAGACTAGGAATCTCTTTATGAAGCCTGGTAAGGAGGTCAAGTGGCATTCCATCACTACTATGGATGGGACAGTGTACAGACTAGGAATCTCTTTATGAAGCCTGGTAAGGAGGTCAAGTGGCATTCCATCACTACTATGGATGGGACAGTGTACAGACTAGGAATCTCTTTATGAAGCCTGGTAAGGAGGTCAAGTGGCATTCCATCACTACTATGGATGGGACAGTGTACAGACTAGGAATCTCTTTATGAAGCCTGGTAAGGAGGTCAAGTGGCATTCCATCACTACTATGGATGGGACAGTGTACAGACTAGGAATCTCTTTATGAAGCCTGGTAAGGAGGTCAAGTGGCATTCCATCACTACTATGGATGGGACAGTGTACAGACTAGGAATCTCTTTATGAAGCCTGGTAAGGAGGTCAAGTGGCATTCCATCACTACTATGGATGGGACAGTGTACAGACTAGGAATCTCTTTATGAAGCCTGGTAACAAATGGGATTTTTGTCACATAGCATACAAAATAAGGTGAAGTAGTTCTCACTGGTGGTTACTAATGTCAATATTTTTTGATTATCTTCCAGTGTGCATCTTTCATGTTTAATTTTGTGAAACGGCCTTCTCACACATACATTTCCCCAACATTTAAACAAATTCCCTAAGGCGGTGTTCACAGTGCATCACTTTGTGAATCTTGCTATATAGCCTACTTTCAGTTAACATACTTGTCCCATTAACCTTGTATGCATTCTCAGACCTAGTGCATTCATTACTACAACCAACTTTATATAATATGAGTTTTTTATCCTATAATATATTAGTTATCTTTTATTCACCATTCATTTTTCCCCTTTCTTCCCCCAGTGCTACAATACCCTTGTAGAAAGCTGCAAAACACAGTCTGCAGTTTGAAGGCAGGGAGTTCGATCAGACATCATGCAGTACAACTTCTTCAATTAGATACAAATTTCCATTTAAGCTATATTACATTTATTATAAACAGATTATCTGTCTGGCACTTAATGACTGCAATGGTGTTAAGGTAAAATTCAGAATGCAACTCACATTTTATTTATACTGCATGCTTTCTATACAGAAATGTATCCCTTTTTAGGTACTGCTCTCAGTTGCTTACTGAGTTGGGGGTTAGTGATCGAGAAGCTGAGGAAGAATGAAAATGGACAACACAGATGGAACTTTATGCAAGTACATAACTTTTTTTTATCCCATGTTGCCAAGGTCAATTTTCATTCTATCCTCAACTGATGAGACAGAGTCCCCAGCTACCTAAAATCTCAGGTGGACTCAAGCACAGTTGAGCCAAAGGCTGCTCTTCCCCTTAAGATCAGATACAGTTTACAATGGGTGATAAAGGTATGAGGGTTTTCCCAAATAGCAACGACACATATATCGTCCATGGAAGCTCAAGACAAACAATGAAGCGGTCGCCATGGACTTAGTAATGTGGGTTGTTCGGGTGGGTACTCCTGGATGACGTTTTGTACTGGCTTTCATATTTCCTTGGTTGCATCTTCCTCTGACTGAGTAGAATGATGTTGGGAACTTTCTTTCTTTGGCAGGAGGAGGAATGGAAAATGGTATGTAGTAATGACTAGAAATGATTCTTAGCACCCATGAATTTTTTTGGGATATCTTGTAAAAATAATAGATAGTTGGCTCCAAAACAGCACACAACCAGCTGCGAATTAAATATTTAATAATTACACACAGTATTTCTCATATCAAATTAGACTTCATCAGAATACATTCTTACAAAAGTCAAAAGCATTTAAATAACATTGTCAATTAAAAGTACAGGTCACATGACAACAGTAATCAATATTTAAAGATACCATACCAAAAAATCACATTTCTTCCTAAAATTACCTTTCTTTTACTTAAAAATAATATTGTTATATATTATGTATATCTCGTAGTATTACTAGTATAAATGTACATTTCATTGAATATACTCTAATATAAAACAGATTATACTTGACTAGCCCTTTCATGTAGTAAGGGTGCAACAGATATAAAAATCATTTAAGCCTGGTGGAAACATGGCAGCCAACTTGTACTGCCATTCAGTTTAATTCTTTTGCAGCTTACTTTTCCAGTCACCCCCTCGTGGTTGTATTTTGACTATTTCTAGAATACCAAACATAAATTTATCAAAATTTGGGCAAACTTGAGCATGTCTATATAGAGCGTTATAAACTTTTTTATTGTTGATATTTAAATGTTCAAATATCCTACTCTTCAAATGACATTTTGTTTTACCAACATAGAAATGTTGGCATGATGAACATATTACCAAATATACTACTCTACTTGTCAAACAATTCCCTTTCTGGAATAGCACCTGACTACGCAGTTTATTATTCAAGTAAATTATTTTTTCTTTATCAATATATGGACATTGACTACACATTCCACAAGGGTGTGTACCTACAGATGTCATAACTACAGGATCGACCTTACCCTCAAATAATTGTTTAAAATTAGGTCCTGTACTACTTACAAATCTTGGTGTACTACCCACCATATTTAAAATTTCATGGTTTGTCCTAAAACTATTCCAATTAGCTCTAAATGCTTCCTTAATTTCATCTGAAGGATGATTATATTGTAGCACACAAGCCTTTTCATATGTAACCTTTTTATGACCAGAGCTCATAGCCTTATTGGTGACCAATCTTTCACCAGTAATGGTTTATATACAACACCCCAATTTGCATAAACCTCATCCAAAACTTCTTTTATTAGGGCCTGGGGATACCCTCTTTCCTGAAACATGTGATATTTTATCAAACTCTACTTTCACATCTTCCAGGTGTGAAGTCATATGAGCTATTCTAACAGCTTGCCCTTTAATGATACTTCTTTTTTGTGCTAATGGATGATTACTTTGGAAGTGCAAATATCCATTACAGAAAGTATTATTCTATAAATCACTGATCTAAATCCACTTTTATAATGAGAAATATATGTATCCAAATAATTAATTCCTTTTCTATTACAAGTAAATTCAAGGAAATCTGTGGTTTGGTTCATATATGCCATAAACGTCTCTATTTCTTACTCTGGCCCATCCCACAAGATAAAAACATCATCCAAGAATCTTACATAACTTTTTAACATGTGCCAGAAAGCGCCATCTATTACATACTTGGTCTCCCATCCCAGGAGAACCAGGTTTGCATATATGGGGGCGCACACTACCCCCATAGTTACACCCCTGATTTGTTGGTAATATTCTCCTTTGAAATAAAGGAAATGATTTTCAAGTATTAAATTCATAATCTCACTTACAGAGTAACCTGTTCATGTGTAAAACCTGAAAAACCAAACAATGTTTCCTCAAATGAAGTACTACCCTCCTCTTTAGGTATAACAGTGAAGAGGTCTTTCACATCAACTGTTAAAAAAATTAAATCCTTATTCCATAATTCCTGTCTCAAAAGTCACAAGAATTCCTATGAATCCTTCACGAGATGTTGTACTTTACCCATAATATGTTGCACTGAAGTATCCACAAATACTGCCAGTGGGTGGACTTTTGAACCACTGGCAGCTGCTATAGGTCGAAAAGGTGGCATTAATACATTTTTATGGATCTTGGGAATCCCGAAAAAAATATGAATAACTGGATCTTTTTTATGTAAAAAATTATGCAACTTCAAGTCTATTCTCTTATCCATTAAATATTCCTCCAAGTATGAATCTATACGTGCACATGATATATTTATCTGATTTTTGGACACTCCTACATATGCGGATGCATCAAATAAAAGATTTTGCATTACATTAGAGTAGTCCATTCATCTATGCAAGATCTGGGGTCATTATGAGAGTACATTAATCTTTCCTTAAATCTAATAATAAATCAGTTTAGTAAGATTCCAAGGAATATCCCTTTTATTCAAATGTATATCACATATATATATATATATATATATATATACTAGTTTTTCATAAGTATCCAACAATGGGTGTAGTGGAGGATTATATACACTCTTCTTACACATTACACTATTAACACTATCGTTCTTAATAAATTTTCTGTGGGTGTTGATGTCAAATCATCTTGTTCAGTGAAAAGAATATCAAGGTTGAGTTTCCTAACAAAGTTTCAACGCAAAAATGCTAGCCAACAAATTGCCTCTCCTTTCTGGGACAAATTTCACCCCTTCTGACAAAAGGCTAAAGTACTCTCTAGTAATACATCTGTCCGTATAATTGTAGACAGTAAACCCTTCTCTTCTACATACCATCTCATGAAGTTCATCTGAACCCATTAATTCCCCCCCCCCCGATATTTGTTTTTCTTCTGGGGTAGGGGGTTATAGGACCGGTTGTATTCTCCCTTCTCTGTGCATCTGTGTGCCAGTCTTTGAGCACCTGAGCCCTTGAAAATCCTGCCGTGGTTCCATTCCATGCAAGTTGTCCCTACTGCTTTTCACCAATTCACTGTAGCGAGCCACCTTACCATTACTATACATCTCATTACTGTTCATAAAACGTTTTCTGTGGGATATACTTGCTTATTCCTATACTGTTTTATATCTCTAACTTCCTTTGTTTTTTATAAAAAATATTACTTTTCTACCTTATCTAAAATTTTAAAATACAACTCATTGTATTGTGAAAATAATACATCTTCCCTTATTTTAACATCCAGCAAATCAACTTCTTTTATGTCTATCCTCTGTTTTTCATAATATGACAGTGTTTTTCTTATTAAATGCATGCCTATGTCATCAAATAACATTGTAAAATCATCCACAATACTGTCATCATATATTATACCAAAAGGAACTTTAAACAAACGTAAACCTTGTGGTACCACATTGAGTTGTATGCATTGGTTAAAAGTAAGCAATGACCACTTCAGTAGACTTTAATTTAAATAACCTTTTCTCAAAAAAATATATCAGTTCCTTCAGGGAACGAAAAAAAAAAAGTTATGTACTTATCATAACATTCCATATGAGTTGTTCTTCTCGCCTTCATGATTACTGATTGGTTTGGAGCCGATCCTCGGCTCCAAGTTGGCCAATTTGTACAGCTCGAGGCCAAAGCCCTATTCACACAATGCACCACTACTTTCTCCAGATCTTGTTTGCTGCCAACTAGAGTAAAACCTGCCCCAGATTTCAAGAAAATCATACAGACCACTTGTGAGAGGAAACTCCTCAGGAGAACCAAAACCAAGATAGAACCTCTCGAACTTCCAGACACTGGATGGGGGTAGGTGGGGGGGGTCATAATAATGAAGGCGAGAAGAACAACTCACATGGAATGTTATGGTAAGTACATACTTCTTTATGTGAAGTTGCTCAATCTCGCCTTCACTCTTACTGATGGGTAGCATCCCCAGCACCACAATCTTGGGTGGCTCACGGGAGTACCTGCTTAAGGACAATAGACCCAAATGAA
This sequence comes from Protopterus annectens, assembly GCF_019279795.1. NCBI lineage: Eukaryota > Metazoa > Chordata > Ceratodontiformes > Protopteridae > Protopterus > Protopterus annectens. The sequence continues at coordinate 366,468,958 of NC_056743.1, read as the reverse complement.
GCTCTGACCCTAGAGGACTTGTCTACTTTGTAGTAAGATATAAAGGTATGTGGTATTGACCAGGTGCCATCTGCACAAATTGAACCAAGAGGTAGCCTGGTCAAAAAGGCTACAGAAGTAGAAACTGCTCTTGTAGAATGAGCTTTGACTCACGTAATTCAATGCCTGCTTCACGGTAAATAAAGGTTATACAATCAGAGAACCAATTTAGACAAGGTAGATTTGGATACCGGTGCACCTTTTTTAGAATACGAGGAGGAGACAAACAGCTGATCAGCCCTTCTACGGTCTTTTGTCCTGTCCAAATAGAAACAAAGTTGTCTATGGACGTCAAGTTTGTGAAGCATATATTCCAACTGATATGAGTGACTGGGAAAGAAAACAGATAATTCAATTGTCTGATCAAGTGTGAATTCGGAATAAACTTTTGGTAAAAACAACGGATTCATGCCGAGGGAAACCCTATCTAATGGCCAGCAAGAAAATGGTCCTCCAAGCAAGATATTTCAGCTCACAAGAGGAGGCAGGTTCAAAGGGCGGGAGACTGATCTTGGACAGGACTACATTCAAATTCTACGGAGCAGTAGGAGATCTGATTGGTGGTTTTAAGTACCCTTCAAAAAAAACCTTAGCCAACTTGTTAGACATACCATTTTTAGATGCACCTATATGAAAATTATAAATAGCAGCCAGTTGCACTAGAATGGTTGCTGCTGCTGCAGCTCCTTCATTGAACAGTTTTGTCAGAAATTCCAAAGTATCCTAAATGGAAGCCAAAAAAGGGTCAATGTTATTTTGCTGAGCCCAGACGGAAAACCTTTTCCACTTACTGATATAAAGTTTCCTGGTTGAATATTTGTGTGTCGACAAGAGAATATGTCGAGCCTCTTCTGATGAATTCTGAAACCTGGCTATTCTGGGAATTGGAGCAGCCAAGCTGTCAGCTTAATGGACTGGAGAGAAGAGTGAAGAGCTCCTGACGAGTGAGTCAACAGATCCGGTACTGGGCCCAGGATGCAAGGCTCCTCAAGTAGATGAGGCCTCAGAAAGGGGACCAAATTTGACGAGGCCAAAATGGGGCTATTAAGATAAGTGTCCTGCCCAGAAAACTGGCTTTCTGTAAGACTTAAGGAATCGGGGGAAATGGAGGGAAAGCATAAAGGAGTCCCGGGGGGCCAATCGTGGACAAGTGCATCCCTCGGGGGTTGTCCCTGTTGAGGGATCAGGGCAAAGTAGTTGCGGCACTTGGTGTTTGTGGGGGTGGCAAAAAGGTCGCAGCAAGGCTAGCCCCATCTGCAGAAAATCATTTCCGCTACTTCGTTCTTGAGAGACCACTCATGAGACAACAGAATAGCTCTGCTGAGTCTGTCCGCTATCACGTTGGATTTCCCCGGAATGTGCATTGTTATCAGGAAGTACTGGGTGGATTCTGCCCATTCCATAATCTTACAGCCTCTCCCCATAGGGGGTAAGATTTGGTTCCTCCTTGTTTATGTACCAGACTACGGACATGTTCTGACTGGATCGCAATCGTGCCTAGAGGAAGAGAGTCTTGAAAGGACTTCAACGCTAAAAGAACCGCTCTCATCTCCAGGATGTTTATGTGCAAATGAGCCTCGTGAGCCTGCCATGTACCTTGGGCTGTCCATCCCTGATAATGCCCCCCCCAGCAGATCAGGGTGGCGTCTGTAGTCAATGTTACAATTGGAGCCTGGAAGACAAATGGACGTCCCATAGTCACCGTCTCGGACATTAGCCGCCACCGAAGATCATCCTTGCCAGAGATGGTTATCAGAACTGGGTGATTCATCGGTAAGTCCTGAAATGTCCACTGTGTGAATAGCAGCCACTGAAGAATGCGCATGTGAGATCTCGTTAGGGGTATTGCAATAATCGCTGCTGCCATAGTGCGAGCAACTTGAGAATCTGCGATACTGGTGCTTTTTGTATTGACAGGAGATCCACAATTTGTTGCCGTAGGGTAAGCACTCTTTCTGGAGGGAGCTTTAGGGATATGTGACCGTGTCCAAGTCTGCCTCTATAAATACTGTATGCTGCGATGGCAATAAAGCAGACTTTTCTGAATTTATCGTAATACCCAGCTGGAAACATAGATCTAAGGCAGTGTGTCCCTTGCCCTAATGAGTTGATGCCTGTTGGGAGCAGTGATGAGCCAGTCGTTGAAGTAAGGAAACACCCGGATTCCTAAATGTCTCAAGTGAGCCATGAACACTGCCATGCATTTGGTGAACACTCTGGGGGCTGTAGTGAGACCAAAGGACAGGGCCCGAAAATAGAAGTGACTGGCTCCCAGCCTGAAGCGCAGATGATCCCTGGATGGCCTGGCCAATTTGATATGGTAGTACACATCCTGGAGATCTATAGAGCACATCCAATTGTACCTCCCTAAAAACGGGAGTATAGACTGAAGCGTGACCATCCAGAATTTCGTCTTTACCACATACTTGTTGAGTCTGCTGAGGTATAAAATAGGTCTCCAGTCCAGTCTTCTTTGGTACCAAAAAAAATCTCGAGTAAGTTCCGAATCCTTGTTGGTCTGCTGGGAATGGCTGGATGACTCTTTTTTGCAATCGTTTTTGGACCTCTACGGATGCCACATCCCGTAGACTGGGTGGAACGTCTGGGATTCCTTTTGTTGGTCTGAGTAGTGAAAGAAAGGGGATGGAATATCCTCTGGATATAACGTTTTGTACCCATCAGTCTTCTGAGATTTTTAGCCAGGCGCCTAGGTACAAAGACTAATGTCCCCAGACTGCCTCCAAAGCAGGACAGTCAGGCCTCCTTTCAGGAGCACTGATGGGGTTTCCCAAGGAACTAATCCCTGTCACCCTGGTTCTGCGGACCCCCTCTGCCGCGTGGGCATCATCTTCCACCATTGCCTCCCCCTCTGCCCCAGAGGAGGTTTCACAATGTCAGTTTGGAAAGGCTCCTTGGGTCTTACAGAACTACATTTTCCCTCCCCGTTGACCTTTGGGATAAGGTCTAGCAGGGGAAGAAAAACAGACTCCTAAAGCAGATAGAGTCTTACCGTCCTTGCTCACGTCTGCTGAGGGTCTCTAACTTTTGGTTCAAACAAGGAAGAACCATCGAAGGGGGCATTCACAAATGACAACTTAAAAGGTTCTGCAAAAGAACATAAGCGCATCTAGGAATGTCTTCGCAAAGAAATTCCTGTCCCCGCTGCCCTACTCGTTCCATCAGCTGCGTAAGGCACGAGGCGCATGGAAGAGTTTACGATGGAATTGAGGGTAGCAAGCTGAAACGTCACTCTGTCCTCCACTGAATCGGCTACTGCACCCTGGAGAGTATCTCCAAGCTCCTTGAGGAGATCTCTCTGTAGACGTGTGAAGTGGGTCAGATAGTTCAATGACCGAAGGGCAATGATCGTAGAACTGAACATGCACTTCCCATATCTGTCCATGACCTTAGATTCTCTATTAGGATGGACAGACATAGAAGTCTCAGACATCTCTTTCTTAGTCGCTGCCGCCATCACCATGGCATCAACAGGTAAGGATTTGGATAAAAAGGACTTATCTTGAGGCACTGAAATGTATCTGTTGGGCCTCCTAGGGACAGGCTCCATAGAATCCGGTGACTCCCACACCCTTAGAGACAAAAGATCCATCAACTCATCGAAGGGCGGAGACACCAAAGAGGTGGAGGGTTGAGACCAGAAAGCCTTCAGGAGCACCAATTCGTCCTCGGTAGGGTTTAGGGGCTGCCAGTCACCCCTCTGCTTAAGGATCTCAAGGATATCCCCCAAAGGAGATATCCTCAGAGGGGGACCTTGGGGACCCTTCAGATTCCTCCAAATCGGTTTCCAACGTGATGGATTGTTGGCAGGAATCTAAATGTCTCCTCTTACATAACCTCTTCCGAGGGACCTCCTCAGTAGGGACTTCTGGGGAGGTCTCGGAAGAGAAGGGTTCCCCCAAAAGGGCTTCCTGAGGCTCTGGGTCCCTACGCTTATGGTGGATCTGTGGTAGCAGAGAAGATTCAGGCGCTTTTCGGGAGGAGGTGGCCATATCAGAAGTTGTGGCAGTCCTGGGGGACAAAGCTCTCCTCGTGGCATTGAAGGCACCACGGCTTTGATGCCTGGAAGCACCCAGGTCCAAAGACACCGAAGACACCTCCCACACCAGAACCGCCAGCTCAGAGCCAGAGGTAGGAGCCAAACTAATCCATGCCGAAGCCCCAAGGGGGAAAGTTGGAACTGACGTATCGGTTTGACCCCCCCCATAACCGACAGGAGCGTGTCGGCTCTCAGATTACGCCGCCAGAGCAGAGGACATCAGGGTTGTCGGTACCAACAGGTCAGAAGTGAGTGTCTGCACCGACGGTTCCACAAAAAACTGAATAGCCTCATCCGGCTCTGATGTCTCGATTCGAGTCAGAGGAGTAGCAGAAACAACAGGAGAGGACTTTGTCGGTTCCGAAGCTGTTTGAGTCGAAACCAACAGAATTTTAGCTAGCGCTGGATCCTGTAAAAGTCTTTGCACCACTTGATCCATGTCCGAATCAGAGAGTCTGGAAGCCTGAGAGGAAACCACCGACGGAGCCGGTGAACCCAGAATCAGGGATCTCAAGGTAGGAGATACCAGTTCCAAGACTGGGGACCGGATCCTACCAACTACCTGTACGGTCGGTTCAATGACAATGGAGCAGAAACAGGAGCTTTCTTGGATGATTTCGGATCCGAAGAGCCCTTCGGACCTGAACTAGTTGAAGAAGCTGGTGAAGGTTTTGGTTTTCCTGGAGCAGAATCCAAGTCTGATTGAAAAGCAGACAATCAATCCACGATCCACTAACTTACGTTTCTTTTCAGCCAAAACTCTAGCACTGAAATCATGGCAAATGGAACAAACCTCCTGTAGATGGACCTCACCCAAGCAATATACACATGTACAGTGGCCATCAGTTATAGACATCTTCTGATTGCATTTAGAGCATCTTTTAAACCCTGATTTTGCCTTCTCAGACATAGTAACAAGAATACAGTAGTCAGCAAAGAAAATAACATACTATCAGCAAATGAAACTAAGCCTAACCGGCTACAAGTAAAAAAAGGCAGCTTACTGTAGCGGATAACTAAATGTCTAAAGCAAACACAGAATAAGCCTAACAGGCTAAAGGTAAATAACAGAAAACAGCCTAAAAGCGGCTAACAAAAAATTGCAGAAAACTGCAAAAGCCTAACTCAGCTAATGCATAGGGCAAATAAGCCAGACAGCTAAACACAGACAGAAAAACAGGGGCCATCGCCCAACAAACTAGAAGATATGGTTTATGACCAAAAAGAGATAAAATCCGTAAAAGGATAAACTGTCCTAACTACAAGCCTATGTAAACACTAAATAAGAAAAAATAGGACTATTCTAACAAGTTTAGCACAAAATAGTACACTTACCTCTCCAACGGCCTGAGCTGTAGAGAAACTGACGATCAGTTGCAGCGGTAAACTAGATCTGGGGAAAGTAGTGGTGCGTTGTGGGATATGGCTTTGGCCTCGAGCTATTAGAGACCTCGAGCTGTGCAAATTGACTGACTCAGAGCAGAGGATCGGCTCCGAACCCATCAGTAAGAATGAAGGTGAAATTAAACAACTTCACATCTGCCATTTTCATTAACTTTGGTACTTCTCAATGGTTCACGTGTCACAGTTTCATTTGAAGCACCAAAATCAAACTGTTTTGATTTTAATTCAACAAAACGCTGCTCAAAAAGTTCTCCTGTATGTCCATTAACATGCCTGCTCTGTCTCCCGCTCATTTGCGGCTGTATTGCAGTTAAACGAAAATGTTTATTGTTGGAAACTTGATTATTACAAGAAAAAACAGTTTGTGAGTTAAACACCACCTGTGTAAGGCACTATTGCAGAGGCAATGGTTAACAATAAGCTTGTCGCTTGTCTCTTCCTCGACCTCTCAAAGGCTTTCGATACTGTTTCTCATCCTTTACTACTAACCAAACTCTCAAACCTACACCTACCCACATCCTCCCTAGCATGGTTCCCCAGCTACCTAACCGGAAGACAACAATCCGTCAGATGGCTCTCATCCATCTCCCCCTTCCTTCCTACCCCCAACTGGTGTACCCCAAGACTCCATCTTAGGTCCCCCTCCTGTTTAATGTATTCACCAATGACCTATCTACCTCCTGCAAAGAGTCTTCCCTCATACAATATGCTGATGACTCCACACTTATATCTATCTCCAACAACATCTCCAAGCTCCATACCTTAACCCAATAAGCCTTCCTTTCAACTCAGCAATGGCTATCTGACAACTAATCGATTCTAAACCCCAAAAAGACTACGCTCCTGCTCTTCCTTCCCAGATCTCTTGCCCATCATAAATCATTTGTCATCACATCCTCTAACAATACAACTATTCAACCTGATACCAATACAAAACTACTTGGAATCATAGTAGAGGACAAACTGCAATTCAACCTCCACTTACCCCAATGCATAAAGAAAACACATCAAAAACTAGGTCTACTTTATCGAAAAAAAATTTCTCACTCCAGAGGCTAGACTGACACTTGGACAGGCACTACTACTCCCCCTCCCTCCTGTACTCACCAACATACAAGTCACCACCCTGAATAAACTACAAGAAACCTAGCACAAAATAACTAGATTCACCAAAAAGTCACCATACAACACACATCATTGTACTGCATTAAACTCTCTCCAACGGCTAGAACTCCCCCAACAACTGCTTCTATCTCAGTTTCAAATACTACACTTTATTCTCTACAAACCCTCTTTCTGTCTCTCTCTCTCTCACCCTTAGTCTCCACCTACACTCCATCCTGGACCCTCCGTACATCAAACCAACAGCTACCAGACATATATTATCCAAACAAATCTATTGGGAAAATACTCTATAAACATAGTGTCACCAATGCCTGGAACAAATTCCCCTTAGCCTACGATCCATTACCCACTACACCCAGTTTAAAAATGAACTAAAAACTTTTCTACTTAACTCCAAGACTTGCTCTTGTCATAAACCCACCTAGTCTCCCTTTCCTGTCTCACACTTTGCTACACACCATTCTGAAAAAAAAATAATAATTTTTTGATGATAGAACTTCATGTATGTATTTTATGTATTAACAGCTTTGTAATTGTTCTCTTCTATACTCAAACTTTGTTATTGCTTGTACTCAACTTTGTTATTTTTAACAGCTGTGTAAATCCTTCAACTATGTTAGTACTATACTTCTGCATGCAATCAATGTACTATTATGCAAATTTTCTGGAGCTTTTCTCCTCGGGACTCCACTGAAAATGGGCCAAAAATCCAGTAGGACTAACCCGGTTAACAAATGACAATAAATAAATTAAATAAATAAATAAACAAACTGTCTGCACCCAACTTGGCCCTGTCTTCCATCTTCTTGAGCACTTCCTCTGCTTTGCTGCCAAAAAGACTGTCCTTATGCAAAGGTACATCTAAAAGCTTAGCCTTGACAGGCTTTGGTAGGGGCTGCTCCCTGAGCCAAGCGTGCCTTCTTATAACAAACCCAGTAGCTGTAGCCCTACAGGAGGCTTCTAGAATATCAAAACCACAATGTAATGAATGTTTATTGACAAAACTGCCAGAATTCAGAAAATCCTGCATATCCTTACCCTCCGCCAACTAAGGCACACTTGCTATCCTACACTTAACAGCTTCCAAGGTATGCTGCTGGTACTTCAGCATATGAAAAAGACAATTAGTAGACCTAACAGCAACAGTGGCAGAGGTGTAAACCTTTTTACCCCACTTATCTAGGTTCCTAGATTCCCTGTCAGAAAGAACAGGATTATTAATAGTGGCCTTAACTCCTTTAAGGCCTTGAGAAATAACTTCTGGATCAGCCAACAGATTCCTGAAAAGAAACAAAAGAGAATCAGGGACTCTATAGTACCTCTCAGGTTTCCTGGGAGCAGGAGGAACCAAATTTGGAGTCAAGGAATTCTCCCGAAAAACATCAACCACTTCCAACACAGGAGGAATAGCCAAAGGCTTATGCTGAGGCAAATCCAAAAACTCCCTGATCCTTTACTTAGAAAGGGGGTAATCCTGACTTTCCCATTTAAAATGCTCCCTGAGAGTATTTAAAGTATCACCAAAAGAGAAATCTTCTGGAGAAGAAGCAGAAGGGATGGATTCCTCGTCTGAATCCTCAAAAGGAGAGAAAGCTTGAGAAACTTCCTCTTCATCAACAGAAATGCTAGAAGTATCAGAACCTGAAAAAGAAAGTCTCAGGATAGACATCCCTGCCCCTGTTTTTAAGAGGAGGCTATGAATCCCTAATAAGAGTCAAAAGGTCATCAGCCACTTAACCATTTGAGAATGAGGGGAACGAGAGGAAACTGGAGCCTGTTTCTTCACAGGCTTACAAACTGGAAGATTAACCTGCAAGTCTAAAGGACTCAGGAGGCCTGGCAACCGCCGAAGTTGCAGCCGAAGTCAGTATGAGCTTGCTGTCTAAACAAAGATCGGCGGCCTCGGACACCAGAGTCAGCTTTGCAGCTCCGGATCCAGCTGAAGAGGCAACAGGCGGAAGGTCAGAAGGCAAAATGGAAGCCGGAGGGCTGGGGGCCTCAGAAGTGGTCTCAACCGAGGCCTGAGGTTGAAAATCTGCAGGCTACAAAGGCACCTCACTGGCTACCGCATGACTGACGACCAACTTAACATCATCAGAGGACCTGACCTTCAGAAGCCTGTCGAGGTCCTTACCTTTATGTTTCTTAGGGATATCCGAAGCCTGAAGACCAGCAGACGCCATGCTGACAAACTTAGACCAAACTCCAGAATGCTTAGCTAAAAGCTTAGCTCGATGAATAGTATGCAGATTAAAGGAAGCACAGAGATCACAATTAGGAACATTGTGGGTCAAGGCCTAAACAAATACTACAATAGGAATGAAAATCTCTATGGGGAATCTGCTTTCCACAGGTAAGACAATTACTAACCTTTTCTGACATTCGTTAAGGCAAGAAAAGAGGATCCCCAATGGGGTACTTGGCTGTAGTTGACTTCAACTTTGTAGTCGGAAACAAAAAAGGTAAACTGCCGACTGGCACTCATGCAAGAAAGTGACATCGGCTGCCTCCTTTTGTACTTGACGTCCTTTACAACTGACAGCCGATGTCATTTTTACTTACCTTTGGTATTCTGGCCGATCGAGGGCTACCGTGAGCCGGATAACCCATTGGTTAGGACTACAACAGTGAAACACTATCAACATCTTTATAAGCCTAGGTGTATTGGTGCTAGATCACCAGAATGTACTAGGGCTACTACTAAAAGACAGACAGCGAGCTTTGTTTGATGAAAAAGAGGTCTTTGTTTGGGAATTGGAGAATTCTTAATTTTAAATGCTTACAAGAGGTACAAATGGCATAGTTTACATTGCTTAGCCACCAAGAAAACACTTACTTTAATGTCTTCAGTCTGTCATTCTCATGTCTGCCTACATGTCTATTCCAAATATTTTTATTCTCAGTTTTATATATATATATATATATATATATATATATATATATATATATATGTATATATATACACACACACACACACAGATATATATATATATATATATATATATATATATATATATATATATAGTGTGTGTGTGTGTGTGTATATATAAATATATATATATATATATATATATATATCTGTATATATGTGGGTCCCCTACAGATGATCAAATTTTTAAAACTTTGACTTTCATATGGCCGAGACTATATGACTGAAATTTTAAAACGTCAAACGTTCTGAATGGAGATCTCCGTACAGTGTGTAATATGGAAATTTCCCTTTTCCTTGCTGTAGTGCGATCTCAAAGTTGGTATATTTAAATAGCAGGGGGTGAGAGGGGTGCAGAGGGCTTGCCAACCTGCTAAAATATCTAGGAATTTTTTTTTCAGGTTTTCGAACTTTTGAAACGTCATTATACGGTCTTGGCCATATGAAAGTCGATGTTTTAAAAGTTCAATTATCTGTAGTAGACCCACATATATATATAGATGTATATTTTTATTTTATTTATTTATTTGCAGTTTGTTAACCAGGAAAGTCCCACTGGACCAAGATGAGCCATTTTTCAATGGAGGCCGGGGAGAAAAGCTCCATGTACACAAATACAAAACAAGTTAAAAGAAAAATTAGAACATAATACAAAATAAATACAAAGCTAATAAAAAAAATATTGCAGGATATTGCAAAAACAAATGTACAAAAAAACTATTAACATAATTATTATAACAAAAATTAATAGGCATCGATTGATACAGACATAGTAGTGCTAGGATTTGTATTGTGTGCCTTAAGTACAGATGTTGAACCCTTGTGAGATAAAAAAAAAAACAGTGCGTTTTGAGCGCGATAAGAGATGCTTGTACTATACAAGGTATAAAAGGGAGAAGGTAATTATCAGAGAAAGATGAAGGAGAAAGATAGGATAGCTAGTGTTAGGCAGAGTTTTAAAAGAGAAGGTTGAAGGATGTGGGATAGGGGGATGGGGGGAGTTAGGAGGGGTGGGAGCGGAGCACTCCCAAGAAGGAGAGAGATAAGAATGGAGTAATGATTTAAAGTTGGAGAGGTTTTGGGTGGTTCGGATATGGGGAGGAAGTGAGTTCCACTTGCGTGCTAGGGAAAATGACAACAGAAGTTGGTCAGGAGTACGTAAAAGTTTATAAACTTCAAGGAGGTTTTGGTTATTAGACCTGAGAGGTCAGTCAGGAAGATGCATACTAAGGGTGAAGAAGAGGGATGGGAATTGAGATGGCTTGAAAATTAGTTTATGGGCAGTGGTGAGTTGAATGTATGAGACACAATTGAGGAGCAACAGCTAATTCAAGGAATGTAAGGAAAGCACAGTTGTGTACACTTTCCATAAATGTAGATGTTCGAGTGTATTCACTGTTGCAGTCATCACATTTGGGTCATCTGCTTGCAGTTGCCCCCAGTCGGCCTGATTATCAAAAACTTGGGTCCTGCGTCGGTTGCGGTCTCATCTTCCATGACGTCAGGTAGTCAGGGGTATAAAGCATGCAGCCAACGCCATCAGTTTTTCTTGCCCCAGATGTCAGGTGCCCCCATAATGGGAAGCAATTATATACAAGGTTACACCTCCAACAAAAAAGCAAATACACTAAAAACCTTTTAGCATAGTAAACAAGAATATAGGTATGGTCAATATAAGTCAGGGGGCTGGAGGGAGGGTATGGAGGGAAGGTAACCAGGACTGCAACAGTGAATACACTCGAACATCTACATTTAAGTGTACACAACTGTACTATGTTCTTTGTGTTTCACTGTTGCAGTCATCACATTTGGGTAGATTCCCAAAGCTAAGGATGGCAGGAGGAAATTAGATACCATTAGGACCAGATATAAGGCCCTGCAAGAATGCAGTGGCAAAACCAGCTCTGTATGTAGAAAAAATTGGCAAGTGGTAATGCTTGGTGAAGGTATGTACAGAACTCCAGGTAGCAGTTTCTAGGGTGTCCTTACTGTAGAGGTAGATGCAGCCCTAGTTGAATGTGGTCTAATCCCCCTGTGGGGTAGGTTTTCCATGGTGCTTACAGCAGAAATGAAAGCAGTGGCCTATCCACTTAGAAATGGTTTGCTTTGAAATGGTCTTCCCCTCTGCCCCTGCTTGCAAATGCAACCAGCAGCTGTTCAGATTTCCTGACACGTTTAGTCCTGTCCAAGTAAAATCTAAATTGTCTGTGCACATCCAATGAGTGCAGTATTTGTTCCCCCTTGTTCTGTGGATTAGAAAAGAGGGTAGGCAAATGAATGGACTGATTAAGGGCCACACTGAATACCATCTTGGGCATGAAAGAGGGATTCGTCCTGCGGGACACCCTGTCCCGCATGAAAGATGATAAAAGGCTCCACTGCCATGAAGGCCTGTAATTCAGACACTATTCTTGCTGAAGCGATGGCTAGAAGGAAGGCCGTTTTCCAAGAAAGGAATTTCAACTCTGCATTTGCAGCTGGCTCAAAGGGAGGTAGAGTGAGTTTTTCCAATACAAAGTTGAGGTCCCAGGCTGGAGAAGGGGCTCTCCTGGGTGGTCTCAAGTTTTTGGTCCCTCTGAGGAACTGCTTCAACAGTGGATGAGAGAAGAGGTATGGGCTCTGTACGAGCTGAAATGGCTGAGACATGAATTTTGATGGAGGAAAAGGAAAGGCCCTTGTGAAGCATCTCAGTTAAGTATTGAAGAATCTGATGTAAATTGGGTGCTGCTGTTCCCATCCCCTGAGGGTGGCTCCAGGAACAGAATCTTTTCCATTTTTCAGCATAGGATTTTCTAGTATTAGGCTTCCTTGCCTCCAGAATGACATCAATAACTTGTTTACTGAGGGATGGTAAAGGTGAGATCAGGTCATAAGCCAGGCTATCAGGTTCAAGGTTTGAAGCTGTGGGTGCAGAATCGGGCCCTCCTGATGGGACTGCAGGGTAGGGGTCTGAGGCAGGTGCCATGGTGCCAACAGTGACACACTGCGCAAGATGGGGTACCAGTGTTGGTGTGGCCAGTCTGTTGCAATCAGTACTGTCCTTGGCTTGTCCTGTTTGATTTTTAGTAGTACCTTGGACAGGAGTGGCAGAGGGGGAAAGGCATAAACTGATAGTTTTTTCCAGGTGAAGGACAGGGCATCCACTTTCCAAGCTTGTTTGTGGGGAGTCCTTGTGCAGAATTTGTCCAACTGGTAGTTCTGGGGGGAGGCAAACAGGTCTATCTCTGAGCTCCCCCATTTGTTTCTCAACATGTTGAATATCTTTAGTTCCAGTTTCCACTCATGTGGGTCCATGAGATTTCTGCTTAGGTCGTCTGCCAGTGTATTTAGCTTTCCTGGCAGGAATTGAGCCTGTAGGTGCAATTGGTAGCTCAAGGCTGTGTTTCACAGAGCCATGGCTAGTCTGCACAGAGGGTATGAGTGGGTTCCTCCCTGCTTGTTTAGGTACCACATAACAGTGGTGTTGTCCGTCTTTACCAATAATTGTCCAGGAAGAATGTGGTCCTTGAAGGCTGTCAGAGCATTCTGTACAGCTAACATTTCTTTTTGATTGCTATGCAGGTGCATTTGACTTGGGTTCCATTTGCGTTGAATGCACTTCCCTGCCAAGTGAGCCCCCCATACATAGTCTGATGCATCTGTTAGGGTTTGGGTGGCAGGAGGTAGAGTGAATGGCAGTCCCTTGCTTTGGTGGCAGGCCTCTGCCCACCAAAGGAACTTTATCTGTAGACAAGGTATGATAGGAATCATTGATTCTACATCCTGAGAATGTTGACACCATAGGCTGTTTAGATACCATTGTAGTTTCCTCATATGCAGTCTTGCGTATGGAATTAGCAGAATGCAGGCCCACCAAAGGAACTTTATCTGTAGATAAGGTATGATAGGAATCATTGATTCTAGATCCTGAGAATGTTGACACCATAGGCTTTTTAGATACCATTGTAGTTTCCTCATATGCAGTCTTGCATATGGAATTAGCAGAATGCAGGAGGCCATGAACCCCAGGGCTTGCAGTATTTTCCTTGCAGATAGCTGGGTCTTTGCGGCCAGCAGTTTGAAGTAGGCTGTCAAATGAACTTGTTGCTCTGGCGTGAGGTAGGCCATCTAGGAAGTTGTACTCAAGCTTACTCCCAGAAATACAATTTGTTGGCAGGGTACAAGATGGGATTTCTTTTCATTTATGGTGTAACCCAAAGAAGTTAGCAATTTCTTTACAAATGCCAGATGATTCAATAGTATGTCTAATTCAGGCAGAAAGCCAGGACAATCGTCCAGGTATGGGTATATTTGGATATTTCTTTGCCTGCAAAAGGCAATGACTGGAGCTATGCACTTTGTGAATGCCCTGGGAGCAGTAGAGAAGCCAAAGGGCAGTGCAGAGAACGGACAGTGCATGTAGCCTGCTTTGAAGCATCGGTATCGTCTTGCAAGATTCCCTTATTGGGATGTGCAGGTAGGCTTCCTTTAAATCCAGTGTTGCCAACCAGGCATCTTTACCTAGCATAGGAAGCAGCTGATGAAGAGTTAGCATCTTGAATTTTGGGATCACCAAAAATGTGTTTAGGAGAGACAGGTCCAGGATAGGACGCCAGGAATTGTCTTTTCTGGGTACCAGGAAAAGTCTTGAGTCGAAACCTTGTCCCTATTCTTCTTTTAGGACAGGCTGGATAGCCCTGATGCTTAAAAGAAAGAGAACTTGCTTTTGAGCCTCTGCCCACTGATTTTGGGGTAGATTTGGCCAACCGTTTGGGGTTGGTAAGGAGTGGAAGTGGAGTCTGTATCCTTGGGAAAGTATATTTAAAACCCATTTGTCCTGGGTAATGGGTTCCCAATTTTTTTCCTGCAGGGCAATCTTGCCCCCTAAAGGAACAATCAGTTGAGCAGGGCTTGGAAGGTTTAAAGTTAAGTCATTGAGACGGTTTTCCACAGGGGGGGTCTTACTACTTCCTACTTTGGAAATGGGAGCTCCCCACTGCTTAGTCCCGTCAGTCCCTTGGGACTGCAGCCTGGGTGTTCTGCTGGTTCTGGGTTTGGAAAGAGAAGGCCTGGAAGAGACAGGAAAGGACCAATTCTTAGAGGGCCAATGCCTATTAAATATGGGAGGCTGTACTTGCAGGAAATCTTTAACAGTTTGCATAGATTTAGCTTTTTCCTCCATCTTTTTAAGTACTACTACTGTTTTGTTGCCAAACAGGTGGACTTGGTTTAAGGGAGCATCCAGCAATTTAGCCTTAACATGATCTGGCAAAGATTGCTGCTTAAGCCAAGCATGCCTTCTAAGTACAGACCCAGTGACAGCAGCCCTGCAAGATGCCTCTAATGAATCAAAACCACATTGCAAAGTATGTTTTCCAACTTGTTCAGCAGAATGCATTAAATCCTGTAAATCTTTATTTTCAGCACAGTCAGGAATCAACATCAATTTCTGTTTAAGCAATCCAATAACATGCTGATGATACTTTAACATATGAAACTGGCAGTTTAAGGCCCTAAGGGCCAAGGTTGCAGAAGTGTATACCTTCTTACCCAATCTATCCAACGCCCTGGAATCTCTATCAGCTGGGGTAAGAATTTTCGCAGTAGTAGCCTTAATGCCCTTGGGTCCTTGTGAAATGGTTTCAGGATCCGCAGTAGGATTTTTAAAAAGGAACTTGTGAGATTTAGGAACCCTGTAATACACATTAGGTTTTCTGGGAGCAGGAGGTAGAGAGTCAGGGGCCAGGCCAGATTCCGAGAAGACATCAACAATGTCCAGTACAGGAGGTACAGCTAAAGGCCTGGTTAGACTAAGAAATTCCTAAGCCTCTTTTTGGAGTCAGAGTAATCCTGGCTTTCCCAGAAAAAATGCTCCCTAAGAGTATGCAAGGTTTCACCAAAAGAGAAATCCTCTGGAGGGGAAACAGAGGGATTGAAGTCCTCTGCATTAGAATCCTCATAGGTAGATAAGGGTATATCATGGTCATCAGTGGAAACACAAAATTTCACAGTCCTGATCAAAAGAATCAGAAGGAAAATCAGTCCTAGGTCTCGGAGCGGGAAGGGTGGTTTCCCCCGATTAGAGTAATAAGGTCTTCCAGCCATTCTTATCATTTGTTTTTTAGGCATAGGGGCCTGACCATGCTGTTTGGGCGGTTTTCTAGGCATGGATCGAGTTTTAGGCCTTGAAGAAGACGATGGCGTCGGTTTAATATGCAAGTCAGTAGGCTTGAATACACCGTCAGAAGCTGGTGCCTGCACAACGGCTCCGGAAACCATTCAAGGTAGAGACATCCACAGGTTCCATAGTCGAGGAAGCATCTTGCGGCATACCAGACTCCTGATGGGTCTCAGTAGAGGCCTGCGAATCTGAAGTAGCGGGTATCAGGGACTGCAAAAGCGCCTCACTGAGTACTGGCGAACTGGTGACTAGCTAAGGAGAAGTGTCATCGGCAGCTTTGGACCTATGCGGCCTCTGTCTTTATCTCTGAGTTTGTTTGGAATGACAGTAGTCTGGTGGCTCACCGAAGCCATTTCTGGATAATTGAACTGAGTACCAAAATATTTAGAAGCTTAAATGAACAGACTAATAGTTCGAGGTTTGAATAAGGCACAAAACACAGTGAGGTACGTCGTGGTCTGGGCCTAAGCAAGGAATGCAGTACGAATTAACATCTTTGAGGTATTTGCTTTCCACAAGAAATACAATTGTTAACTTTTACTGACAATATTTTAGAGCAAGAAAAGTTTCTAGCGGGTACTTAGCAGTTGAAGACTTAGGTTCTGAAACTCAAAAGCGAAAATTTCAGGTGTCGGCCGACCAGCACTTGCGAACTGCTTGGGCACCGCGGCAAGAAAGACTGATGTAATGGCATCAGCTGCATGCTTTTCCCCTGACTACCTGGCGTCATGGAAGATGAGACAGCAACCGACGCAGGATCCAAGACTTTGATAATCAGGCCGACAGAGGGCTAATGCAAGCAGATAACCCAAATGTAATGACTGCAACAGTGATACACGAAGAAAATTCACAGTGGTGGGAGAAAGATTTAGAGCTGGTAGCAAACTTGGAGATTTTACTGTAGCAGGATGCTAGTTTAGTTTTAAGGGTGGCTTGAAGATTGGTAAGGACAGGTGCCCCGTATGTGAGAGAGGGGAGGAGTTAAGTGATACAGAGGGGTAAGCTTAGTTGAAGAGGTGATAGCGATTGTGACAAAGCATTCCAAGTTTCTGGTGAGATTTCTTGATGTTAGTTTGAATACATCTATATATATATATATATATACATATATATATATATATATATATATATATATACACACACACACAAGCATGCATATACACATACATAAATATATACATAAATATACATATATATATATATATATATATATATATATATATATACACACACACATATACACAGAGTATGTATGTACAAGTGTGGTTCTTCAGTGTTTTATTAGTTTTCATTGGAGATATATATATATATATATATATATATATATATACATATACATATATAAAAAAATATTTTATAGGTTCTGTTTACAAGATCAAGTCTTCAGAGAGTCGAACTTCATATGATCAAGACAATATGACAGACTTTCTGAAATACCAAAGCTTTTGTATGCAGCTTGCGGTACAATGGGCCTCGGGAGGATTTTACCCTTTTCCCTCCTGCAGTGCAATCACATACATAATATTCAGGGGAGGTATGGGGGGGCATAGCCCCCCACTGTAAAAACACAGGTTTTGTGTCATTCGAGTTTCGGAAAGTCAATCATATGGTCTCAACCATATGTAGTTCGAAATTCTGAACAGTCTATCTTCTGAAACAGATCCATTTATATATATATATATATATATATATATATATATATATATATATATATATATATATACACACATACATACATACACACACACACACAGTACACTTGCATGCATGCATGTATTTATGTGCACATATGTACACAGCACAAGCAAAAATGAAGGGGACACTAAGAACTCAGACTCTAGTTGCCTCCTCTTCAGGTAGCCTTTTACAGTTTTTCTATTTTTCCTCAGAAACCACTATTTTTGTTGTGATATTTGGTTTAAGAAGAGTTGTACACAGCTCTCCCATAAAGGGAGGGGAAAATGATTTCTGTGTTGGTAGCTCATGTCCTGTACATTCAAAAAAGACGCATGTTTTGAGACTGAGGAAACAAAGTAATGAAATATTTTTAGAATGTGTAGTGCTTCCTCAAAGTAAAAATAAGAAGCAACTGTCACTTAGTAGAATTTTGTCTTCTGCAAATGTCAAAACATATGAGAATTAAAGTTTAGGAGTTTAGTAACAGACCAGAAAATTAAATCAAATATTTAAAGAACTAAAAGCTAATTGAAACAGCAGTATGACTATTGCTGTAAGAAAAAAAATATCCACGTGTGGTCTGGTAAACCTCATGGGAAAGGGAGTTCAGCTAAGCCAAAGGGATGCCTGAAAAGATAAGCAAGTCAGGAAGGATGGAGTCACTTCTTATCCAATTATCAAGTGTAGGTTACATCCACAGTTATTTCTCATTGATAAGGACAGTACCATAGTAGTAATCCCCAGGATACACACCTTGGCATCGTGGAGTCAGGGCATACACTAAAAATACAATGCATGTATACGATCCAAGTGCAGGAGTCTGACATCAGTAAAATTATTTGGATGCTGGCAGGATATATGAATTATACAAATGCAAACTACTGCAGAATGACCCTCAAAGCAATATCCCCACATGTCCAGCACCTCTGAAAATTATCCTGAAAACATGAATTTCAACACCTATAGAAAAAAATTAACTCAGGACAAAACCTGAGGGATGAAGTATAAAAATAACTGCCCAACAGTGCAGTTGTTGTGTCTTTCGGCTTTTCATACAGCGGAACTCCAGTCTGCTTATGACTGGCAGTTGATTTCTACGTGCCAAGTTGCCAGCCCTGACGCACAACCTTCAATGAAGGTACGCCCATTCACGCATGTCTCCAGGCAGAAGACGCTCTAGCTGAGAGTCAAACCGGTCAGCGTCTTACTGTGAGGCGACAACGCTACCGCAGCACTACCACTGCGTAAATGCACAAAAAGTAAAAGAAATGTGTGTGTCACTTAACAAAAGAAACTACTACGTGATTACAATGATTTTCAAAAGGGCCAAGTGTTTGTTTGGCCCAGACATGAAGTATCTCATCCCCCGACTTTATTACCACAGTCGGAAATATCAACTACTACTAAACTTAAACGGACGGCTGATACTCATACCGTCGTTCAACCTTCATCTCAGATGCCTGCATCTATGTTTCATAGAGAAGCAACTATGTTAGCTTCTTTGGGAGCTAACAACACTGAAGTAACAATTGTTGACACACCCCCTCCTAATCAAGAAGCATTTTTCACTCATTCACTAGCCCCAGCTGCGGGAGCTATTCCTAAGAACACTTCCAGTGCATTACCATCTTCGGTAACTTTTTTACCGTATCAAAAACGGCAGTTTACACATCAAGCAAGAGGGCGGTCTCACAGCAGGGACTCCCGCAAGAGGAAATACTCAGCGGAAGAGTTCGCACAAAACAGAAGAAGAAAGAACTGACTCCCAGCTTGCTTTTTAATTTTTCTTTCCTTATACTGGATGAACCTAGTGTTAGCATCCTGAATGGAGGACTTAGTTTCATCCCAGCGACTCCTGCTACATTAACAGACACGTTGATTGATCTTAGATTATTTTGCAGGAAATTGTGTTTAAAACTGCTATTTGATACTGGCACTAGTAATGAGCAGGAAAAGTACAGTTTTGTACCTACCTTAAATGTAGATGTTCGAGGATCCACATTGCTGCAGTCCTAACTATTGGGTAGTCCGCTGTCCAGTCGGCCTGAACACCAAAGTATATGGCTGGCGTCGGTCAGGCGCGTGAACTGGCGTCAGTACGTCAGGGTACTAATCGCATGACCGGCGTCATATCCTCAGTCTTTTCTTGCCCCAGATGTCAGAAGACCCTGAAAGATAAGGCCAAAACCAAAACTCCCAACATACCTGCACCAAAATATATATATATACAAAATATACAAAATTAGCAGAATATAACCTCACCTACACAACCACCCCTAAACACAGAGGGAAGGAGGGAGGTAAATTGGACTGCAGCAATGTGGATCCTCGAACATCTACATTTATGGTAGGTACAAAACTGTACTATGTTCTTCATTCCACATTGCTGCAGTCCTAACTATTGGGTAGAATCCCAAAGCAGAGGTAAGGGAGGCTGGCAAATCATAAGGAAGCAGGAACTGACAACATGCCCTGCAAAATAGCTGTGGCAAAACCAGCCCTAGACTTAGAGTAGAGAGGAAGGTGATAATGCTTAGAGAAAGTATGCACTGAACTCCAAGTAGCTGCCTCCAAAATATCCTTAGTTGCCACCCCTTAGAAATGCTGTTGAAGTGGCAGTAGCCCTAGTGGAATGAGGCCTAATCCCAGCTGGAATCTCCTTGCCCCCCAAATTTTTAATGGGAAAAATAACCCAAAATGTTAATTTTTTCCAACAAATTTTTCCAATCCTTACTCCCAGAAATACAATTTGCTGGCAGGGTACAAGATGGGATTTCTTTTCATTTATGGTGTAACCCAAAGAAGTTAGCAATTTCTTTACAAATGCCAGATGATTCAATAGTATGTCTAATTCAGGCAGAAAGCCAGGACAATCGTCCAGGTATGGGTATATTTGGATATTTCTTTGCCTGCAAAAGGCAATGACTGGAGCTATGCACTTTGCGAATGCCCTGGGAGCAGTAGAGAAGCCAAAGGGGCAGTGCAGAGAATGGACAGTGCATGTAGCCTGCTTTGAAGCATCGGTATCGTCTTGCAAAATTCCCTTATTGGGATGTGCAGGTAGGCTTCCTTTAAATCCAGTGTTGCCAACCAGGCATCTTTACCTAGCATAGGAAGCAGCTGATGAAGAGTTAGAATCTTGAATTTTGGGATCACCAAAAATGTGTTTAGGATAGACAGGTCCAGGATAGGACGCCAGGAATTGTCTTTTCTGGGTACCAGGAAAGGTCTTGAGTCGAAACCTTGTCCCTATTCTTCTTTTAGGACAGGCTGGATAGCCCTGATGCTTAAAAGAAAGAGAACTTGCTTTTGAGCCTCTGCCCACTGATTTTGGGGTAGATTTGGCCAACCGTTTGGGGTTGGTAAGGAGTGGAAGTGGAGTCTGTATCCTTGGGAAAGTATATTTAAAACCCATTTGTCCTGGGTAATGGGTTCCCAATTTTTTTCCTGCAGGGCAATCTTGCCCCCTAAAGGAACAATCAGTTGAGCAGGGCTTGGAAGGTTTAAAGTTAAGTCATTGAGACGGTTTTCCACAGGGGGGTCTTACTACTTCCTACTTTGGAAATGGGAGCTCCCCACTGCTTAGTCCCGTCAGTCCCTTGGGACTGCAGCCTGGGTGTTCTGCTGGTTCTGGGTTTGGAAAGAGAAGGCCTGGAAGAGACAGGAAAGGACCAATTCTTAGAGGGCCAATGCCTATTAAATATGGGAGGCTGTACTTGCAGGAAATCTAACAGTTTGCATAGATTTAGCTTTTTCCTCCATCTTTTTAAGTACTACTACTGTTTTGTTGCCAAACAGGTGGGCTTGGTTTAAGGGAGCATCCAGCAATTTAGCCTTAACATGATCTGGCAAAGATTGCTCCTTAAGCCAAGCATGCCTTCTAAGTACAGACCCAGTGACAGCAGCCCTGCAAGATGCCTCTAATGAATCAAAACCACATTGCAAAGTATGTTTTCCAACTTGTTCAGCAGAATGCATTAAATCCTGTAAATCTTTATTTTCAGCACAGTCAGGAATCAACATCAATTTCTGTTTAAGCAATCCAATAACATGCTGATGATACTTTAACATATGAAACTGGCAGTTTAAGGCCCTAAGGGCCAAGGTTGCAGAAGTGTATACCTTCTTACCCAATCTATCCAACGCCCTGGAATCTCTATCAGCTGGGGTAAGAATTTTCGCAGTAGTAGCCTTAATGCCCTTGGGTCCTTGTGAAATGGTTTCAGGATCCGCAGTAGGATTTTTAAAAAGGAACTTGTGAGATTTAGGAACCCTGTAATACACATCAGGTTTTCTGGGAGCAGGAGGTAGAGAGTCAGGGGCCAGGCCAGATTCCGAGAAGACATCAACAATGTCCAGTACAGGAGGTACAGCTAAAGGCCTGGTTAGAGTAAGAAATTCCTAAGCCTCTTTTTGGAGTCAGAGTAATCCTGGCTTTCCCAGAAAAAATGCTCCCTAAGAGTATGCAAGGTTTCACCAAAAGAGAAATCCTCTGGAGGGGAAACAGAGGGATTGAAGTCCTCTGCATTAGAATCCTCATAGGTAGATAAGGGTATATCATGGTCATCAGTGGAAACACAAAATTTCACAGTCCTGATCAAAAGAATCAGAAGGAAAATCAGTCCTAGGTCTCAGAGAGGGAAGGGTGGTTTCCCCCGATTAGAGTAATAAGGTCTTCCAGCCATTCTTATCATTTGTTTTTTAGGCATAGGGGCCTGACCATGCTGTTTGGGCGGTTTTCTAGGCATGGATCGAGTTTTAGGCCTTGAAGAAGACGATGGCGTCGGTTTAATATGCAAGTCAGTAGGCTTGAATACACCCTCAGAAGCTGGTGCCTGCACAACGGCTCCGGAAACCATCCAAGGTAGAGACATCCACAGGTTCCATAGTCGAGGAAGCATCTTGCGGCATACCAGACTCCTGATGGGTCTCAGTAGAGGCCTGCGAATCTGAAGTAGCGGGTATCAGGGACTGCAAAAGCGCCTCACTGAGTACTGGCGAACTGGTGACTAGCTAAGGAGAAGTGTCATCGGCAGCTTTGGACCTATGCGGCCTCTGTCTTTATCTCTGAGTTTGTTTGGAATGACAGTAGTCTGGTGGCTCACCGAAGCCATTTCTGGATAATTGAACTGAGTACCAAAATATTTAGAAGCTTAAATGAACAGACTAATAGTTCGAGGTTTGAATAAAGCACAAAACAGACAGTGAGGTACGTCGTGGTCTGGGCCTAAGCAAGGAATGCAGTACGAATTAACATCTTTGAGGTATTTGCTTTCCACAAGAAATACAATTGTTAACTTTTACTGACAATATTTTAGAGCAAGAAAAAGTTTCCCCAACGGGGTACTTAGCTTAGTTGAAGACTTAGGTTCTGAAACTCAAAAACGAAAATTTCAGGTGTCGGCCGACCAGCACTTGCGAACTGCTTCGGGCACCGCACGGCAAGAAAGACTGATGTAATGGCATCAGCTGCATGCTTTTTCCCCCTGACTACCTGACGTCATGGAAGATGAGACAGCAACCGACGCAGGATCCAAGACTTTGATAATCAGGCCGACAGAGGGCTAATGCAAGCAGATAACCCAAATGTAATGACTGCAACAGTGATACACGAAGAAAATTCACAGTGGTGGGAGAAAGATTTAGAGCTGGTAGCAAACTTGGAGATTTTACTGTAGCAGGATGCTAGTTTAGTTTTAAGGGTGGCTTGAAGATTGGTAAGGACGGGTGCCCCGTATGTGAGAGAGGGGAGGAGTTAAGTGGTACAGAGGGGTAAGCTTAGTTGAAGAGGTGATAGCGATTGTGACAAAGCATTCCAAGTTTCTGGTGAGATTTCTTGATGTTAGTTTGAATACATATATACATATATATATATATATATATATATGTATATACACACACACACACACACACACACACACAAGCATGCATATACACATACATAAATATATACATAAATATACATATATATATATATATATATATATATATATATATATACACACACACATATACACACATATACACAGAGTATGTATGTACAAGTGTGGTTCTTCAGTGTTTTATTAGTTTTCATTGGAGATATATATATATATATATACATATATAAAAAAATATTTTATAGGTTCTGTTTACAAGATCAAGTCTTCAGAGAGTCGAACTTCATATGATCAAGACAATATGACAGACTTTCTGAAATACCAAAGCTTTTGTATGCAGCTTGCGGTACAATGGGCCTCGGGAGGATTTTACCCTTTTCCCTCCTGCAGTGCAATCACATACATAATATTCAGGGGAGGTATGGGGGGGCATAGCCCCCCACTGTAAAAACACAGGTTTTGTGTCATTCGAGTTTCGGAAAGTCAATCATATGGTCTCAACCATATGTAGTTCGAAATTCTGAACAGTCTATCTTCTGAAACAGATCCATTTATATATATATATATCTATATATATATATATATATACACATACATACACACACACACACAGTACACTTGCATGCATGCATGTATTTATGTGCACATATGTACACAGCACAAGCAAAAATGAAGGGGACACTAAGAACTCAGACTCTAGTTGCCTCCTCTTCAGGTAGCCTTTTACAGTTTTTCTATTTTTCCTCAGAAACCACTATTTTTGTTGTGATATTTGGTTTAAGAAGAGTTGTACACAGCTCTCCCATAAAGGGAGGGGAAAATGATTTCTGTGTTGGTAGCTCATGTCCTGTACATTCAAAAAAGACGCATGTTTTGAGACTGAGGAAACAAAGTAATGAAATATTTTTAGAATGTGTAGTGCTTCCTCAAAGTAAAAATAAGAAGCAACTGTCACTTAGTAGAATTTTGTCTTCTGCAAATGTCAAAACATATGAGAATTAAAGTTTAGGAGTTTAGTAACAGACCAGAAAATTAAATCAAATATTTAAAGAACTAAAAGCTAATTGAAACAGCAGTATGACTATTGCTGTAAGAAAAAAAATATCCATGTGTGGTCTGGTAAACCTCATGGGAAAGGGAGTTCAGCTAAGCCAAAGGGATGCCTGAAAAGATAAGCAAGTCAGGAAGGATGGAGTCACTTCTTATCCAATTATCAAGTGTAGGTTACATCCACAGTTATTTCTCATTGATAAGGACAGTACCATAGTAGTAATCCCCAGGATACACACCTTGGCATCGTGGAGTCAGGGCATACACTAAAAATACAATGCATGTATACGATCCAAGTGCAGGAGTCTGACATCAGTAAAATTATTTGGATGCTGGCAGGATATATGAATTATACAAATGCAAACTACTGCAGAATGACCCTCAAAGTAATATCCCCACATGTCCAGCACCTCTGAAAATTATCCTGAAAACATGAATTTCAACACCTATAGAAAAAAATTAACTCAGGACAAAACCTGAGGGATGAAGTATAAAAATAACTGCCCAACAGTGCAGTTGTTGTGTCTTTCGGCTTTTCCGCCACAGCGGAACTCCAGTCTGCTTATGACTGGCAGTTGATTTCTACGTGCCAAGTTGCCAGCCCTGACGCACAACCTTCAATGAAGGTACGCCCATTCACGCATGTCTCCAGGCAGAAGACGCTCTAGCTGAGAGTCGAACCGGTCAGCGTCTTACTGTGAGGCAACAACGCTACCGCAGCACTACCACTGCGTAAATGCACAAAAAGTAAAAGAAATGTGTGTGTCACTTAACAAAAGAAACTACTACATGATTACAATGATTTTCAAAAGGGCCAAGTGTTTGTTTGGCCCAAACATCAAGTATCTCATCCCCCGACTTTATTACCACAGTCGGAAATATCAACTACTACTAAACTTAAACAGACGGCTGATACTCATACCGTCGTTCAACCTTCATCTCAGATGCCTGTATCTATGTTTCATAGAGAAGCAACTATGTTAGCTTCTTCAGGAGCTAACAACACTGAAGTAACAATTGTTGACACACCCCCTCCTAATCAAGAAGCATTTTTCACTCATTCACTAGCCCCAGCTGTGGGAGCTATTCCTAAGAACACTTCCAGTGCATTACCATCTTCGGTAACTTTTTTACCGTATCAAAAATGGCAGTTTACACATCAAGCAAGAGGGCGGTCTCACAGCAGGGACTCCCGCAAGAGGAAATACTCAGTGGAAGAGTTTGCACAAAACAGAAGAAGAAAGAACTGACTCCCAGCTTGCTTTTTAATTTTTCTTGCCTTATACTGGATGAACCTAGTGTTAGCGTCCTGAATGGAGGACTTAGTTTCATCCCAGCGACTCCTGCTACATTAACAGACACGTTGATTGATCTTAGATTATTTTGCAGGAAATTGTGTTTAAAACTGCTATTTGATACTGGCACTAGTAATGAGCAGGAAACTGCACGCTATAGAACCAGAAGTGTTTACACTCCGACTATGCCATCACACATTGAATGTTTTCTAAGGGCTTGTGAAAACCAATATTATCATTTGTTTAATAACACAATTAAGAAAGGAAGATTCTATAACCTTACACCAGCAGAAGCCCGTTCTTTAAATGAACTTAAACAGAATTCACAAATAGTTGTAAAACCGGCTGATAAGGGAGGGGGAGTGGTAGTTTTAGATAGCCAGGAATATACTACCAGCATGCTTGGCATGTTGTCAGGAGTTGACACATATACCCCTATAACATTGAAAGAAGTAGCTCATATTGTGAGAACAGTAAAAGATGTTCTTTATGACCTCCTTATGTGTCGCCAGATAAGCCAAAAAGTTTTTGAATTTCTGAATATAGAACATCCCACCATACCGATAATTAAAGGGATACCCAAAATTCATAAAGAAGTGTATCCTGTCCCCCTTAGACCTATTGTATCAGGGGAGAATTGGATTACAGCACATGTCTCTATATTTATAGAAGATACTTTGAGACCAGTGGTAAATCAATTTCCTACCATACTTAAGGATACTTATGATTTACTTAGTAGCATAAAAAAGCTAGAAT
The DNA here is from genome assembly GCF_019279795.1 of Protopterus annectens. Lineage (NCBI taxonomy): Eukaryota > Metazoa > Chordata > Ceratodontiformes > Protopteridae > Protopterus > Protopterus annectens. Next base: position 366,442,587 of record NC_056743.1, on the reverse strand, counting down.
TAGATAGTAGACGACAGAACATACTCATAACAATGGATGTAAAGAATTTATTTACATCAATACCGAATGACATCGGTATGGACTATATAAGAGAACTTTTAACTAAGGAGACTACTTTTTCTAATGATAGTATTATTCTAGTATGCCAGCTTCTAGAATTAGTGCTTGCAAACAATGCCTTCATATTTGGCGATATCTATTATTTGCAAAAATGGGGGGTAGCCATGGGCACCCCCTGTGCAAATACTTACGCCAATTTGGTAGTCCTTTGGTGGGAAAAGTTATATCTCTTCAATAATGAGAAATTCAAGTTTGTTAAATTTTACAGGCGTTTTGTGGACGACATTATAATTATTTGGGAGGGTACTTTAGAATTGTTTGAAACATTCTTACAATATTTAGAAACAACTACTACATTTCTACGTTTAACTAAAGAAACTTCCATAAAGGAAATAAACTTTCTTGATGTTACACTTAGTCTAACACCAGAGGGCAATATTGTTTCAACACTGTATAGGAAACCGGTTTGGAAAAACGCAATATTGACATTTGATAGCATGCATCCGAGGCATACTTTCCATGGCATAGTGAAAAGTCAGTTCACAAGGATACTTAGACTTTGTAGCAAAATTGAAGATCTATGGAAAGAGGCCCATTCTTTGGAAAACATATTTATTAATAGAGGCTATGACCCCAGAATGGTTAGAAACATCAAACAAGAGGTCTTAGGAGATAGGATACCTGCAGAAAAGGAAAATATAAATGCAGGCCATGTCAAGCACTATTTTAGTAATTATATAAGGGATGATAGAGTTAGTGATTATATTAAATATACCATTACATACACTAGTGACATAAAAAATGTACAACAGATTATTCAGGATAATTGGCATATTTTAACTATTGATTTACAGACTAAAGATATTGTTGGCAAATATCCCAGATTTCTTTATAAAAACAGCAGGAATCTTAAAAGAATTTTATGTGGTGATCATCATATTATGACGGATGGGAAAGGCAATGGAATGAATAGCATTCAATCATTGAACAAAGGCACATTTCCATGCCATAATTGTAATAGATGTAAATATATAACAAAAGTACAATTTTTCAAGCATCCGTGTACTGATTATGTTTTTAGACCACACTTTTATGCCAGCTGTAATACACGTAATTTAATTTATCTTGCCACCTGCACAATGTGCCAGGCATTTTATGTAGGGCTAACCAAGAGGAGGTTACAAGAACGCATATATAATCACTTATATGACATTCGTAAGGCTGTGGAAACTAACGCACTAGCCAAACATGTTATTGAATTCTCTACTCATTCATTTTGTTTTAGAGTTTTGCAAGTGCTACCACAGAATGTCAGAGGTGGTGACTCAGAGAATGACTTAGCACTCACAGAGTTGAACTGGATATTAAGATTAGGTGCACATATACCCCCAGGTATAAATAATTATTTATCTATCAAGCCAGTATTAATATCCAGAAAGTGATTGTCTTATATGTATTTTATATTTATGTGAATTATAGCGCATATTTTGAATATAAATGCATGTTTCACATTTAATTGTTATATACATATATCTATATTTATATTATATGTATATAGTGTCACCTATATAATACATACATATCTATATTTGTTTTTTATATAGCTCTTGGCTTCATACAGGAACACAAATATCTATGAAATATATGTCCTTATATGAGTTATTATTAATTTCATAGATTTACTATAATTCACTATAAGTATACCTCCATATACAAAGTTGACAAATTTGAGGAATATAGTTGTTCTGATATGAAATTTGTTTACAACTGATATGATTAACAGTATCACTAAATACTTATTGTACAGCTTCACTTATATATATTTTTTATAAATTGTATGAATGATTCGTCTGTGTTTATTATTATTTTTTATTCTTTATATTTTTTATCTACATAGATTTGCATGATGGTTCACCTAGTAATATATGTAGACACAATTTATTTTTTCTGTATAATCAGAATTACATGAGATTCTAATAGAACGAACATATACATATCCTAAAAATAACATGATTCTATTTAAATCATTTGTATATTTTTTATTAATGAATATTTAAGTAAGAAAAAAATTTTTTATTCTTGTTACAAATAATATTTGTGAAACAAGTGCCATTTTAAATGAAGGTTTTAAAAGAATTATTTTATTTTAATTAATTAAAAAGTTTCCCGCGCTTAGCGGATGTATATAAACACAACAGCTGTTCAGTAAATACTATCTGATGAAGCGTGGACGGACCACGCGAAAGCGCTCATTTTTTGTTCACCTAATAAAAGTTTTGGATATTTTCTGAGTCGCCAGAGTCTTCTTGACCAGTTATAAGTGATTTGCATTGGATATCCTGATATTCCTCCTTTGTGGTTGGTATCTCACTACCATTTTTTGCTGTTCCGGAGTATATATATTTATATATATATATATATATATATATATATATATATATATATATATATATAGCAAATATTTACTTCCTTTACATTTTGTGCAACTACTTGTTAATGCTTTTTTCTCCCGGTCATTTCTTCTCATAATAGCAGTTCATGTTAAAGCCACAAACATTGCTGAAACAAAAAGCATTACAGAATAGCAATAACTTACAAATGGAGATTCTGTTTGATTTTTTTAATGACAAATTTGCAAGTCCTGCCGCTGCCATTTCCACTTTATTCCACCTCTTCTTTGTAAGTGCTGACCAGCAGGGTTAAAATGTACCTCCTTCTTACTCAGGCTCATAGGTTGGTACTAGGCTATTGGCCTTAGGGCCTATACAAGCCTAGTCATAACAATTCCCTGGATATTTCTTCCCATAATATTTACTTCCCTGGACCCCTGTCTAGCAGGGCGACTGACATGATCCCTGGGATGAATTTCCTTTCTCCCATCCAATCGTCAAGGTTCCCCTTTTGAAGAGGCACTCTCTGCTTGACATGTATGGGCAAGTCTATTCCAGAGTCTGGGGAGTCTCTGGGTCAGGAAACTATCCCTCCAGCATATTTTGTTCATTGTGACGACAAGGTTTAGATCCCAGGAGCGTGTGGCTCTGAGAAATAGGGATTTCTTTAAGTGTAGCATGTCCAACAGCTCTGGGTTTGACGTGGCCTTGTATGTTAAGCAGAGGTCACCTCTGAGTAGATGATATGCGAAAGAGTATAGCTGGAGTTTTTTTTAGGCGGTCAACATAGGGCATCTGCTTTAGGCCTGTGTTAATAGGACAAAACACTACTAGGTTCCAACATTGGTATAAAAAAAAAAATAAAATAAAATGCAGGCAATCATTGACCAGGAAAAGGGTCAGAAACAAAGAGCACATGTCAAACAATTACTGATCACTGTAACAGATGTACACTCACCAGAGGCGACAAAGAAGGAGGAATGTTACGATACAAGTCAAAAAATAGCTGAAGAGTTGAAGAATCCAAAAAAGCTAGGGAACAGAAAATAATTGTTATGCAATACACATCTTTGTTCTGCAGAAATTACTTAAAGAAATACAATTCACTGTACATAGAGTTAAGACTTAACGAACTATGGATTGATTCTGTGGTGCAGTACAGCACATAACCAATGTACACTATGTTCCGCTATGTTAGTCATTACTATGCTCCTTTCAAAAAAAGAGTTATGTACTCACCATAACGTTCCATGTTTGTTGCCCTTCATCTCGCCTTCCTTCATGCTGGTTGAGTTCGGAGCCAATCCTCGGCTTCGACTTGGCTGTACACTATAGCTCGAGAGCTTTTTACTGACTAGAAGTTAGCCCCTATCACAATATGCCTAGCGGTAATTACCCAGATCTCATTAATGATGACCCACCAGACTAAATAGATCCAAATTTTACTAAACTTACTTATGAGAAAGGGACCTGCATATGAGTGTGTAAATATCAGGAAAGAGAAAGGTAGGAAAGATTAGGTCTAACCAACTGGTAAGCAAAAGGGAACTCAGCCAGTGTAGCCAAACAAAAGGGAAGAAAACTCCTCTAGACCCTCTATGAGGGGGAAGGCGGGTGGGACGCAAGAATGAAGGCGAGATGAAGGACAAAAAACATGCAACGTTATGGTGAGTACATAACTTTTTTATGTTGTTGTCCCATCTCGCCTCCATTCTTGCTGGTTGGGACAGCGTCCCCAGCACCTACATCTTGGGTGGTTCACTGGAAAAGACTCTTCAGGACCGTGGAACCAAAGGATGTCCTGTTCAAGAGGCCACATCTACTTTGTAATGAGAGATAAAGGTATGAGGATTAGCCCATGTAGCTGCCGCACAGATTAAATCTAAAGGCAGTTTGGCTTGAAAGGCAATAGAAGTAGCCAAGGCCATAGTTGAGTGTCTTTTAATTTTTCCAGGAAGTTCTTTGTTCTGCAAAGTGTAGACATGGATGAGTGTCTGAAAGCCACTTTGATGAGGTCACTTTAGAGAATGGACAACCTTTCTTGTTGTCTGCAAAGGATATAAACAATTGATCAGACTTTCTGAAATCCTTAGTCCTGTGTAAATAAAAACATAACTGTCTATGAACGTCCAATTGACGGACCTTATACTCCGCCTTGCTGTCATAATTGGGGAAGAATACAGGAAGCTCTATTGATTGATTTAAATTGTGCTCTGAACACACCTTGGGTAAGAAGGAGGGATTAGTTCTGAGAGAAACTCTATCTTTGTGAAAAATCAAGTACGGGGGACGTGTAGATAAGGCCTGTAACTCTGAAACCCTCCTAGCTGAAGTAATAGCGGTTAAGAAAAAGGTCTTACATGTTAAAAATTTCTGAGGACAAGAATTAGCTGGCTCAAAGGGTCGAAGAAAGAGTCTCTAAAACTAGATTTAAATCCCAGGGGAGGAGAAGTTCTCTTATTGGAGGTCTTAAGAGAGAAATACCTCTTAGGACTGCTTTACATAGCCCGTGGGACATGATGTTAGATCCCATTTTTCTCCTACATGAAAATTAGAAATGGCAGCTAACTCTAGCCTGTGGAACATGTTTATTATTGTTTGCTTATGTACTCTTTGTCAAAATTATAATTGTAACATATTTTTAATGTTTCTGTTTACCTTGGAGCTTTTCTCCCCGGGCCTCCGCTGAAAATGGACATGTATCCAGTCGGACTATCCTGGTCAATAAATGTAAAATTAAATAAAGGTAGCTAAACCCGGAATGTAGCTGCCGCTGCTCCTCGTTCAAATGTTTCAGCAAGGAATTCCAAAATCTTAGAAATGGGGGCAGTAAAAGGATCAATGTCATTCTTTTTTTACCCAACAAGAGAGCCTCTTCCATTTACTAGCATAAAGTTTTCTTGTAGTGGATTTATTTGATGAAATCAAAATGTGTTGAACTCCCGGGGAAACATCTGGGAGCCTGGCTAAGACCGGAAGTGGAGAAACCAAGCCGTCAGCTTTAGAGTACGGATGGAAGGGTGGAGAGCACCTGACTGATGCGTCGTGAGATCTGGAAATGGGTCCAGTGACCAAGGCTCCCCTTGCAGATGAGGCCAGAGAAATGGTAAAGTACAGTTATGTACACTTACCATAAATGTAGATATTCGAGTGTATTCACTGTTGCAGTCATCACACTTGGGTTATCCTGCCAAGAATAGCACTCAGTTGGCCAAATACCAGAAGCTTAGCATTTCTGTGTTGGTTGCTGTCGCTTCAGGACTGACGTCAGGTCGTCAGTGGTATAAAAAACTGGCAGCCGACGCGATTCCTTCAGTTTTTCTTGCCCCAAATGTCAGGAGCCCCCAAATAGGGATCTAAGCTATGGTGGAATAACACCACCAGTAAAAAGTAAATACCAACAGCCCTGTAAGGAGCGAGGAAGAGAGAGACAAGAGGGTGGGAAACCAGGACTGCAACAGTGAATACACTCATACATCTACATTTATGGAAAGTGTACACAACTGTACTATGTTCTTCATGTTTCACTGTTGCAGTCATCACACACGGGTTGATTCCCACAGCTGAAGAATGGGTGGAGGCAGTCAAGAAGAGTTGGAGCTGGCTAGTATGCCCCCAAGGCCCGCCCTGGATTTAGAAAATATAGGCAGCTGGTAATGCTTGGTGAAGGTATGAACAGAACTCCAAGTAGCAGCTTCCAGAATGTCCCTGGTAGGGACTCCTCTGAGAAAGGCTGTAGAGGTTGAAGTTGCACTAGTGGAATGTGTTCTGACCCCATGTGTGGGTTTCCATGGTGTTTGTAACAGAAATGGATACAGTGTGCTATTCATTTGGAGAATGATTGTTTTGATATGGCCTTGCCCTCTGCCCCTGGTGCAAAGCTGACTAGTAACTGGTCAGATTTCCTAAAGGGCTTAGTCCTTTCCAGGTAGAATCGGAGTTGTCTGTGCATATCTAAAGAATGCAGGATCTTTTCCCCCTTATTTTGAGGTTTAGGGAAAAAGGTGGCCAAATGAACAGATTGGTTGAGAGCCACACAGGACACCACTTTGGGCATGAAAGTTGGGTTAGTCCTGAGGGAGACCCTGTCAGCATGGAAAATGATTAAGGGTTCCCACAGCCATAAGTGCCTGTAGCTCAGACACTCTTCTAGTTGAAGTGATGGCCAAAAGCAAGGCTGTTTTCCAAGAAAGGAATTTTAACTCTGCTGAATCTGCAGGCTCAAAGGGGGGGGGGGGACGTGAGCTTTTCCAACACAAAGTTAAGGTCCCAATCAGGGCTAGGGGCTCTTCTTGGTGGCCTTAAGTTGTTAGCTCCTCTCAAGAACTGCTTGATCAGAGGGTGTGAGAAGAGAGGTGGCTCAGTGCTGTAATGTGCAGAGATGGCAGAGGCATGGATTTTAATGGAAGAGAAGGAAAGGCCCCTGTGGAGTAAGTCTGCTAGTTAATCCAGTGTGAGATCTAAGGATGGCTGTGCTGGGTCAGCCCCTTTAGTCTGGGTCCAGGAACAATACCTTTTCCACTTGTCAGCATAGAATTTTCTAGTATTGGGTTGTCTGGCTTCACGTATAACATTCAGGACCTACATGCTTAGGGTAGCCATTGGAGAAGTCAAGGAATAAGCCAGGCTGCCAGGTTCAGGGTGTGCAATTGTGGATGCAAGAACTCTCCCTCCTGCCGACTCAGGAGAGTTGGAATCTGAGGGAGATGCCATGGAGGCAATGGAGACAGAATGTGCAGTATTGGATACCAGTGCTGGCGTGGCCAGTCTGGGGCAAACAGGATTGCCCTTGGTCTCTCTTCCCTTACTTGAGTAGTACTCGGGTAAGAAGAGAAAGGGGGTAAATGCATACATTGAGAGGTTTTCCCAGTGGAAGGACAGGGCATCCACTTTCCAGGCCTTGCTGTGAGGTTCCCTGGTGCAGAATTTGCTGAGCTGGTGGTTGAAGGGGGAGGCAAACAGGTCTAACTTCGGGCTACCCATTTCTGGGTCACAAGGCTGAAGGTGTTGTGGTTTGTCACTCGTGTGGGTCTAGGAGATTTATGCTCAAGTTGTCTGCCAGAGAGATTTGGTTGCCTGGCAGGAATTGGGCTTGCAGGTGAATATGCATGGCAGAGGCTGTGTTCCAAAGGGTCATGGCTAGCCTGCAGAGTGGGTAAGAGTGGGTTCCCCCATGCTTGTTGATGCATCACATCACTGTGGTGTTGTCGGTTTTGATTAGAAGACGCCCTGGAAAGAGTAGGCAGCTGAAAGCTGTTAGAGCATGCTTTCTTCCTGGTTGATATTTAGATGAATTTGATTTGGGCTCCAGTGGCCCTGAATGCACCTGCCATCCAGATGTGCACCCCAGGCATAGTCTGATACGTCTGTGGTTAGGGTCTGGGCTTGCACCCAGGAATATTATCTCTTGAGAGGGTACTAGTTTTGATTTCTTTTCGTTGACTGTGTACCCTAGGCATGTTAGAAGTCTTTTCACAAAAGCCAGATGCTGTAAAAGGATGTCCTTGTTCTCTGCTTGAATTAGACAGTCGTCTAAGTAAGGGTATATTTGTATTCCATTTTGTCTGCAGAATGCAATTACTGGTGCCAGGCACTTTGTGAAGACCCTGGGTGCAGTAGATAAGCCAAAGGGCAGTGCAGAGAATTGGTAATGCATTGAGCCAGCCTTAAATCTGAGGTATCTTCTGCATATTTGTCTGATTGGGACATGCAGGTATGCCTCTTTTAGGTCTAAAGTTACAAGCCAAGCATTCTTGCCCAGCATGGGCAGAAGCTGCTGCAAAGTCAACATTTTGAATTTTGGTATATCCAGGTGTGTGTTCAGAATCGATAGGTTCAGTATTGGTCTCCATGCTTTGTCCTTTCTGGGTACCAAGAAAGTACAGTTTTGTACCTACCATAAATGTAGATGTTAGAGTGCTCATACAGCTGCAGTCATCACACTTGGGTTGTCCTGCCGTCAGGCAGGTCCTCGGTCGGCCGAATTCCAAAGTCTTGGTCCGGCGTCGGTTGTCGTCACTTCCTCCCTGACGTCAGTGCGGCAGGGGTATAAAAGAGGCAGCCAAAGCCAGTTTCTTCAGTTTTTCTTGCCCCAGATGTCAGGTGCCCCCAGAAAGGAAGGCAATATATGATGCTATGCAAACATACATAAGTAAATAAATCAAAACAGTAGTTGCAAGCAAATACACCATGAAGGAATACCCCAAATAGGTTGTATGTTAAAGGGTGTTTGTCATAAGCCCTGTCCTAAGAGGGGATGGAGGGAGGGTAACCTGGACTGCAGCTGTATGAGCACTCGAACATCTACATTTATGGTAGGTACAAAACTGTACTATGTTCATCGTGCATACAGCTGCAGTCATCACACTTTGGTAGAATCCCAAAGCTAAGTAAGGGTGGCTGGTACTAAGCGGAATTTGGAGGGGCTAGAATGCCCTGCAGGGCTGCTGTGGCAATCCCGCTCTAGATTTTGAGTATAGTGGAAGGTGGTAGTGCTTGGTGAAAGTGTGCACTGAACTCCAAGTAGCTGCTTCCAAAATGTCCTTGGTAGGGACCCCCCTGAGGAAAGCTGCTGAGGTAGCTGTAGCCCTGGTGGAGTGGGATCTGATGTATGCAGGTACTGATTTTCCATGAAATGAATAACAAAAGCGTATGCAGTGGGCTATCCATTTTGAAATAGTCTGTTTGGAAATAGCCTTTCCTTGAGCACCTGTAGCATAGGACACAAAGAGCTGCTCAGATTTCCTGAATGACTTTGTTCTGTCCAAGTAATAGCGAAGTTGCCTGTGAATGTCCAAGGAGTGTAGTAGCCTCTCCCCTTTGTTCTGTGGATTTGGATAAAAGGTAGGTAAATGAATAGTCTGATTCAAAGCCACACTGGATACTACCTTTGGCATGAAGGTAGGATTGTGGTTCGTAAGGAAACCCTGTCCTGACGGAAAATAATGAATGGTTGCACAGCCATGAGGGCCTGTAGCTCCGAAACCCTGCGTGCTGAGGTAATAGCCAGAAGCCAGGCTGTTTTCCACGACAAGTATTGTAGCTCTGATGAAGAAGCCGGCTCAAAAGGAGGCAGTGTCAGCTTCTCCAATACGAAGTTGAGGTCCCAAGCTGGAGCTGGTGGTTTCCGTGGGGGTTTTATATTTTTTGCCCCCCTGAGGAACTGCCTTAATAGAGGATGTGAGAATAAAGGAGGATCCGTATTGTATTGTGCTGAAATGGCTGAAGCGTGGATCTTGATGGAAGGGAAGGAAAGGCCACTGTTTAACATCTCAGCTAGGTACTGTAGAATCTGAGGTATATTTATTACCCAAGGATTCTGGCCTTTTGCTGGATTCCAGGAACAAAAACCTTTCCATTTGGCGGAGTAAGTTTTTCTAGTAGAAGGCCTCCTGGCCTCCAAGATGACATCCTGTACCTCTTTGGAGAGGGAAGTCTGTTGGCAAATTAAGGTATTTTCCATGCAGCTAGATTTAGAGTTCTGAGCTGGCTGTGAAGGGTCTTGTAGTTGTGCTGGGACAACAGAAGAGGAACTTAAGGTAGGATCCATGGTGGTGAGTGTGACAGGCTCTTTAGGAGAGGATACCAGTGCTGTTGTGGCCAGTCTGGAGCAATGAGAATCATTTGCGGCCTCTCTGCTCTGGTTTTTAATAGGACTTTGGCCAGCAGAGGTAGAGGCGGGAAGGCACAGACTGTCAATGTTGTCCAATTGAAAGACAGTGCGTCCACTTTCCATGCCTGTGGATGATAGGTCCTTGAGCAGAATTTTTCCAACTGGTAATTTCTGTGGGTAGCAAATAGATCTATGTCTGGCTGTCCCCATACTTAAGTTATCTTTGAGAAGACTTGAGGATGCAACTTCCATTTGTGTGGGTCTGTCATAATTCTGCTTAAGTTGTCTGCCAGTGTGTTTTCCTTCCCTGGCAGGAATTGTGCCTGCAGTTGAACTTGTAATTCCAATGCTGTGTTCCACAGGGTCATAGCTTGCCTGCACAAGGGGTATGAATGTGTCCCTCCCTGTTTGTTTATGTACCACATGACTGTGGTGTTGTATGTCCTTATTAATAGCTGGCCCAGATGCAGTAGGTCCTTGAAGGTCATAAGAGCATTTTGCACAGCTAGCATCTCCTTTTGACTGATGTGAAGGTGCATCTGTTTTTGGGACCATTTTCCCTGGATGCACTGATCTGACATGTGAGCTCCCCAGGCGTAGTCTGAGGCGTCTGTTGTGATGATCTGACTTGTTTGTGGTATACAGAAAGGGAGACCCGTGTTTCTTTGGCATGCTTGAGCCCACCACAAAAATTCCTTTTGAAGGCATGGAATGAGTGGTAAAATTGTTTCCAAGCTGTGGCTGTGTTGAGACCATAAGTTTTTTAGATACCATTGTAGTTTCCTCATATGCAGCTTTGCAAATGGTATTAGTAGGATGCAAGATGCCATGAACCCCAGAGCCTGCAGGATTTTCCTTGCAGTTAGCCTGGTTAAAGTTGCCATTTTGTTGAAGTATTGAGACAGTTGTCCTTGTTTGTCTGGCGTGAGGTAAGCCATCTGGGCCGTTGTATTTAAGCCGGCACCCAGGAAAATTATCTGTTGAGAGGGTATTTGTTTTGACTTCTTTTTGTTCACTGTGTACCCCAGGCAGTTTAATAGTTTTATTACAAACGCCAGATGCTGTAATAGAATGTCCTTGCTGTCCGCTTGGATCAGGCAGTCGTCCAGATATGGGTAGATTTGTATTCCTCGTTGTCTGCAGAAAGCAATTACTGATGCCAGGCATTTCGTAAACACTCTGGGCGCAGTAGATAAGCCAAAGGGCAATGCAGAGAATTGATAATGGGTTGAACCTGCAAGAAATCGGAGGTATCTTCTGCAATCTTGTCTGATAGGGACATGCAGGTATGTCTCCTTGAGATCCAACGTTACCAGCCAAGACTCCTTGCCCAGCATGGGAAGAAGCTGCTGTAATGTGAGCATCTTGAATTTTGGTACCTCTAGATATGTGTTTAGAATAGATAGGTCTAAGATGGGTCTCCAATCTTTGTCCTTCATCGGTACCAGAAATAGTCTTGAATAAAAGCCTTGACCTTGTTCTTTTGCAGGTACCTCTTGAATTGCTTTCATATCCATGAGAGTGGAAATTTGTTTTTGTGCCTCTGCCCATTGATTTTGTGGCAGATTTGGCATGCCTCTCATTTTTGGAAGGGAGTGAAAGTGGAACCTGTAGCCTCTGTCTATAATGTCCAGAATCCATTTGTCCTTTGTAACAATCTGCCAGTTTTTTGAAAATAAGGCCAGTTTTCCGCCCAAAGGTGCTGCCATTATTGCTTTGTTTGGCAGGCATAGGGGAAAAGTCATTGTGTCTGTTTTCTAAATGACTGTGGTCTATCTTCTCCACCTCTTGGGGCTGGTGCTTGCCACTGCCTAGCTCTGTAAGATCCTTGAGGCTGTCCTCTACCCCTTGGGCGTCTGTATCTACCCCTTTGGGATCTGTCCGTGGCTGGAAAGGACCAATTTTTTGAAGGCCAGTTTCTGCTGAAGCGTGGAGGCTGCACTTGCAAGAAATCTTTAACTGTTTGCAAAGATTTTGCTTTTTCCTCCATTTTCTTTAGTACCTCCTCCGCTTTAACACCAAACAATACATCTTTTTGTAGTGGTGCATCTAATAACTTTGCTTTGACATGATCTGGTAAGGTTTGCTCTTTCAGCCAGGCGTGTCTATGTATGACAGACCCCGTGACAGCAGCTCTACATGAGGCCTCTAAAGCATCAAAACCACACTGTAAGGTATGTTTCTCCCCACTTGTTCTGCTCCATGCAACAAATCTTGCAACTCTTTCAAATCTGGTTGTTCTGTTGGTGTCATTTTGCTTTTTAGCTGTGATAGCAAGAACTGCTGGTACTTTAACATATGAAATTAACAGTTTAATGCCCTCATGGTTAAAGTGGCTGATGTGTACACCTTTTTCCCCCCACCTTTCTAATGCTCTGGAATCTCTCTCTGAAGGTAAAGGGCTTTTAGCAGTAGAGGCCTTAACCCCCCTTGGGACCCTGAGAAATAGTTTCTAGGTCAGCAGAAGGGCTTTTATAAAGGAACTGGTGAGAATCAGGAACCCGGTAATATCTGTCTGGTTTAACAGGGGCAGGGGGTAGAGAGTCTGGATTAAGACTGGCTTCTGCGTACACATCATCCAAAATATCTAAGACAGGAGGAAAAGCCAGGGGCCTATGCTGGGGAAGTAGCAGAAATTCCCTGAGCCTTTTCTTGGAATCGGAGTAATCTTGGCCATCCCAGTGGAAGTGCTCTCTCAATGTATGAAGTGTTTCCCCAAAAGAGTAGTCCTCGGGGGGGGGGGGGGGGGCGAGGGAATAGACTCCTCAGCATCAGAGTCTTCAAATGGGGAATAGGCGTAATCCTGGTCCTCAGAAATGTCTGAGGTAATAGAAGCCTGGTCTGAGGAATGGAAGTCTTCCTCCAACCTGGGTCTTTTGTCTGAGGGGGGTTGAGAACCCCTAATGAGTGTAATCAAATCCTCAGCCATTTTAAGCATCTGTTTTTTAGGCATGGGGCCTTGAGAGGAGGTCTGAGGACCCTGTTTTTTAATTTTCATTGGAGCTTTAGATTTAGAGAACGATTTAATAGAGAAGGTGGTAGGCCTGAAAACGCCTTCAGAACTGGCAGGCCTCACTAAATTTTCCGTTTCTCCGCGAAGAGTGGCGTCGGTATCTGCAGTGGGAATGGAGACCGAGGAAGCTGCGACCTCGGGTACTGAAGTCGCCGGTAAAATAGTTTCATCGGTAGTCAGGGGCTGCGTAGGCGCCTTGCTGAGAACCGGTAGTCGGCCTTAGCGTGATCTCAGTACTCGGTGCAGGCCTCAGGTGTCTGTCCTTATCCTTGCGTTTTTTGCCTGTAACTGGCGTCGGAAAATCCGACAACATGATATAATTAAATTTTTTGCCAAAATAATGAAGGGTGAACTCCGCCCGGCGCTTAATAGTGCGCTTGTTAAATCTAGCAAAAAAATGGCAGGCCGAGACATTGTGGTCTGGCCCTAAGCAAGGTATACAGTAAGAGTGAAAATCCTTATGCGGTATTTGCTTCCAACAAGAAATGCAATTATTAACTTTGCCTGACATCGGTCTGAGGCAAGAAAAGTTTCCCCAACTGGGTACTTCGCTTTAAAGAAGACTTCGGTTGAAATACTTTTCGTAAATCTCAGGAGCTGGCCGACCGGCACTTGTGAACTGCTTCTGCTTTGGGCACCGCGCGGCAAGAAAGACTGAAGAAAATGGCGTCGGCTGCCTCTTTTATACCCCTTCCGCGCTGACGTCAGGGAGGAAGCGACGACAACCGACGCCGGACCAAGACTTTGGAATTCGGCCGACCGAGGACCCGCCTGACGGCAGGATAACCCTAGTGTAATGACTGCAGCTGTATGCACGATGAACATCTGCTCTCTCTAGGACCTGAGAGCAGTCCCCTCGGATCCGAGGCGTGGACCGGAGCTGGCGCCGATGCAATCGGATCCGAAGAGCCAGTATGCTCCGACTGAGACGGAGCCGAAGACACATCGACACCTCCGGATCCGAAGCTCAGCTCATGGCTCTGAGAGCTCGGATCCGAAAAGGGACCCGACAAACTCGAGGGTCCGGTCGGAGCCGAAGTAGGGTGTACTATCAGCGCCAAGCCTCCCCCGGCTCCGATGCTACCCGGGATCTGATGGCTCCAAACCCCGGAAGTGGGTCGGAGAAGGAGCAATCAGGGTGAAAAATGGGGTTGAGCTCCTCCCCGGAGGGGGGGGGGGCAGGAGCACTTCCCATCTGCAGTTGGGCCTGGAGAAACCTACGCATCATCCGGTCCATATCTGCATCGGAAAACTTCGAGTAGATCTAGAAGAGGCCACCAAGGCTGGCCTGGAGTGCCGCCTCGATGACCTCGAAGGTGACTGGGTCTCCTCCTCCGGCTCTGGGGAAAAACGAGGTGAATGAAGCCGGGAAAGAGAAGACCTGGACGTCCTAGGAGAGGCTATCTGTTTAGCCGGCGGAGCCGAGGAGGAAGATTCGGCCCGCCGCTTATGGTGTTTCTCTCTCCTTTTCTCCCTCCTAGATTCCCTCTCCTCCTGTGCCAAGGTGGGAGGGTGAGTCCCAGCCAGGGGAGCATGGATGGAAGGCAGGACCGCCGCGGTCGCAGCCAGTGCCGCCGAGGGAGAAGAGGACGAAGCCGAGTCCGGGGGCAGAAGTCCCACCAGAATCAGCTTCGACCTCCTGTCCCTCAAAGCCCTGGGGTTGAAGGCTGCACAAATTGTGCAGCCTGAGGAGAGATGGTCAACAACAAAAAAACAGCAAAAACAAAAAGGTCGTTGCTCTGCCAAATCCAGCTGACCGTAACAAAAGTCCAAAAGTAAATGAATAAAAACGTAGCTGGATGCTGCTTGTTATATAAAACAATTTATTCCATAAAACAAGAACAATGTGCAATGAGCGCTTTCGGGTTAATACCCTTCTTCAGATAAAAGCATTACATCATACTACTGTTTATAAAACACAATCTATCCAATATAAACAGTAGTATGATGTAATGCTTTTATCTGAAGAAGGGTATTAACCAAAAGCCATTGTTACATTGTTTTATGTTTTAATAAATAATGTTTTTTAACAACAAAGCAGCCAGCAGCCACGCTTTTATCATACTTTGAGAGATGGTCAACCCCATGGCAGATAACACACCGAGTGTGGCCATCCGCTGGGGATAGCTTATGACCACACACGGTGCATTTGGAAAAAATTGCTTTCGGGGCCTCAGACATGGTAACAAAAGATAGGCCCAACCCGCACACACACACCTTCACACACACGGGTGGAGGGGGGAAGACTAAACTAACTAAAAGATAGAAAAATTACTAACAAGTTTAGCAATTTAAAAGAAAAGGGGAAACAACAATCACTCGTCTATGGATTAAACTAAAAACTAGGTCAAAAAGGTAAGCTCACGAAACTCTACGCTTGGAAACTCGTTCTAGATGCTTGAATAAGCTGCGGCAAACGAGATCTGAGGACAGAGAGGGATGGCAGGGGGTTATGGGTAAGGGGGAGGAGCTCGGATCTTAGCTGAATAAAGCTGCCGACTCTGGTCCGATTCGGATCAGATACCCACAGGTTGATGAACAAATGAAGTTAACTACTTCAGACCTTCTCTCTCTTTACTAACTGGTCGAGTCTGTTGAAGTCCAATATAGGTCTCCAGTCCCCTGTTTTGTTTGGTACCAAAAAGAATCTTGAGTAAGTTCCGAATCCAACTTGGTCTGCTGGGACTGGTTGGATGACTCTTTTTTCCAGCAATCTGTGGACCTCTACGATAGCTTGTTCCCCGAGATTGGGTGGAACATCTGGGATTCTCTTTACAGGAATGGGAGGGGAAGAGAACGGTATGAAATATCCTCTGGAAATTATGCTTTGTACCCATTTACCTGTTATGTTTAGCCAGGCTTCTGCATACAAAGACAAGCGACCCCCGACTGCCTCCAGAGCCGAACAGTCGGGCCCCCTTTCAGAGGCGCTGGTAGGGTTGACCAGAGAACTGACCCCTGTCACCCTGTTGTTGCGGACCCCCTCTGCCACGGGGACGGCGTCTTCCATTATAACCTCCTCTGCCTCTAGAGGGGGTTTCTCCACGTGTGTCCTGAAAGGCTCCCTGTGCTTTTCGGAACCACATTTTCCCACCCCTAAGGCCCTTGGGGTAGGGCCGAGTAGGGGTAGAAAAACGGACTCCAACGGCAGATAATGTCTTGCCTTCCTGCTCACACCTGGTTAAAGTTTCCTTTACTTTGGGCCCAAACAGTGATGAGCCATCAAATGGGGTATTAATAAAGGAAGACTTAAAGGGTTCCGTAAAGGAACAGAAACACATTCAGGCTCATCTTCGAAGAGCAATGCCCAAACTAGCGGCTCTACTCGAACCATCAGCTGCATAGGATATGATACGCATGGACGAGTTTAGCACTGAGTTTAGAGTAGCGAGCTGGGCGGTGACTTTGTCGGCCACCCCTGCAGCTACTGTACCCTGGAGAGCATCTCCTAGCTCTTTCAGGAGATCTCTTTGTAGTCTCGTAAAGTGGGTTAAGTAGTTCAGTGATCGCAGAGAAAAAGTCACGGAACTAAACATGCGTTTCCCATATCTATCCATGAACCTAGAATCTCTGTTAGGAGGACGGATAGATGTGGATGTCTCAGACACTTCCTTTTTGGTGGCTGCAACTACCACCATGGCATCAATAGGCAAACTCTGTCAAAAATGGCTTGTCCACTGTGGCAGACCTGAATTTATTGGGGTTACGAGGAACAGGTTCCATGGCCTCCGGTGACTCCCACGCCTTACGAGAAATCAGTTCCATGAGCTCGTCATAAGGCGGAGACACCCAAGAAGTGGAAGGTTGAGACCCAAAAGCCTTCAAGAGCACGGACCCGTCCTCAGTAGGGGTCTTGGACTGCCAATCGCCCCTCTGACTAAGGATCTCTAGTATCTCTGCAAAGGAGATATCCTCAGAGGGGGATCGAGGGGACCCTTCTGACTCATTCAAGTCCATGTCAGATGTCAAAGACTCCTGTAGGGAGTCTAAGTGCCTCCTCTTGCACAGTCTCTTCCTGGGCACCTCCTCAGTGGGGGATCTGGGGAGGTCTCAGAAGAGCAGGGGATACCCTGTGGGGGTACTTGATGCTCAGGGTCTCTACGCTTAGAGGGACTAGCAGATGAAGAAGCAGACACAGGAGCTTGAGGGGAGAGGGAAGGCTGAACCGATGCGGACGTTGTCTTTGGAGACAAAACTCTCCTCATAGCATCAAAGGCACCATGGCTCCGACGAGAAGGAGTGGACGGACCCGAGAGTACCGTCCGATCCTCCCGCACTGAAACCCTGGGCTCTGAGCCCGAGATAGGAGCCGAGCTCATCCGAGCCGAAGCCCTGACAGGAAGAGTCAGCACCGACAAATCGGTTTGACTATCCTCCCCGGACCCGATGGGAGAGCGTCTGCTCCTAGAGTCCTCGGTCGGTGCTGAGGACATCCGAGTAAATGGAGCCGTTAACACCAGTGCGGGGTATAGGCTCCAAGGGTTCGACAATCATCGGTTCAGTTTCCTTCAGCTCCGAGAGTCCAGTACAGCTCGGAGGAGTAGACAAATCCGATTCCATGGACTTCAGCACCGACGAGCTGCTCGGGGCCGACAACAATTTGGCAAGTCCTGGTGCATGTAAAAGCTTCTGCACTAGCCGATCCATGTCCAAATCTGAAAGGCTGACTGAGGACTTAGCAGAATGCACCAAATGTGCTGACTGGAGCAGAGGAGAAGGAACTTCAGAGACCGGCTCCAATACTGAGAGCTGGCTCCGAATCAAAGGAACACTCGCTTCCGAGGTATGTGGAACCGATGACCCTCCTCCTGAAATGTTTGCCTTTTTTGCCACTTTGTCTGAAGATTTGGATTTTGAAGATTTGGAGGATGTGCTAGTACCCTCATGGCTACTCAACACCTCAGAAAAGGATTGCTGTAGCAATCCCCTGTCTATTAGCTTCCTCCTTCTCTCCAAGAGGACTCTTGAAGAAAAGGAATGGCAAATGCTGCAAGTGTCTTGGAGGTGTTTAGCCCCCAGACAGTAGACACATTGAATGTGTCCGTCAGTGACGGACATTTTCTGCCCACAATCTGGGCATTTCCTGAATCCCGATTTAGGATGGGATTTTTCCTTATCTGACATAGTTACTGTACAACAAAAGTACAGTTTTGTACCTACCATAAATGTAGATGTCCGAACTGGATAGCATCTGCAGTCATAACAACTGGGTTGTCCTGTCGTCAGGCAGCCCTTCAGTCGGCCGGATTCCAAAGTCCGGGTCCGGCTTCGGCTGATGTCGCACTTCACCCGACGTCATCTCTGTTGGTCTTCGGGTATAAAGGCACCAGCCGACGCCATTTTCCTCAGTGTTTCTTGCCCCAGATGCCAGTAGCCCTCTTGAAGGCTAAAATTTAGATAGATGCCAATGTTTCCAAAAAGATAGAGGTAAACACAAAATAAGCATGTATGCACATATATACAAATAAATACACCATAAAGACCCCCCACCAGCTAGCTATTAGGAGGGTAAACACCCTTGGAGTACCACAGAGGGAAGGAGGGAGGGTAATCCTGACTGCAGATGCTATCCAGTTCGGACATCTACATTTATGGTAGGTACAAAACTGTACTATGTCCTTCATGGATGCATCTGCAGTCATAACAACTGGGTAGAATACCATAGCCAACAAGGGAGGAGGATAAAACTAGTTTATGGTGTGTTTAGGATCCCTTGCAGTACAGCAGTGGCAAACCCTGCTCGGGATCTGGAATATAGAGGCAAATTATAATGCTTGGCAAATGTATGCACGGAGGTCCAAGTAGCCGCCTCAATAATGTCTTTGGTTGCCACTCCTCGTAAGAAGGCTGTGGTAGTGGCTGTTGCCCTTGTAGAATGAGGTCTTATGTTCTGTGGAATTGGTTTTCCATGGAAGGAGTAACAGAATCGTATGCAATTTCCTATCCATTTGGAGATTGTCTGTTTGGAAATAGCTTTTCCTTCCCTTCCTGTTGCATAGGCTACAAAAGTTGGTCAGTCTTTCTGCTACTTTTTGTTCTGTCCAAGTAGTAGCGTAGCTGTCTATGTACATCCAAGGTATGCAATATTCTTTCCCTCTGTTTTGTGGGTTGGGAAAGAAGGTAGGAAGGTGGATTGCCTGGTTTAAAGACACTCTGGATACCACCTTAGGCATAAATGTAGGATTAGTCCTCATGGACACTCTATCTTGGTGGAAGATTAGGAAGGGTTGCACTGCCATTAAGGCCTGTAGTTCTGAAACCCTCCTTGCTGAAGTAATTGCCAGTAGGAAAGCAGTTTTCCATGACATGTGTTGTAGGTCTGCTGTTGCTGCTGGTTCAAAGGGTGATAGTGTCAATTTTTCTAGCACAAAGTTTAAGTCCCAAGCTGGTAATGGTGGTTTCCTTGGAGGTTTTATATTCTTGATTCCTCTGAGGAACTGCCTGAGCAAAGGGTGAGAAAAAACAGGTGGATCAAAGCTGTATTCTGCTGAAATAGCTGATGCATGTATCTTGATGGAGGAGTAGGACAGGCCTGAATGAAGAAGTTCGCTAGGTACTCCAGAATGTTAGGCATATCTATGTTTGACACATCTTTTCCTCTTTCAGTACTCCAAATGACAAACCTTTTCCATTTTCCAGCATAGTTTCTTCTTGTTGAAGGTCTGCGTGCTTCAAGAATAATGTCTCTAACTCTTTGGGAAAGTTCTGGATTAGCTGCTGCTATGTGATGTTCCATGCAGTCAGTTGCAACGTTTTTAGGTTTGGATGTATGATGCTGTAGTTGTTCTGAGTCAACATCAAAGGCATCAGGGTATTGGCCACATATTGTTCGAGACATGCTCCTCAGCAGTGGGTACCAGTGTTGTCTTGGCCAGTTTGGAGCTATCGGGATTATCCTTGGACGTTCTTCCTTGATTTTTAGTAATACCTTGTGTATCAAGGGAAGAGGTGGGAATGCATATGCTGTTAGGCCTTTCCAGCTGAAGGAGAGCAATCCACTTTCCATGCTAGTGGGTGGAATGTCCTTGTGCAGAATTTTTGAGCTGGTGATTGGTAGGTGATGCAAATAGATCTATCTGAGGCATTCCCCATTTCTTTGAGATGGTCTTGAAGATGTCCGGTGCAGCTTCCATTCGTGGGCATCCGATGTGGTTCTGCTTAATATGTCTGCTAGAGTATTCTCTTTCCGGTACAAATATTGCCTGTAACTGGATGTTGTAGCTGAGTGCCAGGGTCCACAGCTCCAAAGTCATTCTGCATAGGGGTATGAATGAGTGCCTCCCTGTTTGTTGATGTACCACATGACTGTGGTGTTGTCTGTCCTTATCATCAACTGGCCCTCTTTGAGAAATGGTCTGAACTTTTGGATTGCCAGTTTTACTGCCAGCATTTCTTTTAGGTTGATGTGCAGGTGAAGTTGATCCTGTGTCCACAATCCTTGCATTTGTCCAGCATGTGGGCCCCCATCCTAGGTCTGAAGCGCCTGTTGTGATGGTCTGGCTTGCTTGACATCTGAAAGGGTAGCCCTGGGTTTGACTGGCATGCCTGAGCCCACCATAGGAACTCCTGTTTTAAGCATGGAATTAGTGGGATTTCTGTTTCTAGGCTGTGTCTCTGTTGAGACCATAAATTCTTTAGGTACCACTGTAGTTTTCTCATATGTAGTCTGGCAAGTGGAACCAAGATTATGCATGATGCCATGAAGCCCAAGGCCTGCAGTACTTTTCTTGCTGTTAACTTGTTCAGTTTTGTTAGTGCCAAGAAGTAAAGAGGGAGTTCTTTTGTTTTTCCTTTGTTAGGAATGCCATCTGTTTTACTGTGTCCAATTCAGAATGTCCTTGTTTGGGATGGTATCAGCCTTGACTTTTGTAGATTGACTGTGTATCCCAGTGCTTGCAGCAAGTAAATGACCCTTTGTAAATCTGTTGTCAGCTTGCTTTTGTTGTCCCCTTGTAGCAGGCAGTTGTCTAGGTATGGGTAAATTTGAATTCCCTGTAGTCTGCAATGGCGATTACTGATGCCAGGCATTTTGTGAATACTCTGGGCAGTAGATAAGCCAAAGGGCAATGCTGAGAATTGATAGTGCTCTGATCCTGCAAGAAATCTGAGGTATCTTCTGCAGATTGGTCGAATGGGGACGTGCAGGTATGCCTCCTTGAGATCTAGAGTTACCAGCCAACACTCCTTGCCCAGCATGGGAAGAAGTTGCTGTAGGGTCAGCATTTTGAATTTTGGGACAATGATGTATGTATTTAAGGCGGA
This sequence comes from Protopterus annectens, assembly GCF_019279795.1. Classification (NCBI taxonomy): domain Eukaryota; kingdom Metazoa; phylum Chordata; order Ceratodontiformes; family Protopteridae; genus Protopterus; species Protopterus annectens. The sequence continues at coordinate 366,421,250 of NC_056743.1, read as the reverse complement.
CAGGTCGAGAATTGGTCTCCAACTTTTTCCTTTCTTGGAACTAGGAATAGTCTGGAGTAGAACCCCTTTCCTTGCTCTGCTGTTGGCACTCTTTCCACAGCTCTCATGTTTGCTAACTGCATTATCTGTTGTAGAGCCTCTGTTTTTGATTTGGCGGTAGATTTGGCATTCCTCTTTTGACTGGTAAAGTGTGGAAGTGGAACCGTAACCTTGATCTATGGTTTGTAAAATCCACTTGTCTTTTGTTATATAGTGCCAGTTCTTTGAAAATAAGGTTAATTTTCCGCCTAGAGGAGCTGCTATTTGTTCCCTGGTAGGCGGATTTAGGTTAAGTCACTGTGGTTGAGTTGATGTTGTGGCAGAGGTTGTGTCTGTGCCTCTGTTGTTGCCTTGCCACTGTCGTCCTCTGTAGGCACCTCCCTGGATTGGTTTCTGCCTCTGGAACGCCTATTCCTGCCCCTTTGAGGTCTTGTGGAGTCAGGAAAGGACCAATTTTGGCAGGCCAGTTCCTGCTAAACCTTGGGGTTGAACCTGCAAGAAATCTTTAACCGCTTGAACAGATTTTGCCTTTTCTTCCATTTTCTTCATAACCTGCTGGGCAGGTGTACCAAACAAACTTGTCTTATCCATAGGAGCATCTAGCAACTTAGCTTTAACATGATCCGTAGAGCTTGCTCCTTTAGCCATGCATGCCTTCTTATCACTGTGCCAGTCATGGCTGATCTAAATGAAGCCTCCAGTGCATCATAGCCACATTTTAAGGAATGGTTACTAACCTGTTGTATGTTATTTACTATTTCTAATACATATTTCTTATCAAGAGATTCATCAGTGGTTAGCTTTTTAGTTAACTGATCAAGCATAAACTCTTGGTATTGTATCATGTGAAACTGACAATTTAAAGTTCTAGCTGAGAGAGTAGCTGAAGTGTAGACCTTTTTGCCCCATCTGTCTAATGACCTTGCTTCCCTTTCTGAAGGAATAGGGTTTTTTGCTATGGTCACGGCTACTGCCATGGGACCCTGGGATATAGTTTCGGGGTCTGCAAGAGGGGCCTTGTAAAGGTGGTGATGAGTGTCTGGCACCCTGTAAAATCTGTCTGGTTTGGCAGGGGCTGGAGGTAAAGAATCTGGAGCAGACATCATTGAAAGCATCATCCACCACAGAGAGAACAGGAGGTATAGCTAAGGGCCTGTGCTGTGGAAGGTGCAGAAAGGTCCTAAGTCTTTTCTGGAGTCTGAAAATCCTGTTGCTGCCATTGGAACTGCTCTCGCATGGCATGTAAGGTTTCCCCAAAGGAGAATTCTTCTGGTGGGGAAGCAGCTGGAATGGATTCTTCAGCATCAGAGTCTTCAAAATTGGAGAAAGGAGCCTCTGGCTGATCAGTTCTGTCCGATTCATCGGCAGACTCATCAGAGGACACTGGCTCAGGGGGCTCTGCCCTAGGTCTCTTCTCTGGGGGCTGAGAGGCCCTGTCTGGGTGAGATTGAGATCCTCTAATTAATGAAATTAAATCTTCTGCCAGAGTAAGCATTTGAGAACTAGAGGAGGGCCTGGTTGTAGGGGGTTTAACAGGCACTGTTTTAGTAATCTTTGCTGCTTTAGCCCTGGCGAAGGCCTTAATGGACATGGCTGCTGGAGGCCTAGCAGCACCACGTGCTGGGGTAGAGACATCCAAGGGAATGGTGTCTGATAAGTCAGTGGCAACCACCGTAGTGGATAAAATTTCTGAGGCCGTTTCAAGAGTGGTAGCAGGGGCCTCAGTTGTAGAGATAGATTCAGCTGTACTTTGATCAGTTTTCTCGGTTTCGGCGAAACCGAGACACTCGCGTTTGCTTAACCATGGTTTCGCCGAAACCGTGTCGGTCTTTATCTTTGCGTTTTTGGCAGATTGGGTAGTCGGAGGATCCGGCGGCATAATGTACGCAAAATCAGAACCAAAACTGTTCAGCAAACTGTTGAACGGCACAGGCGAACAGGCTGCTACGTCGTGGGCTGGGCCTAAACAAGGCAGACAATAAGAGTGGAAATCTTTATGAGGTATTTGTTTCCCACAGGTTAAACAATTATTAACTTTTTCTGACATCGGCTGAGGCAAGAAAGAGTCCCCAACGGGTACTTAGCTTTAGAAGTCTTCAAGTAGTATTCGAAGTAATCTCTGGATCCGACCGACCGGCACTTGCGAACAGCTTCTGCTTGCAAGAAAGACTGAGGAAAATGGCGCCGGCTGATGCCTTTATACCCGAAGACCAACAGAGATGACGTCGGGTGAAGTGCGACATCAGCCGAAGCCGGACCCGGACTTTGGAATCCGGCCGACTGAAGGGCTGCCTGACGACAGGACAACCCAGTTGTTATGACTGCAGATGCATCCATGAAGGACATCTAATATACTGCAAAAACAGTAAAATCTTTACTTTACTTGTAAAGATTCACAAACTAAGACCAATCCGGGCACTATCTATAACAACTATGGTTTACAAATACAGGGCTAAAGAAGCCCAGAGAGAAAAACCCTGACTAGAAGAAAGATTAATAAGTCTAAATAGGGCTAAAGGCCCACACAAAACAACTAGCCAACAGGGCACTAATCTATTCAAAAACTATAGGAACTATTATCAAATTTTTTTAAACTAATACACAACTATCCTCTAAAACAAAGCAAGTTTTTTTGTAAGAACTTGCTGTTTTTTCTATTACAAATGGTCCGAGCTAGCTGGATCACAGAGATCTCTCTGCCGCGGCAAACTAGATTTGAGGTAATTCCAGCAGTGCATTGTGGGATAAGGGGCTTGGTCTTGAGCTAGTGGCAAACCTTGAGCTTTGCTATCGGCCATGTCAGAGCTGAGGATCGGCTCCGAACCCATCAGTGAGAATAAATGGCGAGATTTAACAACTTCACATTTACACATTACCCCTAATGAGAATGACTGGGAGCATACCATACATAATTTAAGGGAACCCATGCATGGGATAAAGCATTTAGGAGCTGCTTCTGTCCATTAGCAGTACACGGGGCAGTCCTGCGGCAAATGTTTTGTTTTCCATCCATAACTCCAAATTGTGCTTGAATATGGACAGGGATGAACGTCGTTTTACATGGGTGAGGAGTCTGCTCCACAGCAGCAGTATTCTGCGAGATATGTACACCTGTTCTTCCAAGCCATTCTGTTAAAACTGCAGAAGAGGTTTAGACCCCTAGTCTGAGCATTTCTGATGCCATTTGACTTGCTGATGTGCAGTAAATCCATCAGTATCGGGTCAGAGGATGCCTTGTATGCCAGAAAGAGGTCACCTCTTAGCAGTCTGTAGGATACTCAGTATAGTGATATAGCTTTAAGTCAGGCCATGTTCTTTAGGCCTTATATCCTTTTAGTAAGGTATCTCGGTGGGTGGTCCAGTTGTTACAAGTGTCTGGGCAGATACCTGCCAAAGGAGGCATTACACTCAATGGCTGGCATAAAAAGGGCTGAGTCAAGGGGGCAATTACATCCGTACAGCTAGACACAAATCCCTTTGTTTATAAGCTACGCAACATACAAGGACCTTCCTATAAAATGGACAAGTTTGTCAAAAATTAGGTCACTGTCGATTTAAGTTCCTAAATCCCAAACAATTGGGTCAACTCTTAAGGGAGTAAAGTCGATATGGTCGTTCCCTGGGGAAGATGACATCCAAAAGGACACAATAATGCATTTTTTAGCATTTAGTTTCCATCCACGATTTTGGCATCAATTACTTGGGGCAAGCCTTTCTGCAGCATGGCTAAGTCATTTCGTAATTGACCATATGAAGTTCGACCTTCTGAAGGGGACATTTTATGGATCTTCTTCAGTAGATCGAATGCTCACATATTCGAATGCAAATTACCAAGACAAGATTGGAAACTCATAACAAAGAAACCTTCTAAGAATGAAAAATGTACTGCACATGTTGAAGATCAACAGGAGATGTTCAGTGGAGATCGCAGAGCACTGACAAAAACAGCTACTCCATTTAAACACAAGATAAAATGTAATATCTTCAACAGTTTTACAGGGGTGCAAGCCCCCTTGCACCCTCCACACCCCCTGCAAATATATACCAACTCAGAGATCACACTACAGTCGAGAAAAGGGTAACTTTCCTGAGCCTCACTATAGAGTGATCTCCATTCCAAAAAGCTGAAAATGTTACCTTTTACCTTAACTGAAGTGCTTAAATGGCGCAGCTGTTTTTGTTGGTGCTTTGCAATCTCCAGTGAACAGCTCCTACTGCTCCTGGACATGTGGTATGCATTTCATTCTTACAAGGTTTGACATAACACACTTGGTTACGACAGTGCAATTTTGTCAACTCGCTAATTTCCGTTCCGATTATGTGAGCACGATCTACTGAAGTAGATTCAAATAAATATACAAATTTGCATAAATATATATATATATATATATATATATATATATATATATATATATATATATATATATAGGTGCGCGCACACACAATCACTAACATATAAGCACACACATGCAGACACTGCATATATACACAGTTACAGAAAAAATCAGTTTTTCAACCTGTATCATGAAAGCTTGTGAATTTGGCTTCCAAAAAGGGTGTCTTTTAAATCCTTTACGAATCCTTCAACAGTACTGTTGCACTTACATAGACAGTTCCACAGTGCAGGCCCTGTTCTAGAGAAGGCTTTGAATCAGAGTCTAGAAAGGGTAAGCACGTTCTCTTGCTGTGCAACAAACAGTAATACAGAAAGGAGATTTTAAAGGTCATTTCCAAGTAAAATTTGTACTTACCAGACCTCCAGCTGGTAGGAATTTGTACAGTACAAAGGTCATCAGAGGACTCATCTGTGGAGGTTCCAATAAAGTCAAAGTTGAGGCAGTTGTGAGTGAGTTTCAGGAGCTGCATAAGCAGGCCATGTTGGTTTTCATCATTCAGATTCAAGTTCTTCCCTGAAGCCTACAAAAACAAAAGACACCACTAAAACACTTCTATGGAATAAATATGCCCAACTTACAGTCCAGCCCCTTTATCATCACTTTGTCCAAGTCTACTCGAATCAATGGAAGTACGACTAAAATGTAACCTCAGTAAACAGGATCACCTAAAAGCAAATGCTGCTTAAGTGTTAACTTTATCCATCCTCTCCCTGGAACTAAAGCTTATACCTCTCCCTCTTGCCATAATCACCCTCCTTTCATTTTTGTGACCTATCCCTCTTCAAAATCTTACTCACTTGCTATGCTACCAACGTGCAAACCCTTCCAATACTCATTTGTTGATCTCTCTCTCTCAACTTTATACATACATTTTCATTACTCATGTATATTCTTCCTTTCCTTACTAACCAGCTTTTCGTTCTCCCTCATCCCTGACAAAATGTCAATTTATTAATAATCCAGTCTGATCTTTTATATTTCATGCATGTTTCACCTTTCTTTCAAGCTCTCTCCCGCTTTAAATTTTAACAAATTAAGCTTAGTTCTCTTACTACACAATCTTACTATATCTGTGGTTAAGCTGATTTATACTGTACTCTATTATGCTTGAAAACCTGACAACCTTGACAACTCTTACGTATTGCACTTGCAAAAATAAGACAAATATTTATATTTGCTATATCCTACTGCTTTACTTTTATGTAATATGATAGAGCTTCTCCATGCGCCCCCAATCAAACCAAGAGCAAAAAAAGGTCTTTGGACCTTCTTTCATATTACCGTAGAAGGATTCTTAGGATTACTCTGCTGAAACGTGTTACTGCCTAGTTGGACTTTCATGGTAAATGAATGCTATTAAAATAATAGATAAAATAAAAAGGCAACATGGGCAGATGGAACAAGCCCCAATTCTCAATTACCTAAAATTCTGAAACTCAATTCATACTGCAACCCATAAGTAGTTATTCTGTGCTATTCACCTGAAGAGCAGGGGAAGGGGGGACTACACACTTGCCGATAGGCTTCCTACAGTAATCCTAAGAATCCTTCTACAGTAGTACAAAAGTAGGTCCCAAGACTTTTTTTGCTCTTCGCTTGATGTGGGTGCATGGACTGGGCACTGTATTGGTTTCCCCAAAGTTTTTTGTTTTTGTTTTTTTTGTTCTTCACTTGAAGAGCTCAGGGAGTGTGGCACTAGTTCCAAGGACTAGCACAAAGCGCTAGTTGGGCCAGCTACACCTCTGCTGACAGGTGTTTCCCAAAGTGACAAAAGACAAAGGTAAGGACAAACAAATGACTTGCGTTACTTGTTAAACAACTTCTACAAAAAACTGTACATCTAAGACAATTTGGACGAAGGCAGCTGTGCCTAGCTAAGTAGCCATCTCAGAAGCACAGAAATCAGAGAAAGTGGAATCATTTGCTGAAGGTCATGAGCAGTAACAGAGGATATCCGTTAAGGTGTTCTGGTCTGCTGTTCTCCATGTTCATAAAATATCTGGATAAGTACAGCTAAGTGATTATTCCAGGAAATATGTGAGTAAGGTCACTGCTGCAAAATAATTCATTATCCACAGGAATAATTGCAGGTGGGAGCCTGCCTTCCTCACACCTTTCAGCTGACATCAGTAAAGAGCTGCTCTCTCTTAACAGACACTGACTGATGCAAACCTCAAGAGAGAAAGAGAAAGACAGCAGCCTGTGACACTCTCAACTCTTCTTACTGATGGATGGCTACAGACTACAAGCATCCCAAGGCTAGGTTAACTGACTTCCGTTCTCTATCTGCACAGCCCATGTGGACAGAAAAATTGGCTCCTTTCGTCTCCACAGCTTCCTAAGTGTCTCCGCAAGGATCTTGCAGAGAGATCCATAAAGGTCCACTGCATTAAGAGTGGCATACCAACTCTAAACGATACTATCAATGTGCTGCCTCATCTGGACCCTCTTCTCTCCAGGCAGAAGAAAAAAAGCTACTGGGAAAAAGGGAGTTAGAAAAGTGAAACCTAGAATGCAGAATTGACTTAACTTGAACATCTACGGTTATGGTGAGTACATTCAAACCAACTATATTATGCTTATCACAAGATTCACTACTGCATTACAGTTAACACATGGGAGGAGACTGATGCAGCAGCTACCAACATGGGGAAGAGACTATCAATAAAGATGCATAACAGCATCCATCTCTCCTCCTGGTCCTCAAGTGAAGACACCAACACATGAAAATCAATATCATCCACATCTGACTCAAATACTCAGTTATGGTCTTAAGGGCAGCTTCCTGTGGCTGCTGCCACATTAGAGTGGGCTCTAAACAGCCCACTCATGTGCTTCCAAATCTCTCATTACAAAAGTAAATAGAGATGCAGTTTGTTAGCCATTTAGACAGTATCTGTTTTGAAAAAGGCATAAAAGGTCCACAAAAAGAAAACATTATCAGAATTAATTCTGTGGTCCTTGCCAACAAAAACTCTTAAGTTTCCCGTTAAGAACTAAAAGGTGCAAGTTTCTATTCACGTTGTTCTATGGAGTAAGGAAAGATGCCTTGGGAGCTATACAGACTGGTTAAGTGCCAGTTTGAATACCGCTTTTGGTTTGAAGGAATACTTAGCTGTAAGACTCATTCTATGTTTGCTGGCAACTTTTCAAATCCATTCAGATAGCTCACAGACCTTCATGGTTAAGGCAATGACCACCGAAGTCAGATGACTCAAGTGCCACAGAAGAACTAAGTGCTGAATAATTACCCTTTCCATCACAAAATGATGGTCCTATGTGGCAGTGTACGTTAACTATCCCCCTTAAAGAAATATACATTTACCATTACCACAGAAAAGGTTCAAAGGGGAAGGACTGAAACTGAGATGAGCAGCACTGGCAGACAAACATACTTAGCCCTGTATAGTGTTGGTCTATGAACTTGGCCTGAATTCGGACTTGAAAAACAATCCCACATTACTTGGAAACTCATCTTTCTATTTTATACATTAAATGCACTGTATAATTTTAATGCTGTGGTAATTTGCGTCAAACTGCTCTACATGTGGGCTACTGCTGCTGCTTCCACTTTCAATTACTACTGACAGCACAGAAGAGAAACCTTTAACTGGCATGTGTGCTCTGGTCTGCTTTAAACTTTACATAGGTTTATAGGTAGGTACTAGGCTATTGGTACTAGGGCCTATATAAGCCTAGCGAAAAATGTACCCTGGTTTTCTCCGCCCAAGAAAATTATTTTCCTGTGCCCCTGTCGAGCAGAGCCATAGAAGTGATCCCCGGGGTGAATTTCCCATTTCCCATCCAGTCATCAAGATTTTTCTTGAAGAGTGCTAATGAGGAGCTCTGTTTGACATAGGTAGGTAGTCTGTTCCAGAGTATGGGAAGTCTCTGGGACAGGAATCTATCCCTCCAGCATGTTCTATTTATTGTGGTGACAAGGTTTAGGTCCCTAGACCGTGTAGCTCGGAGGGATTGGTATTTCTTTAAGTGGAGCATGTCCAACAGCTCTGGGTTTGACATAGCTTTGTATGTTAGGCAGAGATCGCCTCTGAGTAGGCGATATGCGACGGAGTAAAACTGGAGTTTTTTGAGACTGTCTGTGTAGGGCATCTGTTTGAGGCCAGTAAATCCTCTTTATGAGGTATTTCTGTAGCCTTTCCTGTTGTTGTAAATGTCTTGTGAGGTACATACCAAAAGGGGCATTGTACTATATAATGGATCTAATGAGTGATGATAGAGGGGAACAATGACCTCTTTTTTTCTGGATGAGAAACCTTTTGTGATGAGGTGAGCCACGTAGATGGACTTCCTGACCACTGTGGCAATGTGATTATCAAAGGAGGGACTACTGTCCACCTGTGTCCCAAGGTCTCATCACATTTTTGTGTTAAGAAGACTACCAGCTATGTGGTAGTTCATGGGTACATTGTTTTTACCAAAGGGGATGATGATACATTTTTCGACATTGAACTTCAGGCCTTGGCTTTGTCACCAGGCATCTGTCTCAGTGAGGCCCTTTTGTAGTATGTCCACATAGTTAGGAGTTTCGATTATGGCTCCTAGTTTGCAATCAACTGCAAACTTTGTTAACCAAAGACCTTCTTTGTTAGCCTGTACTTCAGAGAAGTAGACACCAAACAGGAGAGGACCCAGGACTGAACCCTGTGGTACTCCACTTGTCACTGGTCTGAAGTCGGATTTGGAGTCTGCTACTTTCACAGTGTGATTGCTTGTCCATGAGCCAGGTGGCAACCCATCTTGTGACATAGGGATTTATACCTAGTTTAGTGAGCTTATCTATAATTCCAGAATGTGGAATTTGTCAAAAGCCTTGGCAAGATCTACATAAGCTGTGTGAAACACCTTACCCTCATCTATGGCTTTGGTGACTGCCTCAAAGAAGTCAATCAGGTTTAGGAGACATGATCTGCCTTTTACAAATCCGAACTGGGTAGAGTCCAGAGTTTGGAGATTACCAATGTCTTTGTTTATGAGTTCCATGATGATACGTTCCATGGCCTTGCAGACCAGGCTCGGCAGGCTAATGGGGTGGTAGTTCCCGGGGGCCGTCGTAGCTCCCCCTTTGCGGACTGGGATAACCGTCACAGTGCGCCATTCAGTGGGCACAAAGCCTGCGGTGAGGCTATGATTGAACATGGTACTTAGGGTGCCAGTTCATTCTGTAGTTCGTGTAGAACGCAGCCTGGGATACTGTCAGGTCCCATGGATGCTTTTGTTCTTGGCTTTGGAGAGTGTTTTTTTTTACCTATGTAGCTATGATTACAGGAACTTTGCATTCTTCTGGTATAGAGATGGGCCCTCTCTTATTTTTAAACACCTTTATTAAACTATCACTTAAGACATGCACAACAGAAATCCTCCATTTCAACATTTTTCATTTTCACACATTATACAATATCTTTTATTTAACAATCATTCAAGCCAAACAAAAACTGCTCAGTTCTTGCCTTCCCTTAAATCTCCCTCAACATTAATCTGCATGTGCTGCCCCCTACAAATTCCATTTATTTCTACCAAAGTTGTTCCTTCCTTTTTCTAAAGATCCCACCTCCCATTATTTTTATCGCATTTATAATGCTCAGTACTTCAAATACTGTGTATTTGCATCTTGACTTCCATTTAGTGATTGCTTTTTGGTGGCAGACATTAAACTTAAGGCCTTACTATGAATTAGCAATTCAGATACTGTGCCCAGGTCAAAAGAATCTATTCCTTAATGACATCCATTTGTTCCCCAATATTTCAGTACTCAGTAGGGAATTTTAAAAATCTGCAAATTCATTAAACTCCCAAAAATCAAGTTCCCAGTTAACTCTTTTCCCATCATACCTCCAGCATTTGCTGTCTACTTGAAGAAAAATTCTCTGAAGTCTGCTTGGGGTACAAAAATGCCTATGAAAATCCCTCCAAAGAAAACCCTAAACCTCCCAGACTTGAGCCATATCCTTGGTAAACTGCTTTTCCAGTCATTTTCAAACCTTTTCTAACCTCTTCTGATTCATTCTTATACTTCCAGTGCAATATTTTACATACCCTACTACTTATCCCTTTAAAAGCAGCTTCTGTATTAGAGTTGAAACAAACTCTGCCACAGCACTACATTACCCCTATCCCCATACTATTCTATCAGTCCCTAGGAAAGAAGGCAGCACAGTACTATATATTAACCCACTCCTGTACACTATCAATACCTGGGAAGGAAGTCAGCACCGCACTACATTAGCCCTATCCACATACTATGCTATCAATCCCTGGGAAGGAAGGCAGCACAGTACTGTATTACCCCCTCTCTCCCCACATACTACACTATCGATCCCCCAGCAAGAAGGCAACACAAAAATACAATTGTGTAACTTACCATAAATGTAGACGTTCGAGTGTATTCATTGCTAAAGTCATCACCTGTGGGTTATCCCTGCTGTGGTAGCCCTCGGCTGGCCTGAATACCAGAGTCAATGTTTTTCTGCGTCAGCTGCTGTCACCTGTAGACTGACGCCAAGTCGTCAGTGCTATAAAGCAAGGCAGCTGACACCATTACATCAGTTTTTCTTGCCCTAGCCTGTCAGAAGCACAAGAAAATATGGTAAAGTGGTGCTGGTGGCTAAAAGCCACCCTGAGAAGCTTATGTCTCCCTAAGGAAGAAGAGGATATAAGGGGAAGGAGGGAGAGAAACCAGGACTGCAACAGTGAATACACTCAACCATCTACATTTATGCTAAGTGTACACAACTGTACTATGTTCTTTGTGTTTCACTGTTGCAGTCATCATCTGTGGGAGAATTCCCAAAGCTGAGGACAGGGGTGGAATGATTAGAGACTTAGGCCTGGGTCAGCATGCCCTGCAGAACTACAGAGGCAAACCCTGCCCTAGCCTTAGAGAAAAGAGGTAGGTGGTAATGCTTTGTAAAGGTGTGGACAGAGGTCCAGGTGGCAGCTTCCAAGATGTCCCTGGTGGGAACTCCTCTGAGGAATGCTGTGGAACTGGAGGCTGCCCTAGTGGAATGGGTACGAACAGACTTTGGGGGTGGTTTACCATGTAGTCTGTAGCAAAAATAGATACAGTGTGATATCCATTTGGAAATGGTTTGCTTGGAAATGGGGTTCCCCTCTGCCCCTGGGGCAAAGCTGACAAGAAGCTGGTCTATTTTTCTGAAGGGCTTAGTACGGTCCAGGTAGTATCTGAGCTGTCTGTGCACGTCCAGTGAGTGCAGAATTCTTTCCCCCTTGTTTTAAGGGTTAGGAAAGAAGGTAGGTAGATATATCGCCTGGTTAAGAGTCACATCAAGATACCACCTTGGACATAAAGGAGGGATTAGTCCTCAGGGAGACCCTGTCTGCATGGAAATTGATTAAGGGCTCAATGGCCATGTGTCTGAAGTTCTGAAACCCTTCTAGCTGAGGTGATAGCTAGTAGGAAAGCAGTCTTCCATGAGAGGTACCTCAATTTTGCTGAAGCAGCAGGTTCGAAGGGTGGTAAGGTTAGTTTTTCCAAAACATAATTCAGGTCCCAGGCTGGTGTGGGGGGCCTTCTGGGAGATCTCATATTAGAAGCCCCTCTGAGGAATTGTTTAATCAAAGGAAGTGAGAAGAAGGGCTGGTCTGTATCGAAAGGAGCTGAAATGGCTGAGACATGGAGTTTAATAGAAGAGAAGGAGAAACCACTATTGTGTAACTCCACTAGGTAGTGCAGGATAAGAAGGATGGAAGGTTGTGAGGTACTGCCCCCTCTGGACTGGCTCCAGGAGCAGAATCTTTTCCATTTCCTTGTGTAAGATTTTCTGGTGCTGGGCCTTCTGGCCTCTGTGATAATGTCTAGGACCTGTTTGCTTAACAGGGGCCCCTTGTTTGCTTTTAAAGTATTGGCCATGCTGGCAGTTTGAGAGTCTGCAAGTCTTGGTGCAGCATTACCCCCACCCCCACCTGGGTCAAGAGGTCTGAGATCAGGGGAAACTGCCTGGGAGGCTGTAAGGTCAGGCTGCAGAGTAAGAGGTACCAATGTTGTCTGGGCCAATCTGGAGTAATGAGGATGGTCTTTGGTCTCTCCTCCATTATCTTGAGCAGTACCTTGGAAATTAGAGGCAGAGGAGGGAATGCGTAGACAAAGATGGGAAGGTCAAGGGGAAGGACGTCCCAGGGGAAGGTCAAGGAATCCACCTTCCACGCTCGGTGGTGATGCTCCCTGGTAGAGAATTTGTTTAGCTGGTGGTTGAGGTGCAAAGCAAAGAGATCCACCTCCGGAGTTACCCACTCCTAAGTGACTTGCAAAAAGATTTTTCTGTGGAGCTACCATTTGTGGGGGTCCAGTACATTTCTGCTTAGATGGTCTGTCAGGGTGGTGTTGGTCCCTGGTAGGTATTGAGCAATTTGGTGTAATCCCATGGAAGAAGCGGTCAGCCAGAGGTTCATGGTTAGTCTGCACAAAGGGTAAGACTGGGTCCCTCCCTGTTTGTTGATGTACCATGTTGTCTGTTTTGATAAGGAGAACCCCTGGCCTGAGATAGGGTTTGAAAGATGTCAAAGCCTTTTGTACGGCCATAATTTCCTTCTGACTGATATGTAAGGAAAGGTGCTGGGCATCCCAAAGACCTTGGGTGCACTTGCCTGCTAGGTGAGCGCCCCAAGCAATGACTGAGGTGTTGGTAGTGATGGTTTGACCGGTAGGTTGGAGGATGAAGGGGGAGACCCTTGTTCTTGGCAAAGGTCCCTGTCCACCACAGAAACTCGTCCCTTATACAGGGGATAAGAGGGAGAAGGGTCTCTAGAGGCCGAGTGTGCCGACACCAAGGGTTCTTTAGACACCACTGAAGCTTCCTCATGTGAAGCCTGGCCAGAGGAATTAGAAGGATGCCAGATGCCATGTACCCCAAGGCTTACAGGAACTTCCTCACAGTGAGGTGACTTCTGGAAGCCAGCTGGGTAAAGTAGAGAGGCAGGAAGCTCTGCTTTTCTGGGGGTAGGAAGGCCATTTGGGATGCTGTGCCCAGCAGTGCTCCCAAGAAAATTATCTTCCTGGAGGGTGTTTGCTTTGATTTCTTCTCGTTGATGGTGAACCCTAGGCAAGTTAGGAGGGTTTTGACAATGAAAAGGTCCTGGAGCAGCTCTTCTTTGCACTCTGCCTGAATGAGACAGTCGTCCAGATAAGGGAAATCTGTACATTTCTCTGACTGCAAAATGCTATGGCCGGGGTTAAGCACTTGGTGAATACTCTGGGAGCAGTAGATAAGCCAACAGGTAGTGCAGAGAACTGAAAGTGTTGTGAGCCTGCTCTGAAGCGCAGGAATTTCCTGCAGGATTCCCTTATGGGGATGTGGATGTAGGCATCTTTTAGGTCTAGGGTCACTAACCAGGCATCTTTTGTCAGCAAAGGCAGCAGCTGATGCAAAGTTAGCATTTTGAATTTGGGGACCACCACAGAGGTGTTCAGAATGGACAGATGCAGGATGGGGTGCCAAACACTCACTACACTGTGCCCACTTTTCTGGGAACAACCTGTCTGTAATAAAAGCCTTTGCCTGTCTGATCTGAGGGGACAGGTTTTACTGCCCCCTGGGATATGAGAGTTTGGACCCGTTTCAATGCCTCTGCCCACTGATTTGGAGGTTTAGTCTGGGTACCCTCTTGGAATTGGGAGTTCGTTGAAAGTGAATTTGTAACCTTGAAAAATGATCTTTAAGACCCACTGGTCCTTTGTTACAGAAAGCCAATTTTCTTTGCAGAAGGAGAGCCTTCCTCCTAGCTTTTTGTGAGTGACAGGAGGGTACAGGGGGAAGAGGGAGTCATTGAGAGTTTTTGCCATAGAAGGATTGCTTAGAACTCCCTGCCTTTGGAGCGCAAGTGGTCCACTGTTGGGTTGTCTGCTGTCCCTGGGATAGGGGCCTAGGTGGTCTGTCCCTGCGAGGCTTTCCTTGCCCCTGTCTGCTCGGTGCAGGGAAGGACCAGTGCTTAGAGGGAAAGTTCCTGCTGAACCTAGGAGGTTGAACCTGAAAGAAATCTTTTACTGTTTGCAGAGATTTTACTGTGTCTTCCATCTTTTTAAGCACCTCTTCTGCGTTTACTCCAAACAAGCGGTCCTTTATCTAAGGTGCATCAATTAATTTAGACTTAACATGATCTGGGAGAGGTTGTTCCTTCAACCATGCATGCCTCCTAATGACAGATCCTGACACTGCTGTCCTGCTTGAGGCTTCTAGGGCATCATAACCACAGTGTAGTGAGTGTTTGGCCACTTGACAATTAGAGTGCAGTAAATCTGCTAACTCTTTCGAACTGGCACAGCCAGGAAAGGTTGAAATCTTTTGCTTTAATAGTTCCAAAGTGTGTTGTTGATATTTTAACATATGGGACTGACAGTTGAGTGCTCTGATAGCTAAGGTTGCAGAGGTGTATACTTTTTTTTACCCCATCTGTCCAGAGCTTTGGAATCCTTGTCAGAAGGAATAGGATTCTTGGCAAAACTAGTCTTCGTTGCTTTAGGTTCCTATGTAATAACCTCTGGATCTGCAGCAGGATTTCTGTACAGGTATTTGTGAGAATCCGGTACTCTAATACCGGTCAGGTTTACTGGGAGCAGGTGGGAGGGTGTCGGGGGCTAAACAGGATTAAAGGAAAACATCATCCACCACTTCTAAGATAGGGGGATGGCCAGGGGTCTGTGCTGGGGCAGGTCCATAAACTCTCTTAGCCTTTTCTTAGACTGGGGAAAGTCCTGAGACTCCCATTGGAAATGTTCCCTGAGGGTGTGAAGGGTTTCCCCAAAGAAAAGGCCTTCTGGAAGGGAGGCAAAAGGAATGGATTCCTCTGCATCCGAAACCTTATAAGCAGTCAGAGGTTGTTGCTCCTCTTCAAAATCTAAATATTCAGACTCCTCAGAATCCTGTTCTGTCACAATTTCAGGAGAAGGCCATCTTTTCCTTTTAGAAGTTGTGGCTTGACTACCCCTGATAAGGGTGATAAGATCTTCTGTCATTTTAAGCATTTGTGCTTGGGGTGGTGGAGCAGGAGCAAGATGGTGGCTAGAGGCAGATTTTCTAGGAGTGGTCTGGCTTCTAGGCTTAAGGGTACCCATCGGTCTGAGAGAAATGGTAGTCGGATGAGAAGACGCTGGATTCTGTCTAGATTCGGTAGTGCGAGAGGCCTCCTAGGAAGCAGGTGCCTGCATTCTGGCTCCAGACCCAACAGAGGCAGAGACAGCCAAAGGCTCGGAAGACGAAGAAGATTTCTGTGGCATACCGAACTTCGAAAGGGCCTCAGTAGAGGACTGCGCACATACCGTATCGGGCATCAGGGGTTGTGAAAGTACCTCAATGAATTCTGGCAAACTGACGACCTGCTTAGCGGTAGAGTCGTCAGAAGGCTTAGCCTTGCGTGGTCTTGTCTATCTTTATCTCTATGTTTTTTCGGAATGTCTATGCATTGTTAACTGACTGAAGCCATTTCGGAATGCGGAGATGGAAGACGAAGATACCCGTCTACAATAAGAGCTCTGCAGCGAATGCTTCTCACGTTAAAGAGGGCACAGAACCAACAAGGGACGTCGTGGTCTGGGCCTAAACAAGTGGTGCAGTATGAATGGAAGTCTCGGTGTAGGATCTGCTTTACACAGGCGAGACAATTGTTAACTTTTTCAGACATCGGTTAGTGCAAGAAAAAAGGATCCCCAACAAGGTACTTAGCTTTAGATGTTTTCAGCTGGAATTCAAACTTTGGTAGCGACTGAACGGCACACTTGCGAACTGCTTCTGCTATGAGCTCCATGGCAAGAAAGGCTGATGTAATGGCATTGGCTACCTTGCTTTATAGAACTGATGACCTGACGTCAGTCTACAGGTGACAGCAGCCGATGCAGAAAAACACTGACTCTGGTAGTCGGGCCAGCCGAGGGATACCACAGCAGGGTTAACCCACAGGTGATGACTGCAACAATGAAACATGAAGAATATCTACATTACCCTTCCCTCTCTCCCTGTACTACACTACCAATCCATGGGAAGGAAGCCAGCACAGCACTACATTACCCCTTCTCTCCCCATACAACACTATCAATCCTTGGGAAGGAAGGCAGCACAGAACTACATCACCCCTCCCTCTCTCCCCGTACTACTCCATCAATCCCAGGGAGGGAAGGCAGCACAGCATTACATCACCCTTCTCTCCCCACATACTACATTATCAATCCCCCAGCAGGAAGGCAACAAAGAACTACATTACCCTTCCCTCTCTACCCATACTACACTATTAATCCATGGGAAGGAAGGTAGCACAGCACCATATTACCCCCTCTCTCCCAACATACCACACTATCACACCCTGGGAAGGAAGGCACCATAGCACTACATTATTCCCCCCACCCCCCACTACACTATCAACCCCTGGAAAGGAAGGTAGCACAGTATTACATTACACCCCCACCCCCCCGTACAACTCTATCAACCCCTTGGAAGGAAGGCAGCAATGCACAGCACTACATTACCCCCTGTCTCCCCTGTACTACACCTATCAACCCCTGGGAAGGAAGGCAGTACAGCATCACATTACCCTCTCTTTCTCTCTCTCCCCATACTATACTATCAATCCTCGGGAAGGAAGGCAGGAGCACAACATTATCCCTCTCCCCACCCGTATTAAACTTTCGATCCCCTGGAAGGAACATAGCACAGCACTACATTACCCTTTCCTCTCTCGCCGTACTACACTATCAATCCCTGGGAAGGAAGGCAGCACAGTGCTACATTACCCCCCCCATACTACACTTTCAATCCCCTGGAAGGAAGGTAGCACAGCACTACATTACCCCTCCCTCTCTCCCCCCTGTACTACACTATCAATCCCTGGGAAAGTACAGTTTTGTACCTACCATAAATGTAGATGTTCGAGTGTACACCCTGCTGCAGTCATCACACTTGGGTTATCCTGTCGTCAGGCGGTCCCACAGTAGGCTGGAATTCCAAAGTCTTGGTCCGTCGTCGGCTGCTGTCGCTTCTTCCCTGACGTCAGTGCGCCAGGGGTATATATAATGCATCCAACGCCATTTTCTTCAGTTTTTCTTGCCCCAGATGTCAGGTGCCCCCAAAAAGGTGGTCAGTAATTAGTACCAAATTAAATAAATTTTGCACAAACACAAAATCCCTCCAGCTATAAGCAAATACATCAGGAAGGTATTGTAGAGATTTAGCCAGTCAGATCAGAGAGGATGGAGGGAGGGTAACCTGGACTGCAGCAGGGTGTACATTCAAACATCTACATTTATGGTAGGTACAAAACTGTACTATGTTCATCGTGTTACCCTGCTGCAGTCATCACACTTGGGTAGAATCCCAAAGCTAAGGATGGGTGGAGGAGTCATAGAGGGTTAGAGAAGGCTAGAAGGCCCTGCAGAACTGCAGTGGCGAAGCCCACCCTAGTCTTAGAGTAAAGTGGTAAGTGATGGTGTTTGGTAAAGGTGTGTACTGAACTCCAAGTTGCAGCTTCCAAAATCTCCTTGGTTGGAACCCCCCTGAGGAAGGCTGTAGATGTAGCTGTTGCCCTGGTAGAGTGGGGCCTAATGGTAGCAGGAAAGTACAGTTTTGTACCTACCATAAATGTAGATGTTCAAGTGCTAATACAGCTGCAGTCATAACAGATGGGTTCTCCTGCCGTCAGGCGGTCCTCGGTCGGCCGAATTCCAAAGTCTAGGTCCGGCGTCGGTTGTCGTTGCTTCTTCCCTGACGTCAGTGCGACAGGGGTATAAAAGAACCAGCCGACGCCATTTTCTTCAGTTTTTCTTGCCCCAGATGTCAGGTGCCCCCCAGAAGGAAGGCAAAACATAAATTTATGTAGTAAGGCAAATGCAATATAATCAAAAAACAGTAGTTGCAAGCAAATACACCATAAAAGAATACCCCAATGAGGTTGTACGAGGAGGTGTTAGCCATAAGGCCTGTCCCAAGAGGGGAAGGAGGGAGGGAAACCCGGACTGCAGCTGTATTAGCACTCCAACATCTACATTTATGGTAGGTACAAAACTGTACTATGTTCATCGTGCATACAGCTGCAGTCATAACAGATGGGTAGAATCCCAAAGCTAATAAAAGGGTGGTAGGCACTAAGTGGAACTAGGTGGAGCCAGGATGCCCTGCAAGACTGCAGTGGCAAAGCCCGCTCTAGTTTTGGAGTATAATGGTAGGTGATAGTGCTTGGAGAAAGTATGTACAGAACTCCAAGTGGCTGCTTCCAAAATATCTCTGGTAGGAACCCCCCTGAGGAAGGCAGAAGAGGTAGCTGTGGCCCTTGTGGAGTGAGATCTGATGCCTGTAGGTACAGTTTTACCATGAAAAGAGTAACAAAAGCGTATGCAGTGGGCTATCCACTTTGAGATTTTGAGATTGTCTGTTTGGAAATAGGCTTCCCTTGAGCACCTGTAGCATAGGACACAGAGTTGCTCTGATTTTCTGAAAGGCTTTGTTCTGTCCAAATAATAACGGAGCTGTCTGTGAATGTCCAAGGAATGTAGTAGCCTCTCCCCTTTGTTTTGCGGATTAGGGTAAAACATAGTTAAGTGGATAGCCTGATTCAAGGCTACCCTGGATACTACCTTTGGCATAAATGAAGGATTGGTTCGTAAGGAAAATCTGTCCTGATGGAAAATGATGAAAGGCTGCACAGCCATGAGGGCTTGTAGTTCCGAAACCCTGAGTGCTGAGGTGACAGCTAGAAGGAAGGCTGTTTTCCATGACAAATATTGCAGATCTGTTGAAGCAGCTGGCTCAAAAGGAGGCAGGGTTAGTTTTTCTAGAATGAAATTGAGGTCCCAAGCCGGTACTGGTTGCTTCCTTGGGGGTGTTATATTCTTAGCCCCTCTGAGGAACTGTCTTAAGAGAGGGTGAGAGAATAAAGGAGGATCAGTGTTGTACTCTGCAGAAATGGCTGAGGCATTGATTTTGATGGAGGAGAATGAAAGTCCACTGCTTAGCAGCTCGGCTAGGTACTGTAGTATTTGAGGTAAATTCAGTATTTCAGGATTCTGACCCTTTTTCTGATTCCAGACACAAAACGGTTTCCATTTTGCGGAGTAGGCTTTTCTAGTAGAAGGCCTTCTGGCCTCCAAAATGACATCCTGCACCTCCTTGGAGAGTAGGGTCTGCTGTGAATTTAAGGAATTCTCCATGCGGCTAGATTGAGTGGTTTCAGCTGACTGAAGAGTTTTGAAGTTGTGCTGAGTCAGTAGAAGAGGCATTAGAGGCAGGATCCATGGTTGGGAATGCGTCAGGCTCCTCAGGAGTGGGTACCAGTGTTGTCTTGGCCAGTCTGGAGCAATGAGAATCATCTTTGGTTTGTCTGCTCTGGCTTTTAATAGAAGTTTGGCCAGCAGTGGAAGAGGTGGAAAGGCATAAACCGTCATTGTTGTCCAACTGAAAGAGTGCGTCCACTTTCCAGGCCTGTGGATGAAAGGTCCTTGAGCAGAATTTTGTCAATTGGTAATTTCTGTGGGTGGCAAAGAGATCTATGTCTGGCCTTCCCCATGCTTGAATTATCATTGTAAAACCTTGAGGATGCAACTTCCATTCATGTGGATTTGTCATATTTCTGCTCAGGTTGTCTGCCAGTGTGTTTTCCTTCCCTGGCAGGAATTGTGCTTGGTTGGATTTGCAATTCCAGAGCCGTGTTCCAAAGGGACATGGCTAGTCTGCACAGGGGATATGAATGAGTTCCTCCCTGTTTGTTTATGTACCACATCACTGTGGTGTTGTCTGTTCTTATCAATAGCTGGCCTGGATGCAGTAGGTCTTTGAAAGCCATAATAGCATTTATTACTTGCTAGCATTTCCTTTTGATTGATGTGTAGGTGCTTTTCTTTTTGTGACCATTTGCCCTGAATGCACCGATCTGTCATGTGCATCCCCCAGGCGTAGTCCGAGGCGTCTGTTGTGATGACTTGATTTGTTTCAGGCTTGCAGAATGGGAGACCTATGTTTCTTTGGCATGCTTGAGCCCACCACAGAAATTCCTTTTGAAGACATGGAATCAGTGGTATGATTGTTTCCAAACTGTGGCTGTGTTGAGACCATACGTTTTTTAGGTACTACTGAAGTTTCCTCATATGCAGCTTTGCACATGGGATTAGCAGGATGCAAGATGCCATGAATCCCAGAGCCTGCAGGATTTTCCTTGCAGTCAGCCTGGTGAAGGTTGCCAGTTTTCTGAAGTATTGAGTTAATTGCCCTTGTTTCTCTGGCGTGAAGTAGGCCATCTGGGTGTTTGTATCCAAGCTGGCACCCAGGAAAATTATTGTTTGAGAGGGTATTAGTCTTGACTTCTTTTTGTTGACTGTGTATCCCAGAGATTTCAACAACATTACAAACGCCAGGTGTTTCAGAAGAGTGTGTTTGCTGTCCGCTTGGATCAGGCAGTCGTCCAGATATGGGTATATTCGTATCTCTTGAATTCTGCAGAAGGCAATTACTGATGCCAGGCATTTCGTGAACACACTGGGCGCAGTAGATAAACCAAAGGGCAATGCAGATAATTGATAATGGGATGAACCTGCAAGAAATCTGAGGTATCTTCTGCAATCTTGTCTGATTGGGACATGCAGGTATGCCTCCCTGAGGTCCAATGTCACCAGCCAAGACTCCTTGCCCAGCATGGGAAGAAGCTGCTGTAATGTGAGCATCTTGAACTTTGGTACGAGTAAATATGTGTTTAGGATGGATAGGTCCAAAATAGGTCTCCAATCTTTGCCCTTCCTTGGTACCAGGAATAGTCTGGAATAAAAACATTGAACCTGTTCTTGTGCAGGTACCTCTTGAATAGCTTTCATGTCCATGAGATCTGAAATTTGTTTTTGTGCCTCTGCCCTTTGATTGTGTGGCAGGTTTGGCATGCCTCTCATTTTTGGAAGGGTGTGAAAGTGGAATCTGTAGCCTCTGTCTATAATGTCCAGGATCCATTTGTCTTTTGTGACAATATGCCAATTTTTCAAAAAAAAAAAATGCCAGTTTCCGCCTAAAGGTGCTGCCATTTGAGCCTTGCTTGGCATGCAAAGGGGAAAGTCATTGGGTCTGCTTTCTGAATGGCTGTGAACTATCCTCACCCCCTCTTGGTGTAGGTGTGGTGTTTGCCATTGTCTGCCTCTAAATGATCCTTGAGATTGCCCTCTACCTCTCGGGCGCCTGTATCTACCTCTTTGAGGTCTGTCTGTGGCTGGAAAGGACCAATTTTTTGAAGGCCAATTTCTACTGAAACGTGGCGGTTGTACCTGTAGGAAATCTTTCACTGTTTGCATTGATTTTGCCTTTTCCTCCATTTTCTTTAATACCTCCTCAGCTTTAACACCAAACAATACATCTTTTTGAAGAGGTGCATCTAGTAATTTAGCTTTGAGCCAAGCATGTCTACGTATGACTGATCCTGTAACAGCAGCTCTACAAGAGGCCTCTAAAGCATCAAAACCACATTGCAAGGTATGTTTACCCACTTGCTCTGCACTATGCAACAAATCCTGCAACTCCTTCAAGTCTGGTTTTTCAGGTTGTGACATTTTGCTTTTCAACTGAGAACAAAAACTGTTGATACTTTAACATACGGAACTGACAGTTTAATGCCCTCATGGTTAAAGTGGCCGAGGTGTATACCTTTTTCCCCCACCTTTCTAAAGCTCTGGAATCTCTCTCTGAAGGTAATGGATTTTTGGCAGTGGAAGCCTTAATTCCCTTGGGACCCTGTGAAATAGTTTCTGGGTCAGCCGCATGGCTTTTGTATAGGAATTGGTGTGAATCAGGCACCCGGTAATACCAGTCAGGCTTGACTGGGGCTGGAGGTAAGGAATCTGGGTTAAGGCTGGCCTCTGAATACACATCATCTAATATGTTGAAGACAGGAGGTATAGCCAGAGGCCTGTGCTGATGGAGCAAGAGGAAATCCCCGAGCCTTTTCTTGGAGTCTGAGTACTCTTGGCCTTCCCAGTGGAAGTGTTCCCTCAAGGTATGCAAGGTTTCCCCAAAAGAGTAATCCTCAGGGGGGGGAGACAGAGGGAATGGACTCCTCTGCATCAGAATCTTCGAAAGGGGAGTAAGAATGTTCCTGGTCCTCAGAATGCTCTGAAGTAATGGAGGCCTGGTCCGAGGAAAGGTATTCTTCCTCCACTCTGGGCCTTTTGTCCGGGGGGGGGGGTTGAGAACCCCTGATAAGAGTAATCAAATCCTCAGCCATTTTGAGCATCTGCTTTTTAGGCATGGGGCCTTGAGAGGGGCCCTGTGGAGCTTGTCTTTTAGAATGCATGGCTGCTTTAGATTTAGTGTAAGCCTTAATGGAAAAAAGAAGAAGGCCTGAAGACACCATGAGAGGTGGCAGGCCTGTCTGAACTCTGAGTTTCCCCTCCAAGAGTAACTTCGGTATCTGTAGTCGGGGTGTGGGCCGAAGAGCCTGCGACCTCGGGCACAGAAGACACTGCTAATGAAGTGTCATCGGTAGTCAGGGGCTGCGTAGGCGCCTCGCTGAGAACCGGAGCGCATGCAGTCGGCTTTAGCGTGGTGTCGGTAGAAGTCGTGGACCTCGTATGTCGGTCCTTATCTTTACGTCGTTTACTCAAAATTGGAGTCTGAGTATCCAACGACATGTTGTAGTTAAACTTTTTGCCAAAATAGTGTTGGGCGAACTCTGCCCGATGCTTAATAGTGCGTCTGTTGAATGTAGCACAAAAATGACAGGCCAAGACGTCGTGGTCTGGGCCTAAGCAAGGTATACAGAGGGAATGGAAATCCTTATGCGGTATTTGCTTCCCACATGAAATGCAATTATTAACTTTGTCTGACATCGGTCTGAGGCAAGAAAAGTTTCCCCAACAGGGTACTTAGCTTTCTAGAAGTCTTCGGTTGAAAAATATTCGTAATCTCAGGCGCTGGCCGACCGGCACTTGCGAACTGCTTCTGCTTTGGGCACCGCGCGGCAAGAAAGACTGAAGAAAATGGTGTCGGCTGGTTCTTTTATACCCCTGTCACACTGACGTCAGGGAAGGAGCGACGACAACTGACGCCAG
This sequence comes from Protopterus annectens, assembly GCF_019279795.1. Classification (NCBI taxonomy): domain Eukaryota; kingdom Metazoa; phylum Chordata; order Ceratodontiformes; family Protopteridae; genus Protopterus; species Protopterus annectens. The sequence goes on along the minus strand of NC_056743.1, from coordinate 366,397,778 downwards.
ACCTAGACTTTGGAATTCGGCCAACCGAGGACCCGCCTGACAGCAGGAGAACCCATCTGTTATGACTGCAGCTGTATGCACAATGAACATCTGGTTTTCCATGATGGGTATAGCAAAAACGAATGCAATGTCCTATCCATTTGGAAATGGTTTGTTTTGATATAGCCTTCCCTTGTGAAGCTGTAGCATAGGATACAAAGAGCTGGTCAGATTTTCTGAAAGCCTTAGTTTTATCCAAGTAGTAACGAAGTTGCCTGTGAATGTCCAAGGAATGCAGGAGTCTTTCTCCTTTGTTCTGTGGATTTGGGAAGAAGGTGGGTAAGTGGATGGTTTGATTTAAAGCCACACTGGAAACCACCTTAGGCATGAAGGAAGGATTAGTTCGTAGAGAAACTCTGTCTTGTTGGAAAATGAGGAAAAGTTCCACTGCCATTAGTGCCTGCAGCTCTGAGACTCTTCTAGATGAAGTTATTGCTAGCAGCAGGGCAGTCTTCCATGATAGGAACTGTAGATCTGCAGAGAAAGCTGGTTCAAAGGGAGGTCCCATGTTGGTGTAGGTGCTCTCCTGGGGGGCCTAATGTTTTTTGCCCCTCTGAGGAACTGCCTTAGAAGTGGATGTGAAAATAAGGGTGGATCCGTGTTGTAGTGGGCTGAAATAGCTGATGCATGGATTTTAATGGAAGAAAAAGAAAGTCCTTTGTGCAACATCTCAGTTAAATACTGTAGAATGTGAGGCATGTGAGGCTGAATTGTGTTTTGGCCTTTAGCTTGGTTCCAGGCACAAAACCTTTTCCATTTGTCAGAATAAGCCTTCCTGGTGCTTGGCCTCCTATCTTCCAGAATAACATCCATAACTGCTTGGGAAAGAGGAGCTGGCTGGATGCTTAGGTGATTTGCCATGCAGCCAGATTTAAGGTTTTGAGCTGGCTGCGAAGAAACGGATTGTTTTGCTGTGTGAGCAAATGGGTGACTTGTGGTAAAATCCAAGGTGGGCCCTGGGCCATATTCCTCAATGGTGGGTACCAGTGCTGGCGTGGCCAGTCTGGGGCTATGAGCATCAGTCGTGGTCTCTCCTTTCTGACTTTCAGAAGCACCTTTGTGAGGAGAGGCAATGGAGGGAAGGCATATACTGTCAGGTTTTTCCAACTGAATGAGAGTGCGTCCACTTTCCAAGCTTGATGGTGAAGTGTCCTTGTACAAAATTTTGTTAGTTGATAGTTTTGACGACTGGCAAACAGGTCTATGTCTGGAAGGCCCCATTTTTGAGTTATCATTGCAAATACTTGTGGATCCAGTTTCCACTCGTGGGGATTCATGATGTTTCTGCTGAGGTCGTCTGCCAATGTGTTCTTCTTTCCTGGCAAGAATTGAGCTTGTAACTGAACTTGGTAACCCAGAGCTGTGTTCCACAAGGTCATTGCTTGCCTGCATAGAGGGTAGGAGTGTGTACCCCCTTGTTTGTTTATGTACCACATTACTATAGTGTTGTCCGTCCTTATTGTAAGTTGTCCTGGATGTAACAGATTCTTGAAGGCTGTCAGAGCATTCTGTACAGCTAGCATCTCTTTTTGATTGATGTGCAGATTCCTTTGATCTGCAGTCCATACGTCTTGAAAGCACTGTCCTGCCATGTGTGCCCCCCAGGCGTAGTCTGACGCATCTGCTGTCAGTTTGCCTGGCTGGGGGCAAGGTGAAAGGCTGACCCTTGTTGAGGTGACATGCCTGTGACCACCACAGAAACTCCTGTTGTAGGCAGGGAATGAGAGATATCATTGTGTCCAAGCTGTGGCTGTGTTGAGACCATACGCTTTTTAGGTACCACTGTAATTTCCTCATATGCAGCTTTGCAAATGGTATTAGTAGTATGCAAGATGCCATGAAGCCCAAGGCCTGCAGAATTTTTCTTGCAGGTAGTTGGGTCTTTGTTGCCATTGTTTTGAAATATTGAGTCAGTTGTAGTTTGTCTGGCGTCAGATAAGCCTTCTGGGCCGTTGTATTCAAGCTGGCACCCAGGAATGTCATATTTTGTGAGGGTACTAGTTTTGATTTCTTTTCATTTACTGTGTACCCAAGGCAACTTAGATGTTTTACAAAAGCCAGATGTTGTAAGAGGATGTCCTTGCTTTCTGCTTGGATGAGGCAGTCTTCCAGGTATGGGTATACTTGAATTCCTCTTTGTCTGCAGTATGCAATTACTGGTGCCTTGAATTTTGTGAAGACCCTAGGCACAGTAGATAAGCCAAAGGGCAGTGCAGAGAATTGGTAATGCATTGAACCTGCAATGAAACGGAGGTATCTTCTGCAACTTTGTCTGATAGGGACATGCAGGTATGCCTCCTTGAGGTCCAACGTTACTAGCCATGCTTCCTTGCCCAAAATGGGAAGAAGCTGCTGTAGTGTTAGCATCTTGAATTTGGGTACTTGTAAGAAGGTGTTTAGAATTGATAGGTCCAGAATTGGTCTCCAGGCATTGTCCTTTCTGGGGACTAGAAAGAGTCTCGAGTAAAATCCTTGGCCTTGCTCCCGTGTAGGTACCAGTTGAATGGCTCTCATGTCCATGAGAGCTGTAATTTGTTTTTGTGCCTCTGCCCATTGATTTTGTGGCAGGTTTGGCATTCCTCTTTTCATTGGCAAGGTGTGGAAATGGAATCTGTATCCTCGTAAAATTATGTCTAGGACCCATTTGTCCTTTGTGACAATGTGCCAGTTGTCTGAAAAAAGTGCGAGTTTTCCTCCCAAGGGGCCTGCCAAGAGAGTGTTGCTTGGCCAGATGAGGTGCAAGTCACTGAGTTTGCCTTCTGATAGTTTGGGACCTGTCTTCTCCTCCCCTTCTGTGTTGCAGTGCCCCATTGGCGAGGTTTGTACTGGGCTTGTGGTTGTCCTCTGCCTCTTGGACGTCTGTATTTACCCCTCTGTGGTCTGTCAGTAGATGGAAAGGACCAATTTTTTGTTGGCCAATTTCTGCTGAAGCGAGGGGGCTGTACCTGTAGGAAATCTTTGACTGTCTGCATAGATTTTGCCTTATCCTCCATTTTCTTTAAGACTACTTCTGCTTTAACTCCAAAAAGAACATCCTACTGTAAGAGAGCATCTAGAAGCTTTGCTTTAACATGATCAGGCAGAGTTTGATCCTTTAACCAAGCATGCCTACGTATAACAGACCCAGTGACAGCTGCTCTGCAGGAAGCCTCCAAAGAATCAAACCCACATTGTAAAGTATGTTTGCCCACCTGTTCAGTTGCATGCAACAGATCCTGCATTTATTTCAATTCAGACTGTTGAGGGAGTGTGCTCATTCTTTGTTTTAACTGAGAGATAAGAAATTGCTGATACTTTAGCATGTGACATTGGCAACTTAGTGCCCTCATAGCTAGAGTGGCTGAGGTGTAAACCTTTTTCCCCCACCTGTCTAGTGCTCTGGAGTCCGTTTCAGAGGGTACAGGATTTTGTGCCATAGAAGGCTTAGCCCCTTTGGGACCCTGGGAGATGGTCTCTGGATCAGCAACAGGGCTTTTATAAAGAAATTTGTGGGAATCAGGCACTCTATAGTCTGTCAGGTTTGGCCGGAGCAGGAGGTAGAGAGTCTGGGTTCAAACTGGATTCGAAGTAAACAACATCCACAATGTCTAAAACTGGGGGGATGGCAAGTGGCCTGTGCTGGGGGAGTAAAAGAAACTCTCTGAGCCTTTTCTTTGAGTCAGAGTAGTCCTGACCTTCCCAGTGAAAATGTTCCCTCATAGTGTGTAAAGTTTCCCCAAAGGAGTAGTCTTCAGGAGGAGAAGCTGATGGAATGGAATCCTCAGCATCAGAATCTTCATAAGGGGAGAAGGAGTAATCTTGGTCCTCTGAGGAGCCTGAGGAAATGGACACTTGTTCAGAGGATGCATAATCTTCCTCTTGTCTAGGCCTTTTGTCAGGAGGGGGTTGGGAACCCCTGATTAAAGAGATCAAATCTTCAGCCATTTTGTGCATCTGTTACTTAGGCATGGGGCCTTGAACAGGGGACTGAAGTGCAGTCATTTTAGGTTTAATAGGAGTCTTCGTCTTAGGATACGTTTTAATGGTGAGTGTCGACGGTCGGAAACGCCTTCAGAAACCGAAGGTGTTTCTGCAGCACCAACATCTTTTTCAGCAGTGTCGTCGGTAGGGGCTGAACAAAATGGCTGCGTCGGCCTGGTACTTTCTGCCAAAAGTTCCAAAGCGGTCTCGGGTTGTAGATCTGCAGTAGTTAGGGGCTGCGTCGGAGCCTCACTGAAGACCAGAGACCGGACCAGCCGAGGCCTCTGAGTCTGGCTTGGGTCTAGGCTCCCTGTCCTTATCCTTGCATTTTTTGTGCACGCCGGTAGTTGGTTGCTCCGATGGCATAGTGTAGTTAAATTTTCTACCGAATTAGTGTCATGCGAAATCAAAGCGTCTTTTTATAGTACGCTTATTAAACCTAGCACAAAAATGACTAGTGACGTCATGGTCTGGGCCTAGGCAAGGTATGCAATAAGAATGAAAATCCTTATGAGGTATTTGCTTCCCACAAGAAATACAATTGTTAACTTTTTCTGACATCGGTCTGAGGCAAGAAAAGTTTCAACGGGTACTTAGCTTTATTGAAGACTTCGGTCTGAAATTAGAGTTCGAAAATCTCAGGAGTCGGCCGACCGGCACTTGCGAACTGCTTCTGCTTCGGGCACCACACGGCAAGAAAGACAGAAGAAAATGGAGTCGGATGCATTATATATACCCCTGGCGCACTGATGTCAGGAAAGAAGCGACAGCAACCGACGCCGGGCCAAGACTTTGGAATTCCGGCCGACTGCGGGACCGCCTGATGACAGGATAACCCAAGTGTGATGACTGCAGCAGGGTAACATGATGAACATCGAAGGCAGCATTTCTCGGTCACCCACGTCCCCCGGAATCTTTTTTAAAGTTTTTTTGTCTATCCTTCTAACATGTCGAGGGATCAGTTGCTAGTGTCCTCTCCTGCTCAGGTGGTGAACCTGGGAATATTGAGGCAATGCTACAATTGCCTCATGTACACAGACAACCCTCTCCTCCTCCCACAAAACACAAATACATGCGAGAGATGCAACTATACGGCCAAACTGGAGGCTGAGATCTCTCAACATAGGACTGGCAAGACCAGTCAGGAGGAGAAGGTTACCACACACACTATAGACCCAGTCTCACATAGTACCATTACAACCTCAAATCATACACATAAACACACAAAGACATACTGAGGCTCTGATCAAAATCTACCAAAACAGCAGAGGCCACCAAAGCAGACACCCAAACAACCACCACCTCAGAACACAACACCTGCAACACATAGACCTCACAGTCAGAGTGTCAAACAGTCACAGCCCTTAAGGCCAAACACAATGCCAGACACACTAGTCATTGGTGATTCCATAGTCAAACACACTGACGTCCCGCTCACCAGACTGAGTAAGGAGAAGGTCACAGTAAGCTGCCTGTCGGGCGCTAGAATCCGCCACATAACGCAAGCACTCAGGTCTCTCAACAGCAGGTACAAATATGACTGAGTCATTGTCCACGCTGGTGTAAACGACCCGAGACGTACCTCCTTCGACTACATGAAAAGAGACATTGAGGAGCTCTCTGATTATGTAGCCCAGGCAGGTATGACCCTGACCTTGAGCAGTATCCTACCTTCACCAAGAATGATGCCACAATACAGAGATAAGATGATCAGCTTTAACAATTGGCTTAAACACTGGTGTCATTCAAAGGGGATCCAGTGTCTGTCTGCCTGGGATGACATGCTGGACAAGCCACGCTGCAAGGGACGGCTTGCACCTGTCACCCTGGGATTCGGATATTGGCAAAGGCTCTTGCCACCCCATAGTGCCTTTTTAGGCAAGGCTCAAATTCTAAACTTACCACCCTAGAACACAAAAAGGAAAAAACTAAGGGTAATGCTGCTCAATGCCAGAAGTCTAAATCTCAAAATGCACGCTCGAGGCCCTTCTCAGTATGGAGAACATCGATGTCTGTGCTGTGACAGAAACCTGGTTCAAGGCTCCTGAGAGCACCCCAGCTATCAGGTTTTACCTCATATCATGCGTTCCGCCCCAAAATCCGGACAATACCAAGAAAGGAGGGGGTATCCATATTCATCAAGGACACCCACACCTCAAGACTGGTGGCAACGCACGATGCATCGGAGACCATCCAGGTGCAATTAACCATAGGCAAGACTGCTCTGCAAATTGTAGCATGTTACAGGCCACCCTCACAAACTCAGGAACCTCACATGGCCTTCCTGAAAACACTAGAGGGATAAATGTATCACCAAACACCATCATACTAGGTGACTTCAATTACCCTAATATAGACTGGGAACACTACTCAAGCCCAAACACCCTAGCCCAAAAGTTCCTGGAATTCATAAACTCAAATGCCATGGAACAACTAGTCACCATCCCCACAAGAGGAGATAACATACTTGATCTCATCATCACGAACATGGGAGCACAATGTTCAACACCAGAAGTATACCCCTCACTGGTGAGATCAGATCACAAACTAATCTCGCTGGAGGTCCTCATCCCACCCCCACCTGAAATAAAAAAGACCACAGTAAAGAACTTCTCAAAAGCAGACTTCACACTTCTAAAGACTAGTGTGGTCTCCTTTAAGGCCCCCGAGCTGGCGGAAAACAGTACTCAAGCCGATGAATCACTTACAAATGCCTTCTACCAGCACCTGCAGGACTGCATGGATAAGGCAATCCCAAGCAAAACAAAGACTCTTTGTACCAAAGGCAAGCATCCAGTCTGGTGGACCCCAGCCATAAACAAACTCTACAACAAAAGGAGGAAGCTACTACAAGATAGAGCAAAATCCTTAAAAGGTAAAACACCCTTGATCACTATAAGTAAAAAACTAAGAGCTCTCATAAAATCATCCAAAGCAAATTTCGAGAGAAAAATAGCTAAAGACTCAAAAGACAATCATAAGACCTTCTTTAGCTATGTTAGAAACCTGGGAGGAAACTCCCAGATATGCTCAGAACTAGTTCAAAATGATGTGAAGATTACTGATCCTACAGACATTGCCAACATACTGGCTGACAGGTTCAGTGCAAACTTCCCTCCCCCAAAAGGAGAGATATCTATACCAAATGATTGCAGCCACCCAAACATCTCCAGCGCCCAAGTGAAAACTGCTCTGTCCAAAGCAATAAACACAGCATCCATGGGACCTGATGGTGTCCCCGGCTGTGTGCTCCACGAACTCAATGAGGAATTAAACCCACAGCTAGGACAGCTGTTTAATCAAAGTCTTACCTCGGGATACATCCAGGAGTGGCACTGCAACTGTGGTCCCACTGCACAAAGGCGGTGCCTCCACCGACCCTGGAAATTACCGCCCATTAGCCTGACAAGCCTTATCTGCAAAGCCATGGAGAGGATCATAATGGACCTCATAAATAAAGACATAGGGAATTTGCAGACTTTGGATCCAACCCAGTTTGGCTTTGTCAAAGGCAGATCATGCCTTTTAAACTTGGTTGACTTTTTTCGAAACAGTCACCAAAGCCATTGATGAGGGAAAGGCAATCCATACAGCCTACCTCGATCTGGCTAAGGCCTTGATACAATACCCCACTGGTATCATTGAAAAACTCATCAGCTTAAATGTTAACCCATACATCACAAGATGGGTTGCAAACTGGCTGAGTGACAGAACCCACAGGGTCAGAGTTGCTGGCGCCATGTCAGACTCAAAGCCTGTCACAAGTGGTGTCCCACAGGGCTCAGTCCTGGGCCCACTCTTGTTTGGCATCTACTTTTCCAGTACAAGCAAACACAGGAGGGTTATGGCTGACAAAGTTTGCAGATGACTGCAAACTGGGCGCCATAGTAGAAAAAGTACAGTTTTGTACCTACCATAAATGTAGATGTCGAACTGGATAGCATCTGCAGTCATAACAACTGGGTTGTGCATCAGCCGGCGCCATTTTTCTCAGTTTCTTGCCCCCCATGCCAGTAGCCCTCTTTGAAGGCTAAAATTTGGATAGATGCCAATGTTTCCAAAAGATAGAGGTAAACACAAAAATAAGCATGTATGTACATATATACAAACAAATAAAAGACTCCCCACCAGCTAGCTATTGACTGCAGATGCTATCCAGTTCGGACATCTACATTTATGGTAGGTACAAAACTGTACTATGTCCTTTAGGATCCCTTGCAGTACAGCAGTGGCAAACCCTGCAATTATAATGCTTGGCAAATGTTAGAATGAGGTCTTATGTTCTGTGGAATTGGTTTTCCATGGAAGGAGTAACAGAATCGTATGCAATTCCTATCCCATTTGGATTTGTCTGTTTGGAAATAGCTTTTCCTCTTCCTTCTGTTGCATAGGCAAAAAGTTGGTGTCAGTTTCTCTGCTTTTTTTTTGTTCTGTCCAAGTAGTAGTCTATGTATATCATCCATGTTATGCAGTATTCTCTTTCCCCTCTGTTTTGTGGGTGGGGAAAGAAGGTAGGTAGGTGGGTGCCTGGTTTAAGTTTTACCTGGATACCACCTTATAAATGTTGGTGGAAGATTAGGAAGGGTTGCACTGCCATTAAGGCTGTAGTTCTGAAACCCTCCTTGCTGAAGTATTTGCCAGTAGGAAAGTTTTTTTTTGAGACAGGTCTGTTGCTGCTGGTTCAAAGGGTGATAGTGTCAACTTTTTCTAACACAAAGTTTAAGTCCCAAGGTAATGGTGGTTTTCTTGGGAGGTTTTGCCTGAATGCAGAAGTTCGCCAGATACTCCAGAATGTTAGCATATATCTATGTTTGACATCTTTCCTCTTTTCCGCTCCAAATGACAAACCCCTCAGCAGTGGGTACCAGTGTTGTCTTGGCCAGTTCCCTTCCTTGATTTTTAGTAGTACTTTGTATCATCAAGGGAAGAGGTGGGAATGCATATGCTTGTTAGCCCTTCCAGCTGAAGGAGGATCCGAATTTCCATGCTAGTAAATATTGCCTGTAACTGGATGTGTGTAGCTGAGTGCCAGGGTCCAGAGCTCCAAGTCATTGCATAGGGGGGCTGTGTCCACAATCCTTGCATTTGTTGTCCAGCATGTGGCCCCCCATCTAGGGTCTGAAGCGCCTGTTGTGATGGTCTGGCTTGCTGACATCATCGAAAAAAGGGGGGTGGGTTTGACTGACATGCCTGAGCCCACCATAGGAAAGGAACTCTATTTTTGGAATGGAATTAGTGGGTTCTCTGTTGTGTGTGTGTTGTCTGTGTTGGGAAAGTTTTATGTTTAGGCTAGTTTTCTATACAGCCATGGTGGGAATGGGACCAAGATTATGCATAATGCCATATGAAGCCCAAGCACTGCAGTACTTTTCTTGCTTTTTGTTTTTTCAGTTTTTTAGGGGAGTTCTTAGTAAAGAGGAGTTCTTTTTTTTTTTCTGTTTCAGGGAATGCCATTTTGTTTTACTGTGTCCAATTGGGCCAAGAATGTCCTTGTTTGGGATGGTATCAGCCTTGACTTTTGAAATTGACTGTGTATCCCAGTGCTTTAGCAAGTAAATGACCCTTTTCTTTGTCTGTTGTCAGCTTGCTTGTAGAGTTATCTTGGCAGGCAGCCAGCAGTCAGCAGTGGATGGAATTTCGCTGAGAAGGATTTGTGCTGGCGACTCTGATGCCAGATAATGTAAAATACTCAGCATAGAGCATAAGCAGACTTTGCTGTAAGAATGCATGATCTAGATAGTGCTCTGAATCTGCCGCTGATCTGCTGTTGGTCTATTGGTGAGGTGCAGGAGCCAAGAAGAGATGCCAATCTAGAGTTACCAGCCACTTGCTTGCCCAGCATGAATTGGTGTACAACTTTTTCATTTTTAGTGGACACAGTCCTGATGTATTTAAGGTTCTGTGGTCGAGAATTGAGAATGGGTTCTTTAGGTTTCTTTGGAGCTAATAGATCTGAGTAGAACCCTTTTCCTGTTTACTGCTGTAGCACTCTTTCCACAGCTCTCATGTTTTTAACTTGGCTCATGCTTGTGTAATCCACTTGTCTTTGATTTGGAGGTAGATTTTTTGATTTTGTCTTTTGGTTTATTTCTAGAGGAGGATCTATTTGTTGTGTTGTAGGCGGATTTGTAATCCCCACTTTGTGTAGTTATGTAGGTAAAGGTTTGTAAAAATGCCTTGCCTTTTAAATAAAGTTAACTTTCCTCTGATATCTGTAGGCTGTTCCTTGTTCCCCTTGGTTTTTGCCTCTGGTTTGGTCTCTGTGGTTGTGTTGATGTAGTGGCAGTTTGTGTGTCTGTGCCTCTTTTGTTGCCTCCTTTTGGGGTTGAGGATTCAAGCAACCTGGCCCGCTTTCTTTCCTTTGGCCTTAATTTTTGTCCCTGCATTTTGACCATTTTTGAAGGCACCAAAGCTGGGATCTCATTGCAAAATCAACTGCTTTTATCTTTAACGTTTTGCAAGAAAGTTTTTTTTCTTCTTCCATTTTTTTTTTTTATCTTAGACACATTCATTAAACAACTTGCCTGCCTTATCACAGCAAGCTTCTATCCGCCCAGTAACCGCCAGCTTGACGACAGGCTTTTTTAGCAACTGCCACATAGTTTTTAGCATTATGACCGCCATCATTTTTAGCCAGCCATGCCTTAAATAATATACAGCCAAAGTGCATCATAGCCACATTTTAAGGAATGGTTGCTAACCTATTTTATGTTATTTCAGCTTTTAAGTTGAAGTTTATTTTCAAGCTATAATCAGTGCTACTTATTGCTTTAAACTGAAGTGATTGGTTTTTAGTAATAAGAGAGTAACTGAAGGAGTGACCTTTTACTAGCTGAGAGTAAATCTGTCTAGCTTTTCCCTTTTGTGAAGGGTCTTCCAAGCCTTTTATCCCATGGTTTTTTTAGGATGGGGGTTGTTTATGGTAGGAAGGCAGGTATGGTGTTGAGTGTAATAGGGGGCGATGTAAAGGGGGGGCCTGTAAAAGGTGGTGGTGGGTATCTGGCACCCTGTAAAAGCTGAAATTAAGCATCATGCTGGGGGGCAGAGTCCACAGAGCACATCTGACACAGATATCCTTCAGAAGGGTCTCACAGAAGCGGATAACTGGTGCCAGAGCCACGGCCTAAAGTTAAATGCCAAAAATGCATAGTCATACCCTTCGAAAAACAAGGTTACCCCTAGCTACCAAATAGGTGGCAATCCACTGAGCACAGAAGAAGTTATCAGGGACCTGGGGACCCAGGTTGATAGTAGTCTGTCATTCGACACCCATGTAGCTAAAGTAGTTAGGAAGACCTTCTACATTGCCCACCTTATCATGAAGGGATTCTCATCTAGATCAAGGGAGGTCATAGTCTCCTTTACTCATCACTCATCAGACCAATGATTGAGTACAATGCCCCATTCGGAATGTATCTGACCAGACACTTGCAGCAGCTGGAGAGGCCACAAAAGTTCCTCACCAAAAGGATAAAGGGTCTCAAAATCTGTCCTATGCTGCCCGACTGAAAGAACTCCAGCTCTATTCAGTCGCCACCGCTTGCTCAGAGGTGACCTTTGCCTAACATACAAGGCCATGTCAAACCCAGATTTGATGAATATGCTTCACCTCAAAAATCTAGATCCATCAGAGCCACAAGGGCGGAGACTTAAACCTCGACACGGCTATTAATAGGACGTGCTGGAGGGATAGATTCATCACCCAAAGACTCCCTATGCTGTGGAACAAAATCCTGGTACATGTGAGGCAGAGCACCTCGCTGGCCTTGTTCAAGAGAAATCTTGACCAATGGATGGGAGATCGCAGATATACCCCAGGGATTACCTCAGTGTCACTGCTCGACAGAGGCACAGCAAAATAATGGGTATAGTTCCCCATACTAAAGGGGTGGCGTAAGCCACAAAACGATGGGCTAGGCTTGTAAATGCCCTCGGGCAGATAGCCTAGTATGAACCTATGAACCTAATAGCATAGTGCTCCTGCCTTCCTGGTGCCATAAAGTCTGTTCTTCAAATTTTCCCTTAGAACTATCCAGTTTTTTAGTTTTAGCACTCAAATCTGTTTCTTTGAGCTCAGCACATGTTCAGAACTCCTCGTAAGCACTAAATAAGCTACAAATTATTACAGCACTTAACTTTCCTCACTTGTCTAGAGGAAAACAGATTTTAGTACTTAATAAGCACCTATCCAGCCATGTCTAAGGGTCAGCTCCCGGTGTTTTCTCCTGTCTACTTGATGAATCTGGGCATCTTGGGGAAATGTAGCAATTGCCTCACGTACACAGACAACCCTCTACTCCTACCACCCAACACTACAACCTGTGAGAGATGCACTTACATAGCCAAACTGGAAGCAAAGCTCTCTTCACCCAAGACTGGACTAGACAGTCAAGAAGAGAAGGTAAACACTTACCCCACACCACACTCATTACATAGTCCCTCAAAACCTACACCACCAAAACACAAACACAGCACAACACAAAACGCGCACTTACATTCGCAGAGGCTCTCAAAAATCTGCTCAAGCAACAGAGACTACCAAAGCAGAAATGCATGCAACCTCCACTGCCCAACAAAACCCAAATGACACATAGCCCACAAACTCAGTGTGCCACTCAACCACAGCCCATACGGCATAACAACGTACCCAACACTCTAGTCATAGGTGACTCAAGTATACTGATGTTCCACTCACCAAGCTAAACAAGGAGAAAGTTACTGTCAGCTGCTTGTCAGGTGCCAGTATCCGCGACATAACGCACGCACTCAGGTCACTTCACAACAAGTACAAATATGACTCTGTCATTGTCCATGTTGGTGTGAATGACCAGAGACGTACCTCCCTGGACTACATGAAAAGAGTAATGGAGGAGCGCTCCGATCTTGTAGCCCAGGCAGGGATGACCCTAGCCCTGAGTAGCACCCTGCCATCACCCAGAATGATACCAAAGTACAACGACAAAATGATTGACTTCAACAATTGGCTAAGCTTCTGGTGTCATTCTAAGGGGATCCAGTATCTGCCTGCCTGGGATGACATGATCGACAGACCACAATGCTTTGCCAGAGATGGCCTGCACCTGTTGATTCCAGATACTGGCTAAGGCTCTTGCCATCCCTATAGTGCCTTTTTCAGGCAAGGTTCAAATGACAAATTCGCCAACGTAACACGTACAAGCAAGCAAATTCTGAGGGTAATGCTACTCAATGCTAGAAGTCTAAACCTTAAAATGCATTCACTCGAGGCACTCCTTAAAATGGAGAACATCGACATCTGTGCAGTGACAGAGACCTGGTTAAAGGCACCAGAGAGCATCCCTGCATTACCAGGCTATAATTCATACCACACCTTTCGGCCACCTAACCTGGACCAAAACACTAAAGGTGGCGACGTGTCCATATTCATTAAGGATATCAACACCTCCAGGCTAGTTGCTCAGCATAATGCATCCGATATTATCCAAGAGCAACTAACTTTGGGCAAGACCGCAATCCAAATTGTAACTTGCTACAGATCCCCCACCATGCCCCAGGTTTCCCACTCCTCATTTCTTGATACACTGGAAAATATTAGGGTACAACCCAATACCCTAATAATGGGAGATTTCAACTACTCCGCCATTAACTGGGAAAACTACTCATGTACCAACTCTTGCTCAACGTTTTCTGGAATTCATAAATTCCAATGCCTTTGATCAACTTATCCACACCCCCACCAGGTGCAGCAATATCCTAGACCTGGTCATTACCAACATGGGCGACTGGTGTTCCATACCAGAGGTCAATTCCTCATTGGCCAGATTCGACCACAAGCTAATCAGCCTAGACATCCACATCCCGCCCCAACAACCCATTAGGGAAACCACCATAAAAAATTTCTCCAAAGCCAACTTCACGCTTCTTAAGACAGAAGTGGCAAACTTCACAACACCCATGCAAATGGACAATAGAGGTACGACTGCTGAATCATACACAAATGCACTTTATAAGCACTTACACGAGTGCATGGATCGTGCTTATCCCTAACAGAACCAAGATGCTATCCTCCAAAAAAAAGGATGCCAATCTGGTGGTCCCCTGCCATAAACAAACTCTACAACAGAAGAAAGAAACTGTTGCAAAAAAAAAGAGTAAAATCCCATGACTGGAAGAACTCCCTTGGTCAGCCTCAGTAAGAAGCTGAGATCCCGCATAAAATCCTCCAAAGCTAGTTATGAAAACTAGTCATTGATTCTAAAGACAACCATAAAGCATTCTATAGCTATGTCAAGAATCTCAATGGCAACACTCAGATCTGCTGAGTTACAGCACAATGGCACTGAATATACAGAACCAACTGATACTGCCAACATCCTGGCAGATAGGTTCAGTGCTAACTTTACCCCCCCCCCCCAACCTCCTAAAGGGCCCATCTCTATACCAGAAGAATGCAAAGTCCTTGTAATCACAGCTGCACAGGTAAAAACCACACTCTCCAAAGCCAAGAACAAAACATCCATGGGACCTGACAACATCCCTCAGGCGTTGTGCCCATTGAATGGCGGAAAGCTACAGTTATCCCACTCCCCAAAGGGGAGCCACCACAGACCCCGGGAACTACCGCCACAATAGCCTAACGAGTCTGGTCTGCAAGGCCATAGAACATATCATCATGGAACTTATAAACAGACATTGGTAATCTCCAAACTCTGGACCCCACCCAGTTTGGGTTTGTAAAAGGTGGTTCATGTCTCCTAAACCTGACTGACTTCTTTGAAGCAGTCACCAAAGCCACAGACAAGGGTAAGGTGGTTCACACAGCCTATCTAGATCTCGCCAAGGCTTTTGACACCATCCCCCACTCTGGAATTCTAGATAAACTCACTAAACTCTGTAAAAATCCCTGTGTCACAAGATGGGTTGCCAACTGGCTCACTGACAGCACCCACACTGTGAAAGTAGCAAACTCCAAATCCGACTTCAGACCAGTGACAAGTGGAGTACCACATGGTTCAGTCCTAGGTCCTCTCCTGTTTGGTATCTACTTTTCTGAAGTACAGGCCAACACAGAAGGTCTTTGGCTAACGAAGTTCGCAGATGACTGCAAACTGGGAGCCATAATTGAAACTCCTAACTAAGTGGACAGCCTACAAAAGGGCCTCACTGAGACAGATGCCTGGTGTCAAAGCCGTGGACTCATGCTCAATGCCAAAAAGTGCATTGTCATCCCCTTTGGTAAAAACTCAGTACCCATGAGCTACCACATAGGTGGTAGTCTACTTAACACTGAAAGTGTGATGAGACCTTGGGACACAGGTGGACAATAGTCTCTCCTTTGATAATCACAAAGTCAAAGTAGTTAGGAAATCCTTCTACGTGGCACACCTCATCACAAAAGGTTTCTAATCCAGGAAAAAGACGTCATTGTTCCCCCTCTACTCGTCACTCATTAGACCAATTACAGGGTACAATGCCCCTTTTGGTATATACCTCACAAGACATCTACAACAACTGGAAAGGCTGCAAAAATACCTCACAGAGAATTACTGGCCTCAAACAGATGCCCTATACAGACCATCTCAAAAAACTCCAGCTTTACTCCGTAGCATATCGCCTACTCAGAGGCGACCTCTGCCTAACTTACAAAGCTATGTCAAACCCTGAGCTGTTGGACAGCTACACAAAGAAATCCCAATCCCTCCAAGCTACACGCTCTAGGGACCTAAACATTGTCACCACAATAAACAGAGCATGCCGGAGGGATAGATTCCTGTCCCAGAGACTTCCTGTACTCTGGAACAAACTACCTATCTATATGAAACAAAGCTCTTCATTACCACTCTTCAAGAAAAATCTTGATGATTAAATGGGAAATAGGAAATTCATCTCGGGGATCACCTCTGTGGCTCTGCACGACAGGGGCACAGGAAAATAATTTTCTTGGGTGGCGAAAGCCAGGGTACCTTTTTGACTAGGCTTGTATAGGTCCTAGGGCCGATAGACTAGTATCTACCTATGAACTACATTACCCCCTCTCTCCCCATACTACACTATCAATCCCTGGGAAGGAAGGCAGCACAGCACCACATTACCCCTCTGCCCCCCCCCCGTACTACATTATCAACCACTGGGAAGGAAGGCAGCACAACACTACATCACCCCCTGTCTCTCCCCATACTACACTATCAATCCTTGGGAAGGAAGGCAGCACAGCACTACATTACCCCCTCTCTCCCCATACTACACTATCAATCCCCCAGAAGGAAGGCAACACAGCACTATATTACCCCCCTTCTCTCGGCATGTACTACGCTATCAGTCCTTAGGAAGGAAGGCAGCAAAGCACTACATTACCCCCTCTCTCCCCATACTACACTATGAACCCCCCCCCAGAAGGAAGGCAGCACAGCACCACATTACCCCCTCTCCCCCCGTACTACACTATCAATCCCCCCCAGAAGGAAGGCAGCACAGCACATTACCCCTCTCTCTCCATACTACACTATCAATCCCCCAGAAGGAAGGCAGCACAGCACTACATTACCCCCTCTCTCCCCATACTACACTATCAATACCCCCCAGAAGGAAGGCAGCACAGCACTACATTACCCCCCCCTCTCTCTCTCTGCCCGTACTACGCTATCAATCCTACATGACATTCGTATGAAAATAGGACAACTATTACAGTATAAATGATGCATATCCAATAGTTGATGTTGAACATTTAGAATGTGAAGGGGTGTATAGCAGCAGATCAACCATTTCCTTACGCTTTATACAAACTTTCATTACATTTCCTGAAAAAAAAAAACAGTACCTCTACTGGATCTCTGGTCATTTTTCATGTCACAGGCTCCCCAAGTTTGTTGACAATCTTTTCCATTTTGCTGCCTAATCATTCTGCTAAAATGTTTTATGCTCTGATGTTAAAGTTACTTATCAACTACCTAAAGTCATGCATATTATCCATATACTCTCATTTTCCCTTAAGCAGTCTGCAGTTGCTCCTCCTTTTGTTCCGAGAGATTCCCTCATTCTGCAGTATTGTATCCTTTTTCAGACAGTTGCTCCTCCTTTTGTTCTGAGAGATTCCCTCATTCTGCAGTATTTTATCCTTTGTCAGAGAGTTGCTTCTCCTTTTGTTCCGAGAGATTCCCTCATTCTGCAGTATTGTATCCTTTGTCAGACAGTTGCTCCTCCTTGTTCTCTGAGAGATTCCATTCTCTGCAGAGTTGCTTCTCCTTTTGTTCCGAGAGATTCCCTCATTCTGCAGTATTGTATCCTTTGTCAGACAGTTGCTCCTCCTTTTGTTCTGAGAGATTCCCTCATTCTGCAGTATTGTATCCTTTGTCAGACAGTTGCTCCTCCTTTTGTTCTGAGAGATTCCTTCATTCTGCAGTATTGTATCCTTTGTCAGAGAGTTGCTCCTCCTTTTGTTCTAAGAGATTCCCTCATTCTGCAGTATTTTATCCTTTGCCAGACAGTTGCTCCTCCTTTTGTTCTGAGAAATTCCCTCATTCTGCAGTATTTTATCCTTTGTCAGAGAGTTGCTCCTCCTTTTGTTCTAAGAGATTCCCTCATTCTGCAGTATTTTATCCTTTGCCAGACAGTTGCTCCTCCTTTTGTTCTGAGAAATTCCCTCATTCTGCAGTATTTTATCCTTTGTCAGACTTTACATTATTCCAGTTAATTCTTTCCAACTCTGCTATTTTTGCTCTACTTTTCAACTCCTTTTCATTTTAGCCCAGTCATTAAGCTATCTCTTTTGAAAAGTCTTCATTTATAACTCTCAATTAATATCCTCTATTCATTCCTTAAATTCCTTTTTAACAGGTAATTTACAAAGCATAGGCATCTCATTTTTAATTCATAACCCTGCCATTTTATTTTAATTTTATCAGTTCATGATCTGAGATACTTAATGGATGCGCATAGGTGTGTACTAAGCTAATGGCCCTGGAGCCTTTTACAAGCCTAGCCCACAGAATTACCCTGGCATCGACCTTAGCTCCCAGAGCCTCTGTCGAGTAGAATCACTGGAGTGCTCCCGGGGTGAATTTTCAATTAAATGCACATGCTTCTATGGAATATAAATTTCTATTTAGTCTAGCACAGTTACTGTACCTTGAGGAATACTATGCAAATTCTGAGTTCCTACTACAGGACTTCCATACCAAATATTGTCATATTTATTCAGAAACGTACCCTTTTGTTACATTTCTTGTCTAAGTACAGTTAAGACATTCCCATACTGCAAATCCAGTCCCTAGCCATAGACAATATTCTATACTGAAAGCAGAGTTATTTCTCCCAAAATTCTTAGCTCCATAATGGCAGTTTTTAATGGAATATCAAGATTTGCCATCATCATCAGTCTCCACTGCTTAGAGAGCCTTACCACCATAAATCTGCCATTACTGTCATTTGTTTTCCATTTCTATTATTGGATCCCCCCTTAGCAAAGAATAGTTGTGTAAAATAACTTACCATAACCATAGATGTCCTTTCTCTTCCATGTTGCAGTACTCTTACTGTGGGATCCTTCGCCTCAGGGACGTCAGCTCCTATACAAAAGCTTAAGCCTGGTTTGCTGCTAGTGCGTGGGACGTCATATGCAAGGCCATAAACCAGGGGCCTTAAATGTGACGTCTGCATGCACAGATCTCAGAACAGACTGCCCAGTTGGACAGTAGTCTAGGTAGTGCCAAATGGTGTCCTCTAGACAGGTGAAATGTAACTGGCCGCCCAGTGTGATCATAGTCTAGGTAGTGTCCTATGATGCCCCACAGACAGGTGAAAAGTACTGTAGGGGGACAGGTGGGAGGGAAGGAATACTGGAACATGAAAGGGAAGGACATCTATGGTTACGGTAAGATTTTACTCAACTATTCCATGTTCTTTTCTCATATTGCAGTATTCTTACTGTGGGAGAGCACCACAGTTTAAGGAGGAGGAAGGATAGAGGAAGATGTAGCGGACTCCAGAAATCCCTGCAGGATTGCCCTTGCAAATCCTGCTCTGGAGATATGGTCCAGTTTGCAATGTTTAGTAAAGGTATGTATTGAGGACCAGGTGCCTGCCTCAAGGATGACAGCTGTGTTTAGGCCTTTGAAGAAGGCCCCAAAAGAGGCTACTGCTCTAGCAGTGTGCCCTAACCCCCTGATGCAAGTGCTTTCCATGGTGGGAATAGCAAAAGCAGATAATTTTCCTAATCCAGCAGGAGTTTGTTAGGATACTGCTTTTCCCAGGGCCCTGATATGGAAGGACACAGAGCTGATTAGACTTTCTAATGGTCTTAGTATTGTCCAAATAGAGTCTTAGCTGCCTGTGGACATCAACGGAGTGCAGTATTCTCTCGGTGCCATTTTTGGGAGAGAGAAAGAAGGTGGGTAAAGTGAACAGACTGATTTAGTGACAGTTCATTGACCACTTTGGGTATGAAGGAGGGCTTGGTGTGCAAGGTCACCCTTTCTTTGTGGATGATAGTGTACGGAGAGGATGCTATGAGCGCCTGTAGCTCAGACCCTTCTGGCTGAGATAAGGGCTACCAATAGGACTGTTTTCCATGTGCACATCTGCAGGGATACAGACCTGGCTGGCTCGAAAGGGGCAAGTATAAGTGTTTCCAGGACATAAGGTCCCGGGGGGCGGGGATACACTTACTTGGTGGCCTAATGTGCAAGACCCCTTTTAAGAGTAGTTTAACAGCCAACCTGGAGAGTAGAGGAGGGTCCAAGGGTAAGCAGATAGAGATGGCAGTTAAGTTAACTTTCACTGAAGGGTATGAAAGGTCTAATTTTATCAGCTCACACACACAGGCTAAGACTAGAGGAACATCCACTTGAAAGGGGTCCATATGTCTTTGGAGACACCATTTAGAGAACCTTTCCCATTTGGAAATGTAGTACCTCCTGGACTCCTGCAGGATATATAGTACATTCGCAGTGTAGTGGTGTCTGAAGGGGACTAAAAGTTCATTACCCAGAGGGTTAAGCAAAACATCTCCAGGTGGATGAATGAGAGTTCCCGTCTGTTGTGTGAGCAGATCCACCTTGTGGGGCAACTTGTGGTGATAGCCCTTGGCGAGGGATTGAAGGGGGAACCAATACTGCCTTGGCCAATAGGGAGTTACCAGCAAGATTTTTGGCATGTCCCTCCTGAATTTCAGGAGGACTTTCTGAATGAGAGGAAAGGTATATGCATACATAAACAGTCCCTTCCACAAGATTGTGAAGGCGTCCACTTTCTAAGCTAGTGGGGAGGGAATCCTTGGCATAAAAGGTCTTCAATCGTCTGTTCTGGGGGGAGGCAAATAAATCTATTTGGGGTCTGCCCCATTAGTGGACCATGTCTAGGAATACTTCCCTGTGCAACATCCACTCATGATGCAGAGACAATGATTTACTGAGAACATCTGCTTGGTGGTTGTCCTGGGATGGAATACAGACCGCCTGCCTGATATGCTGTTCCAAGAGGCTAATGACCAAACTTGCATTGCTAGTCTGCAGAGTAGGTCAAGACCTGGTCCCACTTTGTTTGTTGATGTACCACATTACAGTGGTGCTGTCCATGAAGATTTGTAGGGGACCTGGTTGCAAGAGAGGGAGAAAGGTCTGCAAGGCTAGCTGAACTGCAGCCATCTCCCTTACATGGATATGTTTTCTCAGGAGGGATGGTTGCCATAGGGCTTGCACCTTGAGGCCATTAATGCTAGCTCCCCAGCCCAAATCTGAGTCATCTGTGTGCATGAATTGAGTTGATGTGGTGTGTTGGAGGGGGCAGGCCTGGGTTCAGTTGTATCTGCTGAATTTACCACTTCAGTTCAGCTTTTAACCATGGCAAGAAGGGTATCTGGTAGTCCAGTGAGTGGATGTGTTGGGACCACACATTCTTCAGATACCATTAACTTTCTCATGTACATCCTGACTAGTGGCAGCATAGGTATGGTGGCTGCTGTGAGGCCCAGTAGGCACATGAAATGTCTGGCTGACAAGCGGTCGACCTGGAGGTAGTACTGGAAGTGGTTGATCAGCCTTCATCAGGTCTCTCCATATCCTGCATCTCAGGAAGGTTTTGTCCTGTGCTGGGGAAAAGGATGATTTTGTGAGGCTGAGTGTGAATCCAAAACACTGGAGCAGAGACATGGAAAAAAAACAGGTGATTTTTGAGGGTGTCTTCCCCTTCTGCAAGGATGAGAATGTCATCTAGGTAGGGGTAGATTTGAATGCTTTGGTCCTGCAGTAGGCTATGGCTGGAGCTAGGCACTTGGTGAAGACCCTTGGTGCAGTGGATAAACCCAAAAGCAAGGCAGTAAACTGAAAGTGCAAATAGGGTCCAGCAAAACCTATGTAATTCCTGTGGTTTTGCTGTACGGGAATGTGGAGGTAAGCTTCCTTCAAGTCAAAAGTGGCCATGAAAGCCTTGGGTGGCAATAGTGGAAGCAGGTTTTGACGGGATAACATTCTGAATGAAGGGACTTTCAGAAAGAGGTTTAAGAAAGATAAATCCAGGATTGGCCTCCAAGGGCCATTCTTTTTTGGTACCAGGAATAACCTGGAGTAGAAACATTTTCCTTCTTGGGCTGGTGGAACAGGCTCTATGGTTCCCTGAACAAGGGCCCTGGATAATGTGAGGAATAAGGTGAAGTTGGCTCTTGAGTGGAAAGGGAATGCCCTGTGGTGTGGGTTTTTCCTGCCAAGACAGGAAATATCCTTTTTCCACTACTGTCAGGACCCAGTGGTCTGAGGTGGCTTCCTTCCAGTGGGGCAGACAGTGAAAGAGGCGGGATGGGAGAGGAAGGTGGTTGAGGCAATCACGCATTATTGTTATTTCTGTCCTGAAAGGGCTGCCTGTTGGCAGGCTGAGAAGGTACTGCCCTGGAGGGGGATTGTCTTCTGGTCCCTTTTCCATGTCTGGAAGATGGAACGGTGGCTGGGGCAGGGTATCTTCTGACGAAGGAGGTCTTTGCAGGATAATTTCTGTAAAATTTTGGTACTGGAGAGACCAGTAAGTGTTTTATATCTTAATTCCTTACTCTTCTCATATAGGCTCTTAAACAGGTCTGCATACTGCTTCCCAAACAGGAGTTTATTATCCAGGGGCGCATCCAAAATTTTAGATTTAAAGTCTTCAGGCAGTGGCTGGAGCCAAAGCCATGAGAATCTGCATAGCACAGATGTAGATGCACCAGATATAGCAGAGGCCTCTGCTGCATCATAACTGCATTTTACAGAATGCCTGGCAACCTGAGATGCCAGGGACAGTTTAAATGCCACATCTGTCTTGTTAGGGGACTCGGGCAAGGAGGACAGTAGGGGTGAAGCCTGTGATATCTAATCTAAGGCATATTTCACAATATGGGTCTGATAGTTAAGTGCCCTAAGTGCTAGAGTGGAACAAGTATAAATCTTCTTGCCCAGCCTGTCCATACCTTGCTATCCTTGTCTGAAGGCAAGAGTGATGAGGATGGAATAAGTCTTGACTGTTTGTCTGGAGCCACTGCTATCACAGCGGGGTCCGCCAAAAGGGGCTTTATGAGAAATTTGTGGTCGCCAGGGACCTTATAGAAATGATCAGGTCTCTTGGGAGCAGGTGGCTGAGTCAGGATTTTTGAGGCCGATGCGAATGCAACAAGGTATGTTGGAATCACCGGAATGATGGCTGATAAGGAGGGTGATTCAACCTGGAGCAGCTCAAATTACCTTTTTTGAACTTCTGTCATCTGGGGTGTATCCCATTTAAAATACTTCCTCATTTTTGTGGTAGTCTCTCTAAATGTAATGTCCTCAGGAGAAGAGTCTGCTGAAATGGAATCCTCATCTGGGGAGTAGTATTCTAAGGGGGAAGCTATATGGGATAAGTAACTTACTGATCTGAGGAGGAGGATGAGGCTTCTTTCTCCTGTGAGAGGGAGGGAAGGAAGGCTAGGGGCAGGTCTTGGGCTTAGTACAGGCAAGGTGGGCCAAGGAGGCTGAAGGCCTAAGGGCCATGAAGGCCTGCAGCAAAGACTGTGAAAAGGATTGCCAGTCTTGTTGTTCCTCTGAAGGAGCAGACAATTGCTTGGTCTGTTTGTCTCCTTTTTAAAGGAGTTGATTTAGTAAAAGCTGTGGGCCTAGTTTCAGGGATATGGCCTAGTGAGGAGGTATCTGGATCGTGGAAGGTAGTCTGGTGGAGTGTGATTACCTCTCAACTTCAGCAATAGCCAACGTCTGGATAGCCTCCGTGGACATGTCTACCAGTTCTTCGGAAGCAGCTTCCTCAAGGGTAGCCACCGAAGTAGACAGTTCTAACGGACGTCGCTCAACCCCTATATTGGCAGTTGGTGGGGCATCTGACAATGGAGGGGCAGAAGTGGTAGGCCTTGAAAAGTACAGTTTTGTACCTACCATAAATGTAGATGTTCGAAGATCCACACTGCTGCAGTCCTTACATATGGGTAGTCCGCTGTCCTCGGTCGGCCCGAATACCAAAGTATTAGGCTGACGTCGGTCATGGGCGCTCAGATCTGACATCAGAGCGTCAGGGTATAAAAGCGCATGACCAACGTCATATCCTCAGTCTTTTCTTGCCCCAGATGTCAGACGGCCCTAAAAAGAAAGGCCACAGCCCAAAAACATGATACCTCCCAAAAACATGCCCAACAACGACCATCACCCAAACCCTATAACCATGCCAAACTACAGAGGGGAAGGAGGGAGGGTAAATTGGACTGCAGCAATGTGGATCTTCGAACATCTACATTTATGGTAGGTACAAAACTGTACTATGTTCTTCATCTCACATTGCTGCAGTCCTTACATATGGGTAGAATCCCAAAGCAGAGGTAAAGGGAGGATGGCAAAATCATAAAGCAGTAGGGGCTGCTAAAATGCCCTGTAATATTGCAGTGGCAAATCCAGCCCTAGACTTAGAATAAAGAGGAAGGTGGTAATGCTTGGAAAAGTATGTACTGAACTCCAAGTGGCTGCTTCCAAAATATCTTTGTAGCTACCCCTTAGAAAGGCAGTAGAAGTGGCAGTAGCTCTAGTGGAATGAGGTCTGATTCCAGCCGGAACCTCCTTACCATGATGGGAATAACAGAAAGAAATACAAAACCCAATCCATTTAAAAATAGTTTGTTTTGAAACAGGTTTTCCCTGAGAACCCAAAGCAAAAGAAACAAACAACTGCTGAGACTGCCTGAACCCCTTGGTTCTGCTCAAATAATAACGTAACTGCCTGTGAATATCCAAAGTATGCAAAATCTTCTGCCCTTTATTTCGGGGTTTGCATAAAAAGTAGGCAAATGAATAGTTGGGTTCAAGGCCACACTAGAAACCACTTTAGGCATAAAGGTAGGATTAGTACGCAAAGATACCCTATCCTTATGAAAAATCAGGAAAGGTTCCACTGCCATAAGGGCCTGTAATTCAGAAACCCTTCTTGCAGAGGTAATGGCCAACAAAAAAGCAGTCTTCCATGATAAATACTTTAACTCGGCAGTAGCTGCAGGCTCAAAAGGTTGTAGAGTAAGCTTTTCCAACACAAAATTGAGATCCCAAGCAGGAGTAGGAGCTCTACGTGGGGGTCTTATGTTCTTTGCCCCTCTAAGAAATTGCTTAAACAAAGGATGGGAAAATAAAGGAGGGTCGCAGTCATAGTGAGCAGAAATGGCTGCAGCATGAACCTTTATCGAGGAGAAAGACAAACCCTTGTCCAATAACTCAGTAAGATATTGAAGAGAAACACTTAAATCAGGCTTGGAAACATCAAAGTCCTTCGCTTTGCTCCAAAGAAAAATCTCCTCCATTTATCAGCGTAAACTTTCCTTGTACTAGGCCTTCTGGCCTCCAAAATAACATTCAAAACTTGTTGTGGAAGCTGAGACCCTCCAGGGTCTAAAACAGAATATGCCAGGCTGTGAGATGCAGAGACTGAATCTTGACATTGAGGAAGTGATTGCCCTCCTGAGACAAAAGATGCGGAATCAAAGGCAGAGGCCATGGAGGCTCCTGTACTAAACTCCTCAGTAGTGGGTACCAGTGCTGTCGAGGCCAATCCGGCGCTATCAGAATCATGGATGGTTTGTCTATTCTGGCCTTCAGGAGTACCTTGGTAATGAGAGGCAGAGGTGGAAAGGCATAGACGTGAAGATTGCTCCAACTGAATGATACAGCATCCACCTTCCAAGCTGTGGGATGAAACATTTTTGTGCAAAACTTTGGCAACTGGTAATTTAGTGGAGAAGCGAACAGATCTATGTCTGGAGTCCCCCATAACACTGTCAACTTTTGAAACACATGAGGATCCAGTTTCCACTCGTGAGGATCCACAATTTGTCTGCTCAACACATCTGCTAAGGAGTTCTGTGCTCCTGGTAGAAACCTTGCCAGAAGATTGAGGTGTAAACTGAGAGCAGTCTCCCACAAAATCATCGCTTGCCTGCAAAGAGGGTACGAATGGGTTCCCCCTTGCTTGTTGATGTACCACATGACAGTAGTGTTGTCTGTTTGAATCAACACCTGTCCTGGGTGAAGTAAATCCTTGAAAGCCATCAATGCAAATTGGACTGCTAACATCTCCTTCAAGTTGATATGCAAATGTTGAAGTCTGACAGGCCACGTGTCTTGCACCCATTTTCCATTGAGGTGTGCTCCCCAAGCCTTGTCCGAGGCATCTGTCGTTAGAATCTGACTCGCCTCTGGTCGGGTCACAGAGAGTCCCTTGTTTAGGTGACATTCTTGAGCCCACCACAAAAATTCCTTCTGAATGCAAGGTATTATCTGAATGACAGTGTCTAGATCTTGGCAGTGTTATGTCCATACATTTTTGAGATACCATTGAAGCTTCCTCATATGCAGTTTGGCATTGGGAAGCACCAGAATACAAGATGCCATGAACCCCAAGGCTTGAAGGACTGTCCTTGCAGTCAGCCTGGACTGTAGAGACATTTGATGGAAATAAAGAGAAAGGCTTCTTTGTTTGTCCGGGGTCAAAAAGGCCATCTGGGAAGCTGTATTCAGTCTCACACCCAGAAAGCACATGTCCTGAGAGGGTACTAGACTGGACTTTGTTTCGTTCACAGAATACCCTAGGCATCTTAACACTACCATCACATACTGTAGATGATGAAGAAGTTAGTCTTTGTGTTGTGCAATAATTAGGCAATCGTCCAAATAAGGATAAATCTGTATTCCTCTTAACCTGAAAAAGGCTATCACTGGAGCCAGAACCTTTGTGAACACTCTGGGCGCAGTAGATAAGCCAAAGGGCAATGCAGAGAACTGATAATGTAAATTTCCAGCCCGAAAACGCAGGTACCTCCTGCAACTGGGCCTGATAGGAACATGAAGATAAGCCTCTTTGAGATCCAGAGTTACCATCCAGTGATCTTTTCCCAACAGAGGTAAAAGCTGTTGTAACGTCAGCATTTTGAACTTTGGAATGTCCAGATAAGTGTTGAGGATAGATAAATCCAAAATTGGTCTCCACGTGTCCCCTTTCTTTGGTACTAGAAACAGGCGAGAATAAAATCCTAGTCCCACTTCTGACAGAGGAACTGGCTGTATAGCTCCTATTTGAAGAAGTAAAGAAATCTGCTTGTGAGCCTCTATCCTTTGCCGAGGAGGAACGTCTGGCATGCCTTTGAAAGGAGGCAATGTATGGAAATAGAACTTGTAGCCTCGGTTTATAATGTCCAATACCCATTTGTCCTGGGTGACTAAAAGCCAGTTTTGCTTGAAGAGTGCTAACTTTCCTCCCAAAGGAGCTGCCAGGCAAGAAGAATCTGGCAGCTGAAAATGCAGGTCATTGGGCCTGTTTACGAAAGGACTGGCCCCTGCCCTCACCTGCAGACTGTGCAGGCGAACTCCAAGTTCTAGGCCTGAATGTACTGTGAGCTCTGCCCCTGCCAATCAGAAAGAAGGGTAGGTCCACCCCTTAGTAGGCCAATTTCTACTAAACTTTGGAGGTTGCACCTGCAAAAAATCTTTAACAGTCTGCATAGACTTAGCCTTGTCTTCCATTTTCTTCAAAACCGACTCCACAGGGGGACCAAACAAAACTTCAGACTGTAAAGGGGCATCCAGAATTCTAGTTTTAACATGCTCGGACAAATTCTGATCCTTAAGCCAGGCGTGCCTACGAAGAACTGAACCAGTGGCAGCCACCCTAGACGAGGCCTGTACAGCATCAAAACCACACTGCAAAGAATGCTTACCCACCTGTTCAGAGACATGTACTAAATCCTGCAATTCTTTACACTCTATGCCCTCTGCCAAAGCATCCACTTTAGATTTTAGCTGAGAAAGGAGGAAATTTTGATACTTCAACATATGAAACTGGCAATTTAAAGCCCTCATTGCTAAAGTAGAAGAGGTATACACCTTCTTACCCCATCTATCCAAAGCTCTAGCTTCCTTATCTAGAGGAACCAGATTCTTTACAACAGAGGCTCTAACACCCTTAGGCCCCTGACTAATAGTTTCTGGGTCCGCCCTAGGACTCATACAGATATTTATGAGCCTCAGGCACCCTGTAATATCTGTCCGGTTTAACTGGCGCAGGAGGCAAAGAATCTGGATTAAGGGAAGCCTCCGAGAAAACATCTTGAACAACATCCAAAACAGGAGGTATAGCCAAGGGTCTATGCTGTGGTACAAACAAGAATTCCCTAAGCCTCTTCCGTGAATCAGAGAAATCCTGTCCTTCCCACTTAAAATGCTCCCTCATGGAATGCAGAGTTTCTGAAAAAGAAAAATCCTCTGGAGGAGAAGCAGAAGGAGTGGAATCCTCTGCATCAGAATCCGAATAAGGAGGAAAATCTAGAATATCTTCAGCAGAAGACTCTGAGTCATCTGAGGCCTGATCCAAACTTTCCAACTCTGGCTCCACCCTAGGCCTCTTATCAGGAGGGGGCATAGAACCTCTAATTAAAGTAATCAAATCTTCTGCCATTTTAAGCATGTGCTTTTTAGGCACAGACCCTGAAGTACCTGAAGGGACACCAGAGGAAGGCAAAACAGACCTGCCCTTAGAAGAAGCCTTAGAAATAGAAGCAGAAGGCCTAACCACCTTAGGCATAGAAGGGAGAACAGTAACTTGAGAGGCCCCTTCAGCCTGACCTGACTCCTGGGAGGCCACATCCTGCAAAATCAAAGTTTCCCCCGAGACTCAACAGAAACTTCAGCCGGATCCACCTGCTCTACTGTAGCTTCTGCAGGACCGGCGTCCGAAACGGACGAATCAACCTGTCTAGGTTTCAAGGATTTGTCTTTGCGCTTCTGGAAGTGGCCGGAGGACCCGACGGCATATTATAATTACACCGCTTACCAAAGACTAACCTAGCACAATCTAACCTCCTTTTTATAGTGCGCTTATTAAACCTAGCACAAAACCGACACCAGACTACGTCGTGGTCCGGACCCAAACAAGGAATGCAAAGAGAGTGATAATCCCTATGCGGTATCCGTTTCCCACAAGAAATACAATTATTCACTTTTTCTGACATCCGGTAAATAACTGAGGCAAGAAAAAACAAAAATACTCTCCAACGGGGTACTTAGCCCAACTTGGTTTCGGTCTGAAACTCGGAATTCGAAAATCTCAGAACGCCGAACGGCACTTGCAACGCTGCTTCTGCATCGGACCATGCGGCAAAAAAGACTGAGGATATGACGTCGGTCATGCGCTTTTATACCCTGACGCTCTGATGTCAGATCTGAGTGCCCATGACCGACGTCAGCCTAATACTTTGGTATTCGGGCCGACCGAGGACAGCGGACTACCCATATGTAAGGACTGCAGCAATGTGAGATGAAGAACATCTTTGGCCTTCTTTCTTGGAGGTTCCCGCCTGGGTGATCGACTCCAGATCCATTCTTAATGCTAGCTTCTTTAGCCTCTGGTTCTGAAGATATAAATTGATGGCAGACAGATGGCTTCTGAGAGTTTTGGGAACAAACGACTGGCAGATGGTACAGGAGGTATGATCATGTTCCCGGCCTAAACAGAACAGCCAATGATCATGTGAGTCTCTATGCAGAATTTGATGTCCGCAGCTACATTTTCCCTTCCTAGCGGACATCGGCTAAGAACAGGCAACAACCTAAGTTCAAGCGAAAATAAGAATACCCCAACAGGTACTACTTAACGTCAGACATCTTGAAGAGGAGGAGCGAAGCAATCGATCTGACGTTTGACGGCTGCAGAAAAGTTCTGAGGTCTGTGCATGCAGGTGTCACATTTAAGGCTCGTGGTTTATGGCACTGTATGCAACATCCCATGCACTTGAAGCAACCAGCATAAGCTTTTGTATAGGAGCAAACGTTCAGGTCACTTGAGGCGGGGTATCCCACAGTAAGACTACTGCAACATGAGAAGAGTGTTACTCCCATCTTCATTTCTCCATAACATACTGCTGAATGTCCATCCTGAAATCCTTTGTCAGATTCACATGCTCATTTCTATCAGTAGCATACTTTAACAACAAATTCCTTGAGATCCTTGATTTGCATGCACCTGTTCGTTCAAAGAGAACCAAGGCAAAAACTGCGCCATGGCTTTCTATAGAGTCTAAACTCAAAATGACCCTTAGAAACAAAGCATGGGCTTTATGGCATTCTTCTAAAGACCCTCAAGATCACATTAAATACAGGCAATCCAGGAACGAAACCAAAAAATCAATTTTACAAGACAAAAAACAATACTACTGTAATTTACAGACAGTAAATCAAAATAACCCTCAGAAGTTTTGGGCAGGTTTAAATAATCTACTACATCCTGGACAAACTTCAACCCCAATCCCTGCTGCTACTATTGAAAAAACCCTGAAGATGTTTCTGATAGTTTTAACCAATTCTTTACTGAGACAATTCAAGCCCTAGCTAGCCAACTACCTCCTAGCTCCCCTGGTCCTGAAAGTAGCACCCCTAGAAACCTACTCGCGTTCAGCTTCCAACCAGTCGCCACTTCATTTATCTGTACCTTGATCAAAAAAATTAAAACCCACTACACTTTCTGCTGATCAACCCTTGCCGAGTACTTACAAAAATCAGC
This sequence comes from Protopterus annectens, assembly GCF_019279795.1. Classification (NCBI taxonomy): domain Eukaryota; kingdom Metazoa; phylum Chordata; order Ceratodontiformes; family Protopteridae; genus Protopterus; species Protopterus annectens. The sequence goes on along the minus strand of NC_056743.1, from coordinate 366,367,766 downwards.
TGATGCTATTGCTTACCCCATCTCAATACTAATCAATCAAACCATAGTAGAAGCTAAAATTCCCACCATCTGGAAAATATCCTATGTAATCCCACTTCACAAAGGAGGCAGCTATACTGAATTCTCCAATTATAGGCCAATAGCTATACTCTCTCCATTTGCAAAGATTATGGAAAAATGTATTCATAGACAACTCATGCACCACCTAATCCAGAATCGCCTTATGGCAGACGCTCAGCATGGCTTCCTTCCTCATCACAGCACTACTTCAGCCCTCCTAGCCTTTACCAACACCATAAACCATAATCACAACAATAATTATATATCCTCAGCCCTCTTTTTGGATCTTTCCAAGGCATTTGATATGGTTGATCACCAACTTTTAATCCACACCCTGCAAACATTCTGTCTAGATACTGGAGCCCTCCAATGGTTTCAATCCTACCTGAAAGGTCGACAGCAGGCTGTCCTCTGGCAGAACAAACTCTCTAACCTTCTACCTAACACCTTTGGAGTACCACAAGGCTCTATACTAGGGCCCTTGCTGTTCTCCATCTTCATTAACGACCTGTATACTGTCATCCCAAAAGTCAGCTGTATCCAATATGCTGATGACTCTACTCTGATTTGCTCAGCCACATCTCCAGTAGAGTTATGGTCAGCTACCCAGACCACCTTTAATACAATAGAAAACTGGCTTTCTGAACACCGTCTGATCCTAAATCCCAAAAAAACTAAAATGTTGTTATTTTCACCAACACGTAGGTCTACCGCTTTCACTTTTACCATAAAATCAAATGATGGCACAATAATCTCCCCTGACCCAACTACAAAACTATTAGGTGTCATCATAGACAATCTAAAATTTGACCTACATGTTAACCAAACTATCAAAACCATCAATAAAAAACTAGGGTCACTTTACAGAATAAAAGCCTTCCTAACCCCTCCAGCTAAAATTGCCATAGCTCGCTCTCACCTTCTTTCAACCCTTCTGTATGCATCCCCTCTACTCTCAAATTTAAACAAGACTGTCCTTAAACTCTTAATTTGCTACAACCACATTGCCAGGTTTGCCACTGGGCTGCCTTTTAGGACACATCATTGTATCAATCTAAATCAGCTTGGGTGGCTTGAACTACCCAGCCTAATCCAGTATAACCAACTGATTATGGCCTATAAAATCCTCTATAATCCGGACAATACTCCTGCACTTAAAAATATTATCACCCCCTATAACAATCCTAGACCGCTTCGATCCTCTAATAAACTACTAATTCAGACTAGCAAAATTAGTAACACAGCCGGTGATTCTCTCTCTGCAAACTCTGTAAGTAGATCCTGGAACTCACTTCCAGCTGATATTACCTTACTTTCCACCTTAGGTCATTTTAAAACTAGACTCAAACAACATTTGTCACTTAACTGGCTATGTCAATGTATCAAGCTTGGCTAACTCTCTCTAGAATGTGTAAAAATCTGTTAACCAGTTTACTGTGTAATTTAATTTAATCCTGACTTGTGCTCAGGATTAACTGTAACCTGTGGAACTTGTTTAACTTGCTTACTTATGTAATCTCTGTAAATAGTCTGTTTGTAATATGTAATGCTGGTATTATGTAATGCTGCCTCTGCTGAAAATGGACATGCATCCAGTCGGACTATCCTGGTCAACAAATGTAAAATAAAAATAAATAAATAAATAAATAAATAAAAACTAAACTTGCCTCCTATAGCATTGCTATTTACACACTATTTCTTAAAATGTAATAATCATGTACCTTTTGCTTATACCTGCAAGGCCATTCACATTCCATGGTAACATGGACAGAGCAGTCATTATGACAAAGTGATTAGTCACACCCATTATACATGGCAATTCTTTTTAAAGTGCATTTCCAACATTTGGCTTGCATGCACTCACTATTTGGCAGTCTGGTCTTGTATACAGTTACTTTTTCTTATCTCCATTTGAACCTATGTCACATTTTAAGACTTTCTGCATCAATGAAAAAAATAAATACATTTGTAGAACATTCATCCTCTTAACTCAAGAGCAGAAAAGACTATTAATTTCCAAGAAAGAAGTACATCCCCTCCAAACAGGTACAGCTGCTGAAAACCAACAGCTGCACCACAGGTATTACCTAAACTAAAATGTCAGTTAACCATGCTAAAGAGCATGTTACAGCCTGTGGTCCCACTTACACAGATAGTCATTTATTCCTTTATTTATATTCCCCTCCCATATGTGAAAAAACAGGTTGAATGCTTTCAAATAATATAAACTTTTCTAGGCCTAAGAAAAAGTGCACTAGTTTCCTTTAAATAGACTGAACTGTACACTTAACTATTAAAAGTATTAAAACATTAAGGTTTCTAGGGAGGCTATTCCTTCTTATTCACTTAAGAGTTTCAAACTTATTAACTGCTTGCACCTGCAGATAGCGGTCTCCAGGTAAAAAAGTCAGAAGAAACTTACTGAGACAGATGCCTGGCATCAGGGCCATGGCCTCAAGCTCAATGCCAAAAAGTGCAGTGTCCATCAAAACTCTGTACCCATGAACTACCACAAAGGCAGCAATCTACTTAACACCAAACGTGTGGTAAGAGATCTTGGGACCCAGGTGGACAGTAGTCTCTCCTTTGATAGTCACATTGCCACAGTAGTCAGGAAGTCCTTCTATGTGGCACACCTACTCATAAAAGGGTTCTCATTCAGGAAAAAAAAGAGGTCATTGTTCCCGTCTACTCGGCTCTCATTAGACCCATTATAGAGTACAACTCCCCTTTTGGAATGTACCTCAAGACATCTGCAGCAGCTGGAAAAGGCCGCAGAAGTACCTCACAAAGAGGATTACTGGCCTCAAACAAATGTCCTACACTAACAGTCTCAAAAAACTCCAGCTTTACTCCATAGCATATCGCCTACTCCAAGGTGATCTCTGCCCAACATATAAAGCTATGTCAAACCCACAGCTGTTGGACATGCTACACCTAAAGAAATTCCAATCCCTCCGAGCTACAAGCTATAGGGACCTAAACCTTGTCACCACAATAAACAGGACATGTTGGAGGGATAGATTCCTGTCCCAGAGACTTCCCATACTCTGGAACAGGCTACCCATCTATGTCAAAGTTCTTCATTAGCACTCTTCAAGAAAAATCTTCATGAGTGGATGGGAAATAGGAAATACACCCGGGGGATCACTTCTGTGTCTCTGCTCGACAATGACAGAGGAACATACCTTCCTTGGATGGCGTAAGCCAGGGAACCTTGTTGGCTAGGCTTACATAGGCCCTTGGGTCGATAGATTCATAGGTAGATACTAGGCTATGAAAAAAAAAAAAGAAAAAGTACAGTTTTGTACCTACCATAAATGTAGATGTTCGAAGATCCACATTGCTGCAGTCCTTACACTTGGGTAGTCCGCTGTCCTCGGTCGGCCCGAATATCAAAGTATTAGGCTGACATCGGTCAAGGCGCTTAAGACTGACATCAGGACGTCAGGGTACAAATGCGCATGACCGACGTCATATCCTCAGTCTTTTCTTGCCCCAGATGTCAGAAGACCCTAAACAAAAAGGTCAAAACCAAAAGACAACAAAAAAAACAACCAACCACCCTTGCACTAATCATATGAACAATATATACAATATGCACAATATTTACAACCCAAACCACACAACCGCCTCTAACAACAGGGGAAGGAGGGAGGGTAAATTGGACTGCAGCAATATGGATCTTCGAACATCTACATTTATGGTAGGTACAAAACTGTACTATGTTCTTCATCTCACATTGCTGCAGTCCTTACACTTGGGTAGAATCCCAAAGCAGAGGTAAGGGTGGATGGCAAAACTATAAAGTAGTAGGAGCTGCCAAAATGCCCTGTAAAATAGCAGTGGCAAACCCAGCCCTAGATTTAGAGTAAAGTGGAAGGTGGTAATGCTTAGAGAAAGTATGCACTGAACTCCAAGTAGCTGCCTCCAAAATATCTTTAGTTGCCACCCCCCTTAAAAAAGCTGTAGAAGTGGCAGTAGCTCTAGTGGAATGAGGCCTAATCCCAGCTGGAACCTCCTTACCATGATGGGAATAACAGAAAGCAATACAAAACCCAATCCACTTAGAAATAGTTTGTTTTGACACAGGCTTGCCCTGAGAACCCAAAGCAAAAGAAACAAACAACTGCTGAGACTGCCTGAACCCTTTAGTTCTGCTCAAATAATATCGTAACTGCCTGTGTATATCCAAGGTGTGCAAAATCTTTTCCCCTTTATTTTGGGGTTTGCATAAAAGTAGGCAAATGAATAGTTTGGTTTAAAGCCACACTAGAAACCACCTTAGGCATAAAGGAAGGATTAGTGCGTAAAGATACCCTATCCTTATGGAAAATTAAGAAGGCTCAACTGCCATAAGGGCCTGTAATTCAGAAACCCTTCTCAGAGGTAATGGCCAACAAAAAGCAGTCTTCCATGATAAATATTTCAACTCGGCAGTAGCTGCAGGCTCAAAGGTTGTAGAGTGAGTTTCTCCAACACAAAATTGAGATCCCAAGCAGGAGTAGGAGCTCTACTGGGGGTCTTATATTCTTTGCCCTCTAAGGAATTGCTTAAACAAAGGATGAGAAAACAATGGTGGATCACAGTCATAGTGAGCAGAAATTGCTGCAGCATGAATCTTAATAGAAGAGAAGGACAATCCTTTGTCCAGTAACTCAACAAGATATTGAAGAGCCACACTTAAATTAGGCTTAGCAACATCAAATTCCTTTGCTGCACTCCAAAATAAAAATCTCTTCCATTTATCTGCGTATACTTTCCTTGTACTAGGCCTTCTGGCCTCCAAAATAACATTCAAAACTTGCTCACGGAAGCTGAGACCCTCCAGGGTTTAAAACAGAATATGCCAGGCTGTTAGGTGAAGAGAGTGGAGTTTGACATTGAGTAAATGACTGTTCTCTTGAGACAGCAGGTGTGGAATCGAAGGCAAAGGCCATGGAGGCTCCCGAAAGTACAGTTTTGTACCTACCATAAATGTAGATGTTCGAAGATCCACATTGCTGCAGTCCTTACACTTGGGTAGTCCGCTGTCCTCGGTCGGCCCGACTATCAAAGTATAAGGCTGACGTCGATCAAGCGCATTTGACTGACATCAGGCCGTCAGGGGACAAATGCGCATGACCCGGGTCACAACCTCAGTCTTTTCTTGCCCCAGATGTCAGAAGACCCTAAAAATAAAGGTCAAAACCAAAAGACAGCAAACAAACATCCAAGCACCCTTGCCCTAATTATATGTACAAAATATACACTATATACACAATATGTACAACTCAACCAACACAACCACCTCTAACTACAGAGGGAAGGAGGAGTAAATTGGACTGCAGCAATGTGGATCTTGAACATCTACATTTATGGTAGGTACAAAACTGTACTATGTTCTTCATCTCACATTGCTGCAGTCCTTACACTTGGGTAGAATCCCAAAGCAGAGGTATGGGAGGATGGCCAAACTATAAGGAAGCAGGAGCTGCCAAAATGCCCTGCAAAACAGCAGTGGCAAAACCAGCCCTGGATTTAGAGTAAAGTGGCAGGTGATAATGCCTAGAGAAAGTATGCACTGAACTCCAAGTAGCTGCCTCCAAAATATCCTTGGTTGCCACCCCCCTCAAAAAGCTGTGAAGTGGCAGTAGCTCTAGTGGAATGAGGCCTAATCCCGGCTGGAATCTCCTTGCCATGATGGGAATAACAGAAAGCAATGCAAAACCCAATCCACTTAGAAATAGTTTGTTTTGACACAGGCTTGCCCTGAGAACTCAAAGCAAAAGAAACAAATAACTGCTGAGACTGCCTGAACCCTTTAGTTCTGTCCAAATAATATCGCAACTGCCTGTGAACATCTAAAGTGTGCAAAATCTTTTCCCTTTATTTTGGGATTTGCATAAAAAGTAGGCAAATGAATAGTTTGGTTTAAAGCCACACTAGAAACCACTTTAGGCATAAAGGAAGTATTAGTGCGTAAAGATACCCTATCCTTATGGAAAATCAAGAAAGGCTCAACCGCCATAAGGGCCTGCAATTCAGAAACCCTTCTTGCAGAGGTAATTGCCAACAAAAAAGCAGTCTTCCATGATAAATATTTCAACTCAGAAGTAGCTGCAGGCTCAAAAGGTTGTAGAGTGAGTTTCTCCAACACAAAATTGAGATCCCAAGCAGGAGTAGGAGCTCTTAGTGGGGGTCTTATATTTTTTGCCCCTCTAAGAAATTGCTTGAACAAAGGATGAGAAAACAATGGTGGGTCACAATCATAGTGAGCGAAATTGCTGCAGCATGAACCTTAATAGAAGAGAAAGACAAACCTTTGTCCAGTAACTCAGTAAGATATTGAAGAGCCACACTCAAATTAGGCTCAGAAACATCAAAATCTTTGCTGCACTCCAAAATAAAAATCTCTTCCATTTATCTGCACACTTTCCTTGTACTAGGCCTTCTAGCTTCCAAAATCACATTCAAAACTTGTTGTGGAAGTTGAGACCCTCTATGGTTCAAAACAGAATATGCCAGGCTGTTAGGTGAAGAGAGTGAAGTTTGACATTGAGCAAATGGCTGTCCTCCTGTGACAACAGGTGTGGAATCGAAGGCAAAGGCCATGGAGGCTTCCGTACCAGACTTCTCAGTAATGGGTACCAGTGCTGTCGAGGCCAATCTGGAGCTATTAAAATCATCCTTGGCTTGTCCTGTCTGACTTTTAGCAGTACCTTTGGGAGGAGAGGCAGAGGTGGAAAGGCATACACATGAAGATTGCTCCAATTGAAAGAAAGAGCATCCACTTTCCAAGCTGTGGGATGAAACCTTTTTGTGCAAAACTTTGGCAGCTGATGGTTTAGTGGAGAAGCGAACAGATCTATGTCTGGAGTTCCCCATGACACTGTCAATTTCTGAAATACATGAGGATCCAATTTCCACTCGTGGGGATCCATAATTCGTCTGCTCAACACATCTGCTAAGGAGTTCTGTGCTCCTGGCAGAAACCTTGCCTGAAGATTGAGCTGTAAACTGAGAGCAGTCTCCCACAAAATCATTGCTTGCCTGCATAGAGGATAAGAATCGTTCCCCTTGCTTGTTGATGTACCACATGACAGTTGTGTTGTCTGTTAGAATCAACACCTGCCCTGGAAGAAGTAAATCCTTGAAAGCTATTAATGCAAACTGGACTGCTAACATCTCCTTCAAGTTGATATGTAGATGTTGTAGTCTGGCAGGCCACTTGTCTTGTATCCACTTTCCATTTAGATGAGCTCCCCAAGCTTTGTCGGAGGCATCTGTCGTTAAAATCTGACTCTGACTCGCCTCTGGCGGGTCACAGAGAGTCCCTTGTTTAGGTGACATTCCTGAGCCCACCACAAAATTCCTTTTGAATGCAAGGTATTATTTGAATGACAGTGTCCAGATCCTGGCAGTGCTGTGTCCATACATTTTGAGATACCATTACAGCTTCCTCATATGCAGTTTGGCATTGGGAAGCACCAGAATACAAGATGCCATGAACCCTAAGGCTTGAAGGACTGTCCTTGCAGTCAGCCCGGACTGATGAGATAGTTGATGGAAGTAAAGGGATAGACTCTTTTGTTTGTCCGGGGTTAAAAGGCCATCTGGGATGCTGTATTCAGTCTCACACAGAAAGCACATGTCCTGAGAGGGTACTAGACTGGACTTCATTTCGTTCACAGAATACCCCAGGCATCTTAGCACTGCTATCACATATTCCAAATGATGAAGAAGCTCTTCCTTCCTTGAGCCACAATCAGGCAATCGTCCAAATAAGGATAGATCTGTATTCCTTTTAGCCTGAAGAAAGCTATCACTGGAGCCAGAACTTTCGTGAACACTCTGGGCAGTAGATAAGCCAAAGGGCAATGCAGAGAACTGATAGTGAGAAGTCCCAGCTCAGCAGATACTTCCTGCAACTTAGTCTGATAGGAACATGAAGGTAAGCCTCCTTGAGATCCAAAGTTACCATCCAATGATCTTTGCCCAGCAGAGGTAAAAGCTGCTGTAGCGTCAACATTTTGAACTTGGGAATGTCCAGATAAGTGTTGAGGGTAGATAAATCCAAAATTGGTCTCCACGTGTTCCCCTTCTTTGGTACTAGGAACAGGCGAGAATAAAATCCTAGGCCCACTTCTGGCATAGGGACCGGCTGTTTGGCCCTATTTGGAGTAACAGAGAAACTTGTCTGTGAGCCTCTATTCTTTGTTGAGGAGGAACGTCTGGCATGCCTTTGAAAGGAGGCAAGGTATGGAAATAAAACCTGTAACCGTGGTGTATGATATCCAATACCCATCTGTCTTGGGTAATTAAACTCCAATTTTCTTTGAAAAGTGCCAACCTTCCTCCCAAAGGTGCTGCCAGGCAGAAGGCTCTGGCAGCTGAAAAGGTAGGTCATTGGGTCTGTTTACGAAAGGACTGACCCCTGCCCTCACCAGACTGTGCAGGAGAACTCCCTGTTCTAGGCCTGAAAGAGCCCTGAGCTCTGCCCCTACCACGTCTAGATCTACCCCTAGACTGGGAATCATAAGAAGGATACGCCCCTTAGTAGGCCAATTTCTACTAAACTTTGGAGGCTGGACCTGCAAAAATCTTTAACAGTCTGCATAGACTTAGCCTTGTCTTCCATTTTCTTTAAAACTGCCTCAACAGGAGGACCAAACAATACGTCAGATTGTAAAGGAGCATCTAAAATCCTTGTTTTAACATGTTCAGATAAATTTTGATCCCTCAGCCAGGCGTGCCTGAAGAACTGACCCAGTGGCAGCCACCCTAGACGAGGCCTGTACAGCATCAAAACCACATTGCAAAGAATGCTTACCCACCTGTTCAGAAACATGTACTAAATCTTGCAACTCTTTACAATCAATACCTTCTGCTAGAGCATCAACCTTAGACTTCAATTGTGAAAGGAGATAGTTTTGGTATATCAACATGTGGAACTGGCAATTCAAAGCCCTCATAGCAAGAGTGGAAGAAGTATAAACTTTCTTTCCCCATCTATCCAAGGCCCTGGCCTCTTTGTCTGCAGGAACCGGATTCTTTACAACAGAAGCCTTAACACCTTTAGGCCCCTGGCTAACAGTTTCTGGGTCTGCCCTAGGACTCTTAAAAAGATACTTATGAGCTTCAGGCACCCTGTAATACCTATCAGGTTTAACAGGAGCAGGAGGCAAAAGAATCAGGATTAAGAGAAGCCTCTGTAAAACATCTTCCACTACATCCAAAACAGGAGGTATAGCCAAAGGCCTATGCTGGGGTAAAAACAAAAATTCCTAAGCCTTTTCCTGGAATCAGAGAAGTCCTGACCTTCCCACTTAAAATGCTCCTCATGGAATGAAGAGTTTCTGAAAAGAAAAATCCTCAGGAGGAGAAGCAGAAGGAGTAGAATCATCCACATCAGAATCAGAATAAGGAGAGTACTCCTGCAAGTCTTCAGAAGACTCTGAAATATCTGAAGCCTGCTCAAAACTCCCTAGCTCAGGCTCCACCCTAGGTCTCTTATCAGGAGGGGCATAGAACCCTAATCAAAGTAATCAAATCTTCTGCCATTTTAAGCATATGCTTCTTGGGCACAGTTCCTGAAGAGCTAGGGGTAACACCAACTGAAGCTAAACCTGGCCTGCCCCTGGCTGAAGCCTTGGAAACAGAAGGAGGGCCTAACCACCCTAGGCAGGAGGGAGTATAGTAACATGAGAAGCCCCAACAGGGTGGCCTGACTCCTGAGAGGCCACAACCTGCAATAACAAAGTGTCTACCTGGGATCCCAAAGAAACCTCGGTGGAACCACCGCTCCACCGACACCTCTAAAGAACTGGCGTCCGGTACTGACGGTTCCTCTAGCCTAGGTTTAACTGCTTTGTCCTTGCGCTTCTTGAAGAAGCGGGCCGGAGCATCCGACGGCATTTTATAATTGCACCGCTTCAAGACTAACCTGGCACAATCTAATCTTCTCTTAATAGTGCGCTTATTGAATCTAGCACAAGGCGACACCAACAACGTGCTCAGGCCCTAAACAAGGAATACACAAAGTATGATAGTCTCTATGCGGTATCTGTTTCCCACAAGAAATACAATTATTCACTTTTCTGACATCCGTAAAACCACCGAGGCAAGAAAAAACTAAAATATTCTAGCGGGTACTTAGCCAACTTTGACTCGGTCTGAAACTCCGAAATCGAACAATTTCAGACGCCAACCGCACTTGCAACGCTGCTTCTGCATCGGACCATGCGGCAAAAACTGAGGATATGGCGTCGGTCATGCGCATTTGTACCCTGGCGTCCTGATGTCAGTCAAATGCCTTGACCGACGTCAGCCTTATACTTTGATAGTCGGGCCGACCGAGGACAGCGGACTACCCAAGTGTAAGGACTGCAGCAATGTGAGATGAAGAACATCCAGATTTCTCAGTAATGGGTACCAGTGCTGTCGAGGCCAATCTGGAGCTATTAGAATCATCTTTGGCTTGTCCTGTCTGACCTTTAGGAGTACCTTTGGGAGGAGAGGCAGAGGTGGAAAGGCATACACATGAAGATTGCTCCAATTGAAAGAAAGAGCATCCACTTTCCAAGCTGTGGGATGAAACCTTTTTGTGCAAAACTTTGGCAGCTGGTAGTTTAGTGGAGAAGCGAACAGATCTATGTCTGGAGTTCCCCATGACACTGTCAATTTCTGAAATACATGAGGATCCAATTTCCACTCGTGGGGATCCATAATTGCCTGCTCAACACATCTGCTAAGGAGTTCTGTGCTCCCGGCAGAAACCTTGCCTGAAGATTGAGCTGTAAACTGAGAGCAGTCTCCCACAAAATCATTGCTTGCCTGCATAGAGAATAAGAATGTGTTCCCCCTTGCTTGTTGATGTACCACATGACAGTTGTGTTGTCTGTTAGAACCAACACCTGCCCTGGAAGAAGTAAATCCTTGAAAGCTATTAAAGCAAATTGGACTGCTAACATCTCCTTCAAGTTGATATGTAGATATTGTAGTCTGGCAGGCCACGTGTCTTGTATCCACTTTCCATTTAGATGAGCTCCCCAAGCTTTGTCTGAGGCATCTGTCGTTAGAATCTGACTCGCCTCTGGCCGGGTCACAGAGAGTCCCTTGTTTAGGTGACATTCCTGAGCCCACCACAAAAATTCCTTTTGAATGCAAGGTATTATCCGAATGACAGTGTTCATATCTTGACAGTGCTGTGTCCATACATTTTTGAGATACCATTGTAGCTTCCTCATATGCAGTTTGGCATTGGGAAGCACCAGAATACAAGATGCCATGAACCCCAAGGCTTGAAGGACTGTCCTTGCAGTCAGCCTGGACTGATGAGACAATTGATGGAATTAAAGGGAAAGATTCTTTTGTTTGTCCGGGGTCAAAAAGGCCATCTGGGATGCTGTATTCAGTCTCACACCCAGAAAGCACATGTCTTGAGAGGGTACTAGACTGGACTTTATTTCGTTCACAGAATACCCCAGGCATCTTAGCACTGCTATCACATATTGCAAATGATGAAGAAGCTCGTCCTTCCTTTGGCCAGAATCAGGCAATCGTCCAAATAAGGATAGATTTGTATTCCTTTTAGCCTGAAGAAAGCTATCACTGGAGCCAGAACCTTTGTGAATACTCTGGGCAGTAGATAAGCCAAAGGGCAATGCAGAGAACTGATAATGAGAAGTCCCAGCTCGAAACGCAGATACTTCCTGCAACTTAGCCTGATAGGAACATGAAGGTAAGCTTCCTTGAGATCCAGAGTCACCATCCAGTGATCTTTGCCCAGCAGAGGTAAAAGCTGTTGTAACGTCAACATTTTGAACTTGGGAATGTCCAGATAAGTGTTGAGGATAGATAAATCCAAAATTGGTCTCCACGTGTTCCCCTTCTTTGGTACTAGGAACAGGCGAGAATAAAATCCTAGGCCCACTTCTGGCAGAGGGACCGGCTGTATGGCCCCTATTTGCAGCAGCAGAGAAATTTGTTTGTGAGCCTCTATTCTTTGTTGAGGAGGAACGTCTGGCATGCCTTTGAAAGGAGGCAAGGTATGGAAATAAAACCTGTAACCTTGGTGTATAATATCCAATACCCATCTGTCCTGGGTAATTAAACTCCAATTTTCTTTGAAGAGTGCCAACCTTCCTCCCAAAGGTGCTGCCAGACAAGAAGGCTCTGGCAGCTGAAAAGGTAGGTCATTGGGCCTGTTTACGAAAGGACTGGCCCCTGCCCTCACCCGAAGACTGTGCAGGTGAACTCCCTGTTCTAGGTCTGAAAGAGCCCTGAGCTCTACCCCTACCACGTCTAGATCTTCCCCTAGACTGTGAATCATAAGAAGGGTACGTCCACCCCTTAGTAGGCCAATTCCTACTAAACTTCGGAGGCTGAACTTGCAAAAAATCTTTAACAGTCTGCATAGACTTAGCCTTGTCTTGCATTTTCTTTAAAACTGCCTCCACAGGTGAACCAAACAATACATCAGACTGTAAAGGAGCATCTAAAATCCTTGTCTTAACATGGTCAGATAAGTTCTGATCCCTCAGCCAGGCGTGCCTGCGAAGAACTGACCCAGTGGCAGCCACCCTAGACGAGGCCTGTACAGCATCAAACCCACATTGTAAAGAATGCTTACCCACCTGTTCAGAAACGTGTACCAAATCTTGTAATTCTTTACACTCAATGCCTTCCGCCAGAGCATCTACCTTAGACTTCAATTGAGAAAGAAGATAGTTTTGATATTTCAACATGTGAAACTGGCAATTCAAAGCCCTCATAGCTAAGGTGGAAGAAGTATAGACTTTCTTTCCCCATCTATCCAAAGCTCTGGCCTCTTTATCTGGAGGAACCGGATTTTTTACCACAGAGGCCTTGACACCCTTAGGTCCCTGACTAACTGTTTCTGGGTCCGCCCTAGGACTCTTATACAGATATTTATGAGCTTCAGGCACCCTGCAATACCTGTCCGGTTTAACAGGAGCAGGAGGCAAAGAATCAGGATTAAGTGAAGCCTCTGCAAACACATCTTCCACAACATCCAGAACAGGAGGAATAGTCAAAGGCCTATGCTGGGGTAAAAGCAAAAATTCCCTAAGCCTTTTCCTGGAATCAGAGAAGTCCTGACCTTCCCACTTAAAATGTTCCATCATAGAATGAAGAGTCTCTGAAAAAGAAAAATCCTCTGGAGGAGAAGCAGAAGGAGTAGAATCATCCACATCAGAATCAGAATAAGGAGAATACTCCTGCAAGTCTTCAGCAAGACTCTGAAACATCCGAAACCTGCTCAAAACTCCCCAACTCTGGTTCCACCCTAGGCCTCTTATCAGGAGGGGGCAAAGAACCTCTAATCAAAGTAATTAAATCTTCTGCCATTTTGAGCATGTGCTTCTTGGGCACAGATCCTGAAGAACTAGGAGTGACACCAACAGAAGCTAAACCTGGCCTGCCTCTGGGAGAAGCCTTGGAAACAGAAGGAGAGGGCCTAACCACCCTAGGAAGGGAGGGGAGTGCAGTAACCTGAGAAGCCCCTTCAGCCTGACCTGCCTCCTGAGAGGCCACATCCTGCAATATCGAAGTCTCCCCCTGGGACTCCAGAGAAGCCTCGTGGAACCACCAGTTCCACTGACGCCCCAAAGAACCGGCGTCCGCACGGACGACTCTTCTTGCCTGGGTTTAGCTGCTTTGTCTTTGCGCTTCTTGAAGAAGCGGCCGGAGCATCCGACGGCATATTGTAATTGCACCGCTTCCGAAGACCAACCTGGCACAATCTAGCCTTCGCTAATAGTGCGCTTATTAAACCTAGCACAAAAGCGACACCCAACAACGCCGTGCTCAGGCCCCAAACAAGGAATACACAAAGTATGATAATCTCTATGCGGTATCTGTTTCCCACAAGAAATACAGTTATTCACTTTTTCTGACATCCGGTAAACCACTGAGGCAAGAAAAACTAAAATATTCCAACGGGTACTTAGCCAACTTTGACTCGGTCTGAAACTCCGAAAAATTTCAGAACGCCGAACGGCACTTGCAACGCTGCTTCTGCATCGGACCATGCGGCAAAAAAGACTGAGGATATGACGTCGGTCATGCGCATTTGTACCCTGACGTCCTGATGTCAGTCTTAAGCGCCTTGACCGACATCAGCCTAATACTTTGATATTCGGGCCGACCGAGGACAGCGGACTACCCAAGTGTAAGGACTGCAGCAATGTGAGATTAAGAACATCTTTTCAGAAACACAAAAGAATTTGAAGAAATTCCCTCAGAACACAATGTATATGCTTGCACTTGGCCAAAAGCCTCCACCTACAGACTTGTCTCCCACTAAGTATTCACTAGTGAAGGCAAAGTCAACAATTGTAGATGCAAGAAACTTAAATTTCAATGCCTTCAGTCTTTTCACAAATATTTGCTTAAGAAAAAAATGTCTATAACTTAAAGGACATTAGAATCCACACCTGTAGTAAAACGGAAATTGTTAATATTACATATATCACAATTACACCATACTCCCACCTCAGCAGCCCAAGAACACAATACTGTATTAACTTTAACTTGCTTTTATCCAGCCTTTGTTTCAGTGTAAAATGTATTCATTACAACTATGAAAAAGTACTTGCTTTAATATCATTAGCATATACAGCAGTCACCAAGACTCCCTACCTCACACTTAAATTCCCCTTACTGCACACTATTCAAAACTGTGGTGCAATGCAACATGCAATTTGCAACACGATTCTTATACAAATATTTATAACAAAAACTTTGACATAGTTATTTTTATCATTTCTTTCACTGTCACTGTAAACATTAAAGCCACAGTAGGGTATACATTTCATAATTCACACGCAAGTGTAACAAAGTCAGCAACACTCTAATCGTCCTCAGGCACTTTTTCTTACTAAGTAATATTTCCTGTCTATTCCTGCATCCAATGGGACCAGTACTTTCTAATCCTTCATTTATTCACTCATTCAGTGCTGCTTTCTTGCTCATATCCTAACATCAATCTCTGAAGTCCAAGGTACTTGTGATTCTTCTGATCAGCTCCTGTGTCTTTCTGTCCCTCAAGCCTTTAACTTTGGAGCAATGGAAAATGCTGCATTCGCAATGTCTCTCTATGGGCTTTGTTGTCTAAAGAATGACAAGTATGTGCCCCCTTCTGCTTACTGGCTCAGTGCCTTTTTTTTTTTTTTTTTTTTTTTTAAACTTCCTACTTAGCTTGTTTTGCATCAAAAAAGGTTTTGGATCTTCTAAGAAAAATATTCTGAAGACAGCCGTTTGAACCTCACACCTCTCTCTCTCTCCCAACATTTCCTTTTTGCTGGGAGAAACCCGCTTCATTTGTCTCAATTTTCCCAAAAACACTCTAGTTTTACTTTTTTTGTTTTGTTTTTTTTAATACTTTTTCTTTTTGCCACAGTTTTGTCAGGAACCACCTTCTGCTGGCATGACTATCTTTACTACTATGTTTTGGATAGGTTTGGACCATACACATGATGTGTCCTTTCAAATAAATTCTGAATAAATTTTGAACACCAAAAGAGTTGCTTACTTGTACTTCCATACAATTATGCTGTCTGTTCCTTTCAGTTTCTCTGGTGCAGCAGAAAATCTCAGGTTTTCTCTGCATGTTTTTTTTTTTTTTGAAACAGTTCTTGAGAAAACCTAAGTTCGCATCCTGACTCTTCAGTTCTTCTGCTTGACAGTTATCAGTTCATCTGAATACCTAGCTACAGCTTATTCAAGCTGATTCCTACCGGCATGGTTTCATTTATTTTAAACACCTGTGTTAATTTTATTTACCTTTCCTCTAAATTATTGGAAGCCATCTCCTGCACTAAAGCTGAAACCTGAACTCCTTTGTTTAACAGCTGCAAGATTCTTAAGTCAAAATTTTCTCATTTCTGGCCGACTCGGTTAGGTTCTCCAAATGTCTTCTTTGCTGGCTCCAGGCAGTGTAATTACTAACTTGTGACAGAATTTTACCCAAACTGACAGAATCAATGCCCCCCCCTTTCACAGTTGGTTTTCACAGAGGAAGAGCTTAAATCAACCAGTTCCATCAGTCTTTAGCTATCTGTCTTCCACTTCATAGGTTCATAGAATAGTACTAGGCTAACTGCCCTTGTGGACCATTTTACACCTAGCCAATTACCCCTTGTGAGAATCAAATCCTCTGTAAGGTAAATATCTTAACCATTATGCCAGCTATAACAAACAATCACCCCTCCCACACCTCAAACCTGGGCCCCTGTTAACTGCAGTACAGTGCATTAGCCCACTAGGCCACTCAGCTTTGACCTCCATCCCGATCAACATGAGGTTGTTCCAAGAGTTGCCTGTACTTGCAACTACATGTATGCCTTTTCCACATTTACCTTCTCATCTGATCCTTCTCCTTATATTCTTTCTTTTGTTTTTTTGGAACATTCAGTTGCTACCTGATTTTTTCTACTTCTGGTTTGATTTTCATTCCCACTTGACACCGATGCACTTCTGCTAAACTAAACAGGAAAGTCATCTTAGACTTGTTCTCAGGTTTCAAAACTTTCAATACATTTGAATCTTGTGAGGTCAGCAAACATGTATGCAGTCCCACTATCACAGAACTATACATGCAGTTTCGAGGAGGCCCATACCACCTTCAAAACAGGGAATATAAAGACTAGGTATGTAGATTCTTATAAATCATTTGATTAGCATGAAGCATCCTTCTTGTTTTCCTGTCCAAACTATCAAACAACTTTTGAGGCCAGTCAATCACCCCAAAACTGCAAGTTATTACAGGAAGATCAAACTGGTTTATAGCATGGACTTTGTTCTTATATGTCAATACTGTTTTTAGTATTAATTTAAGCCTCCTGACATATTCCTTACTGACTTTTATTCACATTTGCTCATGTTTTATTGCTGATCGTTCATCAATTCCTAAATATTTATACACACACTGTTGCTCAAGTTCCTTTTATATCACATTCTTGTCCCAAACCTGATATTTTCTTGGTTCTGCAGCTTTCCTGCTTTAAAGGTTGCTTTTGCACATTTATCAAGACTAAATGACATTCTTACATTCTCTGAAAAGGTTTTGCCCACTTTCAGTTGTGCTTTCATTTCCTCATCTAATGAACTACACAGTTTTAAATCATCTACAAAAAGAAAATGAGAAGTCTTTACACTTTGTTGTCTTCTGGGAGCCAGATTATAGCAATGGCCTACTTGAAAAAATCCAACTTGAACTCTGCTACCAAAGCTGAACTGAAAAGCAGTCCCACTTCATCTGCAAAGCACTGAACTTACCCTAGCAAGATTGCTTGATATATAACACCTGTGTATGCAAGACAGTTGTGCATGTCTTGGTTGTTGTAATATGCTTCAACACAACTATGCCCTGGACAAGTAATACTTTAGAGCTCACCAGTACCTGGCTGCATGTAGCAGCAGTTTATGACACCTTCTGTACAGTAGGGATATTGGATTTTGTATTGCAAACCGCTGTTCCCTGCCATGTACTTTTTTAATCTGCAGCCAGTTTCTTACTGCCCTGTTATACTATAGCCTTAATTTGGCTGATTTACTGCCTTAACTCATATCTTTAACACTGTAACAACTCCATAAAAACAAATGAAACAGGTCACGGCAGTAAAAAGATCCAAGTCAAATTTTAATAATTTTTATAGACCTACAGCCATCTTTTCACCCTTGGCAAAAATCATGGAAAAAATGTATCCACAAACTCCTCCTACCTTATCTCAATCTGAACAATCTTCCAGCCTCCTCCCAGCATAGTTTTAGACCATATCATAGTACAACCTCAGCCCTCCTACCATTCTCTCGTATAATAAATCAAAATCGTAACAACAAGCAGCTCTCCTCTGCCCTTTTCTTAGACCTATCCAAGGCGTTCGACATGGTAAACTACTACCTACTAATAAGTACACTAAAAACACTAACTAGATAACCAAGCAGTTCTCTGGTTTCAGTCTTATCTAAGTGGCAGACAACAAGCTGTATTATGGAAGGAGGACCTAGCCTCCCTATTACCAATCACCCTTGGAATCCCTCAGGGGTCGATTTTAGGCCCGGTCCTATTCTCCATCTTCATTAATGATTTGAATACAGTCATCCCAAAAGAAACGTATATTCAGTATGCGGATGACTCCACCCTAATCTGCTCTGCTACCTCTCTGACAGATTTATAGAATCTACCCCAAAGCACCTTTAATAAGGTAGAAAACTGGCTCACTCACCGGCATCTTCTATTAAATCCAAATAAAACAAAGCTGCTACTCTTTACCCCCACTAGTAAGGTTACATTGACATTACTTACCATAAAATCCAACAATAGAACTATAATTTCCTCAGAACCTACTACTAAGCTAACAGGTATATTAAATCGACAACAGTCTCACGTTCAATGCTCACATTGACTGTACCATTAAGACAGTAAATAAGAAACTTGGCTCTTTATGTAAGATTAAACATTTCCTTGCCCATCTGTTAATACCATGATTGCTTGAATACATTTACTTTCAACCCTGCTACATGCCTCTCCTGTTTCTACAAATCTAAGTAAATGTGACCTAAATAAACTCACTAGCTGCTACAATAATATTCCCCAATTTGCCACAGGTTCACCATATTAAGAACACCATTGTCTTAATCTTCAAGCTCTAGGCTGGCTAGAACTACCCTGTCAAATTCAGTATAATCAATTAATTGTGGCACACAAAGTTCTCGATCAACCAGAAAACACACCCATACCTAAAAATATCATCATTCCATGCAGTAACCTAAAAAACTCTCCACTCCTCCAATAAAATGCTAGTTCAAACTGTTAAAACCAACAACTTAGCTGGTGACTTTCTACTTACCAACTCTCTGTTGGCAAACTCTGGAATTTACTTCCTGCTGAACTCACTGCAGTCCCCTCTAACTCAATTTAAAACATCTCTTAAAAAACACAAATATATTGGCTATGCCCCTGTATAAACCCTGACTAACCCTCTCTCTATTTACTATGGATCTCTAAAACCTGGCCTCTTGTTGAAAACTCTCTTTACCATAACTCTTATACTTCAGCTGTTCCACTTGATAGATTAGTGATTGTACTGCTGAACTATAGAACATACACAGCTGTGTACTACTAAAATTATTGTGTTTGTGCAGAAACGTCTATAATTTCTTAAATCTGCTATATATTCTGGCATATCTGGAATAGTTTTTGTAAGTGTTCTTGCACAAAGTATGTAATTGTCAAAGTATGTAACTGTCTTGCACAAATGTATACAATTGTCAGTTTACTCTGTATATATCTATGGAGCTTTTCTCCCTGGGTCTCTGCTGAAGATGGACCAAAATCCAGTCGGACTCTCCCGGTTAACAAATGTAAAATAAATAAATAATGCGTTAGCACTTTCGTCCACAAACAATTACCATGAACTTCTTCACATACATTGGTTAAAAACACCCCTTCCTTTAAATACTTGCAAAAAAGTCACGACTGGTCACTACAATTAAAATTAACATACCCCAGTCCTTAAAGAATACTTATCAATTCTAAACATAATTACTTACATAAAATCTTTTACTATTATATATATATATATATATATATATATATATATATATACACACATACACACACATATATATATATATATATATACACACACATATATATATATATATATATATATATATATATATATATATATATATATAGACACACATACACACACACATTTAGCTCCTATTTTGATAAAACTTAATCAAAAATTACGTTACCATTTAGTTAAATTCTTCAATTTTAGGACACACAATAGAATACTGGTCACTTAACCCTGGTGGGTTATGTGCATTCAATAATAATTGCCACCACAAATCTCCGTTTTCTAAGTGTAATGAAATATGTCCACCCCTATGTCATTGCAGTACCTGTTCAAGGACCCACAATTTAAAATGATGATCTGGATTGTTCATCTATATGCCTCGCTAAAGCATTATTTTCTTTGTTTTTATTTATGGCATAAACATGCTCAGAAATTCTATCCCTAACTCTACGGTCAGTTTTTCCTACATAAAACCTTGGTCATTTTTGACATTTAGCCAGATAACACTCCTAGAGTTGCAACCGAATTTTATACCAAAGGAAATTGGAAGGACAAAAGGGTGGACAGAACTGATAAAATTAATTAATTTATGATAAAGTTTTATTGAAACAGGAGCTAAATGTGTGTACATATATATAAATAGTAAAAGATTTTATGTAAGTAATCCTTATGTTTAGAATTGATGAGTATTCTTTAAGGACTGGGGGATGTTAATTTTAATTGACTTTTACCAATATTTTAAAGGAAGGGGTGTTTTTAACCAATGTGTCTGAAGAAGTTCATGGCAAATGTTTGTGGACGAAAGTACTAACACATTAAAATTTTACTTGGATCTTTTTACTGTCATGACCTGCTTCATTAGTTTTTTGTTAAAACTCTTATCTTTACTAGGACAGTGGTTTAATTCTTGCATTACTACTTTTCTGCACTGCAGTTATCACTGTGGAATCACAGTATGCCTACAGTATCCAAACAAAAAAAGCAAATCACTGGAGCCAGACATCTTGAGAATACCCTGGGCCCAGTAGACAAACCAAAGAAGCATGGCATGGACTGAAAATAGTTGTTCCTGTTGCTAAGCTTACACATTTTACAGTCTGCTGCTTGTTAATATGTGAAGGCAAGTACCCTTCAAGTCCATGGCTGAAATAATGGCTCCCTGTGGGGTCACCTGTAACAGCCACTGCAGAGAGTAAGCATTTCTAATTTTGCCAACTATACCACTTTCTAGAAGTGACAGATCACAGAATGGCCTCCAAGAACACACTGGCAAGCAGAAACAGCCTGGAGAAAAACCTTGTGCCTCCCTCTCCCAATGCACTCTTTCTACAGTCTCGCATATTAAAATGTCTGACAACCTAAGGGATGAAGGGATGAATAGAGTCTTGTCTCTTGGAACTGGTGGAATACCTCTCAAATGAGGTATGGAGAGTGCATCCGCCTTTTATGATGCTTACCACCCACTTACTTTGAGTGGCTACTTTTCAATTTTCTATAAACATTGTTAAGTACCTTCCAATTTTTATCTGAAGATGAAAATAGTGTTTAGGTGGAGCAGAGAGATGAGAAAGTGGCAGCCAAGGTAAGTTATGAGTGGTCTCTCAAGGGTGTCTGAGTGACCCTGACTTTGAGGGGCGGGGGGGGGGGGGGTTGCCACTCATTTCTTTAAGTTGACCCACCTTTCTCCTGCCAGATCTAGAGGGTTCCTGTTTGGGGCATGAAGGTCAGGTCTTGGCTGAAATTTTTCTGCAGTCCCTAAGAACAGATATCTGAAAAAGTCTTCCTAACAGACTGGGTAGCCCTACCCTACTACCCCCACTTTCTTGTACACCCCCTGAGACAGTAGAATGAAGAGGAAATACCTACCTGTTATTAGATATGAAATAACATACCAAGGTCCTCCGATTTTTCTAAATTCCTTATATAGCTGGTCTCTCTCTCTTTCCCACATCACTAGTGCATTTTCAGTTTTCTGCATAGATGCGGCCACTTCCCATTATTTCTACTCTGCCTTCCTTAGTCCCGACTTCCTACTTACATTTTTAAATTTTTTTTTTGGACATCTCTTCTACCTGTCTGTGCTGGTTTGTTCTCTGTCAATATCAACTGGTACTACTACAGTTCGGCACCTGTGAAACAATTCTGTTTTTTTTTTTATGCTTTATGCTAAAAGGCTGGACTGGAGGTCTAGTTTTGCTGTGCTTAGCCTTTCACAGACATACTGAAAAGCTCAAGGAAATCCCTACTTAACAGGGCATTAACTACTCCCAACTTCTCACTGTATTTAGGATAGCCCAGAGCCAGGTATGCCTTCTAGTAAATGATTCTGTTGCTACTTTCATGCAGGATGCAGCCACAACATCAAAGCTACATTTCTTGGGGTGTTGACTAACTGGTAAAAAATATCACACATAGGTCCAACAACTCTTGTTTCAAGCCTTTATCCTTACACCACTCTACCTAGGTCCTCATCTACTACAAGAGGGAGCAGAAATAGTAAAGCATGTCACACTTGCAGTTTAAAGTCTTGAAAGCCAGAGTAGCAGAAATATATACTTCCTTCCAAAACCTATTAATACTCTTCTGTCTGTCATTTGAGATGTGATCCCTCATAGGAGTTGAAACTGCTACTTTGCTGGGATCCTGGAGCACTACATCCGAATCTAAAGGGCTTCCATGCAAGTACCTGTGGGAATCCTTAACTCCAGAAAACTGGTCAGGTTAACTAGGCGTAAAGGGAAAGGAATCAGGCTGCAGGGATGCATTCTGAAAAACTTCTACTATTGGAAGGTCAGCTATGGGCCTTGGTTCAGGGAGACCCTTGAAGATATCTTCTCTGCTGACTTGCAGAGCACTCTTTGGAACCCCAATGAAAGGTCTCCTCCTTTTTATGGAAAGTACACACAAAATCAAGTCTTCTGGTGGAAGAAAAATTATTTGGAGTCTGCTTGGCGTATAAAAGTACTTAAACACTTCCAGAAAAAAAAACTTGAATCCTCTAGACTTTGTTGCATACTTGGGAACAATGCATGTGTTCTCCCACTGTTTCTTTGTGAATTACGTATCTAATCTTGCCTCCCAATAGTTTCTAACCTCCTCTTGTTCAGTCATTGTTTCCATGCAATATTTTATATGCCCTAATTATCCCTTTTTAACACTCAACTTCTGTCCTACATTCAACTAAAAAGTCACCCACTGCAAGTGTTTCGCTTAGGAGTCCCCTATGCCTTCTCTATCTATACTCGGATATAAATCCCTGCAGTCCAAATGTCTTCTTGGCCTCTTCCCCTTCTATTACCCACTCTTCTCTAATTATTTGTTCCCAGCACCTTGGTTCCTTTGCCCACATGTCTTCTTGGCCTCTTCCCCTTCTATTACCCGCTCTTCTCTAATTATTTGTTCCCAGCACCTTGGTTCCTTTGCCCACATGTCTTCTTGGCCTCTTCCCCTTCTGTTACCCACTCTTCTCTAATTATTTGTTCCCAGTACCTTGGTTCCTTTGCCCACATGTCTTCTTGGCCTCTTCCCCTTCTATTACCCACTCTTCTCTAATTATTTGTTCCCAGCACCTTGGTTCCTTTGCCCACATGTCTTCTTGGCCTCTTCCCCTTCTATTACCCACTCTTCTCTAATTATTTGTTCCCAGCACCTTGGTTCCTTTGCCCACATGTCTTCTTGGCCTCTTCCCCTTCTATTACCCGCTCTTCTCTAATTATTTGTTCCCAGTACCTTGGTTCCTTTGCCCACATGTCTTCTTGGCCTCTTCCCCTTCTATTACCCACTCTTCTCTAATTATTTGTTCCCAGCACCTTGGTTCCTTTGCCCACATGTCTTCTTGGCCTCTTCCCCTTCTATTACCCGCTCTTCTCTAATTATTTGTTCCCAGTACCTTGGTTCCTTTGCCAGCTTCCTCCGGTAAATTCCAGCTTCCAGAGACCAAACAATTGTTGACATTAGGTGCATTACTTACAACAGTATACATAAAAATGCCCTCAGGTGGAACCACCAGAGACGTACAGCTGGGTATGAAGGCCTTCACCAGTAAGCACTGCAAATTAGATAGTGCCTTGTGGCCAAGTTTCCCATGAACTTAACAAGTACTAGTTACATTTGTTTGAGTTCACCATGGATGAAAAAAATAAGTTATGTACTGACCATAATGTTCCATGTGAGATGTTCATCTCACCTTCATTCTTACTAAAGGCATTCCGAGCCGATCCCTCTGCTCCGAGTCAGCCTACTACAAAGCTCGAGGATTTCAAGTAGCTCGAGGCCAAGTCCCTATCCCATGATGCTCCAAGAGTTGCCTCAGATCTTGTTTGTTGCGTATAACAGTACCATATGTCATTATATAACTCCATAAGAGAAAGTATAGAAGAGTAGAGTGACCAGGAAGGATCTAGCATCAGGGCCTTCTGAAAACTCAGGAGGGGGTAGAAGCGAGGGACGTAAGAATGAAGGCGAGATGAACAACTCACATGGAACATTATGGTCAATACATAACTTCTTTATGTCAAGTTCTATCTCGCCGTTAATTCTTACTGATGGGCAACATCCCAAGCACCATCTACCTTGGGTGGCTCACGGGAGTAAATTTCTCAGGACCTTGGATTCAAAGGAGGCCCTGTCAACTTTGTAATGAGTGATAAAGGTATGAGGTTTCGACCAAGTGGCTGCTGCACAAATGTTAATAGGAAGTCTGGCAGAAAAGGCAGAAGATGTAGAAACTGCTCTGGCTGAGTGAGCTTTAATTTTATGCTGTAAGGGCATACTGGCAGCTGAATAAGCAAAGGTGATGCAATCAGATAACCATTTAGACAGAGTTGTTTTGGCCACTGGCATAGCTTTCCTGGAGTCTAAAAAGGAAACAAAAAGTTGATCTGATTTCCTGAAATCTTTTGTTCTGTCCGAGCTGTCTGTGAACATCAAGTTTGTGCAGCATGAATTCTAGATTGTTGGAGTGATTGGGGAAGAAAACTGGCAAATCAATAATTTGGTTAAGAATAGTTTCAGTGCAAACCTTGTGCAAAAAAGAGGGGTTTGTTTGAAGTGAGACAGCATGGAAAAATCAAATGAGGCCTAATGGACAAGGCTAGAAGCTCTGACGCTCTGAGGGCAGAAGTTAATAGCCACTAAAAAGATAGTTTTCCATCACAAAAATTTCAGGTCACATGAGGAAGCTGGTTCAAATGGAGAAAGAATTATTCGGGAAAGCATAAAATTTAGATTCCATGGGGAACAGGGAGATTTCACAGGTGGTCTGAGATGAAAGGTCCCTTTGAGAAAGGCTTTCGATAATTTGTGTGACATAATATTCAATCCTTCGAATCCAAGATGAAAGTTATAAATGGCAGCAAGTTGAATACAAACTATTGCTGCTGCAGCTCCTTGTTGAAGATCAGGTCAAGAACTCTAGTATAGAGGCAATAGGGGCTAGATAGGGATCAATGCTGTTTTGAGAGGCCCATATAGAAAAGTTTTTCCATTTGCTGAGGTATAGCTTCCTCATAGAAGATTTATGAGAGGATAAGAGAATTTGCTTCATCTCATTAGAAAGGTTATGGAACCTGGCTATGATGGGAATTGGAGCAGCCAAGCTGTCAGCTTCAGGGACTGCAGAGAGGGATGAAGTTCCCCCGAGTGCGTCAGAAGGTCTGGAACTGGGTCCAGAATCCAGGGGTCCTCCAAAAGATGAAGTCTAAGGAAGGGGAACCAAATCTGACGAGACCAATGAGGAGCTATTAGAATGATTGTCCTTCCCAGGGCTTTTGCTTTCTGTAGTACCATGGGTATCAACGGGATTGGTGGGAATGCATAGAGGAGACCCAGGAGCCAATTGTGAACGAGTGCGTCCCTAGGGGCTTCTCCTGGAGGGGGAATCAGGGCAAAGTAGCTTCTGCATTTCGTATTCATGTGACTGGCAAAAAGGTCGCAGCAAGGCTGGCTCCACCTGCGGAATATCCTGTCCGCTATTTCTGTCTTGAGGGACTACGCGTGGGGCAACAAAATTGTTCTGTTCAGCTTGTCTGCTATCATGTTGGATTTGCCCGGGATGTGCATTGCTAACAGAAAGTGCTGGGTGGATATACCCCACTGCCATACTCTTAGGGCCTCGTGAATAAGGGGGTATGACCTGGATCCTCCTTGTTTGTTCAAGTATCAGACCACTGACATGTTGTCCACCTGAATCGCAATCGTACCCAGAGGAATAGAGTCCTGGAAGTACTGCAACGCCAAAAGTACTGCTCTCATCTCTAAGACACTGATATGCAGACGAGTCTCGATCGGTCCATGTGCCTTGGGCTGTTCTTCCCTGAAAATGCCCCTCACCCTATCAAGGAAGCGTCCGTGGTCACTGTGGCCACTGGTGGGGGTAAAACAAATGGACATCCTATCGTAACATGAAGTGAGGTCAACTACCACTGAAGATCCTTTTTGCAGGAGTTTGTTATCATTATCAGGTGAGACATGGGGAGGTCCTGGTAAGACCAATGAGTGACCAACAGCCACTGCAGTATCTGCATGTGCATATGATCTAGTGGTATGGCCAGAATTGCTGATGCCATCATACCCAGCTATTTTAGAACTTCTGATGCTGGAGCCTTGCTTTTTGATATTAGAATGCGGACCTGCTGATGTAGTAGTAAGACTCTTTCTACTGGAAGTCTTAGCGTGGTGGTGGTGGTGGTGTCCAGTTCTGCTCCGATAAAGACAATATGCTGCAATGGTGACAAGGCAGATTTTTCTGAGTTTACTGTAATGCCCAGCAGGCTGCAGAGTAACAGAGTGGATTCCTTAGCCTGAATGAGTTGATGCCTGGTGGTGGCGGTGAGGAGCCAATCGTCTAAGTACGGAAACACCTGGAATCCTAAACGTCTTGGGTGAGCCGTGACCACTGCCATGCATTTGGTGAACACTTTGGGGGCTGGAGTGAGACCAAAGGGCAGGGCTCAAAACTGGTAATGATTGGCTCCCAGCCGGAAGCGCAGATGATCCCTGGATGGCCTGGCCATTTTTATGTGGTAGTACGAATCCTGGAGATCTATCGAGCATATCCAATTGTCTTTCCCTAAGAAGGATAGAACGAGCAACTGGAACAACTGAAGAACCAAACGTAGTAACCACTCGCTCTCTACTCACTGCTCAGCTGAAAAAAACGATACCAGTCTGTTGTAAAAACTCCACAGGAATAATTTATTGACCAAAGGTTAAGCGCTTTCACTCAAATCGCATGAGCTTCATCAGAACAAAGTACAAATGCTAACAAACCCTTTAAATACTATTCAAATTGGCGCCAAAAAATTCCTTAAAGCCATAGCATACTAATAGTAAAATGCAATGCAATTTATACATAATAATTGCGATATAATCAATTTAAATTTCATACAAAAAATTATCATCAAAACTCACTAGATTAATGTAGAATTTTTAAAATATAAAAACTAAAAACTCCCATAATATATGCATATTTACAGTTGAATGAAATTCAATTATTCAGCATTAAAGCTGGTTTCACTGAAATGTAATCATTAATACCTGGTGCTATCATAGCATCAGTGTATAACTGCCACCAATATTCTCTATAGGCTAACACATTTTTGATGTTACCTCCCCTAGGGTCAACCATCACTGTTTCTAATATAGCAAACTTAAAGTGATGTGTGGGACCCTCCTTATTAATGTGCCTATAGAGAGCATTTTTGGTATCCTTGGTTTTGATACTATAACCATGTGCATAAATTCTTTTTTTGAATTGTCTCTGAGTCCTTCCTATATAATAGGCGGAACAGCACATACACTTGGCTAAATAAATAATCATTTTGGTGTTACAATTACCTTTCCTAAACCTCACATGTGTCTTGTTTGTATTATCCAAAATTAGGTTGCTTATATCTAAAATGTCTTTACACTGATTGCATGCCCCACATTTCCTTGTGTGCATGTCAGTGATCAGATTGTGTTTATAGTTGCTTTCAAAAAGCTGTTTTAAATTTCTGCCCATTTTATAAACGAACCTAGGTTTATTTCCAAGAATGTTCCATATTTCTTTATCATTATATAGTATTTCCCAATTCTTGTTCATAATGTCTTTTACTGCATAAGAGTGGGGACCATATTCAATAATACATGCTCTACTGTATGTATTAGTGTCCACCATATCCTCTTGAGCTATGTTGGTAACAGTGCATGTCAACTCCTTGGTATTAGTACCTAATAAAGGTGTATATTTCTTACCCCACTGACCAGTAACATGTTTGCTAGTGTCTGTCAGAAGTTTTTCATCATAGCCTCTTTCTCTAAACAAATTTGTGATGAAAGCAACTTCCTCAATCATGTCTGCAAAATCTTTTAGTTATGTACTCACCATAACTTCAGATGTTTGGGATCCATCTCGCCTACATTCTGAATGATGGGTTCCTCGGCTCTATGCCAAAGAGCGAAGTCTCTTATTGGCTGAGCTTACTATATCCCAGGATGCACCACCACCAGTCCCCCAGATCTAGTTTGTCCGCATACATGCACACATGCATACCCTGCTTATATAACATCGCCAGATGAAACAAGATAAAACAGTGGAGCTCAAAACCGTTCAATCTCTTCTGATCTGCAAGGCAGGGGAAGGAGGGTGGGTATCAGGAATGTAGGCTAGATGGATCCCAAACATCTGAAGTTATGGTGAGTACATAACTAAAAGATGTTATGTGATCCTATCTACATTCTGAATGATGGGACAGCCCCTAGCACCTGAATCCTGGGTGGCTCACTGGAAAACACTCCTGAGTACCGTGGAACCAAATGATGCTCGTCCTTTAGATGCCACATCCAATTTGTAGTGGGAAATGAAAGTGTGCGGTTAGACCAAGTAGCCAGCACAAATTTCCGATATAGCGACTTGGAATGAAAAGCTATAGAAGTAGCCATAGCTCTGGTAGAATGAGCTTTGATAGATGATGCAAGTTGTTTATTCAAGAAGAGTAGGCCTGAGTTATGCAATCTCTGATCCATTTTGAGATTGTAGCTTTGTGATGGTTTGGCCCAATTTATTATCTGAGAAGGACACAAACAACTGGTCTGACTTACGGTTGCTGTGTCCTGTCTAAATAGAAGCGTAATTGCCTGTGAACATCCAATTTATGGAGAGTGTATTCTGCTTCATTAGAGAATTTTGGAAAGAAAACTGGTAGCTCTAGAGATTGTTGAAGACAGAAACTAGAACAGACTTTTGGGACAAAGGATGGATTAGGCCTAAGTGATACTCTATCCTTGTGGAAAATCAAGTACGGTGGTTTAATAGACAGGGCTTGAAGCTCTGAGACTCTTCTTGCAGAGGTAATAGCCACTAAGAATGCCGTTTTCCAAGACAGATATTTTAATTCGCATGTAGCAGCCGGTTCAAAGGAGATGTTAATGCAAGCACCAAATCAGGATCCCACGGAGGTGCAGGATGAAAACTGGTGGTCTTAACAAACTGGCACCTTTAATGAACGTTTTGCATAGTCTGCTGCTCATCAAAGGAGGATCCGTGGATTCATGGAATTTAGATATAGCAGCTAATTGGACTTTAATAGTTGAGACAGAAGATCCCTGATTAAACAGGGATGTTAAGAATTTCAAAACCTCTGGGACAGGAGCAGTGATAGGGTCTAAGCCCTTGAGTTGAGCCCAGATAGCAAACCTCTTCCACTTACTGAGGTACAATTTGTTAGTGGTGGGTTTGTGGGCGAAGATAAAATGTGAACAACTTCGGGTCTAGTGTGTGCCTTCTAACTAAAGTTGGAAGTGGAGGAACCAAGCTGTTAATCTTAGAGATTGAAGGGACTGATGCCAATGTCCCGACTGATGGATTAGCAAATCCGGGATCAGGTCTAAGGTCCACGGATCGTCCACTGCATGCTTTTCAGGTAAGGAAACCATATCTGACGAGGCCAGTATGGGGCAATCAGAATCATTGAAGACCCCAGTTGAGAAGCTTTTGAATAACTTTGGAAGGAGTGGAATTGGGGAAAGGCATAAAGTAGCCCTGTTGGCCAAGGTTGTGCTAGAGCATCCATGGCTGGTCTTCCTGATGTGGAATCAAGGAGAAGAACCTCTGGCACTTGGTGTTTTGTGGAGTTGCAAATAGGTCGCAGCACGCGTCCCCATCTGTTGAAAACCTGGGCTGCTACTGTGCAGTTTAGAGACCATTCGTGAGGAGAGAGAATTGTCCTGCTTAATTTGTCCCGCCAATATATTTGACTTTCCCGGGATGTGGGTCGCTACCAAGAAGCGGTTTGTAGCTACCGCCCATTCCCACACTCTCATGGCCTCTCTGCAAAGGGGGGTACGATCTGGTCCCACCTTGTTTGTTCAGATACCAAACCACCGACATGTTGTCTGTGTGGATGGCGATGATGCCCTGAGGAAGAAACTTGTGTAAGGCCTGTAGGGACAGAAGTACAGCCCTCATCTCCAACACGTTGATGTGGAGAAGAGCTTCATCCGAAGCCAGGAGCCCTGAACTAGCCTGCCCAGACAATGCCCCCACCCTATCTGGGAGGCATCCGTCGTCAGGGTAACCACTGGAGGGAGAACAAAGGGTTTTCCTGATCCAAGTTGGATGTCTGAAGCCACCAGCGAAGGTCCCTTTGCATATTTCCGTAATCCTGATATGATGATTGAGGGAAGATCCTGAAAGGACCATTGAGTTGACAAGAGCCACTGAAGAATCCTCATGTGTAATCTTGCTAGAGGAACTAAAAGAACCGTGGCAGACATTGAGCCTAAGACCTGTAGGACCATCCTGGCTGGGGCTTTGGATCTCGAGATTAGAGCTTGAACTTGGCCCTGTAAAGTTTGGATCCTTCGGCAGGAAGAAATACGGCGATCAATCTTGAGTCTATCTCTGCTCCTATAAACTTTATGCTGAGAGGGCAGCAAGACAGACTTTGACCAATTGAATGTAATCCCTAGGGAAACCCCAGGAGATGGTGGCTTTGAGGTTGTCCATTAGTAGATGCCTGGTGGTGGCAGTCAGGAGCCAGTCGTCGAGATAGGGAAACACTTGGAATCCAAGACTTCTCAGGTGAGCCATCACTACTGCCAAACACTTGGTGAACACCCTGGGGCTGTGGTGAGACCAAAGGGCAGAGCACAAAATTGGTAATGACTGACTCCCAGGCTGAAGCGCAGATACCTTCTGGACGCCTGATGTATCGGGTATGTGATAGTAGGCGTCCTTGAGGTCTATGGAGCACATCCAAACATCCTTCTCCAACAACGGAGAATGGACTGTAACGTGACCATTCGAATTTGGATTTCGTGACGATTGGTTCAGTCTGCTGAGATCCAATATTGGTCTCAGGTCCCCTGTCTTTTGGCACTAAAAGAACCTGGAGTAATTTCCTGATCCGATCTGGTCTGTGGGGACCGGTTGGATGACTCCTTTTCTAGCAGCTTTAAAGCTTCTGCTGCTATTTCCCTTTGACTGGGTGGTGGGTCCGGGATTCTCTTGGACGGTGGGGTGAGTATTTGAATGGGATGGAGTAACCTCCGGCAATGATCCAAGCACCCATCTGTCCTGAGTGATTGACTCCCAGGCATTTAGGTGCTTGGCGAACGACACCCGACTGGCTCGAGCAGCACAGCCGGGCAATCCCTCATGACGTGTGGGAGGCTGAAGAGCCACGAAAGGACTCGGTCTCCAGAATTGCGGGGCCCTCTGCCGCCTCTGGGACGTCTCCCTGAAAAATTTCCCGCCTCTGCCTCTGGACGGGAATCTTCCTGCTGTTGGGAGAAAAGCTTGCGAGATTTTGAACCACATTTTCCCTCCTTTAGCCTTGGGGTAAGGCCGAAGGGAGTGGAATAACGGGCACCTACGGCAGATAAAGTTTTCCCTCCTGCTCACAGCGGTAAGGGTGTCTTTCACCTTGGGTCCAAACAAAGAGGACCCATCAAAGGGAGCGAAGACTTGAAGGCCTCCGAACTGACACAAGCGGAGCCAGGCTTGTCTCGAGAGCCACGCCTGTGCCTGCCTTCGGGCCGCATAGGAAATGAGCCTCATGGACGAGTTAGAAATTGACGTAAGGATAGCCAACTGAGAGCTAACGGACTGGGCTAGCTGCTCAGGTAGGTTACCCAAGAGGGAATCTGACAACTCCTTGACCAGATCCCTCTGAAGCCTTGTAAAATGTGCCAAATAGTTCAGAGACCTTAAGGTAAAGGCCGCTGAAGTCAGGGTGCGCTTCCCGTACCTATCCATACTCCTAGACTCCTTATTAGGAGGATAGATAGATGTTGAAGCCTCTGCCACGTCCTGTTGTGTAGCAGATGCCACCACCATGGCATCTACAGCCACGCCTTTAGTAAGGAACTCCTTCTCGGGGGGGAGCAGATAAGAATTTATTTGGACGAGAAGGGACTGGTTCCACGGTATCTGGATGTTCCCACCCTTGACAAACTAAATCCAGAAGCTCGTCAAGGGCGGAGACACCCAGGAGGCGGAGGGCTGAGCCCCAAAGGCCTTGAGGAGCACTGATTCAGCAGAGGGGGTTTGGATATCCAGCCGCCTCGTTGTTTGAGGATCTCTAAGATGTCTGCAAATGAGACATCATCCGAGGACGAGGGACCCCTCCGCATCATCCATATCAGTGTCCGATGTAATAGACTCGGGGAGTCCACGTGCTTCCTCTTGCACGATCTCTTCCTTGGGGTTCCTCTGAAGACAACTCAAGAACCCTCAGGAGGAGGGGAACCCCACTGGGGGTAACCTCAGGCCTCGGGCTCCGCTGGCTACAGACAGGGAACTGCCAAAGACCCAGTCTCCACGCCCAGGAAGGTGCTGGTAAACCGAGAGATGGCCAAGAGGACTTGGCCAAGGCACTCCTCGTGGCCCTGAAAGCCGGACCCCAGAATCCTGGGAGTGTCCGTCTCCGAGCCATGATAGTAGACGGAAGTCCCGCAGCTGAAGCACGGAGAGGGAGGCTCGAACCGAAAGCATAGGTCCCAAACATCACCCTCGGGTCCAGCCGAAGAAGTCCGCGTACCAAACTCGGACCCGAGGCCGGGTTGGAGTAAGGGTCGGAGCCGACCCTGAGACTCCACCGCTCCAAGAGCACCTGCTCCGACGGAGCGAAGCAGTCGGAGGAGGAATGGCAATGGGGTGGGTCATGGTCATCGGCTCAAGCCAACTGGGTCGGAACCAAACAAATTTTGGAAGACTGGGGACTGGAACAGTCTTTGGAGCACCCTGTCTATATCAGAATCCGACATTCTCAAGACCGAGAGGAAACAGAACGGGTTGAAGACCTCTCCCTCGGCCCCAAGGGACTAGGGGACCGCTCCGAGGCGACTCGATGAGAATCGCCGAGGGATACTCACACCAGATTCCATCGGTGCCGAGGTAGACTTCGGCCGAGGAGGAAGTGTCTGAGCGGCGACCCTGTCGGCTCCGAGCAGTGGAGCCGACGGTGACCCGCCTCGATGCCCCAGCCATCGGCTCCGAAGCCAGAGGAATCGATACTGGAGGCATCGAGGCAGACCGTTCACCTCGGCTCAAGTCTTGGAGCCAAGGAGAGGCCTGCCTAGGTCTCTTGGCAGTCGGATCCGACGGACTGGTCGGAACCAAGCCCTTTTCTTTGGCAGGAGCGGAGAGGATGCCAAGGCTTCTTCAAAAGAGGGTTTAATTAACCCTTAAGAATCAATTTATTTTTCCTCTCCTGGAGGACCCTTGAGGAAAAAGCGTGACATACGCTGCATGACTCCTGCAAGTGCTTTGCCCTAGACAATATACACAAAGTAAATGATCATCAGTAATAGACATCTTAAAAGCACATTTAACATTTTTAAAGCCCAAGGCCTAGGGGTTGAGACATGATGTTAAACAACTTCTGACAGGAAATTTAACAACTATAGATTCGCGTGACAAAAAACCAAGGCTTACAGTAATAGTGTAAAACACAACCTTAGCTGTAATGACCGGAACTCTAAACCACTAAAGGCTTGAGACCCTGGAAAGTTTACAAGGTTGACCGAAAGGCCCTGGATTGTAAGGGGCGAAACAAACTCAACCCAATCACACACAACAAATTTCACAATTCAAAGCGTACACAAATAGCCGTTAAAACAGCTTTTGTGATATAAAAGAGCAAAAAACTGACAGAAAAAGTAGTTAGTAAAAGCTACTCAGCCCAGCCAGCTCGAGACCACGTCTTCGCAGGGAAGCGGCAAACGAGATCTGAGGGACTGGTGGTGGTGCATCCTGGGATATAGTAAGCTCAGCCAATAAGAGACTTCGCTCTTTGGCATAAGCGGAGCCGAGGGATCGGCTCCGAACCCATCATTCAGAATGTAGGCGAGATAGGATCACATAACATCTGATGTCATCCTGAGAGCACGAATGAGCTGTCCTTTAAATATATTGTATTTAAGTTTGTCAGGATGGTTACTATTGTATTCCACATAGGAATTAGTAAAAGTACTTTTTCTGTGTATCCTTGATTTAAATTTCACTCCATCATAGGATATTAGGGTGTCCAAATAAGCTACTCCAGTAGAACTGCATTCAAAGGTGAATTTTAAAAATGTAGAGCTGTTATTCAAATATTTGACAAAATCATCCAAAGATTTATGATCACCATTCCACAGGATGTAAATGTCATCTAGATAGCGGGAGTAGTAGACTATATTCTCAAAATACTTGCTGTTAAATATATGAGTCTCCTCCCAGTCTAGTAGCACTAAATTTGCATAAATGGGGGCACATGCTGCCCCCATGGCTACACCTTGAGTTTGTCTAAACCTTTCACCCTCGAAAAATATGTAATTGTAGTCTAATACAATATTCATCAGTTCTGAAATCAGTCTTATTCTGTCCCAACTCATTTTGGAGTGTTTAACCATGCTGTTGGTAAAAGCAGTGATCCCTTCACTGTGTGGGATGCATGTAAACAAATCTACTACATCAATGGATGACATTAATAGATTTTGACATTTGGTATCTGTGGGAAAATTCTTCAGAAATGTCCAGGAATCTTTCACCAGATGTTTAATTCCCAAACTAATAGATTTAAGGAAGGTGTCTATAACCACCCCTAAGGGAAAAGTTTTTGACCTGCTCCCTGAAATAATAGGGTGAAAAGGGGGCTCAGAGATGTTTTTATGCACCTTCGGGATGCCAACAATAGTGGCCATGTAAGGGAATTCTACCACCATAAATTTGTGTAAATCTACCGTGATTCTACCTTCCGTCAAAAAATCATCTAGAAACATGTCTATCCTTCTGTATGCTGAATTAACCTCATTCATCGATACTACTTCATAATTTCCTGAACAGTGCAAGATATCATATATGATAGAACTGTATAAAGAAGCATCAAATAATACAATTCCACCACCTTTATCAGGTTTCATTATACGTACACTTTTGTTGTGTCTTAGCTCATCAAATAATCTCTGTTCATCAAGTGTAAGGTTTTTATTCACTTTGTTGTGTTTGGCTATGTTGTTGTATCTGTATAATTCCCTAGAAACTTTATTTTCATACACCTGTATCAATGTGTTGTTACTGGGAATGAATGTACTTTTTTTCTTTAATTTCCCCTCTTGTACTGTGGTTTCAGGTTGATCTTTAAACATCAAAGCCAGATTTAACTTTCTAGTATATAGCTTCAATTCATTTACACTATCAACAATGTTAAAGTGAGTAGTGGGTATGAAATTCATACCTTTAGAGAGAAGTCAAAAAAATGTAGTATCCAGATGGACATTACAATAATTGAATATCTTAAAATTCTTATATTCGTAAGTAATGCCGTCCTGCGGGGTGGCAATGATCTCCTGTGTAGAATGAGTATCAATCACACTGTTTAGTATTTCTTCTTCTTCCATCCACCCCCCTGTTTCCATCTTGGAAGATACCTTCTCTTGGACTTCTGAAAAAAATCGTTGTTACTCCCAGCATCATACCTTACTTCCTGCTCAACAAAATCATTGTAAAAATTACTTTCCCTACTATGAAAGTGATCTTTTTTGTCCCATTTATACATTTCATGACGTGAATATTGATCCATATCCCTATTCACTTTTTTGTTTTTCCTCTCCAATGCTTTTTTAGCTTTATATTCTGCAGATTCAAACTGTTTATTATACAAATTTTCCCATTGTGGGAAGGCTAGGTCTTGTAATATCACTTGATTAATTCTTTCAACCTCGGCCATAATTCTACAAAGTTTCACATCATTATGCTTAATTAATAGCTTCATGTAATCAAATTCAAAAGAATCAAACAATTCATTAAATTCTTTCTTAGTTTCACTATTAATATCAACACCTAATGGTTCCTTGTAAAAACGTAGGCCCATAGGTACAATTTTATGAGACATACAATGTGTTAAATAAGCGCTGTCTAGCTTGACAGCATTAATAATATTCAGCTTCTTACCAAATAGATATATAGTATCCTTCAAGTTACCATGAATTTCCATAGGGGCATGAATATTATCTTTATCACTGTTAATAAAATTACAGTCTTTGGTAAAGAAGTCCTTTAAATTATACTGTCTTTTACTTTGATTAAAGATATTATTGCACGTATTCTGAACAGTACCTGTAGGTCCACCTAGTCCATGTGAAACCTGGCTGTACGTGCGTACGGGTTGAGTGGATTTAGGCTTGGTGCCTGTCCTCCTCGCTTCCTCAGCGAGATTGGTGAAGGAAAAATCAAAAGTAAAATCCTTGACATCCAGTTTATGACGATCGACTCTACCCTCAGAAATCGGTAGATCGATATTGTGCCCACGTTTGGAAAATTCTTCTTGCCCATTAGGTATGTCCGGAGAAGATGTTGTGGGCGTTACATTACGTGACTCCACTTGGTTTTGCTCGGCGCCAGCTTCCGCAATGATGGTTTGTTTGCCAATATTAATGTCTAACGGACAATGCGACTCATTGTCAGATATCCTGTTGTCAGGCTGGTTTCTGTTTAAATTTGCGCTGAACAAAGTCAATAATCTGGAGACCTCCCCACGTAGTGCATTCAAGTCGGCTCTTAGCTCGGCGAGTTCACTACCATTGCAGGGTAGGGCAGAATCAGTAGAACTACGAGTGGTATCCATCCACAACTTAAAGAAAAATAGAACGAGCAACTGGAACAACTGAAGAACCAAACGTAGTATTATACATAATAATTGCGATATAATCAATTTAAATTTCATACAAAAAATTATCATCAATGAATGAAATGGGAGGTAACATCAAAAATGTGTTAGCCTATAGAGAATATTGGTGGCAGTTATACACTGATGCTATGATAGCACCAGGTATTAATGATTACATTTCAGTGAAACCAGCTTTAATGCTGAATAATTGAATTTCATTCAACTGTAAATATGCATATATTATGGGAGTTTTTAGTTTTTATATTTTAAAAATTCTACATTAATCTAGTGAGTTTTGATGATAATTTTTTGTATGAAATTTAAATTGATTATATCGCAATTATTATGTATAAATTGCATTGCATTTTACTATTAGTATGCTATGGCTTTAAGGAATTTTTTGGCGCCAATTTGAATAGTATTTAAAGGGTTTGTTAGCATTTGTACTTTGTTCTGATGAAGCTCATGCGATTTGAGTGAAAGCGCTTAACCTTTGGTCAATAAATTATTCCTGTGGAGTTTTTACAACAGACTGGTATCGTTTTTTTCAGCTGAGCAGTGAGTAGAGAGCGAGTGGTTACTACGTTTGGTTCTTTCCCTAAGAAGGGAAGTATCGACTAAAGTGTGACCATCACAAACTTCTCTTTCTTTAGATTTGTTTAGTCTGCTGAGGTCCAATATAGGTCTCCAGTCCCCTGTCTTTTTTGGAACTAAAGAGAATCTTGAGTAAGTTCCGGATCCTGTCTGGTCTGCTGGGACTGGATGGATGACTTTTTCTTAGCAATGTCTGGACCTCTACTGTTGCTTGTTCCCTGTAACTGGGTGGAACGTCCTGGATTTTTCTTGTTGGTGAAGGGGGTGTGGCGAATGGAATGAAGTATCCTCTGGAAATAATACTTTGTACCCAGTTGTCATTTGTTATTTTGAGCCAGGTGTCTGGGTACAAAGATAAGCAACCCCCGACTGCCTCCAGAGCAGGACAGTTGGGCTTCCTTTCAGGAGTGCTGGTAGGGCTTCCGAAAGAAGTGATCTCTGTCATCCTGGTTTTCCAGACCCCCTCTGCTGCGAGGGTGGCGTCTTCCATTATTGCACCCCCCCCTTGCCCCTGGAGGGGGGTTCACCACATGTGTCTTGAAAGGTTCCTTAGGCTTTTCGGAACCACATTTTCCCTCCCCTTTGACCCCTGAGGTAGGGTCTAGTAGGGGTGGAAAAACAGACTCTAATGGCAGACAGAGTCTTTCCCACCTGCTCACACCTGGTCAAAGTTTCCTTAACTTTGGGCCTGAAAAGGGACGAGCCATCAAAATGGGTATTCACGAAGGATGACTTGAAGGGTTCCGCGAAGGAACACAAGCGCATCCAGGAGTGTCTCCTAAGAGCAACTCTTGTACCCGCTGCCCTACTTGTTCCATCAGCTGCATATGAAATAAGGCGCATGGACGAGTTATCAATGGAGCTGAGGGTAGCAAGCTGGGAGGCAACTTTGTCTGTAGGTTTGCAGCTACTGTACCCTGAAGAGCATCTCCCAGCTCTTTAAGGAAATCTCTTTGTAGTCTCATGAAATGGGTTAAATAGTTAAGCGAACAGAGTACAAAAGTCACTGAACTAAACACGCACTTCCCGTATCTACCCATGATTCTGGAGTCTCTGTTAGGAGGAAGGATAGACGAGGAAGTTTCAGACATTTCCTTTTTGATGGCTGCTGCCACCACCATGGCATCAAATGACACACCTTTGGTCAAGAAGAATTTATCTTGGGGGGCAGATATGAACTTATTAGGCCTCCTAGGGACAGGCTCCATGGTGTTCGGAGACCCCCACGCCCTTCATGAGTCCAACTGCATAAGCTCATCGAAAGGTGGAGACACCCAAGAGGTGGAGGGCTGAGACCCCAAAGCCTTCAGGAGAACAGACTCATCTTCAGTAGGGTTTGTGGACTTCCAGTCGCCCCTCTGCCTAAGGATTTCAAGTATCCTTGCAAATGAGATATCCTCAGAGGAGGACCGTGGGGACCCTTCTGATTTTCAGCCAAGTCAGTATTAGTTAGAGACTCCTAAGGGGAGTCTAGATGTTTCCTCTTACAAACTCTCTTCCTGGGAACCTCATCAGTAGGAGCTTCTGGTTAGGTCTCGGAACAGCATGGGCCACCCAGTGGGGCTTCCTAAGGATCTGGGTCTCTGCGCTTTGCCAGATCTGTGAAGCAGAAGCAGACACAGGTGCCTTAGGGGACAAAGAAGCCAGACCTGAGGCTGAGGATGTCTTAGGAGATATAACTCTCCTCATGGCTTTGAAGGCACCCCTGCTCCAATGCGAAGGGATCGACGGATCCGAGGAAACAGTCGATACCCCTGGCACCAGGACAGTGGGCTCCGACCCCAAGGTAGGAGTCGAGCTCATCTGAGCCGAAGCCCCGAGAGGCAGAGTCGGAACAGACAAGTCAGTTAGACTATCCTCCCCAGACCCGACCAGAGCGTGTAAGCTCCTAGAGTCCTCGATCGGTGCCGAGGACGTCAGAGTGAATGGGGCCCAAGACACTGGAGCAGGCATTGGCTCTGAAGGCTCCACAATCAGCAAGTCCAATTCCTCTGTCTCCGAAGGACCAGTATGACTCGGAGGAGGAAGAGTTACAGCTGGCATAAGGGTCTTCCGCTCAGAAGCCGCCTGGGTCGGAACCAATAATTTTGCAAAGGCTAGTGCCTGTAAAAGCTTCTGCACCACATGATCCACATCCAAATCTGAAAGGCTAGCAGAAGACAGAGATGAATAGATTGATGGTACTGACTGAAGTAGAGGAGATTTTGGAATTTCGGATACTGGTTCCAAAACCAGGGACCCACACCGAAAAGAAAAGACAGTCTGTTTCAAGACCTGTGGAGCAGATGTCAGACTTTTTTGAATCCATAGAAGTCCTGGAAGACTGAGGACTTGCTAGATCAATCCTGGTCACTCAAAGCCTCCTGGAAAGAAGATTTCAACGACCCCTGTAAATGTTTCCTCTCTCTCTCTCTTGGAGGTCCCGAGAAAAAAAGGAATGGCATATGGAACATGTTTCTTGCAAGTGCAAAGCACCTAAGCAGCAGACAACTGACATGGCTGTCAGTGACAGACATCTTCTGCCCACATTTAGGGCATTTTTTAAACCCTGACTTAGGGTGTTTGTCCTTGTCATCAGCCATGACAAAAAAAAGGACACACTTAACAAATATGAA
The DNA here is from genome assembly GCF_019279795.1 of Protopterus annectens. Classification (NCBI taxonomy): domain Eukaryota; kingdom Metazoa; phylum Chordata; order Ceratodontiformes; family Protopteridae; genus Protopterus; species Protopterus annectens. The sequence continues at coordinate 366,327,773 of NC_056743.1, read as the reverse complement.
TTAGCCTTCTAATAAAAAAACAGGCTAAATATAAACACACACACACAAGCCTTTAAACTAGGGCCAACTAAAATGAAATTAATACACCTTCTAATAAAAAAAGTACAGTTTTGTACCTACCATAAATGTAGATGTTAGAGTGTAAACACTGCTGCAGTCATTACACTTGGGTTATCCTGCCGTCAGGCGGTTCCCCAGTCGGCCTGAGTTCCACAGTCTTGGTCCGGCGTCGGTTGCTGCCGCCTCCTCCCTGACGTCAGTGCGACAGGGGTATACAAGATGCAGCCGACGCCATTTTCTTCAGTTTTTCTTGCCCCAGATGTCAGGTGCCCCCAAATAGGTAGGCAATTCAAATTGCTAATAAAACATACATAAGAAAAGCAAACAACTTTCAGTTACCAGCAAATACTCCCCATAGGTAGTAAAGGGTAGGAGGCATAAGTAGGTACCAGCAAGTAAGAGGGGAAGGAGGGAGGGTAACCTGGACTGCAGCAGTGTTTACACTCTAACATCTACATTTATGGTAGGTACAAAACTGTACTATGTTCATCATGTTACACTGCTGCAGTCATTAAACTTGGGTGGAATCCCAAAGCTGAGGTAGGGAGGCTGGTTCTATAAGGCATTAGGGGTGGCTATAAGGCCCTGCAGCACAGCAGTGGTGAAGCCAGCTCTGGATTTGGAGTATAAAGGCAAATGGTAATGCTTGTTGAAGGCATGCACAGAACTCCATGTTGCTGCTTCCAAAATATCCTTGGTAAGTACTCCTCTGAGGTAGGCAGTTGAAGTGACTGTTGCCCTGGTGGAGTGAGATCTAATGCTGCTAGGTACAGGTTTCCCATGATGAGTATAGACGAAACGTATACAATGTCCTATCCATTTTGAGATAGTCTGTTTTGAAATGGCTCTTCCCTGTGCTCCTGCAGCATATGCTACCAATAATTGCTCAGATTTTCTGAAAGCTTTAGTTTTGTTCAAGTAGAAGCTTAACTGCCTGTGAATGTCCAAAAAATGTAGTAGTCTCTCCCCTTTGTTCTGAGGTTTTGGATAGAAAGTTGGCAAGTGAATAGTTTGGTTGAGAGCCACACTTGATACCACCTTTGGCATAAACGTAGGGTTAGTTCTTAAAGACACCCTGTACTGGTGGAAAATGAGGAAAGGTTCCACTGCCATTAGTGCCTGTAATTCTGAAACTCTTCGTGCTGATGTTATTGCCAGTAGCAGAGCAGTTTTCCAAGAGATGTATTTTAATTCTGCTGTGTTAGCTGGCTCAAAAGGAGGTAAAGTTAATTTTTTCAAAACGAAGTTGAGGTCCCAAGTTGGGGTAGGTGCTCTACGGGGCGGTCTTATGTTTTTAGCCCCTCTGAGGTACTGTTTGAGCAAAGGATTAGAAAAAATTGGTGGATCCGTGTTGTAATGAGCAGAAATGGCTGAGGCATGGATCTTGACAGATGAGAAGGAGAGGCCCTTTGTCCAGCATCTCAGTTAAATATTGAAGTATCTGAGGAATGTTTGGGACAAGAGGGTCAAGGCTGTGTGCCTGGTTCCAGGCACAGAATCTCTTCCATTTATCTGAGAAGGCTTTCCTGGTGCTAGGCCTTCTGGCCTCCAGAATGACATCCATAACTGCATTGGAGAGAGGCATTGCTTGCTTGACTAAGGAATTTTCCATGCAGCTAGGTTTAAGGTCTTTAGCTGGCTGTGAAGTATCTGATTGTTGTGCTGTGTCAGTAAATGTGGGATTTGTGGCAAAAGGGTGGTTCTTGTGCTAAGTTCTTTAAGATTGGGTACCAGTGCTGGCGTGGCCAGTCTGGTGCAATCAGGATCATCTTTGGCTCTTCTTGCCTGGCTTTTATGAGTACCTTTGGCAGGAGAGGTAGTAGTGGAAAAGCGTATACTTGCAGGTTTTTCCAGCTGAATGAGAGGGCATCCACTTTCCATGCTTGTGGATGGTAACTCCTTGTGCAGAATTTCTGTAGCTGGCAGTTCATTGGGGATGCAAACAGATCTATGTCCGGGCTCCACCATTTTTGTGTTATCATTCTGAATATTTGTGGATTCAATTCCCATTCGTGGGGATCCATGATATTTCTGCTTAGGTCATCTGCCAGTGTGTTTTTCACTCCTGGCAGGAATTGTGCTTGCAGATGAACTTGGTAGTCTAGAGCTGTGTTCCACAAGGTCATGGCTTGTCTGCAGAGGGGGTAGGAGTGTGTGCCCCCTTGCTTGTTTATGTACCACATAACTGTGGTGTTGTCTGTCTTTATCAGTAGTTGTCCTGGATGCAGCAGGTCCTTGAAAGCTATAATAGCATTTTGTACAGCTAGCATCTCTTTTTGATTGATGTGAAGATGCCTTTGCTCTGTGGGCCACTCGCCCTGAATACATTTTCCTGCCATGTGTGCTCCCCAGGCGCGTAATCCGATGCATCTGTTGTCAGTGTTTGCCTGGCTGTGGGTTGAATAAAAGGCTGTCCCTTGTTGAGGCGACAAGCTTGAGCCCACCATCGAAACTATAAGGCAAGGAATAAGTGGTATAACTGTTTCCAAACTTTGACAGTGTTGAGACCATACACTCTTTAGATACCATTGCAGTTTCCTCATATGCAGTCTGGCATATGGTATTAGTAGTATGCAAGATGCCATGTAGCCCAAGGCCTGCAGAATTTTTCTTGCAGGGAGTTGGGTGTTTGTTGCCATCAATATAAAGTATTGAGTCAGTTGTCCTTGCTTGTCTGGCGTGAGATAAGCCATCTGGGCCGTTGTGTTCAAGCTGGCACCCAGGAATATTATCTGTTGTGAGGGCACTAGTTTTGATTTCTTTTCGTTTACTGTGTACCCCAGGCAACTTAACTTTTTTACGAACGCCAGATGCTTTAGAAGAATGTTGTTGCTCTCTGCTTGAATCAGGACAGTCGTCCAGGTATGGATAAATTTGAATTCCTTTTTGTCTGCAAAATGCAATTACTGGTGCCAGGCACTTTGTGAAGACCCTGGGCGCAGTAGATAAGCCAAAGGGCAGTGCAGAGAATTGATAGTGCACTGAACCAGCTAGAAATCAGAGGTATCTTCTGCAATTTTGTCTGATAGGGACATGCAGGTATGCCTCCTTGAGGTCCAAAGTCACGAGCCAAGCTTTCTTGCCCAGCATGGGAAGAAGCTCATGTAATGTCAACATTTTGAATTTCGGAACATCCAGGTAAGTGTTTAGAGAAGAAAGATCCAGAATGGGTCTCCAGGCTTTGTCCTTTCTAGGAACCAGAAAGAGTCTTGAGTAAAATCCTTGTCCTTGCTCCTGTGGTGGTACCTTTTGAATAGCTCTCATGTCCATGAGTGCTGTAATTTGTCTTTGAGCCTCTGCCCATTGATTTGGTGGCAGATTTGGCATTCCTTTTAACCTTGGCAGAGTGTGAAAGTGGAACCTGTAACCTTGAGATACAATGTTGAGAATCCATTTGTCTTTGGTGATGCAATGCCGATTGTGATAGAAAAGTGCCAGTTTTCCTCCTAAGGGGGCTGCCAAGAGAGAGCCGTTTGGCAGCTGTAGTGGGAAGTCATTGAGGCTGTTTTTTATAAGGTTGAGGCCTGTCTTCCCCTTCTTTCTGTCCTGGTGTACCCCACTGTTGAGGCCTGTAAGGACCTTGTGCTTGACCTCTACCTCTTGGACGTCTGTATCTGCCCCTTTGACGTCTGTCTGTGACTGGAAAGGACCAATTCTTTGTTGGCCAATTTCTGCTAAAACAAGGAGGCTGAACCTGTAAGAAATCCTTCACCGTTTGCAAAGATTTTGCCTTATTCTCCATCTTCTTTAAATACCTCCTCTGCCTTAACTCCAAACAGCACATCCCACTGCAAGGGTGCATCCAATAATTTTGCCTTAACATGATCTGGTAATGTATGTTCTATTAACTAAGCATGCCTTCTAATAACAGAGCCTGTAACTGCTGCTCTACAGGAAGCCTCTAAGGAATCAAATCCACATTGCAAAGTATGCTTTCCCACTTGTTCAGCTGCATGCAATAAATCCTGCATTTCTTTAAAATTAGGAGGATCTGAATCTGGAAGCATATTTTGTTTCAACTGAGACATCAAAAAATGCTGATATTTTAACATGTGAAACTGGCAATTTAAGGCTCTCATTGCTAAAGTTGCAGACGTATATACTTTCTTTCCCCATCTGTCTAATGCTCTGGAATCTCTGTCAGAGGGAACTGGGTTTTTTGCTGATGAGGCCTTAATCCCTTTGGGTCCCTGTGAAATAGATTCAGGGTCAGCAACAGGGCTTTTATACAGAAATTTGTGAGAGTCAGGGACTCTGTAATATCTATCAGGTTTAACTGGGGCTGGAGGTAAGGAGTCCGGGTTTAAGCTGGGTTCAGTGTACACTTCATCCACAATATCTAAACACTGGCGGAATAGCAAGGGGGTCTGTGTTGAGGCAATAAAAGGAAGTCTCTGAGCCCTTTCTTGGATTCTGAGTAATCCTGGCCTTCCCAATGGAAATGCTCCCTCATGGTATGTAAGGTCTCCCCAAAGGAATAGTCCTCAGGTGGAGAGGCTGATGGAATTGATTCCTCAGCATCAGAATCCTCATAAGGGGGTAAAGTATATCCTAGGTCTGAGGATGAATCTGAAGAAATGGAAACCTGGTCAGAAGATTCATAGTCTGCATCCTGTCTGGGCCTTTTATCAGGAGGGGGAATGGGACCCCCTGATCAGGGTGATTAGGTCTTCGACCATTTTGAGCATTTGTTTCTTAGGCATGGAAGCCTGTCCTGGAGAATGCTGCATCTGTTTCTTTGTTTTTATGGGGGCCTTAGACTTAGCAGGGGGTTTTTAATGGTTAACTGGGTAGGTCTGAAAACACCCTCTGAGGCTGTGGATTGTTCAGCTACTTCGGTTCCCTCTGAAGGGTTAGTTTCGGTAGGCTGAAAACCTAGAGCATCCGAAGGCCCAGCCAGCTCCACGTGGGAGTCGGAGGCAGTCTGTGGAAGCGGCAGTCAGGGGCTGCGTAGGCACCTCGCTGAAAACCGGAGAACCGACGACCGGCCTAGAAGAGGCCTAGTCGTCAGTTTTGGGCCTCGGATGCCTGTCCTTGTCTTTGCGCTTTTTATGTATTCCGGTTGTCAGAAGTTCCGACAGCATGGGGTAATTGAATTTTCTGCCAAAATAATGTCGGGCAAAATCAAACAAGACGTTTAATAGTGCGCTTGTTGAACCTAGCACAAAACCGACAACCAGTGACACTGTGGTCTGGGCCTAGGCATGGAATACAGTAGGAGTGGAAATCCTTATGAGGTATTTGCTTCCCACAAGAAATACAGTTATTAAACTTTTACTGACATCGGTCTGAGGCAAGAAAAAGTTTCCCCAACAGGGTACTTAGCTTTGTAGAAGACTTCGGTACTGGATTCGGAATGAAAATCTCAGGAGTCGGCCGACTGGCACTTGCGAACTTCTGCTTCGGGCACCGCGCGGCAAGAAAGACTGAAGAAAATGGCATCGGCTGCATCTTATATACCCTGTCGCACTGACATCAGGGAGGAGGCGACAGCAACCGACGCCAGACAAAGACTTTGGAACTCAGGCCGACTGGGGAACCACCTGACGGCAGGATAACCCAAGTGTAATGACTGCAGCAGTGTAACACGATGAACATCAGGCTAAATATAAGCACACAAGCCCTCAAACCAAGGTTAACAAACACACACAAACTATATAAGCAGATAATATTAATTAGTGATAATCACTAAACTATACACTAGTAAGTCAACTCTAACAGCTATCAAATTGTGACAAAGGTCACTAACTAATCACACAATACAATGTCTAAGAAAAAAGGGTGACAGAAGATCACTGATTAAACAGCTTTCAGTCAATTTAAATAGGCCTATGAAAAAACGAGGCCAAATATATAGCTATGAAAAAGGCACACAAGGGAAAGGGAAATTGCAGATAAAGCTATAAGAGCTGAGCTAACCTAAATATCTATTTTACCAATAAATCTCAACAAATTTTTAGAAATAGAGTAATAGGTTTTTACTGGCCTGAGCTAGCGAGAACCTCCGATCTGTTGCAGCGGCAAACTAGATTGGAGGTAATTCTAGGTGCATCATGGGATAGGGGAGTTGGCCTCAAGCTACTTGAAATCCTCGAGCTTTGTAGTATGCCGACTCGTAGCCGAGGGATCGGCTCCGAACCCATCAGTAAGAATGAACCGTGAGACAGAACTTCACATACAGGGTTTCACACTCAATCTTATCAGTGAGGGGTACGGAACTCTACAGAGAAGTCCATAAACTTCTTTTTGCTAGTACTATCCTTGTTCTGACCTAGACTGGGAGAGTCTAAGGATGAGGGAAACTACAACACACAACATATGGGTCTGACAAGAAGAGGTCTTTAACTCTGTCCACATAAGATAGGGAGTGGCAACACTGGTCCAACAGCAGATGGATCAAGTAGAGTTACTGAGTCAATTATGTCATGCAAGTGCTAATGCAGGGTTGCTTGCCTAGATGGAATTGGAATTGGCCACTACTCTACAGAGGAAGCAAGAACCAGTGTCAGAGCCAAGCCGTGGGCTGCTGGAGACAACCCTGTCATCAAGGATGAAAAATAAAAAACTGACCCCAAAACCACAAGCATACCCAGATACCTCAATCAAGGTTGAAAGCCCTCCTTTATCAAGCACCAAAAGACTGAGTTGGGAGAAGGGAATACTTGGTCTTGGAGGTCAAAGGGACCAAGGTCAACCTTAAGTGAACAGCTCTTAGTGCCACATGGAGGTTGTGAAAGGACAAGCGATATAGGTGCTAGGAATGGACGTGAGGTGGCCTGGCTAAGGGGAAGCATGAGAATCAGTGATGTCATACACCCCAGAATGAGGAACTCCACTGCAGATGCTTGGTTTTAACTGCAGAAAGTCAGCACTGTTAACGCATGTAACTGCCAGTAGGAAAAGGATCTTTCCAAAGCACAGTCCTACATACATCCCAAGAAACTCATTCTGTGCAACAGAATAAGACAAAGTCAATCTGAAAACTCAATCTGAAAAGATGTGGCACCATCTTTAATCCTTTAGATACCCTAGGCTGCTGTGCGTTTCCTGCCTTCGGCGTTCCCACCTGTGTAAGTAGCGTTTTTGCTGTGTTTTTGGTATTGAAATCGATCTTCAGAATGTGTAACTGTTTCTGCTTTCATACAAATCACATTGTCTTATCATAGAGGTTATGCTAGCCGCTGAATATAGCTGTTTACTATAATTTACTGTCTTTTGCCACGTGGGTCTGATGCATGTTGCCAATCACATAATGGAAAAACGCAGTTAGCAGGTTAATGAGCAGTCTTCAACTTGCCCATAAAAAGGTCAAGGTAGCGTCTTAACATTGAGTAAGCTCAGCCAAGAGCTGCATAATCATCAAACTTGGTCATGCTTTTTGTTTTGTATTAGAACCATGGCTGTTTAGTCTACGACGGATGACTGGGTTCATTCTTTCTTACATTCTATCACTGAGTTTCTGTATCTAAAAGCTGCTTAGTGGATTATTTAGCTTGCTGTCCTTTTTAATAAAAGGAACATACTTGGTTTCTTCTTCCACTCTAAACCGAGCACTTTTTAAAAAAAGATTTTGCTCTGGTAACTCAATTCAAAGAAGCTAAAAAGGCTCCAACATTGGACTACTCTCATGTACACTGGTATTGTGTAGCTCTGCAAAACAGTCTCTATCAGTGTGAAATTACTGGACCTAAAGTTATACTTTAGAGACGTATAAGGTCTCCTGGCCCATCTCGCTATTACAACAGGGTGTTTCACTCTCTAACAGTTAGCGATTCCTACACTACCATGGACAACCCGAGTCATGGATTTGCTCTGTGATATGGTCCACTTTTAAACATGTTCAATGGAGCGTTACATCTACAGCCACTCCCGTAACAAGTACACAGAACTTTTTGTTTTGCACCCATGTGTTTTTGGCCATAGTTTAACATTAACACAGACCCAGGGGCTCTTTCCTTATCAAAGGTGCTCTAGCAGTAATTAATGTACGTACATTCTCTGCAGTTTCTTAGCGAACATGCACACAAACAGCTTCCGTCTATTAATGTTGGGCTTCTATAACCTGGACCATGCATAAGTGGTTGCCTAATGTATTTCTGCTACCTCATTTCTCTAACGGATCTGTAGAGTTTTTTAAGCTGAATGATTGTTTTGCGTTTGCTTAGCGTACTCACCTACTGTCATATTTTTTGAAAGTTTAGAGTATTGTTAAGGTGAATACTACACCACTGGCCGTTTTGTTCACTTCAGCCTGTGTATTCTGCTGACCTGTATAGTTATTGATAAGCGGAATAGTTGTACTTGTTCTTTTAAACTCTCACCAGTAACTCCATCTACCTTGTACATGCCTGCACTATCTAATAAGCATATTAAGTCAAATAACAAATGTTTACCTGGCAAATGTGATTTTTTAATGTATTTTCCTAACTAGTACTTTGCCTTAGTGTGTGTCTTGTACTACTACTTACATCACTTTTTCTCCCTCTCTGCACCCAGCACTACAACAACTGACCTGCACTTGGTCTTGGGTTACCTACCCTTGTCCAGGATTGCTGCCTCTTCCCCAAGCAAAGGAACATTGCCAAAACATTTTGGACCTCTTCCCTAAAGGACAAAAGAAAGTATGTTTTATACTGACTGTATCCAAAAGTTACTAATGTTATTTTCAACTCAGGTGCATCTTGTAAAACCCAAAGCCAGGACAGCCAGCAGCCATACCCTCCCCCTCCCAACCACTAGAATACCCACCCTTAAGTCTCCCTTTCACAACTCCTGTGTTACCCTACCTCTATAATTAGAGCTATATTTTAGAGCTGCAAGCCCATCGAGTAGCTCTGGTTATAATACAGTCTTCGCCCACTAAGTGGCTCCCTCCTCCCAGGTCTTTTTCCACTTGCAAATCTAACTCCATTGTACAAACTTTTTCACAAACATCCATTAGACCCTATACTTTTGTTATATGATAGACCCATTCCCACCCCACTACTTCCATATATTTCTAAGCTGCCCATACTTACCTAAATACTTACCTAAATCAGCACTCCACTCGAGTTATCCACAATCAGCACCCTGCTTGACCTAACAACTACCAACACTGAAACTATAATCTCAAGAATTCAACTTAACAAAAACAAATACAATAAACATAGTATGTAGTTATATTCCTCCAGGCAATAACATTAACACCTTAGAAACCACACTCCAATGGTTATCCTCAAACCACCCCCAAGAAACAATAGTACTTGGAGACTTCAACATTGATTGGACAACTTGTTCAGCACACATCCCAACCACCCATATTAACTTACATGGTTTCTCACAAACTATTACAACCCCCACCAAAATCAACAAATCTAACAAAAAGGAAAGCATTATAGACTGGATCTTAATAAATAACAAACCCCAGCTCTACAAAGCAGGCACCCTACCTGAGGATATGAGCGACCACCTCCTAACCTACATAATTAGAAAAAGAGACAACATGCCCCTCCAAACCACTTTTAAAACCCTCACGTACACAAAGAACTTTAACCTAAATAGTTTCCAATCTGATCTAGGCCTATGTAAATGGGCCAGTCTTAAAATTCTACCCCTTGACCAAACAGTTTCAGAATTCAACACTACATTCCTAGTCATCTTAGACAAGTATGCTCCCACACGCAGAATCAGAACCAAAAACAAAATAGCACCATGGCTAACCAATACTACCAGACAAAAAATTACTAACAGAAATAGAGCATGGTCCTCATGGAAAGCTACGAAATCCCCACAAGCCCACTTAACATACAAGCAGGCAAGAAATGAAGCTAAAAGATCTACACTATTAGATAAGCAAAACTACTTTTGCAATTTACAGCAAAAGCATCAAAATCAGCCTCAAAAATTCTGGTCAGGTCGAAATAAGCTGCTCAACCCAGGTAAATCTTATACCCCAACCCCCTCATCTACCATACAACTACCCTCTGATTCAGTAACTAATAACTTTAACACTTTTTTCACTGAAACCGTCAAGTCCCTAGCCAATAATCTATCTCCCTCCTCTTTATCTACCATCCCTCCTACTCATACATACCCCCTATCCTTAAAATTTGAGCCTATCCCCACTGACTATATCAAATCTTTACTCAAGAAATTAAAACTTACCACCCTTGTAGCCGACCTACTTCCCGCAGAATTCCTACAAAAAGCTGCTAAAGAAATAGCTTACCCTATCTCCATCTTAATCAATCGTACTATCCAAGAATCCTACATCCCCTCCATTTGTAAAATCGCTCACATTCTTCCACTTCATAAGGGAGGTAACTCCACAGAACTCTCTAACTACAGACCTATCGCAATACTATCTCCCCTAGCCAAAATAATGGAAAAATGCATACAGAAGCAACTATTAGCCCACCTTACTCACCATTCTCTCCTAACCTCATCCCAGCATGGTTTCAGACCAGCCCACAGTACAACCACTGCCCTTCTTCCCCTCCTCTCACACAATAAATCACAACCGTAATCAAAACATAATCTCCTCTGTCCTCTTCCTCGATCTATCAAAAGCATTCGACATGGTAAATCACAACTTACTCTTAGAATCTCTAAAATCACTGTCCAGAGATAACCCAGTATGTAACTGGTTCCACTCATACCTGAAAGATCGACAACAAGCTGTCTTGCGGAAAGATAAACTATCCCCCCTTCTACCTGTCACCCTTGGAGTACCCCCCAAGGTTCTATTCTGGGTCCCCTTCTTTTCTCTATATTCATCAATGATCTGCCCAAAGTCATACCACAGGCAACTACCATACAGTACACAGATGATTCAACTCTAATCTGCACTGCCTCTACTCCCACAGAATTACAATTCATAACCCAGACTACCTTCAACAAAGTAGAGAACTGGCTTAATAATAGTCTTCTCTTATTGAACCCAAACAAAACCAAACTACTACTTTTCTCCCCCACCCATAAGCTAACACCACCAATAATTACAGTATCTTCAAACAATGGCACCATAATCTCTCCTGAACCAAACACTAAACTACTAGGTATAATCATTGACAACAATCTGAATTATAGTGCCCATATACACAAAACCATAAAAACAGTAAATAAAAAAATAGGCTCCATGTACAGGATAAAGAAATTTCTAATCCCAACTGCCAGAACCACAATAGCCCGCACACATCTTCTATCTTCTCTTCTATATGCCTCACCAATCCTCACTAATCTATCTAAAGCAAACCTCAACAAAATCACCAGCTGCTATAACAATATAGCTAGATTTGCCACAGGCTCCATATACAGAACCCACCATTGTCATAATCTTCACAAATTAGGCTGGCTAGAACTTCCCAATCAAATATTTTATAACCAACTCATAGTTGTACATAAAATCCTCTACCAACCTACCAGTACCCCTAGTCTATCTAAACTTATAACCCCCTATAACAACCTAAAATCCCTACGCTCATCCAGCAGAGTGCTAGTACAAACAACCAAAGCCTACAACTCAGCTGGAGATTCACTGTTTTCCAACTCTGCTGGTAAAAAAATGGAACTCCCTGCCTCCAGAAGTAACCACTAATAGCTCCTTCCCTCAATTCAAAATTTCCCTGAAAACACACATGCACAGAGTCTGGCTATGTCCATGCCTAAATCCCAACTAACTATATAAAGTAGACTGAGATAATCAAACTATACTCATGCTCATATCTTAACCCTGACTAACCTAAAAACACACCAATAAACATTTTAGACCAAACTCAGCTCTCAATTGTGGTTTCCCTTTTCTCCTTCTTAGATGACTACTCTGCCTCACACTATAATTTCCTCCAATCTATACTACCATCTCTATTTCTTCTTCATCACTCGCTAACTGAAAATTCTTATCTTTCAGAGACACCTCTCTAAAACTGGTTTTCCCTGTATATTTACTGCCTAAGCGATAATGTTTTTCTCTCCTATCTATTTATAACTAATATATATATATCTTTTGTCCTTACCCAACTGTTAACCTTATAGAGATCCTTGTAACCTGCATTTTTTAAGTAGTATAAATAAATTCATTGTTAAATTTTAGATATGCTATTACCTAAATTTTTATTGTTACAAAATTTTTCATAACTTGGAGCTTTTCTCCCCGGGCCTCCGCTGTAAATGGATATATATCCAGTCAGACTTTTCCCGGTTAACAAATGTAAAATAAAAAATAAAAAAATACTGAACAGAAGTTCTTCACCAGTTGCTAAAGACTTTGAAAATCACCCATACATGGTAAACTGTGAATGCCTTGAATTCTGCAGTAAGCAATGAGTGGAGATGAGCATTTTGTGAATACTCTTGGAGCACCGGGGAGGCCATGGGGTAAAAACACAGGCTTGACAATCTAAGCCAGACACAAAATGCCTTACATGCTCTGCAATGGGAATGTAATAGGCATCAGTCAGAGCCGGCTTTACCCTGAAAGGCAGAGAAGGGATCAGTGGTACTAGAGACTAGAGAGAGAACATCTTCAACTTTAGAATTCTGACAAAAAAGTTTACAAAAGATCCAGCACGGGCATTCAGATCCTTCTTTTTTGGGAAATAGACAAAAGTTTTTATTGTAGAATTTTTATATGAGGTTGAGAAACAGGTTCTCTTGAATTGCACATGTGGTGATAGATATGGTTCCCATTGCCAACTGCACCCTGATGATTTACTTTCACAATCCAGCTTGTGTTAAACAATGTGATCTCTCAAAGGAAGGTGAACTCATGGAAAAGCTGTCAGTGTGGTGGGAACATGCATAGGAAGGAGGTCTTTTTTGAGCCTCCTTTCCATTGCTTTTAAAGCCTTGACTGTGGGCTACTTAAAATGCTTCTTGGAAAAGGGAGTTAAGAAAAGAAAATTGCTATTTCGTCTGAAAGAGTAAAATTGAAAAATCTGAGTCACTCCTTGAATCAGTTCTCCCGTTTCATCACAGTTCTTACTCAGCTTAGCTGCAGAACTGCCAAAAAATGTCATTATCCATGGCAGAATTTAAAATCTCAGATTTATCAAGAAGGTTTTGAGATCAAAACCAAGCAAATCACCACAAAACTGACGCAGAAGCAGCAGCTCTGGAGGAAGAATCGGCAGCATAAGCACACCTAAAATGGGCTTAGTTAAGCGAGAAAGTGTCACTAACATTTAATGATTTTCTAACCTCAAAAGAAGGAAGGTTGATCAACTTCTGCATTCTCTCACAGGATAATAGTAAAAACGTTTAACAGATTAACTTGACAGTTTAAAATCATGGATGTTACAAGTACTAGAAAAATACATTTTCTTCCCTATTGTATCCATTATTTTCCCATCCTTGTTAGAGGAAATGGGGTTTGCAGCAGTAACCTGTATAGCAGCAGATTTAGATGGAGAAAACTTGTTTAGGATTAGAAAACAGGTACCTCTGTGTCTACCATACTTTATATAACCTGCCAGACGTCTAGGAAAAAGGATGCTGACAAGCATGAAAGTTATAAGTAGTGAGAAAAACATTCTCCAAAGCAGGTAACATAGGAAGGTCAGCTGCAGCTTTAGTCATCTCTAACTGTAACACTTTTTTTTCTTGTCAAATTTCTTTCTGCTCCCACTGAACACCTCCCTCAACTTACACTGATAGCATAATCAATTCAAAAGAGAAAGTACAGTTTTGTACCTACCATAAATGTAGATGTCCGATAGGAATGCATCTGCAGTCCTTACAAATGGGTAGTCCTGTCGTCAGGCAGCCCTTCGGTCGGCCGGATTCCAAAGTCTGGGTCTGGCTTCGGCTGGTGTCGCACTTCACCCGACGTCATCGCTGCAGTTTTTCGGGTATAAAGGCATCAGCCGACGCCATTTTCCTCAGTGTTTCTTGCCCCAGATGCCAGGTGCCCTCTTGGATGGCTAAATTTGGATAAATGCCAAGGTTTCCAAATAGTAGAGAGCAAACACATAAAATAAGCATGTATGTACATATATACAAACAAATACACCATAATAGATCCCCAAGCTAGCTGAAGGATGGCAAATACCTAGGAGTACCACAGAGGGAAGGTGGGTGGGTAATCCTGACTGCAGATGCATTCCTATCGGACATCTACATTTATGGTAGGTACAAAACTGTACTATGTCCTTCAAGGATGCATCTGCAGTCCTTACAAATGGGTAGAATACCATAGCTAAACTAGGGAGGAGGAAAAAGGAGAGATTATGGTGTAGTTAGGATCCCTTGCAAAACAGCAGTGGCAAAACCTGCTCGGGATCTAGAGTATAAAGGTAAATTGTAATGCTTGGCAAATGTATGCACAGAGGTCCAAGTAGCAGCCTCTATAATGTCCTTGGTAGCCACTCCTCGTAAGAAAGCTGTGGTAGTGGCTGTAGCCCTTGTGGAGTGAGGCCTGATGTTCTCTGGAGTTTTCTTTCCATGGTAGGAGTAACAAAATCTAATGCAATTTCCTATCCATTTGGAGATTGTCTGTTTTGAAATTGGTTTTCCTTCCTTTCCTGTTGCATATGCTACCAGAAGCTGGTCAGTTTTTCTATTGGACTTGGTCCTGTCCAGGTAGTAGCGTAATTGTCTATGTACATCCAAGGTATGCAAGAGTCTTTCTCCCCTGTTCTGTGGGTTGGGGAAGAATGTAGGTAGGTGGATAGCCTGATTTAACTTGATACCACCTTAGGCATAAATGTAGGATTTGTTCTCATGGACACTATCTTGATGGAAGGTCAGGAAGGGCTGTACTGCCATTAATGCCTGTAGCTCAGATACCCTTCTTGCTGAAGTGATTGCCAGCAGGAAAGCAGTCTTCCAGGATAAGTATTGTAATTCTGCTGTTGCTGCTGGCTCGAAAGGAGGAAGTGTCAATTTTTCTAGCACAAAGTTCAAGTCCCATGCTGGCAATGGTGGTTTCCTGGGAGGTTTTACATTTTTAATTCCTCTCAGAAACTGTCCGAGGAGAGGATGAGAGAAGACAGGAGGATCCAAGCTGTATTCTGCTGAAATAGCTGATGCATGTATCTTGATGGAAGAATAGGACAGGCCTGTATGGACGAGCTCTGCCAAGTACTCCAGGATGTTGGCTATGTTTACCAGTGCCACATCTTCTCCCTTTGCAGTACTCCAAATGAGATATCTTTTCCATTTTGCTGCATAATTCTTTCTTGTTGAAGGTCTACGAGCCTCAAGGATTATGTCTTTAACCCTTTGGGATAAATTTGGGTTAATTGCTCTTATGTAATGTTCCAGGCAGTTAGCTGCAGAGTTTTCAGGTTTGGATGCAGGATGTTGTAGTTGTTCTGTGTTAACAGTAATGGGATCAGGGTAGTGTCCATATTTGTTCCCGAGACATGCTCCTCAGCAATGGGTACCAATGTTGTCTTGGCCAGTCTGGAGCTATCAGAATGATCCTTGGGCGTTCCTCTTTGATCTTCAAAAGCACCTTGTGCATCAAAGGAAGTGGTGGGAATGCGTATGCTGTCAGGTTTTTCCAACTGAAAGATAGGGAGTCCACCTTCCAAGCAAGTGGGTGGTACGTCCTTGTGCAGAATTTCTTTAGCTGGTGATTGAGTGGGGATGCAAATAAGTCTATTTGTGGTAATCGCCATTCTCTTGTGATGGCTTTGAAGATGTCCGGATGCAGCATCCATTCGTGGGCATCTGTGGTAGTTCTGCTTAATATGTCTGCTAGAATGTTTTCTTTTCCCGGTACAAAAATTGCTTGTAACTGAATGTTGTAGCTCAGAGCCACATCCCATAGGTCCAGTGCCAGCCGGCATAGAGGATATGAATGTGTGCCTCCCTGTTTGTTGATGTACCACATAACTGTGGTGTTGTCTGTCCTTATCATTAACTGACCTTCTTGGAGAAATGATCTGAATGACTGGATTGCCAATTTTACTGCCAGCATTTCCTTTAGATTTATGTGCAGGCGCAGCTGTTCTTGAGTCCATAAGCCTTGTATGCACTTGCCCAGCATGTGTGCCCCCCCAACCGAGGTCTGAGGCATCTGTCGTGATGGTTTGGCTTGGTTGACTCTTGCAGAAGGGCAATCCTGTGTTTGATTGACAGGCCTGAGCCCACCATAGGAACTCTTGCTTCAGGCATGGGATTATTGGAATTTTGGTTTCTAGGCTGTGCTTGTGTTGGGACCACAAATTCTTTAGGTACCACTGTAGCTTTCTCATATGCAGTCTGGCATGAGGGACCAGAATTATGCAGGATGCCATGAAGCCTAGGGCTTGTAGTACTTTTCTTGCAGTTAGATGGTTCTGCTTTGTTAATGCCAAGAAGTAGAGAGGTAGTTGCTCTTTCTTTTCTGCAGTTAGGAATGCCATTTGTTTTGATGTGTCCAGCTCTGCACCCAGAAAGGTTATTCTTTGGGATGGAATCAGCCTTGACTTTTTATATTGACTGTATATCCCAGGGCTTGCAGCAGGTAAATGACTCTTTGTAAGTCTTCTGTTAGCTTGCTTTTGTTGTCCGCTTGTATCAGGCAGTCGTCCAGGTAGGGATAAATTTGGATCCCCTGAAGTCTGCAATGAGCAATTACTGATGCCAGGCATTTCGTGAACACTCTGGGCAGTAGATAAGCCAAAGGGCAATGCTGAGAATTGATAATGCTCTGATCCTGCAAGAAATCTGAGGTATCTTCTGCAAATTGGTCGTATGGGGACATGCAGGTATGCCTCCTTGAGATCTAGAGTTACCAGCCAAGACTCCTTGCCCAGCATGGGAAGAAGCTGCTGTAGGGTCAGCATTTTGAATTTTGGAACAATGAGGAATGTGTTTAAAGCGGACAGGTCGAGAATAGGCCTCCATTTGCTCTCTTTTCTTGGTACCAGGAAGAGTCTGGAGTAAAATCCCTTTCCTTGTTCCATAGATGGTACCTTTTCCACAGCTCTCATTCTTAATAGTTGAGATATTTGCTTTAGAGCTTCTGCCCTTTGAGTAGGTGGTAGGTTTGGCATTCCTCTCTTTCCTGGTAGAGTATGGAAATGGAACCTGTAACCTTGGTCTATAGTTTGCAAAATCCATTTTACATTGTGATGCAATGCCAGTTCTTTGAAAATAAGGTTAGCTTTCCGCCTAAGGGTGCTTCCAGTTGTTCCCTGGTAGGCGGTGCCACAGCCAAGTCACTGTGATTGTGTTGTTGTAGTGGTGGTGGCTGCGTCCGTGCCTCGCTGGTTGTTACCTTGCCACTGGCGTCCCCTGTAGGCACCCCTGGATTGGTTTCTGCCTCTTGAACGCCTATTCCTGCCTCTCTGTGTCTTAGAGGAGTCCGGAAAGGACCAATTCTTGGAGGGCCAGTTCCTGCTAAACCTTGGAGGTTGAACCTGTAAGAAATCTTTCACTGTTAGTACAGATATCGCCTTCTCTTCCATCTTTTTTTAGTACCTGCTGTGCAGGGGAACCAAATAAATTGACCTTGTCCATGGGTGCATCCAAAAGCTTTGATTTGACATGGTCTGTTAATGCCTGCTCTTTCAACCATGCATGTCTCCTGATAACTGTGCCAGTCATGGCTGATCTAAAGGAAGCCTCCAGTGCATCACAGCCACATTTTAAAGAATGGTTACTAACCTGCTGTATGTTATGTACCATTTCCTGAACATATTTTTTATCTAAAGATTCTTCAGAGGACAGCTTTTTAGTTAACTGGTCAAGCATAAACTCTTGATATTGAATCATATGAAATTGGCAGTTCAAAGCCCTAGCTGACAAAGTAGCAGAGGTGTAAACTTTTTTACCCCATCTCTCTAAGGACCTGGATTCCCTTTCAGAGGGAGGGTTTTAGTAGATGTAGTTGCTACAGCTTTAGGGCCCTGGGAGATAGTCTCTGGATCTGCAAAAGGAGCCTTGTATAAATGGTGATGAGTGTCCGGGACCCTGTAGAACCTATCGGGCTTAGCAGGGGCGGAGGTAATGAATCAGGAGCAGTGCAAGCATCATTAAATGCATCATCTACAACAGAAAGAACTGGAGGTATAGCTAAAGGCCTATGTTGTGGCAAATGTAGAAAGGTTCTAAGCCTTTTCTGGAGTCTGAGAAATCGTGGCCCTGCCACTGAAATTGTTCCCTCATAGCATGCAAGGTTTCCCCAAAGGAAAATTCCTCAGGTGGAGAGGCTGAAGGAATGGACTCTTCAGCATCAGAGTCTTCGTAAGGGGAATAAGGAGCCTCAGGAGGGTCTGTATGTTCTGAGTCATCAGAGGAATCATCTGTGGATACTGGCTCAGGGGCTCTGCTCTAGGCCTCTTCTCTGGAGGTGGATGAGAGGTCCTGTCTGGATGAGGCTGGGATCCACGAATTAAAGAAATGAGATCCTCAGCCAAAGAAAGCATATGGGAACTGGTGCTGGGCCTGTGAGAGGGTTTGGCAGGCACCGTTTTTGAAGCTTTGGCTGCTTTAGCCCTGGCAAAGGCCTTAACAGACATGGCTGCAGGAGGCCTAGCAGCTCCACGTGCAGGGGTTGAAATATCCAAGGGAATAGTGTCTGATAATTCCTGAGAAACCGCAACAGAAGGTTGGATTTCAGAAGCCGATTCTACCAGGTTAGAAGAGGCCTCGATAGAAGGCATGGTTTCGGCTGAAGAAAGAACCGCTTGCTCGGTTTCGGCCGAAACCGAGACATTCGCGGTTTGCTTAACCGCGTTTTCGGCCGAAACCGCGGACCGCGAGTGTCGGTCCTTTTCTTTGCGTTTTTTGGTAATTTGTGTAGTCGGAGGATCCGACTGCATAATATAGGCAAAATCAGAGCCGAAAAATTGCTCAGCAAACTCCGACCGACGTCTAAGCGTCCGTCGGTTAAAAGAAGCACAGGCTAGACAAGCTGCTACGTCGTGGTCTGGGCCTAAACAAGGTAAGCAGTAGGAGTGGAAATCTTTATGAGGTATTTGTTTCCCACAAGTTAAACAGTTATTCACTTTTTCTGACATCGGCTGAGGCAAGAAAGAGTCCCCAACGGGGTACTTAGCTTTTTAGAAGTCTTCGAAGTAGCATTCGGTAGTAGTAATCTCTGGATCTGACCGACCAGCACTTGCAAACAGCTTCTGCTTCGGGCGCCACGCGGCAAGAAAGACTGAGGAAAATGGCGTCGGCTGATGCCTTTATACCCGAAAAACTGCAGCGATGACGTCGGGTGAAGTGCGACACCAGCCGAAGCCAGACCCAGACTTTGGAATCCGGCCGACCGAAGGGCTGCCTGACGACAGGACTACCCATTTGTAAGGACTGCAGATGCATCCTTGAAGGACATCTCTAATTTTATTTTATTTACTTTATCATTTGTTGACCAGGAAAGTCTGACTAGGCTCCACAGAGCCTATTTTCAGTGGAGGCCCAGGGAGAAATGCTCCAGTCGCATGTCTTTAGAATGTGGGAGGAAACCAGAGTACCCAGAGAAAACCCACACGAACACAGGGAGAACATGCAAACTCCACAAAGAAGGCACCCCAGCTGAGAATCGAACCGGAGAACCTCTTGCTGTGAGGCAATAACGTTATCCACGGCACCACTCTAATGACATACTTTCTTCAGAATAACATACTTTTCTTCAGAATAACACTGTTCAGTTTAAGAAATTCCTGAAGTACAACTGCCCTCCAGTAATATCTGCACTTTGGATTGCAACAGAGACCTCCAAAGCAGACATCCAAGCAAACGCTACCTCTAAACAAAACACACACAACACATAACCCACAAAGTCAGTGTGCCAAGCAGCCACAGCCCTTAAGGCTGAATAACACAACACCTGATACTCTTGTAATAGGTGACTCTATTGTCAGACACACTGACGTCCCGCTCACCAGGCTGAATAAAGAGAAGGTCACGGTGAGCTGCCTGTCGGGTGCTAGGATCCGCCACATAATGCAAGCACTCAGGTCACTCCAAAGCAAATACAAATATGACTCAGTCATTGTACATGCTGGTGTGAATAACCTGAGACGTACCTCCCTGGACTACATGAAGAGAGACATAGAGGAGCTCTCTGATCATGTAGCCCAGGCTGGTATGACCCTGACCTTGAGCAGCATCTTACCCTCACCTAGAATGATGCCACAGTACAAAGACAAAATGATCGATTTTAACAATTGGCTACAATTTTGGTGTCATTCAAAGGGGATCCAGTGTCTGTCAGCCTGGGATGACATGCTCGACAAGCCACGTTGCTTGCTAGGGCGGCTTGCCCCTGTCAGCACTGGGCTTGCGGATATTGACAAACGCTCGTGCCACCCCATAGTGCCTTTTTAGGCAAGGCTCAAAAGTCAAACCCACCCCCATAGGCAGCACAAGGAACAAGAAACTAAGGGTAATGCTGCTAAACGCCAGAAGTCTTAACCTCAAGATGCACGCACTCAAAGCTCTCCTCAGTATGGAGAACATCGATATCTGTGCAGTGACAGAAACCTGGTTCAAGGCTCCAGAGAGCACCCCAGCACTACCAGGCTATACCTCATATCATGCTTTTCGGCCTCAAAACCCGGACCGAACCACAAAAGGAGGGGGAGTTTCCATATTTATCAAGGATATCCACACCTCCAGGTCAGTGGCATTGCACAAAGTATCGGAGACCATCCATGTGCAACTAACAGTGGGCAAGACTGCTTTTCAGTTTATAGCATCCTACAGACCACCCTCTCAAAGTCAGGAATCCCACTCGGCTTTCCTGAAAACATTGGAGAACATGAAGATCTCTCCGAACACCATTATATTGGGCGACTTCAACTACCCAAACATTGACTGGGAGCACTACTCAAGCCCCAGCACCTTAGTCCAAAGGTTCCTGGAAATTATAAACTCAAATGCTATGGAACAACTAGTCACCACTCCCACAAGAGGGACAACATACTAGACCTGATCATTACCAGCATGGGGACTCTATGCTCCACACCAGAAGTATATCCCTCATTGGTAAGATCAGACCATAAATTAATTTCACTGGATGTCCACATCCCAACCCCAACCCCAGCCCAGAAAACCACAGTGAAAAACTTCTCAAAAGCGAACTTCTCACTTCTCAAAACCAGTGGAATCCTTCAAGGCCCCAGGGCCAGTGGAAACTACGGCCCAAACTGCAGAATCCTATAAAAACGCATTCTACGGACATCTCCAGGAATGCATGGATCATGCTATCCCAAACAAAACCAAGACCCAATCATCCAAAGGCAGGCGTCCAGTCTGGTGGACCCCTGCCATAAATAAACTGTACAACAGAAGGAGGAAGCTACTACATGATAGAGCAAAATCCCTAATAGGGAAGGCATCTCTGATAAGTACTAGCAAAAAATTACGATCCCTCAAAATCCTCCAAGGCCAGCTTAGAGAGAAAAATTGCACAGGACACCAAAGACAATCATAAGGCTTTTTTCAGTTATATTACAAACCTGGGATGCAACTCCCAGACTTGTTCTGAGTTGATTCTAAATGACAAAAAATACACTGAACCCACAGACATCGCCAATATCCTGGCAGACAGGTTCAGTGCAAACTTCTCCACCCCCTCCCCCCCAAAAGAGCAAGTATCTATCCCGCAGAGGGCTGCCTCCCAAACATCTCTGATGCTCAGGTGAAGGCTGCCCTCTCCAAAGACAAAAAACACTGCTTCCATGGGAGCAGATGGCGTCCCAGGTTGCGTCCTACATGAACTCCAAGAGGAACTAATCCCTCAAATAAAACAGCTATACAATCTCAGGATATGTGCCCACAGAATGGCGTACAGCAACAGTGGTCCCACTCCACAAAGGTGGAGCCTCTACGGACCCTAGAAACTATCGCCCCATAAGCCTGACTAGCATAGTCTGCAAGGCTATGGAGAGGATCATCATGGAGCTCATAAACAAAGACATTGGGGACCTACAGACACTAGATTCTACCCAGTTCGGCTTTGTCAAGGGCAGATCCTGCCTTTTGAACCTGGTTGACTTCTTCGAAACAGTCACCAAAGCCATAGATGAAGGGAAGGTAGTCCACACAGCCTATCTGGACCTTGCAAAGGCATATGACACAATACCCCACTCGGGCATCATAGATAAGCTATCCAGCTTAAATATAAACCCCTATGTCACAAGATGGGTCGCAAACTGGCTCAAAGACAGAACCCACAGAGTGAGAGTTGCTGGAGCCATGTCAGACTCGAAACAGGTCACAAGTGGCATCCCACAGGGTTCTGTCCTGGGACCACTCTTGTTCGGTATATACTTTTCCGAGGTACAGGCAAACGTGGGAGGACTATGGCTCACCAAGTTCGCAGACGACTGCAAACTGGGTGCCATAATCAACTCTCCAGCTGACACAAACATCCTTCAAAAAGGTCTCAGAGAGACAGATAACTGGTGCCAGCGCCATGGTTTAAAGCTAAATGACAAAAAATGTATAGTCATACCCTTTGGCAAAAACAATGTGCCCACAAATTACCACATAGGCAGTAACCCATTAAGTACAGAGAAAGTTATTAGGGACCTGGGGACCCAAGTTGATAGTAATCCCTCCTTTGAAAACCACATTGCCAAAGTGGTTAGAAAGACCTTCTACATAGCCCACCTCATCACGAAGGGTTTCACATCTAGATCAAGAGAGGTAACCGTGCCCCTTTATTCATCCCTCATCAGGTCCATCATAGAATACAATGCCGCTTTTGGGATGTACCTTACCCGACACCTGCAGCAATTAGAAAGACCCCAAAAGTATCTCACCAAGAGGATCAAGGGTCTCAAACAGATGCCATATGCTGTTCGGTTAAAAAAACTCCAGCACTACTCAGTTGCATACCGCCTACTTCGAGGCGATCTATGCCTGACATACAAAGCTATGTCAAATCCAGAATTAATGGACATGCTCCACCTCAGTAAATCTAAATCCCTTAGAGCCACACGCTCGAGGGACTTGAACCTCAGCACAGAAATAAATAGAACTTGCTGGAGGGACGGGTTCATAACCCAGAGGCTCCCTTCGCTCTGGAATAGAATTAGAAGTTATGTATTCACCATAACGTTCCATCTGAGTAGGTGTATTCATTTGTCTGCAACCTGTGGGTTATGGATCCGATATCGGATCAGAACCGGCATGGTTTACCAGCTATGGATCCAAGCTCTCAGCTCCTCCCCTCACCCATAATGCCCTGCTCTATCCTCATGACCTCAGATCGAGTTTGCCAACAGCAAGAACACCCTGAAAAGGGTAACACATAATATGCAGGAAACTGAAAGGCCAGGGGGATAGGAGGGCGGGATGGTTGCAGACAAATGAATACACCTACTCAGATGGAACGTTATGGTGAGTACATAACTTCTAAATCTGAAGTAGGAGATTCATTTGTCTGCAACCTGTGGGACAGAGTCCCCAGCTACCTGAATCTTGGGCGGCCATCATGGAAGGATATTCCAGAGCACCGCGGAGCCAAAGGATGCTCTACCCCTAGATGCAAGATCCAACTTGTAGTGGGAAATAAAAGTATGAGATGAAGCCCACGTGGCTGCTGCACAAATATCATCTAGAGGAATCCTAGCCTTAAAGGCTGCCGAGGTAGATACTGACCGGGTTGAATGGGCGTGTACACCCTCCGGTGCGGGTCTTCCTGAAGCTTGATAAGCCAATAAGATACACTGTGAAATCCAGCGAGACAGAGAGACTTTAGAAATTGGCTTGCCCAAATTAAATTTAGCAAAGGAAATGAACAACTGGTCGGATTGCCTATGACCAGCCGTTCTGTTTAGATAAAATCTAAGTTGCCTGTGAACATCTAAGGAGTGAAGCTTGTATTCATCTTTGTTTTCATATTTAGGAAAGAAAACAGGGAGGTTAATGGATTGATTAATGTTTGCTTCAGAAGCTACTTTAGGAAGAAAGGACGGGTTGGTCCTGAGGTAAACACGGTCCGGATGAAAGACCAAGTAAGGAGGTTTAGCTGATAATGCTTGGAGCTCTGAAACTCTCTTGGCCGATGTAATGGCTACTAAAAAAGTCGTCTTGAAAGACAAGAATTTGAGATCCACCGTAGCCGCTGGTTCGAAGGGGGGGGCGGTCAAGGCCTGGAGAACTAAGGAAAGGTCCCAGGGAGGAACCGCTTGTTTTACAGGGGGCCTGAGAAGGAAAGTACCTTTAAGGAAAATTTTACACAACTTGGCTGACATGAGTGGACTAGAGTCATGACCAATGTGATAATGTGAAATTGCCGCCAGTTGTACTTTGACTGTGGAACTGCTGGCACCATCGTTAAAAAGAGTGGTTAAGAAATCAAGCACTAAAGGGAGAGGAACTGTGAAGGGATTCAGACCTTGCCACTCCGCCCACAAAGAAAACCGTTTCCACTTGCTGCGGTAGACTTTCCTAGTGGACGGTTTATGAGCTGCCACCAGGATCGCCTTAACAGGGGGAAATACGGGAGTCCTGATCAAGAGTGGAACTGGAGCAGCCAAGCGGTCAGCTTCAGGTTGTCCAGGTTCGGAGGAGATATGCAGGATGGATGAGATATCAGATCCGGAATGGGATCTAGAATCCAAGGAGGATTCACCGAGTGAGACCTTAGGAAGGGGAACCAGATCTGTCGAGGCCAAAAGCAGACAATGAGAATCATTCTGCAACCCACCCGAGAGGCTTTCTGAAGAACTTGGAGCATCAGAGGCAAGGGTGGATAAGCATACAGAAGACCGGGTGGCCAAGCATGCACCAGAGCGTCTCTTGGAGAACCTCCTGGAGGAGGTATCAGAGCGAAAATCTGTCGCACTTGGTGTTTGAGGGAGAGGCAAAAAGATCGCATGAAGGAGTTCCCCACCATGCGAATATGCGTTCCGCTACTTGAAAATTGAGAGACCACTCATAAGGGGTCAGAATGGTGCGACTGAGCTTGTCCGCCAGGATGTTGGACCGACCCGGAATGTGCGTTGCTATTAGAAAGCGGTTGGTGGAGATTGCCCATTCCCAAACTCTCATGGCTTCTCGACAAAGAGGGTAAGACCTCGTTCCCCCTTGCTTGTTGATGTACCAGACAACTGACATGTTGTCCGATTGAATCGCAATTGTTCCCAAGGGAAGAAAGTCCTGAAGTGCTAGCGCTAAGAGCACTGCTCTCATCTCTAGAACGTTGATATGCAGTAAGGTCTCTGAATCGTTCCACGTGCCTTGGACGGTCCGGCCCACAAAATGCCCCCCCCCACCCGAGGCGGGAGGCGTCCGTGGTCACCGTGGCGAGAGGGGGAGAAGCACAAAATGAGCGGCCTCCGTGGAGATCTGGGGAGTGAAGCCACCACAGGAGGGACCGCTTGCAAGCCTTGCTGATTGCAATGGGATGATGCATAGGGAGAGCAAGGTATGACCACTGTACTAAGAGAGTCCACTGGAGGATGCGCATATTGAGCCTGGCAAGAGGAAGAAGTGCTATAGCAGACGCCATGGACCCTAGAGCCCTCAGGACCAACTCCGCCAGAACAGAACTTGAGTGGAGGATGGCCCGCACCTGGAGCTGCAGATTTTGAACTCTGTCCGCAGTGAGGAAGGCTTTTAAACTCCTTGTGTCTAACCTGGCCCCTATAAAATCTAAGAGCTGTGTGGGCCAGGTTGGATTTCTTTGTATTTATTGTAATGCCCAGATTGGGAGCAAGATGGAGAAAGGAGTCTCGCGCCAATAGTAGTAGATGCCTTGTTGGGGCGGTAAGGAGCCAGTCGTCCAGGTAGGGGAAGACCTGCACCCCCTGAAGCCTCAGGTGGGCCGCTACCACTGCTAATACTTTGGTGAACACCCTGGGGGCTGTGGTGAGACCAAAGGGAAGGACCCGGAACTGGTAGTGACTGGCTCCCAGCCGGAAGCGGAGGAACCTCCTGGAGCGTCTGTCCATTAGGATGTGGTAGTACGCACCTTTGAGGTCTATAGAACACATCCAGTGATTTTCTCCCAGAAGGGGGAGAATAGATTGCAGAGTGACCATTCGGAATTTTTCCTTGGGAACTGCCAGGTTCAAGAGAGAAAGGTCTAAAATTGGTCTTAGATCACCCGTCTTTTTTGGCACTAAAAAAACCTGGAGTAGAACCCTGATCCGATCTGATCTGGGGGGACGGGCTGGAAGGCTCTTTTCTTTAGCAGATGGCCAATTTCTGCCAAAGCGGCCTCCCGTTGACCGGGTGGAACGTCTGGGAGGGACTTCAACTTTGGTAAGTGACGAAAAGGGATGCGGTATCCTCTGGATATGATCTGGAGAACCCAGCAGTCTGATGTTATGGACTCCCATGCCGCTAGGTGCCCAGCGTCCCCGACTGCCTCCAGAGTGGAGCAGCCGGGCAACCCCTCAGGGTTGCTGCGCGGGCCGTTCAAAGAAGGGTTATCTGGATCCGAAGTTCCTGGGAGCCCCTCTGCCTCTAGGGCGGCGTCCTCCCTGTCCTCCTCTGCCACGGAAGGACTGGTTGTCCGGAGCAGGCTGGGATTGCTGCGACCTCCGGAACCACATCTTCTTCTGAACCTTTTGGTTCCTAGAATAGGGCCTCTGGGGTGCAGAGAAGCGGATTCCGACGGCAGACAGCGTCTTCCCGTCCTTCTCGCTCTGGGTCAAAGTGTCGCGAACGGTTTTGCCAAAGAGGGCAGAACCATCAAAGGCGTTCGCAAATGACGCTTTGAAGGGCTCAGAGAAATCGCAATGACGGAGCCAGGCCTGACGTCTAGTGACTAGACCTGCCCCTGCGGCTCTAGCGGCGCCTTCCGTAGCATGGGAGAGTAGCCGCATAGAGGTATTAGTAACTGATCTAAGAGTGGCCATGCGGGTGGAGTGCAGCACTTTGTCCTCCTCCAACATGGACTCAGGGGGAGATGCAGCGTATTCTTTAATGAGATCTCGCTGCATCCTAATGACGTGTGCCAGGTAGTTCAGCGCCCTTACCGAGAAGGTCGCTGAACTAAACATCCGCTTCCCCAAGCGGTCCATCATCCGAGACTCCTTGCTCGGGGGATGGACTGAGGGACTCTCCTGAGCAAGTTCCCTCTTGGTGGCCGCCGTCAACATGGCATCTACCGGAGGTCCCTTACTCCAATGGGCACGGTCAGACGGTGGGCTGAGGATCCTGTCGGGCCTCTTAGGGATTAGCTCCACGGTGTCCGGTTCCTTCCACGCCCTGGTGGTAATGAGGTCCACCAGGGGGTCGGCAGGAGGGGACACCCAAGAGGTAGACGGGCCCGCTTCAAATGCCTCCAAGAACACGGACTCGTCCGAGGAAGACTTGGGGCAGACCACCCCCTTATCGGAGCATTTCCATGATGTCTCCAAATGAGACATCCTCGGGGTGACCGTGGGAGCCTTCCCTTCCTCCAAATCCGTGTCTTCTGTGAGAGACTCAGGGGAGTCAATGTGCCTCCTTTTGCACGTATGCTTGCGAGGAACATCCTCTGGGGGGCTGTCAGAGGACTCCTCAAGCAACAACCTGTTCCAGGGAACAGCTTGGGGCACAGAAGCGGGCTGTCCCAAGGGCGGATGGTGGAAGCCTGACCCAGTGCAGAGGGAGTGCGGGACGGGCGAAACAAGTGCCGGGGGTCCGGAGACCCTCAACAGGGCCCTCTCCACTACATCAAAGGCCGAAGGGGAGCCGACCTCGACCAAAGGATCCGACAATCGGCTCCCCCTCGGATCCGAAGAGTGGATCGGAGCCGGCGCCGAAGCGCTCGGATCCGAAGGGACAGTGCGCTCCGACACAGACTGCGCCGAAGGAGCACTGATCCCCGGATCCGAGGCTCGGATCCAGGCTCCGAGGTCGGATCCGATGCACTCGAGGGCAGGGTCGGATCCAGTACCAAGTACTATCGGTGCCGACCCACCCCGGCTCGAAGCTGCTCGGCTCCAACTGCTCGAACCCGGGTAGCGGGTCGGAGAAGGAGCTGTCGGCTTGAAAAGGGGTCGAGCTCCCCGGGAGGCAAGAGCACTCCCATCTGCATCTGGGCCTGGATGAACCTTCTCATCATCCGGTCCAGATCAGCATCCGATAGGCTGTACGTTGATCTCGGCGAGGCTACCGAGGTAGGCCTTGAGTGCCTCCTCGATAGCCTCGGCGGAGATCGGTCTCCTCCTCCTCAGGTCGGTGAAAACACACTGGAGACCGGGCCGAGGAGGAGATCCAGCCGACAATGGAGCTGGGGGAGAAGCCCGCTTGGCTGGCGGGGCCGAAACAGAGGTCTCGGCCCGCCGCTTATGGTGCTTCTCCCTCCGGTCCTTTCTAGCATCCCTCTCCTCCGAACCTGAAGCGGGAGGTTGAGTCCCAGGAGGAGGAGGGAGCCGGAGAGGAATAACTGTGGGGACTGTTACCCCGAAGGAGCGGAGGTCGGAGCCGAGTCCGGCAAAAGGCCCGCCAAAACAAGCTTGGACCTCCGCTCCTTCAATGCCCTGGGGTTGAACCCTGCACAAATGGAACATCCAGATGTGAGGTGTTCAACCCCAGGCATCTAACACACAGTGTGGCCATCAGCTGGGGAAAGCTTGTGGCCACACTCGGAGCATTTAGAAAAAATAGCCTTGGGCTGCTCAGACATCCCAAGCTAACAAATAACAGTTACTATAACTAAGGTAAGTAACTAAAACAAAAACCACTCACAGGCCCAACACACACACACTACGCTACCAGCGAGGGGAGGGATATAAATTTTAGATTAAACTCTAAAAAAAAGTAAAGATACAAAAAGGGAAACCTACACTTTCACACAAATCAACCAAAAAATTATTTAAATTTTACAATTTAAACACTGAAACTATCACTTAGCTGGAGAGCTGGAAAAACAATCTGGTCACCATGAGCGGCAAACGATATCTGAAGTCATGAGGGTAGAGCAGGGCATTATGGGTGAGGGGAGGAGCTGAGAGCTTGGATCCATAGCTGGTAAACCATGCAGGTTCGGATCCGATATCGGATCCATAACCCACAGGTTGCAGACAAATGAATCTCCTACTTCAGATTTCCAGTTCATGTGAGGCAGAGCACCTCACTGAATCTCTTCAAGAAGAATCTCGATAGGTGGATGGGGGGATCGTAGGTTTGTCCCAGGGATTACTCCGATGTCACTATTAGACAGAGGCACAGTAAACTAAACCTTAAAAAGGGCACAGTATACTCAAATCAAGGGGTGGCGTAAGCCATACAGAATCGGGCTAGGCTTATAATTGCCCCAGGGCAGATAGCCTAGTATGAACCTATGAACCTAAATCCATATCAGAGATGGAGGAAACACTTTCCCTTATTCTACCCAAAGAGTCAGAAGGCAAGGAAAAAGCACCAAATTCCTTGGCAACTTATGGTAAATCACCCGTCCAAAGAAATGAAAAAAAAAAAAAGAAGACTGGAATGTGCTCATTAAATATACTTTTTTCCTGGAAAATAACTAACTCTTGGTAGGCATATTAGTTCTAGATTCACTATCTCCTCTCCTAACCAAGTGGAGCAGCTTCACCTGTCCCTTCCGATACTAGCAAAGGCGGCTCACACTTGGCCATCTTTTGCCCACAAATGGATATTGGCTAAAATGGCTATATCAAAAGGAATGGGGGAAAAGATGAGTGGTGTTAGGAACAATTAGCAGCCACAGCAGTGTCGCCCACCAAAGGCTGAGACAGAATAGTCTTGGCAACTTTATTTTTGCAGGTAGAGGAAGTCACAATAACTGAGACTGGAGAATCCTCCATACGTAAGTAGAGGAAGTGATGTCAAAAGTGGATAGCATAGCCTGTTTGAGTCAGTGAGGTAAAATGTAGCAAATACATGATATTGAGGCAAGTAACCCACTAACAGCTCCCTGAAAGCACAGTATCCTGCCATAAACACAAAAATCAACTTTTGAAAAATATTTTGGTCAAAAAACTCTTCCTCACAAAAAGTTCACACAAGCATTTACATCACTCAGTTAAAATGCAATGACAATCACAACACATGCAGTTTCCTAGTTGAACACAATCATTTTGACATAAAAACAAGTTTTATTTATAAAATTCAAGTCAGTGGAAGGCTTTCTCCAACAAGACGGCTTATTTGCCCAGCTCTTAAACAAAAGTCAAAAACAGTTTCACAAGGCCCGCCAAAGAAATGCCCTATGGTGGCAAAAAAAAGCAAGCTTTTTGCACTCCAACCCTCCTTTTATGGAGCTCTGACAGTTGGAGCAGGGGGTAAGTACCCAAAGCTTTGTGAAGCTAGCCGGTCACAGGGGTACAAGCCCAACAGCTCAGGCTACTAAAACAGTGATCTATGTCTCATTATCACAGGCTGCAACTCTAGCATGATTAAACCTGACTTTGGAATAGGTGAAACCTATTGGGTGTAGTTGTCTATCTGGGGCAACTGCACCTACATGTAGGGGGTAAATTCCCTTTTTGGGAAGCGTTTATACTTTTGTGCATTTGCTGCAAGTTAAAAAGATTTTAAAATGAAAAATGTACATTGTTTTTCCTTGAGTATTTCTATGAAGCAAAAAATCCGGCAAATGTGATATGGGTTCAAACAGAGATGAGAAGCCACTACCGGAGTAAAAGATGGCCTGCTGAACAGTAACAGGGGAGTTTAAAACGCAAACTGGAAACGCATTCAAAATAATTATGTAGAATGTATGAAAGTAAAAGCACAGGGGCACAGCAGATAGGGCCGGCAAAGTGGTGCAAAAGACAGTGTTGTTGTCTCTCAGCAAAAGGCTCCCCAGTTTGATACACGACTGTGGTGCCTTCTGTGTGGAGTCTGCATGTCCTCACTGTGTTTGTGTGGGTTTCCTCCCACATTCTCAAGACATGCAGTAGGTAGACTGGATACTCTAAAGTGTGTGCGTGTGTACGCGCGAGTGATGTGGAAGAACTACCGAGGTAGGGCTAGCCACCCAGCAGTGTAAATCTTGGCTCTAGATGATCTTCACTGTTGAAGTGACACCGCAACCTCATATGCAAAACTGGCACTATCAGAATCATACTAAAACTGGTGAAATAATGCTGACTGCAAGAGAGAAGACAACAATGTTAGGTTTGAGGCAAAAAGAGGGTACTGACAGGGAAGGAGGACTGCACTAGCACAAAATTACATTCCACCTAAAACTACTATTAAACAGACAATTATAGGAGAAGTAATTTGCTTTTAGCAGGGATTATTCTTCAAATGCAGAAACTGCATGATGATCTGCAAAAGCAAGGGCATATTTATTATTTACTTATTTTACATTTGTTTACAGGGAAACTCCAACTAGGCATGAATCCCATTTTCAGCAGAGGCCCAGAAAAAAAAGCTCCACAAAAGATTAGTACAGCAAATACTTCACACATGTCAAAAAAGTACAGTATCGAATCAAAAAGTCAAGGCCAAGAAAGAAGCAAAAAGTAAATATCCTATAAGAAGCACAGTGTGTTGCAATAAATACAGTTGGAAGGACATCTTGTTGAGTCAGTTGTGTGAGTGAGAGAGTGTGCGTGTGAGAGGGAGAGAAAGACAGAGTGCGACTGTGAGAGTGTGACTGACTGTGTGCAAGAGAGACGGGGGGGGCGGGGACGAGCTACAGTTCTAGATCACATAAGCCTTTGTCTTCCCAATTTCCCTGTATTCTGATAGCATAATGAATGAGGCTTGACCCTGTAACATGAAAATGACAAGCATACAAAATTTCATCACAGCAATCTGTGTGGATACTCATCCTACACTTCAAATCAGATTAAGCATTTATTGTCTTCATTCGTTACACGCAACTGAAAATACCAGTACAAACAGTTAGTTATACTGACATATGGAAAGGACATGTACATTACCTGCTTCAGTAAGTTACAGGAGAGAGTAAATATATCAAACAAAGAAGAATCTCGGAATGAGGATGCAATTTTTCGATGTTTTGTCAATGGATGGGTTGTGTCAGCCTATTAAAAGAAACAGGAATTCATTAGTTTGTCGGATTACTCACATCCATCTACAGGTGTTTAAGAAACACAGTTCCTTGGTCAAAGATGTCTGTACACCAGCTCTCAGCAAAGTTGGTCAAAAAGTACATTTCTCCAACAAGGCAAGTGGTCTAATCCACACAGAAGTAGAGGCAGAGAGAGAGAGACGAGAAAAAGAGAAAGAGAGATACAGAGGACAGGGGGATGGTAGAGAAAGACAGACAGAGGCAGGGAGGGAGAGGGCGAGGGAGAGGCAGGGAGGGAGAGGGCGAGGGAGAGGCAGGGAGGGAGAGGGCGAGGGAGAGGCAGGGAGGGAGAGGGCGAGGGAGAGGCAGGGAGGGAGAGGGAGAGGCAGGGAGGAGAGGGAGAGGCAGGAGGGAGAGGCAGGGAGGAGGGGGAGGAGGGAGGAGGAGGGGGGAGGGAGGGGAGGAGGGAGAGGAGGGAGGGAGGCAGGGGGAAGGAGAGGCGAGGAGAGGCAGGGAGGGAGAGGGCGAGGGAGAGGGCGAGAGAGAGGCAGGGAGTGGGAGAGAGAGAGACACACAGTGAGAGAGAGAAAGACACACTGGGAGACAGAAACAGACAGGAGAGAGAGGGAGGGAGAGAGAGAGGGGAGGGAGGGAGAGAGAGACGGGGAGGGAGGGAGAGAGAGACGGGGAGGGAGGGAGAGAGAGACGGGGAGGGAGGGAGAGAGAGAGGGAGGGAGGGAGGAGGAGGCTGGAGGGAGGGAGAGAGAGGCAGGGGAGGAGAGAGAGGGGGGAGGGAAGGGGAGAGAGAGGAGGGAGGGAGGGAGAGAGAGAGGCGCTGGGGAGGAGGGGGAGAGAGAGCGGCGCTGGGGGAGACCGAGAGAGCGGCTGGGGAGACCGAGAGCGAGCGCTGGGGAGACCGAGAGGCGCTGGGGGAGACCGAGAGAGCGGCGCTGGGGAGACCGAGAGAGCGCTGGGGGAGACCGAGAGCGGCGCTGGGGAGACCGAGAGCGAGAGTGGGGGAGACCGAGAGCGAGAGTGGGGGAGACCGAGAGCGAGACTGGGGGAGACCGAGAGCGAGACTGGGGGAGACCGAGAGCGAGCGGGGACGAGAGAGAGCGCTGGGGGGGAGACCGAGAGAGCGCTTGGGGAGACCGAGAGAGCGAAGCGCTGGGAGACCGAGAGAAGCGAGCGCTGGGGAGACCGAGAGAGCGAGCTGGGGAGACCGAGAGCGGCTGGGAGACCGAGAGCGAGCTGGGGAGACAGAGAGAGGCGCTGGAGACCGAAGGCGAGCGCTGGGGAGACAGAGAGAGCGCTGGGGAGACAGAGAGAGCGGCTGGGGAGACAGAGGCGGCTGGGGGGGAGAGAGAGAGCGAGCGCTGGGGAGACAGAGAGCGGCGCTGGGGAGACAGAGAGCGGCGCTGGGGAGACAGAAAGCGGCTGGGGGAGACAGAGAGCGGCGCTGGGGAGACAGAGAGCGGCGCTGGGGAGGGAGACAGAGAGCGCTGGGGAGAGACAGAGAGAGCGGCGCTGGGGAGGGAGACAGAGAGAGCGGCTGGGGGGAGACAGAGAGAGCTGGGCTGGGAGACAGAGAGAGAGAGCTGTAGATGAGACAGAGAGAGCGAGCTGTAGATGAGACAGAGAGAGCGGCTGGGAGACAGAGAGAGCTGTGGGGGGGAGACAGAGAGAGCGAGCTGGGGGAGACAGAGAGAGAGCGGCTGGGGGAGACAGAGAGCGCGAGGGAGACAGAGAGCGGCGCTGGGGAGAGACAGAGAGAGCGGCGCTGGGGAGAGACAGAGAGTGAGCTGGGGGAAGAGACCGAGAGTGAGCTGGGGGAGAGACAGCGCTGGGGGACCGAGACAGCTGGGAGGAGGGCGGCGCTGGGGAGGGCCGAGAGCGCTGGGAGGGGGCTGAGAGAGCAAGCTGGGGAGGAGGCCGAGAGCAAGCTGGGGGAGACCGAGAGCAAGCTGGGGAGACCAGAGAGCAAGCACTGGGGGGGAGAGAGCAAGTCCTGGGGGCCGAGAGAGCGAGTGCTGGGGAGACCAAGAGAGCGAGTGCTGGGGGACCAAGCGCTGGGGGGAGACATCGAGCACTGGGGGGGACAGAGAGAGTAAGCGCTGGGGGGTGGGGAGAGACAGAGCGAGCGCTGCGGGGAGACGCGCTGGGTGGAGACCGAGAGTGCGCTGGGGAGACAGAGAAAGAGATCGGGAGAGAGAGAGAGACAGAGAGAGAAAGAGAGACAGGGGAGGGAGACGGGAGAGAGAGACAGGGAGAGAGATAGGGGGAGAGAAAGAGAAAGATCGGGAGAGACGGGGGAGAGAGAGAGAGGGGGAGAGACAGGGAGCGATACGGGGACAGAGAGAAGGACAGAGAGAGGGGGAGAGACAGGGACAGAGAGAGAGAGAGAGACAGAGGATAGAGAGATGGGGGATAGACCGGGACAGGGAGAGCGCGTGTGAGACAGGGACAAAGAGAGCGCGCGAGACGGGGACAGAGAGAGCACGTGACGGGGACAGAGAGAGAGCGAGACGGGGACAGAGAGAGAGCGAGACGGGGACAGAGAGAGAGCGAGACGGGGACAGAGAGAGCAAGCGCGAGACGGGGACAGAGAGAGCAAGCGCGAGACGGGGACAGAGAGAGCAAGCGCGAGACGGGGACAGAGAGAGCAAGCGCGAGACGGGGACAGAGAGAGAGAGAGACGGGACAGAGAGAGAGAGACGGGACAGAGAGAGAGAGAGAGAGACGGGACAGGGAGAGAGAGAGAGACGGGACAGGGAGAGAGAGAGAGAGACGGGACAGAGAGAGAGAGACGGGACAGGGAGAGAGAGAGACGGGGACAGAGAGAGAGAGAGAGACGGGGACAGAGAGAGAGAGAGAGAGACGGGACAGGGAGAGAGAGAGAGAGAGAGAGACGGGGACAGAGAGAGAGAGAGAGACGGGGACAGAGAGACTTTTGTAGCAACAAACCAGTAGAAAAATACATAACTATTACCTATGAGCAATGCAGTATTATTTACTTACATTTATGTAACTGAAAAACAGTAGTTAAGGACAATGATGCAAACTATTTATGAACAATGCTCGATAAAGGAAACCATTTAAAACATACCAATGATAAAATTATAAAATGTATAGGAAAATGATCTGCCCTCAAAATTACAAAGCTAAATATTTCTGTTAAATGTACGTATTAGATAGATTTCAACTAACTTATTCTTTTTTTATAAAGTGGTGCACATTTGATATGGAAAATATAAGTGTAAGAGGAAAGCACAAACACCACTGTTGGTAGGGGGTGTCAGGCATGCCAGCCTGACTGCCCCCCCCCCCCACCACCACCCATTTTTTTTTTTTTTTTTGGCTAAATGTGAATTTTACTGTCTGAGTGATCTCAACAGAACACAGGAAAATGTTGCTGAGGAACAAAACAATGATCTCGCCACTTAAGATGATCAACATGAGCAGTCTTCTCCAGCAGACTCAATTTTTATACCATGCTACCAACCTAGGACATTGAATCATCCTCTGTACCACTCACTTCAACTCCCTGATAATTACTCAGCACAAACTATACAACACAAGAAAACATAACTCATGCACTGAAACTGGCATACTTTGATGAACAGATCCATTGTTAATCGCAGGAACATCAGGCTTTGTGCAGCTCTCGCCACGTTATATATATGTCACTGTAATTACTGCCAGCTACAAATGTTCTGTTCTTGACTTCAACATTAATAAAGACATGTATTCATATTGTCTTCTTGTCTTTCTCTCCTGTTTTGTTGTAGTATCACTATTTTTAGGAGCTTTAAAGTTTTCTGTAAGGGCCGGGAAGCAAACATTTGTGCTGCATTCCTTAACAAAGGAATTAAATGCACGTTAACTGTTAAGAGGAACTGAGAAATGATGTCAAGGTAATGATAAAAGGACAATGATTAACTGTGAGATTTGTCAGGCAAGACTGCTCTGGGATTATATTTTAATGTAACATTTAAACACCCCTATCCATCCTGTCATGTTAAAGCCCTTAAAGATAGCATCTTCAGTTCATCTAACCTTGTATAAATTGGACTTGAAAAGCTTTACCAGTCTAGTCTGCACTCTCACCCACTAAGAGTACACTGCTATACCTGAAGCATTATCTCACCCACTAAGAGTACACTGCTATACCTGAAGCATTATCCCCTTTTCTAGCTTACTTCTTACTAGTCTGCATTCTCACCCACTAAGAGTACACTGCTACACCTGAAGCATTATCCCCTTTTCTAGCTTACTTCTTACTAGTCTGCACTCTCACCCACTAAGAGTACACTGCTATACCTGAAGCATTACCCCCTTTTTCTAGCTTACTTCTTACTAGTCTGCACTCTCACCCACTAAGAGTACACTGCTATACCTGAAGCATTATCCCCTTTTCTAGCTTACTTCTTACTAGTCTGCACTCTCACCCACTAAGAGTACACTGCTATACCTGAAGCATTATCCCCTTTTCTAGCTTACTTCTTACTAGTCTGCACTCTCACCCACTAAGAGTACACTGCTATACCTGAAGCATTATCCCCTTTTCTAGCTTACTTCTTACTAGTCTGCACTCTCACCCACTAAGAGTACACTGCTATACCTGAAGCATTATCCCCTTTTCTAGCTTACTTCTTACTAGTCTGCACTCTCACCCACTAAGAGTACACTGCTATACCTGAAGCATTATCCCCTTTTCTAGCTTACTTCTTACTAGCCTGCACTCTCACCCACTAAGAGTACACTGCTACACCTGAAGAATTATCCCCTTTTCTAGCTTACTTCTTACGTCGCTGACAGTTCCTACTACCGCCTTACAAGCACAGAAGAAAAGTCATAGCTACACAAACACAGAAAACGAAAAAACAGAAAGCTAAAAAAAAAAAACTTAGGAAGCCAAGAATGGGACATGAATGTACTAGCAGAGGCTACACATGAATAAAAGAAGATTGGCAAAGATTGATGTAAGAGCACAAAGTAAGCTGAAAAGTACAGTTGTGTAAAATCCTACCATAACACTACATGTCCCTCTCTTACAGTATTAACCAGTGGGATCGCCTGTAATGGAAAGCCTCACATCAGCCAATATAACAAAGCCTTTAACTCTTACCAGTGTTACACATCAGACAAATGCTCCTTGCATCAGTGTGCGACAAAGGTGGTAGACATACCAAACTCAGAAATGAAGTGCCCCAGCAGACCTAAAGCCAGTCCAAGAGAAGGGAGAACAAGTGCATCCAAGGAAAGTAGAGATGCCTCAGGTGAAAGGCAAAGACCCCTTTGCCATTCAGATACTCCCAACAGAAAAAAGGAAGAAAAGGGGGCAAGAGGGAGGGAAGGATTGAATACTCAAACAGTGAAGAGAAGAACATCTACTATTAAGGTAAGATTTTACACAGCTATACTATGCGGTTAGGTGTGCGTTTCAAAGACATGCATAAATGGGCGTGCCTTCGTTGAAGGTTGAACATCGAGCTGGTACCTCGGCATTCGTAAAATCTACTGCCAATCATTAGCGGACCGGAGTTCCGCTGTGGCGACCCCTAACCGGGAAAAGCCGAAAGACAACAACATACTATGCCCTTCCAATATCATTGCGGCACTATTCACAAGTGATGGGACAGTGCAAGAGAGGAACCCTCCAGAAACCCATGAAAGGCACCCTTGGCACCTTCCTCTCCGGTTCTGGAAATGACATCAAACTTGTAATACAGTAAAGGGAGGAAACCTCCATGGACCCATGAAGAACAACCTTGGCAAAACCCACCCTGGATCTTGAAATGACATGTAACTTCTAATGAAGTGAGGACAGAAACCTTCCACAAACTAAAGGACAGCCTTGGCAAACTCAAACTTGGAGCTGGAAATTGCATCAAACTTGTAATGTAGTAAAGGGAGGAACCCTCCACAGACCCACAAAGGAAAGCCTTAGCAAAACACACCTTGGCTCTGGAAATGACACCCCCAGCTGTAATGTTTAATGAAGGTGTGCATAGAAGTCCAAGTAGTAACTTCAAGGATGGAACTGGTATCCAAACCCTTGAAGTATATAGTGTGGGAAGAAACAGCCATGGAATTGTTATGGTTTGGCTTGTATAGGCCCTAGGGCCGACAGCCTAGTACCAACCTATGAACCTATTAGAATGTCTCCACACAGAGGCAGAAAGTGGTTCGTCATGAAAAGCACAACAAAAGGAAATTGCCTTTGAAATCCAGGCAATGGTTTGCTTAGAAACTGCCAATGTCCTAGTATGAAAAGAAAAAGTTGCTCCGACTTGTGTATGCCCTTCGTCTTGTCCAAATACTAACCGAGCTGTCTATAAACTACAAGGTGTGTAGAACCTACCATTAGTAGACGGCAGAGAAAGAAGAGAGGAAGAAACTTGGATAGACTGATGAAAGGACAACTCATTGACCACCTTGGACATAAAAGATTGGTAGGCAGAGAGACACCATCACTATCCATATGAAAAATCAAAAAAAGGACAAACTGCCATCAAGGGATGGATTTATGAGAGCAACCAAAAAAAAAAAAGTCTTCATGGTGCAATGTTGCAAAGTAGTAGTGGGCTCAACAGGAGCCCAAGTCAATTTCAAGAAAAAATTAAGTTAACAAACAGGAGAGATTGGCTTTCTTGGGCTGATGTGGAGGATGCCTTTCAGGAATTGTGTAACCTCAAATGACAGGCTAGTAGTGGATTTAAATGCAGACAGGCAGAGACTGCAGACTTATAAGCTTTGACAGAAAAATATGCCATGCCAGCATGGAGCAATTCACAAAAGGAAGAGAGTGCCAAGGGGACCCCCCCACTGAAAAGGGATCCTGGTGAAGCTTAAGATACCTAACAGACAATCGCTTCCACCTGGGCAAATGATTTGCTGGTACTGGGTTTCCTAGCCTCCTACAGAACCATAAAGCACATCCTCAGAAAACTGGTGTCAAAAATTAAATTAAAATCCTATCACCAAAAGTGTCAAATGAAGTGCAGACAGCTGATGGTGAACTACAGACCGTTTATCTTTTGTGACAAGATCCATTTGGTGAGGTAACTTGTGATGACTGCCCCTGGCCAGATGAAAGAGGAGGGGGAACCAGTGCTGTCTGGGCCAAAGATGAGCCACCAACAAGATCATGGAGAGTCCTGTTTATCTTGTGTAGGACCCTGGAAAGAGGAGGAGGAAAAGCATAAAGAAACGTCCTCTTTATGAAAAGAGTATGCCTTCCACCTTCCAAGTCAGAGGACTTGAGGTTCTGGAACAGAAGCAAGGAAGCAGTCTGTTCCACGGGGAGGTAAAAAGATCCACTTGAGTAAAATCCCACCAATAATGTCCAGAAATACCGCTCTGTGAAGCATCCATTTGTGAGGTTGTGTCCTGGACCTGCACAGGGACTCTGCCGCAAAGTTATGACCTGAAGGGATGTAAACCACTTGAAGGGTTACCTGATGGTGGACAGCCAATTCCCAGGCCTGAAGGGCTAGTCTGCAAAGACAGGACCTTGTGCCACCCCCCCCCCACTTGCTGATGTACCACATGACTGTGGTGTTGCTTGTATAGACCCAAAAAGGCCTGGGGCCAAAGAAAGTGGAAGGCCTGAAGAGCAATAAGTGCCTGCATCTCTTTCCTGTTGATGTGATCCTGTCGCTGATGAGGGAAGCAGTGCCTCTACCTCTGATATGAAGTGTCTGCAAACAGCTCCTGAGCAAGAGGCTAGAGGGGGACACCTGGATTGAGGGTTATGTGCTGAATCCACCAATGAAGCTAAAGTCTGAGATAAGGGAGAAAGGGAATGGAACTGGAAAGTCCAGAAGACGGCAATGCTGAATCTACACTGCCCACAGATACCACTGAAACTTCCTCATATGAAGCTTGGTAAAAGGGAAAATGAGGATGGTTGAAGTCATTAACCCCAAGCCTTCAGAAATTCCCTGACAGGCACGAGACATAGCAGGATGAAAGACTAGAAGGTTGTTAGAAACAGAACCTTGGGAGAAGGCAGAGAAGCCAGCACTGCAACAGTTTGGCTCCTGCAATCCAGAAAAATGTAATGCTGAGAGGGAGATGAGACAGGCTTCTGGAGGAGACTGATGGTGAAACCAAGACTGTACAAAAGGAGTCTAATTAACTGCAGGTTCTGCAGAAGCCTGGAAGGAGAGGGAGCCAGAAGAAGCAGGTCATCCAGATAAGGAAATATCTGTACACCTTGAAGCCTGCAGAAAGCTGTGACTGGAGCTAAGTGCATGGTGAATACCACTGGGGCTGTAAAAACACCAAAGGGCAAAGTAGACAATTGAAAATGGGAGGAAGAAAGTAGAGAAACAAACTTCCTGACAAACAGTGAATGGAAATAAAAAGATATGCGTCCTTCAGGCACACAGAAACCAAAAAGGCCTGAGGTAGCAAGAGTAGAAACAGTGTCTGGAGGGAAAGCATTGAAGAAAGTATTAAGAAAGGAAAGGCCTAGAACATTTCTCCAGGACCCCTCCTTTCTGAGGACCAGAAACAACCTGAAATAAAATCTTGCACCCCTTAGGACCTCTGGAATGGGCTAAATGGTGCCTTGACCCAAAAAAGCCTGCAGGACCCCTGAAAAATAGAGAGACTAGTCTGAAAAGGGTCAGTGAATGCCAGAAAAAGGTGTGGGGAGAGGAACTTCCACACCGTAAAGTAGCCTTGATGGATGACTGACAGAACCCTAGAGTCTGAAGCAACAGTTGCCAACCAGGGAGCGACAGTGAAAGTCTTGAGACAAGGGAACCCGGCCGAGATGAAAGGCAGGCAGAATGTCAGACGCAGGCAGACTTGTCATGAAAAGATGATTTTTGAGATTGAAATGTCCAGTAACTATTACTTTTGGGAGACTGGCAAGGCTGTCTATGAACAAAAGCAAAATAATTCCTCTGAAATTTAGGAATAGGAGAAACAAAAATCTGCTCAAGATCCTTCATGAACTTGTTTTGGTCTTGTAAGGTCTTGCATGTATGCTACTGGAGTAACGAAAATATTTTTTTGATTATCCAAAACAGCATAAAAAAAATTCACCTTCACATCAGGCAAAGCCTGAAGATAAAGCCAATAGCAGCAGCTTATGACAGAGCATAAAGCAGCA
The DNA here is from genome assembly GCF_019279795.1 of Protopterus annectens. Taxonomy (NCBI): domain Eukaryota; kingdom Metazoa; phylum Chordata; order Ceratodontiformes; family Protopteridae; genus Protopterus; species Protopterus annectens. The sequence continues at coordinate 366,286,770 of NC_056743.1, read as the reverse complement.
GCTCTAGAGGAGGCATCAGCAGCATTGTAGTAACACTTGTAGTGATGAGGAACCCAGAGAAGTGGACCCCATCAAAGAAAGAGCCATAGACTTGGCCTAAGAAATAGGCAGGTCAGATCAAATCCCCCCCCCAAATATGAGACAAAAGGGAGTTGTGTGAGTTTTATAGTTTATGACATGCAATGACAGGGTGGCAGAAGTACAGACTTTTTTCACCAGCCCCTCCTTAGCTCAATTGTCCTTGTTAGTGGGAAGAAACTTGGAAGAAGGCAAAAGATGGGAAGGCTTACCAGCAGAGACACACCACAGCTGAATCAGAAAAGTGAGACAAAGAAATTTGAAAGCCTCAAGGCACTTTATAAAAATGGTCAAGCTTCTTGGGGGCAGGAGTTTGGGAACCAGGAGCCAAGTAAGCTGCCAAAAAGGTATCCAGCAGAGCAACCAAGACAAGGGGAATGGCAGAAGGCTTAGGGGAGTCCATCTGCAACACCACACAATACCTTTTTTGGAAGTCAGAAACCTGGGAGCAGTCCCACTAAAAAATCTCCCTCATGCGAACCACTGTATCCTCAAAGGAGAATTCTTCTAAAGTGGAGAGAGGACTGAAAGACTCCTCCTCAGAGAAATAATCCCAATGTGATGGTATTTGGAAGGAGTAGGCAAAGGAATCCTCAGCCAAGTCTGATTCCACAGCAGAAGAATCAGGCTCCCTAGATCTTCTAGCTGTAGGGGACAAAGTAAAAACAAGAACAGAAACCTCCCTGCAGTGGTCTCACAGCCATCAGAGCACTAAAGTCCTTAGTAAAATCCTACCACTCCTTTTGAGGATCTTTGGGGGAAAATATGCCTAGTCTTCTGTCTCTTCTTAAGGGGGACGTCTGCTTTCACCAACATTAGTGGCTCAGAACTCTACCTTGACTCAATCAGGAACTTCCTCCCAAAGATCCAGGGAATTCCCCCAGTTCCCTCAGATACGATCAGCCATGGTTTCCCCCTCCACATCTCCTTGCAAAGCCTTGAATGAAAAATGACATGCAAGAAGCTTATACCATGCAGACCTCTGACAGGATCATTGCAGAAGTAACAGATGTCAGCACCTGGCAGTCTTCACGGTTGTTATCCACCTCAACAGTGATGTCCGACAGAGGCTGGACAGCAGCAGCCTTCGATTTCTTTTTAAGTGTTGGCTGTACCTTAGGGCAGGTGGAGTCGGCCATGGTACCCTGGGCCAGCAACTTGACATGTTGGTTTTCAAGATAAATGGAAACTGAAGACAGACTGCTGTGAAGTCTCTTTGGCACAAAGACCTGACAAATGGACCACAAGAGTGGAGTCATAAGTACGTACGTAGACAAAACAAATGCCTGTTGTGATGATCCTTACAGGAAATCTGCATCCCACACTGACATTTCCCTTTCTTGGATGACATGTACTCTCAAAATACAATGTAAAAAAAAAAGGAACCCCAGTGGGATACTTATCTGGAGGAGGCTCAGTATAACCCGCACAGTGAAGAGCGTACATACCAGTCTTCAAATATGATGTTCTGACTGGCAGCAAAAAGGTTCTGAGTTTGGAGTGTCCATATGTCACTTATGCCCTACACTCATACGAGAAGCATATAGCTGATGCGAGACACTGGTAAGAGTTAAAGGCTTTGGTATACTGGTCGGATGTAGGGCAATCCTTGGTAGGGGATCCCACTGGTTATGAATATTGCAACAATAACAGAGAAGAAAATCTGGGAGATGTAGCCAGAAAAATGAAAGAAAATGAGAAGGAAGCCAGTGTGGAAAGTGATATGGAAAAAGTACAGTTTTGTACCTACCATAAATGTAGATGTTAGTGTGTCTTCACTGCTGCAGTCATTACACTTGGGTTATATCCTGCCGTCAGGCGGGCCCCGCAGTCAGCCTGAGTTCCAAAGTCTTGGTTCGGCGTTGGTTGCTGTCGCATCTTCCCTGACATCAGTGTGCCAGTGGTATACAAGAAGCAGCCGACGCCATTTTCTTCAGTTTTTCTTGCCCCAGATGTCAGGTGCCCCCAAAAATGGTAGGCAATACATATTGCTAATAAAACATACAAAAAAGGTAAAAATAAAACTTTTAGTTATGTACTCACCATAACTTCAGATGTTTGGGATCCATCTCGCCTACATTCTGAATGATGGGTTCGGAGCCGATCCCTCGGCTCCACTGCACTGCCATGCCAAAGAGAGAGTCTCTTATTGGCTGAGCTTACTATATCCCAGGATGCACCACTACCAGTCCCCAGATCTAGTTTGTCCGCATACATGCTTATATAACATCGTCAGATGAAACAAGATAAACAGTAGAACTCAAAACCGTTCAATCTCTTCTGATCTCCAAGGCAGGGGAAGGAGGGTGGTTTTTGGAATGTAAGGAGATGGATCCCAAACATCTGAAGTTATGGTGAGTACATAACTAAAAGATGTTATGTGATCCTATCTACATTCTGAATGATGGGACAGCGTCCTAGCACCTGAATCCTGGGTGGCTCACTGGAAAACACTCCTGAGTACCGTGGAACCAAATGATGCCTTTAGATGCCACATCCAATTTGTAGTGGGAAATGAAAGTGTGCGGATTGGACCAAGTAGCCGCAGCACAAATCTCCGACTATAAGAGCTTGGAATGAAAAGCTATAGACGTAGCCATAGCTCTGGTAGAATGAGCTTTGATAGATGTTGTAAGTTGCTTATTCAAGAAGAATAAGCCTGAGTTATGCAATCTCTGATCCATTTGGAGATAGTAGCTTTTGTGATGGTTTGACCCAATTTATTATCCGAGAAGGACACAAACAACTGGTCTGACTTACGGTTGCTGAGTCCTGTCTAAATAGAAGCGTAATTGCCTGTGAACATCCAATTTATGGAGAGTGTATTCTGCTTCATTGGAGAATTTTGGGAAGAAAACTGGTAGCTCTAGAGATTGTTGGAGACAGAAACTAGAACAGACCTTTGGGACAAAGGATGGATTAGGCCTAAGTGATACTCTATCCTTGTGGAAAATCAAGTACGGTGGCTTAATAGACAGGGCTTGAAGCTCTGAAACTCTTCTTGCAGAAGTAATTGCAACTAAGAAGGCAGTTTTCCAAGACAGATATTTTAACTCACATGTAGCAGCCGGTTCGAAGGGGAAGATGTTAATGCGCCGCACCAAATCAAGATGGATGAAAAGTTTAATGAAAGTTTTGCATAGTCTGCTGCTCATCAATGGAGGATCCATGGATTCGTGGAATTTAGAGATAGCCGCTAGTTGGACTTTAATAGTAGAGACAGAAGATCCTTGATTAAACAGGGATGTTAAGAATTTCAAAACCTCTGGGATAGGAGCAGTGATAGGGTCTAAGCCCTTGAGTTGAGCCCAGATAGCAAACCTCTTCCACTTACTAAGGTACAATTTGTTAGTGGTGGGTTTGTGGGCTGAAGATCAAATGTGAACAACTTCCGGTCTAGTGTGTGACTTCTGACTAAAGTCGGAAGTGGAGGAGCCAAGCTGTCAATTTCAAAGATCGAAGGGACTGATGCTGATGTCCCGACCGATGAATTAGCAGGTCCGAATTAGGTCTAAAGTCCACGGATCGTCCACCGCATGCTTCTTCAGGTAAGGAAACCATACCTGGGACCCCAATTGAGAAGCTTTTGAATGACTTTGGAGAAGTGGAATCGGAGGAAAGGCATATAGTAGTCCTGTTGGCCAAGGTTGTGCTAGAGCATCCATCGCTGGCACTCCCTGATGTGGAATCAAGGAGAAGAACCTTTGGCACTTGGTGTTCAGTGGAGTTGCAAATAGTCGCAGCAGGCATCCCCATCTCCTGAAAACCTGAGCTGCTACTGTTTGGTTTAGAGACCACTCGTGAGGAGAAAGAATTGTCCTGCTCAATTTGTCTGCCAATATATTTGACCTTCCCGGAATGTGGGTGGTATGATCTGGTCCCTCCTTGTTTGTTCAGATACCAAACCACCGACATGTTGTCTGTGTGGATGGCGATGATGCCCTGAGGAAGAAACCTGTGTAAGGCCTGTAGGGATAGAAGTACAGCCCTCATCTCCAACACGTTGATGTGGAGAAGAGCTTGCTGGTCAAGCCAGGAGCCCTGAACTAGCCTGCCCAGACAATGCCCCCACCCTATCTGGGAGGCATCGGAAGAACAAAGGGTTTCCTTGATCCAAATTGGATGTCTGAAGCCACCAGCGAAGGGTCCTTTTTGCATATTTCAATCATGATGTGATGATTGAGGAAGATCCTGAAAAGGACCATTGAGTTGACAATAGCCACTGAAGAATCCTCATGTGCAATCTTGCCAGAGGAACTAAAAGAACCGTGGCAGACATTGAGCCTAAAACTTGTAGAACCATCCTGGCTGGGGCTTTCCTGTAAAGTTTGGATCCATTGAATGTAATCCCCAGGTAACACCCAGGAGATGGTGGCTTTGAGGTTGTCCATTAGTAGATGCCTGGTGGTGGCAGTCACAAGACTTCTCAGGTGAGCCGTCCTACTGCCAAACACTTGGTGAACACCCTGGGGCTGTGGTGAGACCAAAGGCAGAGCGCAAAATTGGTAATGACTGACCCAGGTTGAAGCGCAGATACCTCCTGGACGCGCCTGATGTATCGGTATGTGATAATAGGCCTGAGGTCTATGGAGCATCCAAACATCCTTCTCCAACAATTCAGTCTGCTGAGATCCAATATTGGTCTCAGGTCCCCTGTCTTTTGGCACTAAAAGAACCTGGTCTGGTCTGTGGGGACCGTTGGATGACTCCTTTTCTAGCAGCTTTAAAGCCATTTGACTGGGTGGTGGGTCCGGGATTCTTTCTGGCGGTGGGGGCGCGGTATGTGGATGGTGTAACCTCCCAGGCTTTTAGGTACTTGGCAAAGACACCCCCGACTGGCTCCGCAGCACAGCCGGGGCAATCCTCATGACGTGTGGAGGCTGAAAAGCCACGAAAGGACTTCTTGCTCACAGCGGTAAGGGTGTGTAACCTTGGGTCCAAACAAGGAGGACCCATCAGACTTGAAGGCCTCCGCAAACTGACATTAAGCCAGGCTTGTCTCCGTGAGAGCCACGCCCTGTGCCCTACGCTTCTACCGCGCCGCGCGCATAGGAAATGAGCCTCATGGGTGAGTTAGAAATTGACGTAGGATAGCCAACTGAATCTGACAACTCCTTGATGAAGTCAGGGTGCGCTCTGCCTGTGCATACCCTACTAGACTCCACCATGGCATCTACAGCCACGCCTTTTAGTGAGGAACTCCTTCTGGGAGCAGACAAAATTTATTTGCAGAAGCTCGTCGAGAAGGAGACACCAGGAGGGCGGGGAGGCTGAGCCCCATCAGCAGAGGAGGTTTGGATATCCAGCCGCCTCGTTGTTTGAGGATCTCTAAGATGTCTGCAAATGAGACATCATCCGAGGGCGACCTGACCCTCTCTGCATCATCAAGATCAGTGTCTGATGGGAGATGACCGAAAGGGACTTGGCCAAAGGCACTCCTCATGGCTGGCCGGACGGACCCCCCTGGGAGTGTCCGGTCCCGTCCGCGTGATGATGGCCAGCCAAGTCCTTTGCAACTTACCGGGGGGAGGGGCTCGACAGCATAGGTCAGGTCCGAAACGGGTCCAGCTCAAACTCGGACCGAAGGCCCCGGTTGGGGTGTAGGGCCGCCGGACCGGCGTCTGGTTGAGTAAGGTCGGGCCGACCTAAGATAGCACCTGCTCCGGCCGGGCAGACAGTCCAGGAGGAGGAATGGCAATGGGTGGGGGCAGGTATCGGGGCAAGCCAGCTGGGACCGGCTCGAGTGACTACTATGACGGCGGGGCGAGGAATGTGGACTTGGCGCCGAGGAGAAAGTGTCTGAGCCGGCGACCCCTTGTCGGCTCGAGGTGGAGAGCCGCGAGGGTGGTGACCTCGATCGCCTCCCCATCGGCTCCGGAGCCAGAGAAGTGATGCTGTCTCTTAGCGGTGGGGGTCCGACGGACTGGTCGGAACAGACGCCTTTTTTTTTTAGCGGAGAAGGAGAGGATGCAAGGTTTAATTAACCCCTAAGAATCAATTTATTTTTCCTCTGACTTACTGATAGACAAACCTAAATATAGGCTTACAGTTATCGCTTAGAAATAAATGACAGGGGGAAATGAAAAACCTAAGGTTTTAGAAGGGTTGACTAACCGGAAAGGCCCTAGATGAAGGGGGGAAAACCAACTCAAACTAAATCACACAACAAGTCTTTCAACAATCCAAACACACACAATGAGGCGTTAGCCGTTAAAACAGCTTTTGCGACAAAAAACAGCAAAAAACTGGCAGAAAAGTTAGTTAAATTAACTACTCAGCCCAGCCAGCTCGTGACCACCTCTTACGCGGGGAGGCAAAAAGAGATCTGGGGACTGGTAGTGGTGCATCCTTTGGCATAAGCGGCAGGAGTCCCGGAGCCGAGGGATTCAACCCATCCCTTCATTAACCAGCAAATATACCACAAAGGTAATATAGGTTAGTCCCAGATAAGAAAGAGGGGCTGGCGGGTGGGTAACCTGGACTGCAGCAGTGAAGACACTCGAACATCTACATTTATGGTAGGTACAAAACTGTACTATGTTCATCGTGTTTCACTGCTGCAGTCATTTCACTTGGATAGAATCCCAAAGCTGAGTGTGGGTGGCTGGCTCAATAGAGGATGTGGTGTGGCTATGAGGCCCTGCAGCACTGCAGTGGCAAAGCCAGCTCTGGATCTAGAATAAAGAGGCAAATGGTAATGCTTGGTAAAGGTGTGCACTGAACTCCAAGTTGCAGCTTCCAAGATATCTTTGGTAGGTACTCCTCTAAGGTAGGTAGGCAGTAGAAGTAGCAGTTGCCCTGGTGGAATGTGGCCTAATGTTAGATGGTACATGTTTCCCATGCAGTGTGTAGCTGAACCGGATAGTGTCCCATCCACTTTGAAATGGTCTGCTTTGAAATAGCCTTTCCCTGTGATCCTGCAGCATATGATACAAACAATTGTTCAGTTTTTCTGAAAGCTTTTGTTTTGTCCAAGTAGAAGCGTAATTGCCTGTGTATGTCCAAGGAATGTAGAAGTCTCTCCCCTTTATTCTGGGGATTTGGATAAAAGGTTGGCAAGTGAATAGTTTGGTTAAGAGCCACACTGGATACCACTTTAGGCATAAAGGAAGGGTTTGTTCTTAAAGATACCCTGTCTTGGTGGGAAATGATAAAAGGCTCCACTGCCATTAGTGCCTGTAGTTCTGAGACTCTTCGTGCTGAGGTTATTGCCAGAAGTAGAGCAGTTTTCCATGATATATATTTTAGCTCTGCTGAATTGGCTGGTTCAAAATGAGGCAAAGTGAGCTTTTCCAAAACGAAATTGAGATCCCAAGTTGGCGTTGGTGCTCTCCGGGGCGGTCTTATGTTTTTAGCCCTTCTGAGGCACTGCTTTAGCAAAGGGTGAGAAAAAATAGGAGGATCTGTGTTGTAATGAGCCGAGATGGCAGAAGCGTGAATCTTAATGGATGAGAAGGATAGTCCTTTGTCCAGCATCTCAGTCAAGTATTGTAGTATCTGAGGAATGGTAGGGACCAGAGGATCAAGGTTTTGAGACTGGTTCCAGGCACAGAATCTCTTACACTTTTCTGAATAAGATTTCCTGGTGCTAGGCCTCCTGGCCTCCACAATGACATCCATAACAGCTTTAGAGAGAGAAGTTGTCTGTTTGGCTATTGAATCTTCCATGTAGCCAGGTTTAAAGGTTTGAGCTGACTGTGCAGTATCTGATTGCTTTGTTCAGTCAGATGGTGTGGAATTTGAGGTAAAATCCAACGTGGACCTTGAGCTAAGTTCTTTAAGATTGGGTACCATTGCTGGCGTGGCCAGTCTGGAGCAATCAGAATCATCCGTGGTTTGTCTTGTCTGGCTTTTAGGAGTACCTTTGTAAGGAGAGGCAGTGGTGGGAAGGCATAAACGCTTAGGTTTTTCCAGCTGAACGAAAGAGCATCCACTTTCCATGCGTGTGTGTGTAAGTCCTTGTGCAGAATTTTTGTAGTTGGCAATTCAGTGGGGGAGGCAAAGAGATCTACGTCGGGGCTCCTCCATGCTTGCATTATCATTCTGAAAACTTGAGGATTTAATTTCCACTCGTGAGGATCCATGATGTTTCTGCTTAGGTCGTCTGCCAGAGTATTTATCTTTCATGGCAGGAATTGTGCTTGCAGATGAACTTGATAAGTTATAGCCGTGTTCCACAAGGTCATGGCTTGCCTGCATAGGGTGTAAGAATGAGTGCCCCCTTGCTTGTTTATGTACCACATCACTGTGGTGTTGTCTGTCCTTCTTAATAATTGTCCTGGATGCAGAAGGTCCTTGAAAGCTGTTACGGCATTTTGTACAGCCAACATCTCTGTTTGATTGATGTGAAGAGGCATTTGTTCTGTGGTCCATTTGCCCTGAATACATTTTCCTGCCATATGTGCTCCCCAGGCGTAATCCGAGGCGTCTGTTATAGTCTGCCTGGCTGTGGGAAGAGTGAAAGGCTGACCCTTGTTGAGGTGACATGCCTGTGCCCACCATCAAAATTCCTGTTGTAGGCAGGGAATTAGAGGTATTACTGACTCCAAGCTGTGAGAATGTTGAGACCAAACACTTAGGTACCATTGCAATTTTCTCATATGCAGTCTTGCATATGGAATTAGTAGAATGCAGGATGCCATGAATCCCAAGGCCTGCAGAATTTTTCTTGCAGGGAGTTGGGACTTTGTTGCCATCAATTGAAAATACTGAGTCAGTTGTCCTTGTTTGTCTGGCATGAGATAAGCCATCTGGGCCGTTGTATTTAAGCTGGCACCCAGGAATATTATCTCTTGTGAGGGCGCTAGTTTTGATTTCTTTTTGTTTACTGTGTACCCTTGGCAACTTAATCTTTTTACGAATGCCAGATGCTGTAGAACAATGTCCTTGCTCTCTGCTTGAATCAGACAGTCGTCCAGATATGGATATATATGAATTCCTTTTTGTCTGCAAAATGCAATTACTGGTGCCAGGCACTTGGTAAAGACCAGTAGATAAGCCAAAGGGCAGTGCAGAGAAATGGTAGTGTATTGAACCAGCTATGAATCTGAGGTATCTTCTGCAATTTTGTCTGATAGGGACATGCAGGTATGCCTCTTTGAGGTCCAAAGTAACAAGCCAAGCTTTCTTGCCCAACATGGGAAGGAGCTGTTGTAGTGTCAGCATTTTGAATTTCGAAACATCCAGGTAAGTATTTAGAGTGGAAAGGTCCAGAATGGGTCTCCAGGCTTTGTCCTTTCTGGGTACCAGGAAGAGTCTCGAGTAAAATCCTTGTCCTTTTTCCTGCTGTGGTACTTTTTGAATAGCTCTCATGTCCATGAGAGCTGTAATTTGTTTTTGAGCTTCTGCCCATTGATTTGGTGACAGGTTTGGCATTCCTTTTAGCCTTGGAAAAGTGTGAAAGTCGAACCTGTAACCTTGAGACACAATATTCAGCACCCATTTGTCTTGGGTGATTGCTTGCCAGTTTTGAGAAAAAAGTGCTAGTTTCCCCCCCCAAGGGAGCTGCCAAAAGGCAAGAGTTTGGCATTGGAAGGGGGAAGTCATTGGGACTGTTTCCTGTAAGGTTGTGACTTATCCTCACCTTGTTTTGGGTTTGAAGCATCCCACTGTCATGGTCTGTAAGAACCCTGTGGCTGAGATCTGCCTCTTGGGCGTCTGTATCTGCCTTTTTGTGGCCTGTCTGACACTGGAAAGGACCAATTTTTAGTAGGCCAATTTCTGCTAAATCGTGGTGGCTGTACCTGTAAGAAATCCTTTACTGTTTGCATAGATTTTGCCTTATCCTCCATTTTCTTCAATACCTCTTCTGCCTTAATACCAAATAAATTATTCTGCTGTAAAGGAGCATCCAGTAATTTTGCCTTAACATGATATGGTAAACTTTGTTCTTTTAACCAAGCATGCCTTCAAATCACAGATCCTGTAACTGCTGCTCTACAAGAAACTTCTAATGAATCAAAAACACATTGCAAAGTATGCTTTCCCACTTGTTCAGCTGCATGCAACAAATCCTGCATTTCCTTATAGTCAGGTTGTTCTGCATTTATATTCATTTTCTGTTTTAATTGAGACAGTAAATATTGTTGATACTTAAGCATGTGAAACTGGCAATTCAGAGCTTTCACTGCTAAAGTTGCAGAGGTGTAAACTTTCTTTCCCCATCTGTCTAATGCCCTAGAGTCCCTATCAGAGGGAACTGGATTCTTAGCCGTGGAAGCCTCAACCCCTTTGGGACCCTGGGAAATAGTTTCTGGGTCTGCAACAAGGTTTTTATAAAGAAATTTGAGAGAGTCAGGGACTCTGTAGTATCTGTCTGGCTTGACTGGAGCTGGGGGTAAAGAATCAGGGTTTAAACTAGATTTAGAGAACACATCATCCACAATGTCCAACACTGGCGGAATAGCAAGGGGCCTGCGCTGAGGCAGCAAAAGAAAGTCTCTGAGCCTTTTCTTGGATTCTGAGGAATCCTAGCCCTCCCAATGGAAATGCTCCCTCATGGTATGTAAAGTTTCCCCAAAAGAGTAATCCTCAGGAGGAGAGGCTGAAGGAATGGATTCTTCAGCATCAGAATCCTCATAGGGGGTAATGAATATCCCTGGTCTGAAGAATCAGAATATATTGAAACCTGGTCAGAGGAATCATAGTCTGTATCCTGCCTAGGCCTTTTATCAGGAGGGGGATGGGAACCCCTGATCAAAGTTATCAAGTCTTCGGCCATCTTGAGCATCTGTTTTTAGGCATGGAGGCCTGTCCAGGTGAATGCTGCACTTGCTTCTTTGTCTTTAGTGCAGGCTTAGTCTTGGCTGTAGTTGTAATGGTAAGTTGAGTAGGCCTGAAAACACCTTCAGAAGCCGATGCCTGCTCAGTGGCTCTGGACCCATGTGAAGGGTTAATCTCCGTTGGCCCAACACCTTGAGGCTCCAGAGGCCTAGGCACCTCCACGTGGGAGTCGTACGCGGCCTGTGGTTCTGAGGTAGCGGGTGTCAGGGACTGCGAAAGTGCCTCACTGAAAACCGGCGACTGGTCTAGAAAAGGCTTCATCATCAGTTTTGGACCTTGGAAGCCTTTCCTTATCTTTATCTTTGCGCTTTTTATGCATTCCGGTCATCAGTTGTTCTGACGGCATTGTGTAATTAAACCTTCTCCCAAAGTAATGGCGAGCAAAATCAAACCGACGTTTAATAGTGCGTTTGTTAAATCTAGCACAAAACCGACAACTAGTGACGTCATGGTCTGGGCCTAGGCATGGAATACAGTAAGAAGGAAAATCCTTATGAGGTATTTGCTTCCCACAAGAAATACAATTATTAACTTTCTGACATCGGTCTGAGGCAAGAAAAAATTTTCCCCAACGGGGTACTTGGCTTTATTGAAGACTTCGGTTCTGAAATTGAATTTGAAATCTCAGGAGACTGCCGACCGGCACTTGCGAACTGCTTTTGCTTCGTGCACCGCGTGGCAAGAAAGACTGAAGAAAATGGCGTTGGCTGCTTCTTATATACCCCTGGCGCACTGACGTCAGGGAAGATGCGACAACAACCGACGCCGGACCAAGACTTTGGAAGTCAGGCTGACTGCGGGCCTGCCTGATGGCAGGATAACCCAAGTGTAATGACTGCAGCAGTGAAACACGATGAACATAGCAGTTGTAGGTGATGAAAGAGAGATTCAGACGTGATGAAGGAGCCAGTGTTACAAAATGGGCAGGTGGAGAAAATCAGGTAGAAGCTTCAAAAGGGCAAGAGACAGAACAATGGAAAGGTCCTGTAGAAGCAGCACACAGGGATGGTACAGAACTTACATACACCAGAGAGGCAACCAGGACAATCAGAACAACAAAGAATGCCTGAAGTGCAGGTGGAAAAGTAGGTCAAGAGGGTAATGGCACAAAATAAGAAAGTGCAAAGGAGAAGAGAACTAGACTAAAAAAGGCAACCAGGTTACGATGACTGGAGATTCAGTCATAAAAGGAATATCGACTCTAGACAAGTAAAAAAGGACAGACAATTTCAGAGAAACCTGCGTAAAACTAGGAAAGAGATGAATTTGATCAACAGAAGGGGTGGATATATGTTGTGATGCATGCAGACATAACTGACTTGTCACAGCAGACAGCTTATCAAGTATTAAGCAGTACCTGGGAGGAGGCAGGGAAAATGTCAAGAAATGAAGGTGGCATTCCCAGAAGTTACCTGTATAAGCAAGCTAGCACAAAGATGAAACAAAAGATCAGGTAGCACAAAGACAGACTACAACACTGAACAAGGCATAAAGGCTTAGGATGGGACAAGCTCCATCTTGGTACAGAAGGAACAGCTGTGGTTAGTGTAAGCTTGGAAAGACATTTCAAACACTAAAATGGACGGGGAGAAGGGGGTTAGCAAGCACACAGTATTCAGAAGACAAAAAGATGCAAAACGTATCAAAGGAACAAACAAGGATGACTTGGACAACGGTTCAGTAGTCTTACTTAACAATGCAAGGAGTTTGATTAGGAAGATGCAGAAATATAGGACAATGACATAAGGAGTGGGATGTAAAAGGTCCCTCGATATAGGAAGTTCAGGAATGAAAGAGAATGAAGTGAAGTGGTTATTTACATAATGTGAGCATCATGTGAGGTCTGAGAGAAGGATCACCAAATACAAAACTAGGAAACAGGACACATTTGCAGCTATTACATGAAGCAAAGTTACCTTGGCAGTTAAGGCATAAGAAAGAGGAAGAAATTAAACAGTGCATCATCCAGGAAACTTGTGAGTGGAGGACACAATGAAGATACAAGCTGCAAGGTAAGTAACAGTCATGCGGTATCATAACCTGGCAGGAGCAAACTGGAAAATACTGAATAAGGATAGAGAGGTAAACACAAGTCTGCTGAGGTCTTGGACCAAGACGGTGGCAGTCAAATGATGAAAGACTAACAGAGAGGGCAGAACATTATGGACATTGTCCTAACAAATGCAAATGAAAGCATCAGTAGCCAACACTGATCAAGCCAACAATGGTTTCAAGTAGGAGAGTAAGGAAAAAGGCAAACAAAGGTGGAGAATTTCAGTTGTGTGGATTACGCTGTACTGCACGGGGGGGGGGGGGGGGGGTTCAACAGACAGATTTCGAACAACTGATACTAAAGCAACATGGCCACCAAGCAAGGAAATTCACCAGAATATATTATAAAATGTCAAACAAACTTCAGGTGTTGCTATGGGCACCACATGTGGGCCTTCATTTGTTAATGTAGTTATGGTGACATGGCAGATTAAGGTTTTACTAAGCAGTTCCTTTTTCCAATACATACATTTGTATACTAAAAGTCTTGATTTATTCATTGCTTGGGTTGGTCCACTGGAAATAATACATGACGGTATCTATTATATTAATAATACTACACCTTTCTTAGTGTTTACACATACTATAGGGCCAGGGGTCCATAAATTATCTCTATGACCATCTGTTAATGCAGCCTATTAAACATTCTTTCATCTAAAATGTATAGGAAGCCGTCCTACTCTAATACTTTATTGCACTTTACTAGTAGCCACCCTTACCATCAAAATCGGGTCATTTAAGACCAGTTGGTAAGGGTGGCTCGAATGGACCCCAGTGGGATGAGTTCCTTGATTAATGTAGTAATTGAAATACAGGTTTCTTAGGAGGGCCTACCCAGATCTCTTGGCTACTTCAGTAGTAGAGGAAGTAACTAGAAAAAGGGAGCTCTGTTTGTATATGCCTTTGTTGGGGACTTCACTGCAAGTTTTGGATCCCAATATATGGTATCTGCACTACCAGAGTCTGTTCTGTGTAAGGGTTCCATTCCAGGTCAGCTAGCCACACAGGATGGTAATGAAAAGAACATTTGCCATTCTTCATTTATTACAACATATGATGCTGATAAGTGAGCATCTTATTATATGTTATAATTCAAAACTGGGAACTAGTTTCTAGTAATAAAAAAGTTAGAGAAACTTGGAGTATGTCCCAAAATAGTTTACAAACAGGGAAGATAATTTAAATTTTTTTTTGACAACATGGAGAATACTAGGAGTAGAACAGTGGGTAGGATGTTGAGATGTGGAGCTTGCAAACAGTGCCACATGATTTTGCAAAGTGAAGAGATCAAAGTTAACAACAAAATTATTAGGCCCAGGGGATATTTGTCAAACCCAGGGTGTTGCGTATATTGCTCTCTGTAAATTATGCCCAGCTTTTTTACGTGGGCAAAACAGAGCACAAATTGAAGCACCGCATCTATGAGCACTGTAAAAACAGAAACCATCAATAGTTAACATAGTTTCTGGTTCTTCATACTTGAACAAGTTGAGCATCATCCTAAAGGTGGACCCTGGTCTATTTTAGAGCAAAGGGAGTTGAGGTGGCAAATTTTTCTTAAGGCTTCGGTTTCCCCTGGGTTAAATGAAATCATTAGTTGTAATAGTTTATTAAAGATGAAGGCATATGAGAAATACATTTGGGGCTTATGTATTCATACTTTTATTTGTGTTATAGATATATATATATATATATATATATATATATATATACACACAAGTTGCACGGGGTTGGCATCACTTTATATTTTATATGTTTACTTGAGGCATGTGACTAGCAGGGGTGTGTATATATACATATACATACATATACATATATATATATATATATATATATATATATATATATATATATATATGTTTAATTTGTATCATTTAATTGTCTGACGTAGTCTATATTAAGAGCGAAAGCATTTACTGTGTTTTATATTTTATAATAAATTGCAGTAAACGTCCTTGCTTGGTGGCCGTGTTGCTAAAGTATCAGTTAGTTGTGTGTCGCAGTTAGATTTGGAGACAAATGGAGGGACAAAACAAGTAAGGGAAAGATGCGAGGATACAGTACAAAAGCCTAGGGATGTGGTACAAGAAAGGCAACAAACAGTAGTAAGTTTGAAAAGGGGGAGTGTAGAGGTGAAAGAAGCCAAGTAAAAGAAAGCTACCAAAGTTGATGGCAGCAAAAGCTAAACATTAAAGGGAAAAAGAAAGGACAATGAGAAAGGGACCAATGGCTTTTTGTTTCAGGAATGTAGCAGAAACAAGGAAATGTGAGAGAGAGCAGGCCATGCTATACAACAGAGTATAATAAACTGAGAGAAAGCACAGGTATTGAGAAAATATTTCTCAGTCTTCACTACAGAAAGCAAACTGAAAGTCCCAAGCTGGAAGGGACAGAAAACAGAATGGGGAACATGGTAAAGATACCACAATAGACACAGGCAGCCTGTAAATAGTTCTTCTCCCAGGCCACTGCTTACTCTTCTCAAGAGTACCATAATTTGTCAGAGATTTGGGATGCAGGGCTAGGCTTAAAAGGTCCTTGTGGTCATTAGTCTAGTAAACACCTAAGAACCTATAAATGTACTGTTTTTCAAGGGGATCACTGTTGCAATCATAACCACAGGTAAGATTCTCAAAGATGACCCTTTCCAGGTATGGTGGCTGGTTCACTGCTTAGAATATGACTGGAAACGGTTCTTTAGGATGGGAGAAGCAAATCCAGTACTTACCTTGGAAAAATTCCACCTGGAATACAGATGAACTTACACAGCTCCTAAAACTGAGAAGAGTGGTACAAATGGAAATCTGCCCTTTCCTAAGAAAACCACTCCAATTTCTCAACATTATGAAACTTAGATAAGCAATCTGTAAGACACAAATTCATCCTAATTAAAAACAATCAATCCTCAAAGGGAGAAAGTGAAACTAATTACAGGATGTAAAGCACCACCACACTCCATCTCCTCAAACTTCAATGTGGGAACTCCACCGTCACCCTCAACTACTTCCTCCATTAATTCAGAAACCTCCTGTCCCTTAATACCTCCCACCCATCTACTTCTGACATGACAAAACAGAGTCCCACCCATCACCATCTCCATTTATCCACCCATCTACTTCAGACATGACAAAACAGAGTCCCACCCATCACCATCTCCACTTATCCACCCATCTACTTCTGACATGACAAAACAGAGTCCCACCCATCACCATCTCCACTTATCCACCCATCTACTTCAGACATGACAAAACAGAGTCCCACCCATCACCATCTCCACTTATCCACCCATCTACTTCTGACATGACAAAACAGAGTCCCACCCATCACCATCTCCACTTATCCACCCATCTACTTCAGACATGACAAAACAGAGTCCCACCCATCACCATCTCCACTTATCCACCCATCTACTTCAGACATGACAAAACAGAGTCCCACCCATCACCATCTCCACTTATCCACCCATCTACTTCAGACATGACAAAACAGAGTCCCACCCATCACCATCTCCACTTATCCACCCATCTACTTCAGACATGACAAAACAGAGTCCCACCCATCACCATCTCCATTTATCCACCCATCTACTTCTGACATGACAAAACAGAGAGACGTAGAAAAACTTGAAAATCTCAAAACAGGATACCCACCCATTTCTCACATTTTGCCCCTGGTTTACCTACCACTGCAGAGAGCACCTGACACCTCAACCAATATCTTTACTCTGTGACTCACCAAAAATACAACTCCCACAATGTGGGAAACTGTAATCATTAAACCTCTTCCTTAAAGAACCCCCCACAACCACTTTTACCCCATCTATCTGTCAAATTCTAGTTAAATGCTAGAAAAAAAATGATTATGATCAAGTCTCACAATACACTGAGCAATATCACCTCCTCTCTCGCAAACAGCATGGCTTCTGGTCAAGGACTAGCACCACCACTGGCATGTGGACTATTAAAGAATCCTTCACAATACTAAACTGGATATGGCTGATGTCACTTTCACTGATCTGACTAAAGCATGATGTAATTAGCAGCCTTCTCCTCCCCAATGCCCCTGTAGAGACCATTAGCAGCATGGACTTGCTACCTTGTAATAAAAGCTTAGTAGACAACAGGTGCTAAAATCAAAACTGGTAAAGACCCCTGAGACTCAGCCGCCTAACTGCTGAAATGTGACCCACCAAGGATCAATTCTTTCCCCACTGCTACTCCACATCTTCATTAACAAACCACTTCTTACCACCATCTTCCACTACTTCTCTAAGTAGATGACATGGTCATGTACAGATCCAGTCTCTCTCACTCAAATATTCAATACATTATAATACTCAAAATAATATTCAAAATATTCAATTTCATCTTCAATCTAATCTTCAGAGATTCTAACAACATAATACAACAAACCACTACCACCATCAAAACCACAGCCATGTTCTTTGGCACCGCAGAATGACAACCTAAATGCCCTTTTACCCTTCCCATTATTGACTTAAATTGCACTAATCTAAACCACAACTTCAAGTACGCAGGCTTATACCTTGTCCAGTCCCTTAACTTCCACTAGCACTTAGACAAAACAAAAGTAAACAGCATGCTTTTTTGAACCATTTCTCTACAATGCTGCCCAGTCTGCTTGCCTCAGAGTATGGTCTTATTTTCACCACTGCTAACAATGACATCACCACTACTCTCCAAACCAACTTGAACTTTATTTGTACTTTATTGGCAACTCCACCCAGCCAAGAACACCACTGCATCACCTAGGAAAAGGCAAGATGGGTTGCCATCTAGCAATGAGACACTTTCTTCAAAGGCAGACAGCTCTTAACTGCTCTCTCTTTACCTCTGCATCACTCTCTGCCAAACACCATGACAAAACATCTTACCTCAAAATGTAATGCTTATTTCCACAAGGCTGACTCTCCAATCTCACTCAAACATGCCTTCACCATACTCACACCTGCACTCTTGGAATCTCTTCCTCTCTCCAATCTCTCCAAATTTGAAAAGCTCTGTCTATCTTAAAATATAACTGTTCCCACATAACTTAACCTCACCAACATTGCTCTCTTACATTAATGTGTACTCTTTCACATATCCTTCCTACTCTCTCACTATCAAACTGTAGCCACTTGTGTCGCTCATGCCATATTAAAGTTTAAAAATGATTAAAAAGTAGTTACGTACACTGTAAATAAGCGTGCTGTATCATTTCAGCCATCCGGAACCCCTTTTTCACATTTTCACACATGCTGTCTGGGTGTCACTAACTGTAACAGTCAAAATGTGACAGCTTGGTGTAAATGCACTCGTGTCATGTGTTTTTTGGTGTAAATGGACTCTCTGTATGCCTACCGTAAATGAATATTCACCTACGCTGTGCCTGCATACTATAAGCATTGACAAGTCATTACCTTAAACAGCCAACAAATGAAAAGTAAATATGAAAACCCACATTCAGTGCTTTCACAAGCTGGGAACTGGGGACCACATATTTGTTACAAGATGCCCTGGGTACTAACCCATTTCAAGAAGACAATAGTAATGATATTTGTTACAAGATGCCTTGGGTACTAACCCATTTCAAGAAGACAATAGTAATGACATTTGTTATAAGATGCCCTAGGTACTAACCCATTTCACGAAGACAATAGTAATATTTGTTACAATATGCCCTGGGTACTCACCCATTTCAAGAAGACAATAGTAATGATATTTGTTACAAGATGCCCTGGGTACTAACCCATTTCAAGAAGACAATAGTAATGATATTTGTTACAAGATGCCCTGGGTACTAACCCATTTCAAGAAGACAATAGTAATGATATTTGTTACAAGATGCCCTGGGTACTAACCCATTTCAAGAAGGCAATAGTAATGATATTTGTTACAAGATGCCCTTGGGTACTAACCCATTTCAAGAAGACAATAGTAATGATATTTGTTATAAGATGCCCTGGGTACTAACCCATTTCAAGAAGACAATAGTAGTGATATTTGGTATAAGATGCCCTGGGTACTAACCCATTTCAAGAAGACAATAGTAATGATATTTGTTACAAGATGCCCTGGGTACTAACCCATTTCAAGAAGACAATAGTAATGATATTTGTTATAAGATGCCCTGGGTACTAACCCATTTCAAGAAGACAGTAGTAATGATATTTGTTATAAGATGCCCTGGGTACTCACCCATTTCAAGAAGACAATAGTAATGATATTTGTTATAAGATGCCCTGGGTACTAACCCATTTCAAGAAGACAACAGTAATGATATTTGTTACAAGATGCCTTGGGTACTAACCCATTTCAAGAAGACCATAGTAATGATATTTGTTACAAGATGCCCTGGGTACTAACCCATTTCAAGAAGACAATAGTAATGATATTTGTTACAAGATGCCCTGGGTACTCACCCATTTCAAGAAGACAATAGTAATGATATTTGTTATAAGATGCCCTGGGTACTAACCCATTTCAAGAAGACAATAGTAATGATATTTTTTATAAGATGCCCTGGGTACTAACCCATTTCAAGAAGACAATAGTAATGATATTTGTTACAAGATGCCCTGGGTACTAACCCATTTCAAGAAGACAATAGCAATGGTAGTTGTACCAATAATTGCACAAAGGTGAAGTAAGTACAGTTCTGTACACTTACCATAAATGTAGATGTTAGAGTGTGTATTCACTGTTGCAGTCATTACATTTGGGTAATCTGCTGGCATGTTGCCCTCACTCGGCCTGATTAACAAAGTCTTGGGTCCTGCGTCGGGTTGCTGTCCCTTCTTCCATGACGTCAGGTAGTCAGGGGGATAAAACAAGCAGCCGACGCCATTACCTCAGTTTTTCTTGCCCCAGATGTCAGGTGCCCCCTAATGGAAAGCAATTAAATATAAAAGTACAATGATATACCTCCAGTAAAAAAGCAAATACACCAAAAAGGCTTTTAAGCATAGTAAAGGAAAGTAGAGGTAAAGCCAAGAGAAGTTAGGGGGCTGGAGGGAGGGTAACCAGGACTGCAACAGTGAATACACTCGAACATCTACATTTATGGAAAGTGTACACAACTGTACTATGTCCTTCGTGTTTCACTGTTGCAGTCATTACATTTGGGTAGATTCCCAAAGCTATGGTTGGGAGTAGGAGCTTATATAGCATTAGGGCCAGCAATAAGGCTTTGCAAGACAGCAGTGGCAAAGCCAGCTCTGGATTTAGACAAAATTGGCAAATGATAATGCTTGGTGAAAGTATGTACAGAACTCCAAGTAGCAGCTTCAAGGATGTCCCTGGTAGGAATACCTCTGAGAAAAGCTGCAGAAGTAGATGCAGTCCTGGTGGAGTGAGATCTGATCCCCTGGGGATAGGTTTTCCATGGTGGTTATAGCAGAAATGAAAGCAATGGCTTATCCATTTAGAAATGGTTTGTTTTGAAATAGCCTTCCCCTCTGCCCTGCAGCAAATGCTACCAGCAGTTATGATTTTCTTTGAGGTTTAGTCCTGTCCAAGTAGAATCTAAGTTGTCTGTGCACATCCAAGGAATGCAGAATCAGTTCCCCTTTGTTCTGTGGATTGGGAAAGAAAGTTGGCAAATGAATGCACTGATTAAGAGCCACACTGGATACCACCTTAGGCATGAAGGATGGATTGGTCCTGAGAGATACCCTGTCCGCATGAAAGATGATGAAAGGCTCCACTGCCATAAGAGCCTGTAATTTAGATATCCTTCTAGCTGAAGTGGTTGCTAAAAGGAAAGCTGTTTTCCAAGAAAGAAATTTTAAGTCTGCAGTAGCAGCTGTCTCGAAAGGAGGTAGAGTGAGTTTCTCCAATACAAAGTTAAGGTCCCAGAAAGGGGTTGGAGCTCTCCTGGGTGGTCTCAAGTTTTTAAACCCTCTGAGGTACTGCTTGAGCTGAGGATGAGAGAAGAGGAGAGGTTCTGTGTTATAATGAGCTGAAATGGCTGAGGCATGGATTTTAATGGAAGGAAAGGACAGGCCCTTGTGAAGCATCTCAGTTAAGTATCGCAAAATCTGAGGTAAATTGGGCGCTGCTGTGCTCATCCCTTGACACTGGTTCCAGGCACAGAATCTTTTCCATTTTTCAGCATAAGATTTTCTAGCACTAGGTCTTCTGGCCTCTAAGATGACATCCATCACAGGTTTGCTGCGTGATAAGGGGGAATTTAAGTCATTAGCCAGGTTGCAAGGTTCAATGTTGGAAGCTAAGGGTGCAGAATTTGGTTCTCCTGCTGAGACAGCAGGGAAGGTGTCTGAGGCGGGTGCCATGGAGATAACTGCAACACACTGTGCAGGAGGGGGTACCAGTGTTGGCGCAGACAGACTGGAGCAATCAAGATCATCCTTGGTTTGTCCTGTTTGACTTTTAGTAGAACTTTGGAGAGCAGAGGCAGTGGGGGGAAGGCATAGACTGATAGGTTTTTCCAGCTGAAGGACAGAGCATCCACTTTCCAGGCTTGTTTGTGGGGAGTCCTTGTGCAAAACTTGTCCAACTGGTAGTTCTGGGGGGAGGCAAACAGATCTATGTCTGGGCTCCTCCATTCGCTTGTCAACATGATGAAAATTCTTGGTTCCAGTTTCCACTTGTGTGGGTCCATGAGGTTTCTGCTTAGTCCATCTGCCAGTGCATTCAATTTTCCTGGCAGGAATTGAGCTTGTAGGTGCACTTGGTAGCTCAAGGCTGTGTTCCACAATGCCATGGCTAGTCTGTAGAGAGGGTAGGAGTGTGTACCCCCCTGCTTGTTTATATACCACACAACCGTGGTGTTGTCAGTCTACCATTAGTTGTCCTGGAAGAATGTAGTCCTTCAAGGCTGTCAGAGCATTCTGTACAGCTAACATTTCTTTTTGATTAATATGTAGGTGCATTTGACTTTGGTTCCATTTGCCCTGAATACACTTCCCTGCCAGGTGAGCCCCCCATGCACAGTCTGACGCATCTGTAGTTAGGGTTTGGGCGGCAGGGTGTAGTGTGAATAGTAGTCCCTTGCTTTGGTGGCAGGCCTCTGCCCACCAGAGTAACTCCAGGCGTAGGCAAGGTATGACAGGAATCATTGTTTCCAGGCTGTGAGAATGTTGACTCCCATAGACTTTTTAGATACCACTGTAGTTTCCCCATATGCAGTCTTGCATATGGAATTAGAAAAATGCAGGAGGCCATGAACCCCAAGGCTTGCAGTATTTGTCTTGCAGATATAGCAGGGTTTTTATGGCCACTTGTTTGAAGTAGGTTATCAAATGAATTTGCTTTTCTGGCGTGAGGTAAGCCATCTGGGCAGTTGTATTCAAGCCTGCACCCAGGAATGTGACTTGTTAACAGGATACCAGTTGTGATTTCTTTTCATTTATGGTGTACTCCAGACAAGTTAGAACCCTTTTTACAAACGTCAGATGATTTAAAAGTATGCCCTGGTTTTCTGCCTGAATTAGACAATCGTCCAGGTATGCGTATATGTGAATACTTCTTTGCCTGCAAAATGCAATAATTCGATCCAGGCACTTTGTGAATACCCTGGGCGCAGTAGACAAGCCAAAGGGCAGTGCAGAGAACTGGTAATGGAAGTAGCCTGCTTTGAAGTGTAGGTATCTTCTGCAAGATTCCTTGATTGGGATGTGCCGGTATGCTTCTTTTAAATCTAGTGTTGCCAACCAGGTGTCTTTGCCTAGCATAGGAAGTCAATGGTGAAGAGTCAGCATCTTGAATTTTGGAATCCCCAGAAAGGTGTTTAGAGTAGACAGGTCCAGAATTGGACGCTATGATTTGCCTTTTCTGGGTACCAGAAAAAGTCTGGAGTAGAAACCTTGTCCCTTTTTCTCTTCTGGTACCAGTTGAATAGCCCCCATGCTTAAGAGAGAAAGTACTTGTTTTTGAGCCTCTGCCCACTGATTTGGGGGCAGGTCTGGCCACCCATTTTGTGTTGGCAATGTGTGGAAATGAAATCTGTATCCCTGGGACACTATATTTAAAACACATTTGTCCTGGGTTATGAGTTCCCAGTTCTTTGCATGAAGAGCAATCTTTCCTCCCAAAGAGGCGGTCAAAAGATAAGTGCTTGGGAATTTTAAAAGGAAGTCAATAAGACTGTTTACCATGGGGGGGGGTCTTGTTATTTCCAGATTTGGAAGTGGAGGCCCCCCATTGCTTAGTTCTGAGAGTCCCCTGGGACTGAAACCTGGGGTTTTTGCTGTGTCTAGGTTTGGCTTGAGAGGACCTGGAAGGGACTGGAAAGGACCAGTTCTTAGTAGACCAGTGCCTACTAAATCTTGGAGGTTGCACTTGTAAAAAATCTTTAACAGTTTGCATAGATTTAGCTTGATCTTCCATCTTTTTAAGAACTTCTTCAGCCTTGTTGCCAAATAGGCTGTCCTGACTTAAAGGAGCATCCAACAATTTAGCTTTAACATGATCAGGCAAAGATTGCTCCTTAAGCCAAGCATGCCTTCTAACCATAGACCCAAGTAACAGCAGCCCTGCAAGAGGCCTCTAAATAATCAAAACCACATTGCGAATGCATTAAGTCCTGTAAATCTTTATTTTCCACACAGTCAGGAATCATCATTTTCTGTTTAAGCAGTCCAATAATATGTTGTTGATATTTTAACATATGAAATTGGCAGTTTAAAGCTCTGACTGCCAAGGTTGCAGAAGTATAAACCTTTTTATGTCATCTATCCAGCGTCCTGGAGTCTCTATCAGAAGGGGTAGGATTTTTAGCAGTAGAAGTCTTAATGCCCTTGGGCCCCTGAGAAATAGTCTCTGGATCTGCAACAGGATTTTTGCAAAGGAACCTTTGGGACTCAGGAACCCTGTAGTATCTCTGTTAGGTTTACTAGGAGCAGGAGGCAGGGAATCCGGGGCCAAACTGGATTCCAAGAACACAATCAACAATGTCTAGTACAGGAGGTATTAGCCAAAGGCCTATGCTGAGGTAGAAGAAGGAAATCCCTAAGCCTCTTTTCTGAATCAAAAAATTCCTGGCTTTCCCAGTGGAAATGCTCCCTTAAAGTATGTAAAGTTTCCACACAAGAAAAATCATCAGAAGGGGAAGCAGAGGGAATAGAATCCTCTGCATCAGAATCCTCATAAGTAGGTATTGACAAATCCAGGTCATCAGAAGAGTCAGAAGAAACAGAATCCTGATCAGAAGATTCATAATCAAGCTCAGCCCTAGGCCTCTTGGGGGGGGGGTTTGACTACCCCTGATTAGCGTTATTAGATCTTCAGCCATTTTAATCATTTGTTTTTTTGGCATAGGGGCCTGAGCATGTGGCCTGGGCATCGTTTTTTAGACATGGATTGAGATTTAGGCCTTAGTAATGAAGGAGGTGTCGATTTAATATGCAAGTCTATAGGCCTGAATACACCCTCAGAAGCCGGTGCCTGCACAGCGGCTCTGGACCCGTCCAAGGTAAAGACATCCGCGGGTTCCATAGTTGAAGTATCTTGCGATATACCGGACTCCGAATGGGTCTCAGTAGAGGCCTGCGAATCAGAAGTAGCGGGTATCAGGGACTGCGAAAGCTCCTCACTGAGTACCTGCAAACTGGCGATTGGCTTAGGAGAAGCGCCGTCGGCAGTTTTTGACCTTTGCGGCCTGTCTCGGTCTTTATCTTTGCGTTTTTTTGGAATCCCAGTAGTCGGATGGCTAACCGATATTTCTGGATAATTAAACAGAGAACCGAAATATTTAGAGGCAAAAATATACAGACGACGGATATTGCACTGATTAAATAAAACACAAAACCGACAGAAAGGTACGTTGTGGTCAGGGCCTAGGCAAGGAATACAGTACGAATGAAAATATTTATGAGGTATTTGCTTTCCACAAGTAATGCAATTATTAGCTTTTACTGACATCGGTAAGGAGCAAGAAAAAGTTTCCCCAACGGGGTACTTAGCTTTAAGTTGAAGACTTCGGTTCTGAAACTCGAAAACGAAAATTTCAGGAGTCAGCCAACCGGCACTTGCGTACTACTACTGCTTTGGGCACCACACGGCTAGAAAGACTAATGTAATGGCGTCGGCATAGAAGAAAGGACAGCAACCAAAGCAGGACCCAAGACTTTGTTAATCAGGTCGACTGAGGGCAACCTGCAAGCAGATTACCCAAATGTAATGACTAACAGTGAAACACGAAGAACATCAAACCTGCACAACTCCTTCATGTGTACCAGTAAACTGACATTGCATTCACCAGGAACTGGCCCAGGTAGTACAAACCAACAAGCCAAAATGGAAACTGTTTCTTCAGTGCCCACACAAGCACCAGAAAAATTACTGAAGGACTTGATGACAAATGATATTTTGGTAATTTATAACATTTACAGTTTTTCATCTCGTGTATATAACAATGAACTGCAGATTCTACAATGGGGGGGTTTAAACTTGTACTCATTTCCAGGGTAGAATTATTCAACAACTTCTGAATTAAAAATGCAGAATGTACACTATTTTTTAAACTATGATAAGGAATGACAGAGGTGTTTAAGATGACCCTGTGATTTTACTACACCTTTACACCTTGCTATTCTTGCCTTGGAGAATATATGTGAAAATGAACTGAGGCAAACAGATTTTATATTCCACCTTCTACACACAGGTGAATGTTGCAGAATACTAATAGATAGATGCACGTTAAGAACACTATGAACAGGAAGCCCTTGCCATTACAGACACAGTGGACTATGAAAATAAAATGGTTTAACTCAGTGGTGAAATAATTATCAGAAGGTTAACTAAGTCTAGAGTTGACAGATCACATAGATGTTTATTAAATTATAGAAGAGTTATGTGAAAATGGATTTATTACTTGTGAGGACTAGGAGTTATCAATTAAGAAAAGTACAGTTTTGTACCTACCATAAATGTAGATGTTCGAGTGTTCACCCTGCTGCAGTCATCACACTTGGGTTATCCTGCCGTCAGGCGGTCCCGCAGTCAGCCTGAATTCCAAAGTCTTGGTCCGGCGTCGGTTGCTGTCGCTTCTTCCCTCACGTCAGTGCGCCTGCCCCCAAATAGGTAGGCTATAAAAAACTTTAGGCACAAGCAAATACACTACAGAGGCTGTATAGGATAGAGTGGTATAGATAAGTTCAGCTAGTTCAGAGGGGATAGAGGGAGGGTAATCTGGACTGCAGCAGGGTGAACATCTACATTTATGGTAGGTACAAAACTGTACTATGTTCATCGTGTTACCCTGCTGCAGTCATCACACTTGGATTGAATCCCAAAGCTAAGGATGGGCAGTAGAGTTAAACAGGGTTAGAAGAAGCCAGTAGGCCCTGCAAAACTGCAGTGGCAAAACCAGCTCTAGTCTTAGAATATAGAGGTAAGTGATGGTGTTTGGTGAAGGTGTGCACTGAACTCCAAGTTGCAGCTTCCAGAATATCCTTGGTTGGCACTCCCCTGAGAAAGGCTGCTGATGTAGCTGTGGCCCTGGTGGAGTGGGACCTAATGTTAGCCGGTACCTGTTTCCCATGATGCGTGTAGCAGAAACGTATGCAATGCCCTATCCATTTAGAAATAGTCTGTTTTGAGATAGCTTTTCCTTGTGATCCTGTAGCATAGGCTACAAAGAGCTGGTCAGTTTTTCTGAAAGCCTTAGTTTTATCCAAGTAGTAACGTAATTGCCTGTGAATGTCCAAAGAGTGTAGGAGTCTTTCTCCTTTGTTCTGGGGATTTGGAAAAAAGGTGGGCAAATGAATGGTTTGGTTTAGGGCCACACTGGATACCACCTTTGGCATAAAGGAAGGGTTAGTTCGTAGAGAGACTCTGTCTTGATGAAAAATAAGGAAAGGCTTCAATACCATTAGTGCCTGTAGCTCTGAGACTCTTCTAGCTGAGGTTATTGCTAGTAGCAGGGCAGTTTTCCATGAAAGAAATTTTAAATCAGCTGAAAAAGCTGGTTCAAAGGGCAGCAGTGTAAGCTTTTCCAGAACAAAGTTGAGATCTCAAGTACGTGTTGGTGCTCTCCTTGGCTGTCTTATGTTCTTAGCCCTTCTGAGGTACTGTCTTAGGAGTGGATGTGAGAATAAAGGAGGATCCGTGTTGTAATGAGCTGAAATTGCTGAAGCGTGGATCTTAATAGATGAAAAGGAAAGTCCTTTGTGCAACATCTCAGTTAAATATTGCAGAATGTGAGGAATGTTTGGATCAAGGGGATTTTGGCCTTTAGCCTGGTTCCAGGTGCAAAATCTTTTTCATTTGTCTGAGTAGGTTTTCCTGGTGCTGGGCCTCCTGGCCTCCAGAATGACATCCATAACAGCTTTGGATAGAGGTGTTGGCTGGTTGTTTAGGTAATTTGCCATGCAGCCAGGTTTAAAGTCTTGAGCTGGCTGTGTAGAATCTGATTGTGTCGCTGGGTGAGCAGGTGAGGAATTTGTGGTAAAATCCATGGTGGGCCGTGGGCCATGTTCCTTACAATTGGATACAAATGCTGGCGTGGCCAGTCTGGTGCAATGAGTATCATTTGTGGCCTCTCTAATCTGACTTTCAGCAGTACCTTTGCTAGAAGAGGCAGTAGAGGAAAGTCATACACTGTTAATGTTTTCCAACTGAATGAGAGGGCGTCCACTTTCCAAGCTTGTGGATGGAATGTCCTTGTGCAAAATTTTTGAAGTTGGTAGTTTTGGGGGCTTGTAAACAGATCTGTCTGGGCGTCCCCATTTTTGAGCTATCATTGCAAATACTTGTGGATCTAGTTTCCACTCGTGTGGATCCATGATGTTTCTGCTTAGGTCGTCTGCCAATGTGTTTTTCTTTCCTGGCAGGAATTGTGCTTGCAATTGAACTTGGTAAGACAGTACAGTGTTCCACAAGGT
Organism: Protopterus annectens; assembly: GCF_019279795.1. NCBI lineage: Eukaryota > Metazoa > Chordata > Ceratodontiformes > Protopteridae > Protopterus > Protopterus annectens. The sequence goes on along the minus strand of NC_056743.1, from coordinate 366,259,010 downwards.
CATTGCTTGCCTGCATAGAGGGTAGGAATGTGTGCCCCCTTGCTTGTTTATGTACCACATTACTGTGGTATTGTCCGTCTTTATTATTAGTTGTCCTGGGTGTAAGAGGTCCTTGAAAGCTGTTAGGGCATTCTGTACTGCTAGCATTTCTTTTTGATTAATATGCAGATGCCTCTGATCTGTAGTCCATTTGCCCTGAATGCACTGTCCTGCCATGTGTGCTCCCCAAGCATAGTCCGATGCATCTGTTGTCATAGTTTGCCTGGCTGTGGGTAAGGTGAAAGGCTGACCCTTGTTGAGGTGACATGCCTGTGCCCACCATAAAAACTCCTGTTGAAGGCAGGGAATGAGTGGTATCATTGTTTCCAAGCTGTGGCTGTGCTGAGTCCATACGCTTTTCAGGTACCATTGTAATTTCCTCATATGTAGTTTTGCAAATGGTATTAGTAGTATGCAAGATGCCATGAATCCCAAGGCCTGCAGAATTTTTCTTGCAGGGAGCTGGGTCTTTGTTGCCATTAATTTGAAATATTGAGTCAGCTGTTGTTGCTTGTCTGGCGTGAGATAAGCCATCTGGGCTGTTGTATTCAAGCTGGCACCGAGGAATATTATGTTTTGTGAGGGCGCTAGTTTTGATTTCTTTTCGTTTAATGTGTACCCTAGGCAACTTCGAAGGTGTATGACAAATGCCAGATGCTTTAAAAGAATATCCTTGCTTTCTGCTTGAATAAGGCAGTCGTCCAGGTATGGGTATATTTGAATTCCTCTTTGTCTGCAGTGTGCAATTACTGGTGCCAGGCATTTTGTGAAGACCCTGGGCGCAGTAGATAAGCCAAAGGGCAGTGCAGAGAATTGATAATGCGTTGAACCTGCAATGAAGCGGAGGTATCTTCTGTAATTTTGTCTGATAGGGACATGCAGGTATGCCTCCTTGAGGTCCGTTACTAGCCAAGCATTCTTGCCCAGCATGGGAAGAAGCTGCTGTAGTGTTAGCATCTTGAATTTTGGTACTTGCAAATAGGTGTTCAGAATTGAAAGATCCAGAATGGGTCTCCATGCTTTGTCCTTTCTTGGGACTAGAAAGAGTCTTGAGTAAAATCCTTGTCCTTGCTCCTGTGTAGGTACCTGTTGAATGGCTCTCATGTCCATGAGAGCTGTAATTTGTTTTTGTGCCTCTGCCCATTGATTTGGTGGCAGGCTTGGCATTCCTTTTATCCTTGGTAAGGTATGAAAGTGGAATCTGTATCCTTGAGAGACAATGTTTAGGACCCATTTGTCTGTTGTGATGATGTGCCAGTTGTCTGCAAAAAATGCTAATCTTCCTCCCAAGGGAGCAGCCAGGAGAGATTTGCTTGGTAGTTTGAGGAGCGAGTCATTGTGTTTGTCTTCTGCTAGTTTGGGGCCTGTCTTCTCCTCCTTTCTGGGTAGGATTACCCCCCATTGGCGAGGTTTGTAAGGGCCTTGTGACTGACCTCTGTCCCTTGGGCATCTGTATTTGCCCCTCTGTGATCTGTCAGAAGCTGGAAAGGACCAGTTTTTTGTTGGCCAATTTCTGCTGAAACGAGGGGGTTGTACCTGTAAACAATCCTTGACCGTCTGCATAGACTTTGCCTTATCCTCCATTTTCTTTAAAACCTCTTCTGCTTTGACACCAAATAATACATCCTGCTGTAAAGGTGCATCCAATAATTTTGCTTTAACATGATCAGGAAGGGTTTGTTCTTTTAACCAAGCATGTCTACGTATGTCAGAGCCAGTAACAGCTGCTCTACAGTAAGCTTCTAACGAATCGAATCCGCATTGTAAAGTATGTTTGCCCACCTGTTCAGCTGCATGTAACAGATCCTGCATTTCCTTGAATTCAGACTGTTCAGTATGTGTGCTCATTTTTTGTTTTAATTGAGACATTAGGAATTGCTGATATTTCAGCATGTGAAACTGACAATTTCATGCTCTCATAGCCAGAGTTGCTGAGGTGTACATTTTCTTTCCCCATCTATCTAGGGCTCTGGAATCCCTTTTCAGAGGGCACAGGATTTTTGGCCATAGAAGCTTTAGCTCCCTTAGGACCCTGGGAAATTGTTTCTGGGTCAGCCACATGGCTTTTATAAAGGACTTTGTGTGAGTCAGGTACTCTGTAGTATCTGTCTGGTTTGGCTGGAGCAGGAGGTAGAGAGTCTGGATTTAAACTAGACTCCAAGAAAACATCATCCACAATATCTAAAACTGGAGGGATAGCAAGAGGTCTGTGCTGGGGTAGTAAAAGGAACTCTTGGAGCCTTTTCTTAGAATCAGAGTAGTCCTGGCCTTCCCAGTGGAAATGTTCCCTCATGGTATGTAAAGTTTCCCCAAAGGAGTAGTCTTCAGGGGGAGATGCTGAGGGAATACAGTCTTCAGCATCAGAGTCTTCATAAGGAGGAAAAGTGTAATCCTGTTCCTCAGAAGAATCTGAGGAAACTGAAACCTGGTCAGAGGAAGCATAATCCTCCTCTTGTCTTGGTCTTTTATCAGGAGGGGGATGGGAACCCCTGATTAGGGTAAGCAAATCTTCAGCCATCTTCAGCATCTGTTTCTTAGGCATGGGGCCTTGAAATGTAGACTGATGTACAGTCTTCTTAGGTTTTAAAGGAGTTTTAAGCTTAGCATAAGATTTAATGGTGAGTGTAGTCGGTCTGAAGACACCTTCTGCAAACGAAAGTGTTTCCACTACACCGGGGTCTACTTCTGCTCCGGTGTCGGAAGATGGCTGCGTCGGCCTAGTAGACTCCGCTTGAGAATCCACAGCTGTCTGGGGTTCCAGTTCTGCGGTCGTCAGGGGCTGCATAGGCACCTCACTGAAAACCAGAGAACCGGCGACAGGCCCAGCAGAGGCCTCAGAGTCTGGCTTGCTCCTAGGCTGCCTGTCCTTATCCTTGCGTTTTTTATGTATGCCGGTCGTCGGCTGCTCCGACGGCATGATATAATTAAATTTCCTACCAAAGTAGTCGTGCGAAGTCAAAACAGTGTTTGATAGTTCGTTTATTAAACCTAGCATAAAATCGACAACCTGTGACGTCGTGGTCTGGGCCTAGGCAAGGAATACAGTAGGAATGGAAGTCCTTATGAGGTATTTGCTTCCCACAAGAAATGCAATTGTTAACTTTTTCTGACATCGGACTGAGGCAAGAAGAGATTCCCCAACGGGGAACTTGGCTTTATCGAAGACTTCGGACTGAAATTCGAATCGAAAATCTCAGGTGTCGGCCGACCGGCACTTGCGAACTACTTCTGCTTCGGGCACCGCACGGCAAGAAAGACTGAAGAAAATGGCGTCGGATGCCTCTTGTATACCCCTGGCGCACTGACGTCAGGGAAGAAGTGACAGCAACCAACGCCGGACCAAGACTTTGGAATTCAGGCCGACTGCGGGAACGCCTGACGGCAGGATAACCCAAGTGTGATGACTGCAGCAGGGTAACACGATGAACATCCACAGTTACTTACAATGCTCAGGATACCTAAAGTGCATGATGATGAATTAGAGTCACCATTGAAGCAGATAGTGGCAGCAACTGGATCTAAAAAGGAGCCACTGTACATGTACTTGTAAATGTGTTGAAGTGGTTAAACTGGAACTACAAAATTTCAGATAGTTTATTGAGAAACTTTCAGGAATTGGTTATCTGCGGTCTATGGTTGATATACAATTACATATTTTATCTTAACTACAAATTGGATTAGAATGGATGTGCGATTAAATCAGAACTCAGTACTTTGTACACAAGGAACTTGGGTGATTCAGGAGCCTTTGGGTGCAGTTCTAAATAATTAACAGCCCAAGAAATATTTTAATCACAAGTTAATCAAGATGATGGCACGTGACTCGACAGCGTAACTTCAGCTATTTTAGTACAACAGAAACTGAGAAAAAAGGGCTGATTAAAATTGTCAGCCTGTGTAAAATTCAGTTAATGGCTAGTAAATACACTGCCTGGGCCCCAGCAAATAAAAAATTTGGAAAACCTGAAAGAAAATCAACTAGAAAAGTGGAGAAAACACTGGCTGGGAAACATTCTGCATCTGTTCAGCAAAAAGCAATTCAAGCTTTGGTACAAGAGATGGCTTGCAGCAGTTTAGAGAAAAAAAATAAATCAAATATACTCACAGGGTGGTTAAATTAAATAGTGAAAAAATGTATGAACTCAAATAGGCTGAAAAAGATGATTTGTTAACTATGTAGAGCAGTTTCAAAAGTATTAAAGACTTGGAAAGCAGCACATGCAGAGAAAAAAATGATTTCCTGTATTATTACTGAAACAGGAAAAAAACTTTTAATTTTAAAAATAAGCAACTGTACTAGTGTTCCACAGCAGGATTTCTTAAATGAAAGGGTACACAGAGTGTACGCTCCACACCTGGCCATGAGTAAATCAGCCAAGAACTACATTTGTAAAGATATAATCATTCCAGCAGAAAGAGGTGATCCTTCCAAAACTGTGGAAGAAATTAAAAGTATTAAAAACTGGAGACAGCACAGTATTTTAGGAAAACAATTCTTCACTTTAAACTGGCAGAACAGAAGCACATTTATTCCAGCAATCAGGGAAGGTCGAAAGGCAGGTGTGAGATTCAGTCTGCTGTATTTCAGCTTGATTAAGATTTTTTTTTTTTTCTTGGAAGAGCAAAGTCATTTTTTCATGTAGAATAGGCTAGAGAGGATATGGAAGTTATCTAACAAAAAGTGAGCCAGCAAACAGAAGTGGGCTTTGCTTTTCAATTTTCTAACAATAAAAGTTTATAAAGAGACTTTGGGGAAAATATTTCATTACCAAAGGAAAATACTTGAGAATGAAAAAAAAACATGAGTTGGCTACAAAAATCAAGACTACCCTGGAATTGAACCAGAGTCTGGTGTTGGGAGAATTTTCCCAATGGTTCATGGAATTCATAAATTCCAACGCCCTGGATCAACTAATCCATTGTCCCACCAGGGGCTCCAATATCCTAGACCTAGTCATTACCAACATGGGAGATAGATGCTCCACACCAGTGGTCACCCCCTCATTGGTCAAGTCTGACCATAAGCAAATCACCTTTGACATCCACATCCCACCCCCACCACCCAAGTAAGGAAACCTCCATAAAAAACTTCTCCAAAGCCAACTTCATGCTACTGAAGTCAGAAGTGACAAACTTCACAACACCCACGCAGACGGGATCTGGAAGTTAGACTGCAGAATCCTACACTAAGACTCTGTACAAGCACATCCACTCGTGCATGAATCGCGCCATCCCAAATAGAACCAAGATGCTCTTCTCCAAAAAAAGGAAGCCAATCTGGTGGTCCCCTGCTATAAATAAACTATACAACAGAAGTAAGAAACTGTTGCAGAAAAGAGGAAAATCCCAGGATGCAAAAAACTCCCTCACCAGCCTCAATAAGAAGCTGAGATCCCTCATAAAATCCTCAAAAGCTAGTTACGAAAATAAAATTGCCAAAGATTCCAAAGACAACCACAAGGCATTCTATAGTTATGTCAAGAATCTAAATGGCAATGCTCAGATATGGTCTGAGCTACAACAGAATGGCATTAAATATACTGATCTCAAGGATACTGCCAATATCCTGGCAGAGCAATTTAGTGCCAACTTCACCCCCCTCTCACCCCCTAAAGGGCCCATCTCAATACTAAAAGATTGCCAAAGTCCGATAATCACGGCCACACAGGTAGAAACTGCACTCTCCAAAGCTACGAATACAGCATACATGGGACCAGATGACATCCCAAGCTCAGCACTACAGGAACTACAAAATGAACTACCACCTCACCTAAGTGTCATGTTTAATCATAGCCTCACCACAGGCTTTGTGCCCACTGCGTGGCGCACAGCTACAGTTATCCTGCTCCACAAGGGAGGATCCGCCTTGGATGCCGGGAACTACCATCCCATCAATCTGACAAGCCTGATCTGCAAGGGCATGGAACGCATTATCATGGAACTTATAAACAAAGACATTGGCAACCTTCAAACACTGGACCCCACCCAGTTTGGGTTTGTGAAGGGCTGATCTTGTCTCTTGAACCTGATTGACTTCTTCAAATCAGTCTCCAGAGCTGTGGACGAGGGTAAGGTGGTCCACAGAGCCTATCTGGACCTCGCCAAGGCCTTCAACACCATTCCCCACTCTGGAATCATAGATAAACTTACTAAGCTGGGCATAAATCCCTACGTCACTCGATGGGTTGCCAACTAGCTTACTGACAGAACTCAGACTGTAAAAGTAGCCGACTCAAATCCAGCTCCAGACAAGTGACAAGTGGAGAACCTCAGGGTTCAGTCCTGGGACCACTCTTGTTTGGCATCTACTTCTCTGAAGTACAGGCCAACACTAAGGGACTCTGGCTAACAAAGTTTGCAGATGACTGCAAACTGGGAGCCATTGCTGAATCCCCAAATGATGTGGATATTCTACAAAAGGGCCTTACCGAAACAGATGCCTGGTGCCAGAGCCATGGGCTCGAGCTTAATGCCAAGAAATGTATAGTTATCCCCTTTGGAAAAAACATGTACTCATGAATTACCACATAGGTGGCAGGACACTAAACATCGAAAGTGTGATGAGAGACTTAGGGACACAGGTGGACAGTGGTCTTACTTTCGATAACCACATCGCCACAAAAGTCAGGAAATCCTTCTATGCGGCACACCTCATCACTAAGGGCTTTTCATCCAGAAAAAAGGAGGTCATTGTCCCACTGTACTCATCCCTCATTAGACCCATTATAAAGTACAATGCCCCGTTTGGTATGTACCACACATCTGCAACAGCTGGAAAGGCCACAAAAATACCTCACTAAAAGAATCACAGGCCTAAAGCAGATGCCATATGTTGACCGTCTAAAAAAAACTCCAGCTATACTCTGTGGCATTTTGTCTACTCAAAGGCAATCTCTGCTTAACATACAAGGCCATGTCAAACCCCGAGCTGTTGGACATGCTCCACTTAAAGAAATCCCAATACCTCAGAGCCACATGCTCCAGGGATCTAAACCTTGTCACCACAATGAACAAAACATGCTGGAGAGATAGGTTCCTGACCCAGAGACTCCCCATACTCTGGAATAGACTGCCCATACATGTCAAGTACAGCGCCTCATTGGCCCTCTTCAAAAGGAACCTTGATGATTGGATAGGAGATAGGAAATTCACCCCAGGGATCATGTCAGTCGCCCTGCTAGACAGGGGTCCAGAGAAGTAAATATTGTGGGAAGAAATATCCAGGGAATTGTTATGGCTAGGCTTGCATAGGCCCTAGGGCCGATAGCCTAGTACCAACCTATGAATCAGGAAGACCAGCAACACTTGTTGTTGTTTGTCTTTCGGCTTTTTCCCGGTAAGGGGTCACCACAGCGGAACTCCGGTCCACTAATGATTGGCAGTTGATTTTTACAAAAAGCAGAGGTGCCAGCTCGACGCCCAACCTTCAACGAAGGAATGCCCATTTACGCACGCATGTCTTTCGAATGCTACCCAACTGCGGGGAGGACATGCAGACTCCACACAGAAGGTACTCCCAAGCCGAGAATCGAATGGGAGAACCTCTTGTTGTGAGGTAAAAACGCTACCGCTGTACCACCACGGAAACCATCTCCCCGAAGACCAGCAAGACTAAAATTAGTAAATAAATGGTTAACTATAGTATCGATCCCATTTGTGAAATACCACTTTGCAAAAAGCAGTGTGGAGAAAGACTGGACTTTTGTTAACTTTGTTAAACATGTGGGTAGGCTGTAAAGCATGTACCCCATTTTCATTCATGTTAAGAACACTAAAGGGAAAACATAACAGTAAGCAAACCAAATTTGTCCTTAGTATTTGTAAAACAGTTTTTGATATAAACTCATGTTATATTGTAAAGCAATTCTGAACAGTGTCCAGTCAGTGGTATTTTAAATGAATCTTCAGTGACTACTACATGTGTTAAAGACATTAAAGGAAACAACTTTAATTAGATGTAAGACATACAAGCTTTACAGTAAAGAAGGGAAGAACAGATAGAAGCAAGTTTAAGTTAATATAATGCTGTGATCTTAGGTTGATGGGGTGGGGTGTAAAAGTGTACTAATTATATTCTGTGTAGAAATAAGATACTTTCCTCATTTTACAATGAGGCATGTGTAGATTAACATCCTTGGCTTACTCTAGAAACAATTATTTGTAAGTAAATAAGCTTAAAAATTATGAAAATGTAAAAAAGTGAAGTTTCTGGCATATGCAAGGATATTTGCTTATTTTCCATTAGCAATTCCTCTCAGTGGCAGACTTAATTCTGCAGCTGAAGGCAGTTGGCCAGGTGAATTCTGTACATTCTGTTGAGTGAAATAATTTATAAAAATCCCTTCATGAATCTACACAGTTTTTTTTATCTCATTGCCGACTTTCACATGGAGATAAGATGTCTGCAGGTGCAAGCAATTAATCCTGAGAGTTCTGAAAATCTGTTTCTCAGGGAACTGCAAAATGTAAAGGTACAATGGCAAGCAGTTTAGTGAAATGAAGTTTGAAATAATGGGATGTGAATAAGAGATGGCAACCTCCACAGCAGCCTTAATACTTTAATGCATTTAAATACAGTCCACAATTTTCTTTTATTTAAAGGTAGCAAGTGTACTTTCTTACGGCTAAAGTTTAAATATTTTTTCAAAGTATACAAGATATGCAGAAGCCTTTCAAAACGCAGTTCCTGTTACTTACCTCTCAGCAGATTTGTGGCTGTTTACATTAAGTCAGCGACTGTTTTGTCTGTCCCTTAAGTTTTTAACCCACTTCATTCAATCTCGCTGAAATTAGGACTACTCTGCTCACCTTCCCTACACCCAAATTTCTCCCACCCCCTTTTACTCTAAATTTACACTTCCATAGCACCACCCACATATTCCTCTAACCAATACCATCAGTTCCCTCCAGCAAGAAATTAATCAATACAATTAGTCCCCATAATAACACCCACTTTAGTTTACCACCCAATACTCTCACAAATTGTTGTAATCCTTGCCTTCTATAACTATAAAATTATAACTCTACAACCAACACACTACCCTCCTAACATTTTTTACTCTAATTTACAATGAAGATAAAATCCAAGTTAAATAAGATGCCCTCAAGTCAGATTTTACTATTTCGCCTCACTCTACTACCCTGTCACCAAATAACCAAATCCCACCTCCTTCAAATACTCAGAACTTCAACCAATCTTCACAAAGAATAACATCTACCCAGCCTTTCTCCATAACACCCCATTCTCTATAAACCACATCAGATTTATTTTTCTAAAAATATCTTAAAATTAAGCATCCATATTTATGATCAAATATCAAACCAAAATATAACTGGCCACCCTCTTCCCTTTGTAAAATATCAATATGAAAAATTAGCTGAGATACTCACCACAACCCTGGCCCCACTGTTCATGTGCCTATCACTTCCAACCCCAAAATAAACCCATTACATGTCAGCAAAAAACGGAATCCATATTTGCCTTACTAAATATGAGCCTAATTATGTGTGCAATAAAATCCATGACACACATGCTTATCTTGCCACATACATTCCTGATGTAGTTATACCTGTACAATATACTCAAGCATGACAGACAAAACAACTGTGCAGGTGGAGTAGCAATCTATAAAAATTCTCTAACCATTACCTTACTTCCACAGGAAATACCCAAATTTAACAACGTTTAACTACTAATAACACTCAAAAATCAATAAGTAAAAAAGTAAAGTTGTGTACACTTACCATAAATGTAGATGTTCAAGTGTATTCACTGTTGCAGTCATTACATTAGGGTAATCTGCTGGCAGGTTGCCCTCAGTTGGCCTGAACAACAGTCTTGGGTCCTGCGATGGTTGCGGTCTTCTCTTCCATGACGTCAGGTCGCCAGGGGGTATAAAACATGCAGCCGACGCCATTTTAATCAGTTTTTCTTGCCCCAGATATTAGGTGCCCCCCAAATAGGGAGCAAAAATATATAAATGCACTTTAGAAACATAAAATGTAAAAGCAAACACACCACAAAGGCTTTTGAATATAGTGAAGGAAAGAATAGAATGGGGGATGGCGGGTGGGTAACCTGGACTGCAACAGTAAGTACACTTGAACATCTACATTTATGGTAAGTGTACACAACTGTACTATGTTCTTCATGTTTCACTGTTGCAGTCATTACATTTGGGTAGAATCCCAAAGCTATGGATGGCGAATGGAACTAAACAGCATTAGGAGCAGCTATAAGGCCCTGCAGGACTGCAGTGGCAAAGCCTGCCCAAGATTTAGAGAAGAGAGGTAAATGATAACGCTTTGTGAATGTATGAACAGAGCTCCAAGTTGCAGCTTCTAGAATGTCTTTGGTTGGGACCCCTCTGAGAAAAGCTGCTTAAGTAGAGGCAGCCCTGGTGGAATGGGATCTGATCCTCTTGGGCACAGGTTTATCATGGTGCAAATAGCAGAAACGAATGCAGTGGCTTATCCATTTAGAAATAGTCTGCTTTGATATAGCCTTCCCCTCTGATCCTGCAGCAAATGCTACCAGTAGTTGCTCAGACTTTCTTACAGATTTTGTCCTGCTTAAGTAGAATCTTAGTTGTCTGTGCACATCCAATGAATGCAGAATCCGCTCCCCCTTGTTCTGCGGATTGGGGAAAAAAGTTGGCAGGTGAATGGTCTGGTTAAGAGCCACACTGGACACCACCTTAGGCATAAAGGAAGGGTTGGTCCTGAGGCCACCCTGTCCAGGTAGAATAGAATGAAAGGCTCCACTGCCATGAGAGCCTGTAGTTCCGAAACCCTTCTAGCTGAAGTAACTGCAAAAATAAACGCTGTCTTCCAAGATAGAAATTTTATATCCACAATAGCTGCTGGTTCAAAATGAGGCAGGGTGAGTTTTTCCAGCACAAAATTGAGATCCCGTGCAAGAGTTGGTGCTCTCCTGGGAGGCCTTAAATTTTTGGCCTCTCAGATACTGTTTTAGCAGTGTATGAGAAAAGAGGGGAGGCTCTCTGTTGTAATGAGCCGAGATGGCAAACGCATGGATTTTTATAGAAGAAAAAGATAGGCCTTTGTCAAGCATCTCAGTTAAGTATTGTAAAATCTGAGGAACATTGGGCCTTGCTGTGTCTATTCCTTGTGCTTGGTTCCAAGCACAGAATCTCTTCCACTTATCAGCACAAGAATTTCTGGTACTAGGCCTTCTGGATTCTAAAATGACATCCATCACAGGTTTACTGAGTGGTGTGGGTTGAATAATTAGTTGATTAGCCATGCTGCAAGATTCAGAGTTTGGAGCTGAGTGTGCAGAATTTAATAGTTCTGCTGAGACAGTAGATGAGGTGTTTGAGGCAAGTACCACAGAGGAAGGTGTGACATATTCCTTAGAAGTGGGTACCAGTGTTGGAGAGGCCAGTCCAGAGCAGTTAGAATAATTTTTGGCTTTTCCTGTCTGACTTAGTAAGACCTTGGAGAGTAGAGGCAGAGGGAGAAAGGCACAGACTGAAAGGTTTTTCCAGCTGAAGGCTAGAGCATCCACTTTCCATGCTTTTTTTTGTGATGAGTTCTTATGCAGAATTTGTCCAAATGATAGTTTTTGGGACAGGCAAATAGATCTATGTCTGGGCTTCCCCACTTCTGTATTAACATGCTTAAGATTTGTGGATCCAGTTTCCATTTGTGCGGGTCCATAAGATTTCTGCTTAGGTAGTCTGCCAGAGTATTTTGCTTTCCTGGCAGGAACTGAGCTTGAGGATGTATAAGTCAAGGCTGTGTTCCACAAGGCCATGGCTAGTCTGCAAAGGGGGTATTTATGGGTACCCCCTGCTCGTTTATGTACCACATAACTGTGGTGTTGTCCGTCTTTATCAGTAGTTGTCCTGGCTGAAGTAAGTCCTTGAAGGCTGTCAGAGCATTCTAAACAGCAACATTTCTTTCTGGTTGATATGCAGATGCATTTGGTTTGGGCTCCATTTGCCCTGAATGCATCTCCCTGCCAGGTGGGCCCCAAGCATAGACTAATGCGTCTGTAGTTAGGGTTTGCGTGGCAGGGGGTAGAGTGAATGACAGTCCGTTGTTTTGGTGACATGTCTTTGCCCACCAAAGAAAATCCTGTTGTAAGCAAGGAATGAGAGGAATCATAATTTCCAGGCTGTGACAATGTTGACTCCATAAACTTTTTAGGTACCACTGAAGTTTGCTCATATGTAGTCTCGCATATGGAATTAGTAGAATGCAGGATGCCATGAACCCCAAAGCCTGCAGAATTCGTCTTGCAGATAACTGGGTTTTTGTTGCCATTTGATTGAAGTATGTTGTCAATTGAATTATGTAATTATTTGAGAGGGCACCAGTTGTGATTTATTTTCATTTATGGTGTACCCTAGGCATGCTAGAAGCCTTTTTACAAATGCCAGTTGTTGAGTGTCCTTGTCCTCTGCCTGAATGAGGGATAAATTTGAAAGTTTCTTTGTCTGCAGAATGCAATTACTGGTGCCAGGCACTTTGTAATGACCCTGGGCACAGTAGATAAGCCAAAGGGCAGTGCAGAGAATTGGTAATGCAAAAAACCTGCTTTGAAGCGGAGGTATCTTCTGCAAGATTGCCTTATTGGGATATGCAGGTATGCCTATTTTAAGTCTAGAGTTACTAACCAAGCATTCTCGCCTAGCACAGGCAGTCGCTGCTGTAAAGTCAACATTTTGAATTTTGGAATGTCCAGGAAGGTGTTCAGAATCGATAAGTCCAGTATTGGACGCCACAAATTGTCTTTTCTGGGTACCAGGAATCGTCTTTAATAATATCCTTGTCCTTTTTCCTTTTCTGGTACCGGTTGAATAGCTCCCATATCCATGAGGGACATGACTTGTTTCTGGGCTTCTGCCCACTGGTTTTGTGGCAGATCCGGCCATCCGTTTGGAATTGGCAAAGTATGGAAATGAAATCTGTACCCCTGGGATACTATGTTTAATACCCATTTGTCCTGGGTTATTAACTGCCAATTTTGAGCATGAAGTGTTAGCTTCCCCCCGAAGGGGGCTGACAAAAGATAAGTGCTTGGAGATGGTAGAGGGAAGTCACTGAGACTGCTTACTGCAGGGTTGTGCTTTGTTCCTCCAGATTTGGAGGTTGAGGCACCCCATTGCTTTGACATGTAAGATCCGTGAGATTGATATCTGGAGCCTTTTGAGCGCCTGGGTTTGCCCTGATTGGCTCTGTTGGACACAGGAAAGGACCAATTTTTAGTAGGCCAGTGCCTACTGAACCTGGGTGGCTGCACTTGTAAGAAATCTTTTACAGTTTGCAAAGATTTAGCTTTGTCTTCCATTTTCTTTAATACCTCTTCTGCCTTATTACCTAACAGAGTATCATGCTGCAAAGGGGCATCCAACAATTTAGCTTTAACATAAGGCAGATTTTGCTACTTGAGCCAGGCATGCCTTTTTATCACAGATCCAGTAACGGCGGCCCTACAAGAGGCCTCCAAGGAATCAAAACCACATTGCAAAGTATGCTTTCCAACCTATTCTGCTGAATGCAATTAATCCTGTAACTCTATTTTCCACAGAATCAGAAATCAACATAATTTTCTGTTTCAGTATGCCGATAACATGCTGTTGATATTTAAGCAAATGAAACTGGCAGTTTAAAGCCCTGATTGCCAGGGTTGCAGAAGTATAAACCTTCTTACCCCATCTATCCAGCGCCCTGGAAACTCAATCAGAAGGGGTAGGATTTTTAGTTGTAGAAGCCTTTACACCCTTGGGACCCTGAGAATTGGTATCAGGATCAGCAGCAGGATTTTTGAAAAGAAATTTGTGGGAGTCAAGAACCCTGTAATATCTGTCTGGCTTACTAGGAGCCGGAGGCAGGGAATCAGGAGCCATGCTTGATTCCGAGAACACATCAACAATGTCTAAAACAGGAGGTATTGCCAAAGGCCTATGCAGAGGAAGAAGGAAATCCCTAAGCCTCTTTGATTCAGAGAAGTCCTGACTCTCCTAGTGAAAAAGTTCCCTTAAAGTATGCAAAGTGTCTCCAAAAGAGTAATCCTCAGGAGGAGATGCAGATGGGATGGGATTCCTCTGCATCTGAATCCTCATAAGGTGGGATAGAAAATTCCTGATCAGAAGAAGAATCAGAGGAAATGGAAACTTGATCTGAAGATTCATAATCAGTGCCTTGCCTAGGCCTCTTAGCAAGGGGGGGTTGGGAACCCCTGATCAAGGTAATCAAGTCCTCAGCCATTTTGATAATTTGTTTTTTAGGCATAGGGGCCTGAGCACGTAGCTCAAGCGTCGTTTTTTTAGACATAGTTGTTTTTCACCTTATTTTTGTTGATGGCGTCGGTTTAATATAAAAATGTTGAGGCCTGAAAACACCCTCAGAAGCCGGTGCCTGCTCAGTGGCTCCGGACCCATCCAGGGGAGAGACATCCACGGGTTCAATACTTTGCTAATCTCGAGGCATACCGGACTCCGAATGGGTCTCGGTAGCGGCCTGCGACTCAAAAGTAGCAGGTATCAGGGGCTACGAAAGTGCCTCACTGAGTACCGGCAACTGGCTTAAAAGCTTCGTCGTCTGTTTTGGACCTCGACGGTCTCTTTCTCCTTGCATTTTTTTTGTGTACTCTGGTAGTTGGATTGCTAACCGATGACATTTCAGGGTAGTTCAATCTTGAGCCAAAATATCTGGAAGTAAAAATATACTGACGCTTAATAGTGCGTTGGTTAAATTTAGCACAAAACCGACAGCAAGGCACGTTGTGATCAGGGCCTAGGCAAGGAATACAGTACAAATGAAAATCCTTATGAGGTATTTGCTTCCAAAAAGTAATGCAATTATTAACTTTTACTGACATTGGTAAGGAGCAAGAGAATGATTCCAGAACGGGATACTTAGCTTTAATTTGAAGACTTCGGTTCTGAAACTCAAAAATAAAAATTTCAGGAGTCGGCCGACTGGCACTTGCGAACTGCTTCTGCTTTGGGCACCACGCTTCAGGAAAGACTAATTAAAATGGCACTGGCTGCATGTTTTATACCCCTGATGACCTAACGTCATGGAAGAGGAGACAGCAACCGACGCAGGACCCAAGACTTTGTTATTCAGGCCGACTGAGGGGAACCTGCCAGCAGATTACCCTAATGTAATGACTGCAACAGTGAAACACGAAGAAAGTACAGTTGTGTACCTACCATAAATGTAGATGTTCGAGTGTATTCACTGTTGCAGTCATTACACTTGGGTTATCCTGCCAGCAGGCGACCCGCAGTCGGCCCGAGTTCCAAAGTCTTGGTCCGGCGTCGGTTGCTGTCGCTTCTTCCCTGACGTCAGTGCGCCAGGCGTATAAAAGTTGCAACCGACGCCATTTTCTTCAATTTTTCTTGCCACAGATGTCAGGTGACCCCAGATAGGAAGGCTGGAAAGATAAAAATATGCCAAAAAACATGCATATATTACTATAAACATTTCCTTCATCTACAAGCAAATACACCTCATAGGTAGTATAGAGATGAGAAGTACAGAAAAGTCCCAGCAATGGAAAAAGGGGAATGGTGGGTGGGTAACCTGGACTGCAACAGTGAATACACTCAAACATCTACATTTATGGTAGGTACACAACTGTACTATGTTCATCATGTTTCACTGTTGCAGTCATTACACTTGGGTAGAATCCTAAAGCTGAGGTTGGGTGGCTGGGTCTAAATAGGATTTGGAGAGGCTAACAAACCCTGCAGAACTGCAGTGGCAAAGCCTGCTCTGGATTTAGAGTAGAGTGGTAAGTGGTAGTGCTTGGTGAAAGTGTGCACTGAGCTCCAGGTTGCAGCTTCTAAAATGTCTTTGGTTGGTACTCCTCTGAGGAAAGCTGCTGAAGTGGCTGCTGCTCTGGTAGAATGAGGCCCAATGCCCTTAGGCACTGATTTGCCATGTTGTGCGTAACAGAAGCGGATGCAGTGTCCTATCCATTTCGAGACTGTCTGCTTTGTAATAGGCTTTCCTTGTGATCCTGCAGCATATGCTACAAACAGTTGCTCATTTTTTTCTGAAAGCTTTTGTTTTGTCCAAGTAGAATCGTAGCTGTCTATGTTTATCCAAAGTGTGCAGAAGTCTCTCCCCTTTATTCTGGGGATTTGGGTAAAAAGTAGGTAAATGAATGGTTTGGTTTAAGGCCACATTGGAGACCACTTTTGGCATGAATGTTGGGTTTGTCCTAAGAGAAACCCTGTCCTGATGAAAAATGAGGAAAGATTCCACCGCCATTAATGCTTGTAACTCTGAGACTCTTCTTGCTGAAATTATTGCTAGGAGCAGAGCAGTTTTCCATGACAAGAATTTTAGATCAGCTGTGCTGGCTGGTTCAAAAGGAGGCAGTGTGAGTTTTTCTAAAACAAAATTGAGGTCCCAAGTAGGTACTGGTGCTCTCCTTGGGGGTCTTGTATTTTTAGCCCCTCTGAGGTACTGTCGTAGTAGAGGATGTGAAAAAATAGGAGGTTCCGTATTGTAATGAGCTGAAATGGCAGAGGCATGGATTTTAATAGATGAAAAAGATGAGCCTTTGTCCAGCATCTCAGTTAGGTATTGTAAAATCTGAGGTATTGGGGACAAGTGGTTCGAGCCCTTGTGCCTGGTTCCAAGCACAGAATCGCTTCTATTTTTCTGCATAAGATTTCCTAGTGCTGGGCCTCCTGGCTTCTAAAATGACATCCATAACAGCTTTAGAGAGAGGTGCAGTCTGAGTGGCTACATTATCTGCCATGCTGCCAGGTTTAAGGTTCTGAGTTGACTGTGCAGAATCTGATTGGTTTGTTGTGTCAGAAGATGAGGAATTTGAGGTAGAAGCCAAGCTGGGCCTTGAGGCAAATTCTTTAGGATTGGGTACCAGTGCTGGCGTGGCCAGTCTGGTGCTATCAGGATCATTTTTGGCCTTTCTTGTCTGACTTTTAGTAGCACCTTGGTGAGAAGAGGCATCGGAGGGAAGGCATAGACAGTCAGGCCTTTCCAGCTGAATGATAGAGCATCCACTTTCCATGCTTGAGAGTGATGTTCTTTTGCAAAATTTCTGTATTTGGTAATTGTGAGGGGAGTCAAAAAGATCTATGTCTGGGCGTCCCCATTTCCTTGTTATCATCCTGAACACTTGTGGATTTAGCTTCCATTCATGAGGATCCATGAGATTTCTGCTTAGCTCGTCTGCCAGTGTTTTTTGTTCCTGGCAGGAATTGTGCCTGCAGATGTACTTGATAGGCCAGTGCTGTGTTACACAAAATCATGGCTTGTCCGCATAGGGGGTAGGAATGTGTGCCCCCTTGCTTGTTTATGTACCACATAACTGTGGTATTGTCCGTCTTTATTAATAGTTGCCCTGGATGTATTAGGTCCTTGAAAGCTGTCAGGACATTCTGTACAGCTAGCATCTCTTTTTGATTGATGTGAAGATGCATTTGTTCCTTGGACCATGTGCCCTGAATACATTTTCCTGCCATATGCGCCCCCCACCAGGCATAATCCGATGCATCCGTTGTTACTGTCTGCCTGGCTGTGGGTAAAGTGAAAGGCTGTCCCTTTGTTGTGGTGACAGGCTGGGCCCACCATCGAAACTCCTGTTGTAGGCAGGGAATTAAAGATATGATTGTCTCCAGGCTGTGACAATGCTGAGTCCAAACACTTTTTAGATACCATTGTAGTTTCCTCATATGCAGTTTTGCATATGGAATTAGTAGAATGCAGGATGCCATGAAGCCCAGGGCCTGCAGAATTTTTCTTGCAGGGAGCTGGGTTTTTGTTGCCATCATTTGAAAGTAATGAGTCAGTTGCCTTTGTTTGTCTGGCGTGAGATAAGCCATCTGGGCAGTTGTATTCAAGCTTGCACCCAGGAATATTATCTCTTGAGAGGGCACTAGTTTTGATTTCTTTTCGTTTACTGTGTACCCTAGGCAAATTAGTAAACTTTTTACAAATGCCAGATGCTTTAGAAGAATGTCCTTGCTCTCTGCTTGAATAAGGCAGTCGTCCAAGTAGGGATATATTTGAATTCCTTTTTGTCTGCAAAATGCAATTACTGGTGCCAGGCATTTTGTGAAGACCCTGGGCGCAGTAGATAAGCCAAAGGGCAGAGAATTGGTAATGCACTGAGCCTGCTATGAATCGGAGGTATCTTCTGTAAGATTGTCTGATTGGGACATGCAGGTAGGTATGCCTCCTTGAGGTCCAAAGTAACTAGCCAAGCCTTCTTGCCCAGCATGGGCAGAAGTTGCTGTAGTATTAACATTCTGAATTTTGGAACATCCAGGAAAGTATTTAGGATTGACAGGTCCAGTATTGGTCTCCAGGCTTCGTCCTTTCTGGGTACTAAGAAAAAAGTCTTGAGTAAAATCCTTGGTCCCTGATCTTGCTGTGGAACTTTTTGAATAGCTCCCATGTCCATAAGAGCAGCAATCTGTTTTTGTGCCTCTGCCCATTGGTTTTGTGGCAGGTCTGGCATACCTTTTTGTTTTGGGAGCGTGTGGAAGTGGAACCTGTAACCCTGAGAAACAATATTCAGCACCCATTGGTCCTGGGTGATCATGTGCCAATTTTTTGAGAAAAGTGCTAGCTTCCCCCCCCTAGGGGTGCTGTCAAAAGATAAGTGCTTGGCATTTGCAGAGGGAAGTCATTGGGACCGTTTCCTATAAGGTTGTGATTTGTCTTCCCCTCCTTTGGGGGCTGAAGCACCCCATTGTGTAGGTCTGTAGGAGCCTTGGGGCTGAGATCTGCCTCTTGGGCATCTGTATCTGCCTCTGTGGCCTGACACTGGAAAGGACCAATTTTATGAAGGCCAGTTTCTGCTAAATCTAGGTGGTTGAACCTGTAAGAAATCTTTCACTGTCTGCATTGACTTTGCTTTATCCTCCATTTTCTTTAACACCTCTTCTGCCTTAACACCAAAGTGTCATGCTATAATGGAGCATCCAATAATTTTACTTTAACATGGTCAGGTAAACTTTGTTCTTTCAACCAAGCATGCCTTCGAATAACAGAGCCTGTAACTGCGGCTCTACAAGAAGCCTCTAATGAATCAAAACCACATTGCAGAGTATGCTTTCCCACTTGTTCAACTGCATGCAATAAATCCTGCATTTTCTTACTGTCAGGACCTTCTGAATTTGAAAACATTTTCTGTTTTAACAATGACATGAGGTACTGTTGGTATTTCATGTGAAACTGACAGTTTAAAGCTCTTACAGCTAAAGTAGCAGAAGTGTAAACTTTTTCCCCCATCTGTCCAGAGCTCTGGAATCCCCATCCAAGGGGACAGGATTTTTAGCAGAGGAAGCCTTAACCCCTTTAGGACACTGTGAAATTGTGTCTGGGTCTGCAGCGAGGGTTTTGTAAAGAAATTTATGAGAGTCAGGGACTCTGTAGTACCTGTCTAGCTTGACTGGTGCAGGGGGTAAAGAATCAGGAGACAGACTGGATTCAGAAAAAATATCAAGCACAGGGGGGATAGCCAGGGGCCTGTGCTGAGGCAATAAAAGGAAGTCTCTGAGCCTTTTCTTGGATTCTGAATAATCCTGGCTCGCCCAATGGAAATGCTCCCTCATGGTGTGCAGGGTTTCCCCAAAAGAATAATCCTCAGGCGGAGAGGCTGAAGGTATGGACTCTTCTGCATCAGAGTCCTCACAGGGAGGGAGAGAATATCCCTGATCAGAAAAGTAATCAGAGGAAATGGAAACCCGGTCATAGGAAACATAATCAGTGTCTTGCCTAGGCCTTTTGTCAGGAGGAGGATGGGAACCCCTGATTAAAGTAATAAGGTCTTCGGCCATTTTAAGCATCTGTTTCTTTGGCATGGATGACTGTTCTGGAGAATACTGCACTTGTTTCTTTGTCTTTAATGGTGTTTTTGACTTTGCCTTTGCTGCTGTAAGTAGCTTTAATTGTAAGTTGTGAAGGTCTAAAAAGACCCTCAGAAGCCGATGCCTGCTCAGCGGATCCGGACCCATCTGAGGGAATAGTTTCCGTAGGCCCAATACCTTGAGTTTCCACAGGCCTCGGTGTCTCCAGGTGGCTTTCAGTTAACGCCTGTGGCTCTGAGGTAGCAGGTTTCAGGGGCTGCGAAAGCGCCTCACTGAGAACCGGCGACTGGCCTAGAAGAGGCTTCGTCGTCGGTTTTGGACCTCGGATGCCTGTCCTTTTCTTTGTCTTTGCATTTTTTATAAGTTCCGGTCATCGGTTGTTCCGACGGCATTATGTAATTAAACCTTCGGCCAAAATAATGTAAAGCAAAATCAAACCGACGTTTAATAGTGCGTTTATTGAATCTAGCACAAAACCAACAACTAGTAACGGCATGGTCAGGGCCTAGGCAAGGAATACAGTAAGAGTGAAAGTCCTTATGAGGTATTTGCTTCCCACAAGAAACACAATTATTAACTTTTACTAACATTGGTCTGGAGCAAGAAAAGGTTTCCCCAATGGGGTACTTAGCTTTATTGAAGACTTCGATTCTGAAACTCAATTTTGAAAATCTCAGGAGTCGGCCGACCGGCACTTGCGAACTGCTTTTGGTTTGGGCACCGCGCGGCAAGAAAGACTGAAGAAAATGGTGTCGGTTGCAACTTTTATACCCCTGGCACACTGATGTCAGGGAAGAAGCGACATCAACCGACGCCGGACCAAGACTTTGGAACTCGGGGAGACCGCGGGTCGCCTGCCAGCAGGATAACCCAAGTGTAATGACTGCAAAAGTGAAACACGATGAACATCATCTATATGTTTAACAGCAATTTATACACACCAGGGAATAAAACTGATACTTGCTGAAAGCATCCTTTATTGGACATCCCAACATATTAACCATGAAACTACAATACTAGGACACTTAGACTGGCAATTCAAATTCTACTACCCCCACCAAATCCATAAACTTGTACAACTTCAGACAATTAATAACCCCACCTACTAGAATCAATAAAACTTCAGGGAGACAGATGCTCAACATTAGATTAGATTCTTACAAATAAACCAAACTGACAAACGTAGGTTGCCTCTCTCAGACCCCAAATTGTGAGCAGTAAAGCCAAAGAAGGTGGAGTTTCAATATACATTAAAGACAAACACCTCCAGGCTGGTCAAACAGTATGACGCACAGGAGACGCCCCAGGTGCAGTTAACCATTGACAAGACCCATATTCAAATCATAGCTAGCTACTGGCCCCGAAATCTGACTCAAGATGCCCAACCAACCTACTAGGACCTGTTCAAATCTATCAAGATTTAACTGTTAATCCTGATCCTAGGTGACTAACTTCCCAAACATAGACTGGAAGAACTACTCATGTCAGAGCACAAATGCCCAGAGATTCCTTGATTTTGTCAATGCAAATGTCTTGGAACAGCTAGTCGATACCCTCACAAAGGGTGATAATATCTTGGACTTGGTATAAACCAACATGAGTAACCACTGCAGTATCCCTATAGTATCATCCTCCCTGGTAAGAGCCGACCACAAAGCTGTCACTTTCAAAGTCACCATCTCCCCATCTCCTCTCTAGCTGGTATCAGACATCAAAACTTCTCCAAAGCTGATTACAGCCTCCTGAGGGATGGTATAAAACAGCTTCACAGCCCACTCCCTTCTCTGTAGGAATTGGCAGCAATATACAAAACTACAACAAAGCACTATATGAGCATTTATATAGATGCATGGTATCAGGCATACCCGAACCCAATGGGACTAAATCATTCTCTGCAAGGAAGACTAAACCTGTCTGGTGGACATAGTACAGTTGTGTACACTTACCATAAATGTAGATGTTCGAGTGTATTCACTGTTGCAGTCATTACATTTGGGTAATCTACTGGCAGGTTGCCCTCAGTCGGCCTGAATAACTAAGTCTTGGGTCCTGCATCGGTTACGGTCTCCTCTTCCATGACGTCAGGTCGTCAGGGGTATAAAACATGCAGCAGATGTCATTTTATTCAGTTTTTCTTGTCCCAGATGTCAGGTGCCCCCCCAAATGGTGAGCAAAAAATAAATAAATAAATAAATAGAAATATATATATATATATATATATATAAAAAACAGTAAATATATATAATTGCATTTTTAGAAACAAACTTTACCTTCAACTAAAAGCAAATACACCACAAACACTTTTGAGTACAGTGAAGGAAAGAAAAGGTATAGAAAGGGGGATGGCGGGTGGGTAACCCAGACTGCAACAGTGAATACACTTGAACATCTACATTTATGGTAAGTGTACACAACTGTACTATGTTCTTCGTGTTTCACTGTTGCAGTCATTACATTTGGGTAGAATCCCAAAGCTATGGATGGGAGGATGGAACTAAACAGCATTAGGAGCCTGCCCTGGATTTGGAGAAGAGAGGTAAATGATAATGCTTTGTGAACGTATGAACAGAGCTCCAAGCAGCAGCTGCTAGACTGTCTTTGGTTGGGACCCCTCTGAGAAAAGCTGCTGAAGTAGAGGCAGCCCTGGTGGAATGTGATCTGATCCCCTTGGGCACAGGTTTACCATGGTGCAAACAACAGAAACGAATCCAGTGGCTTATCCATTTAGAAATAGTCTGCTTTGATATAGCCTTCCCCTCTGACCCTGCAGCAAATGCTACTAGGAGTTAATAGACTTTTAGAGATTTGGTGCTATTTAAGTAGAATCTTAGTTGCCTGTGTACATCCAATGAATGCAGAATCCACTCCCCCTTGTTCTGCGGATTTGGGTAAAACGTTGGCAGTGAATAGTCTGGTTAAGAGCCACACTGGATACTACCTTAGGCATAAAAGAAGGATTGGTCCTGAGGGACACCCTGTCCGAGTAAAATATAATAAAAGGCTCAACTGCCACGAGAGCCTGTAGTTCTGAAACCCTTCTTGCTGAAGTGACTGCCAAAAGAAAAGCTGTTTTCCAAGCTAGAAATGTAATATCCACAGTAGCTGCTGGTTCAAAAGGAGGCAGGATGAGTTTTTCCAGCACAAAGCTGAGGTCCCATGCAGGAGTTGGTGCTCTTCTGGGTGGCCTTAAAATTTTGGCCCCTCTAAGATATTGTTGAAGCAGTGGATTAGAAAAAAGGGGAGGCTCTGTGTTGTAATGAGCCGAGATGGCAGAGGCATGGATTTTTATTGAAGAGAAAGATAGGCCCTTGTCAAGCATCTCAGTCAAATATTGTAAAACCTGAGTGATATTGGGCTTTGCTGTGTCCGTTCCTTGTGCTTGGTTCCAAGCACAGAATCTCTTCCATTTATCAGCATAAGATTTTCTAGTACTAGGCCTTCTGGCTTCCAAAATGACATGCATCACAGATTTACTGAGAGGCGTTATTTGAATAATTAGCTGATTAGCCATGCTGCAAGATTCAGAGTTTGGAGCCGAGTGTGCACAATTTGATAGTTCTGCTGAGACAGTAGATGAGGTATTTGAGGCAAGTACCATGGAGGAAGGCGAGACATATTCCTTAGAAGTGTGTACCAGTGTTGGCGAGGCCAGTCCGGAGCAATTAGAATTATTTTTTGTTTTTCCTGTCTGAATTTTAGTACGACCTTGGACAGTAAAGGCAGAGGGGGAAAGGCATAGGTTTTTCCAGCTGAAGGATAGAGCATCCACTTTCCATGCTTTTTTGTGATGAGTTCTTGTGCAGAATTTGTCCAACTGATAATTTTGGGGAGAGGCAAATAGATCTATGTCTGGGCTCCCCCATTTTTGTGTTAATAGGCTGAAGATTTGAGGATCCAGTTTCCATTTGTGCGGGTCCATAAGATTTCTGCTTAGGTCGTCTGCCAGAGTATTTTGCTTTCCTGGCAGGAATTGAGCTTGAAGATGGAATTGAGCTTGAAGATGTATTTGATAAGTCAAGGCTGTGTTCCACAAAGCCATGGCTAGTCTGCAAAGGGGGTAGGAATGTTTACCTCCCTGCTTGTTTATGTACCACATAACTGTGGTGTTGTCCGTCTATCAGGAGCTGTACTGGATGAATTAAGTCCTTGAAGGCTATCAGAGCATTCTGAACAGCTAGCATCTCTTTCTGGTTGATATGCAGATGCATCTGGTTTAGGCTCCATTTGCCCTGAATGCATCTCCCTGCCAGGTGGGCCCCACCAAGCATAGTCTGATGCGTCTGTAGTTAGGGTTTGGGTGGCAGGGGGCAGTGTGAATGACGGTCCCTTGTTTTGGTAACATGTCTCTGCCCACCAAAGAAACTCCTGTTGTAGGCAGGGAATGAGAGGAATCATTGTTTCCACGCTGTGACTATGTTGACTCCATAAACTTTTTAGGTACCACTGAAGTTTCCTCATATGCAGTCTCGCATATAGAATTAGTAGGATGCAGGATGCCATGAACCCCAAAGCCTGCAGCATTTGTCTTGCAGAGAACTCGGTTTTTGTTGCCATTTCTTTAAAGTATGTTGTCAGTTGCCTTTGTTTGTCTGGCATGAGGTAAGCCATCTGGGCAATTGTATTCAAGCTTGCACCCAGGAATGTAAGTATTTGAGAGGGTACGAGTTGAGATTTCTTTTCGTTTATGGTGTACCCCAGGCATACTGAAAGCCTTTTTACAAACGCCAGATGTTGAAGAAGAATGTCCTTCTTTTCTGCTTGAATGAGACAGTCGTCCAAGTAAGGACAGATTTGTATGCTTCTTTGTCTGCAAAATGCAATTACTGGTGCCAGGCACTTTGTAAAGACCCTGGGCGCAGTAGATAAGCCAAAGGGCAGTGCAGAGAATTGGTAATGCAAAAAACCTGCTTTGAAGCGGAGGTACCTTCAGCATGACTCCCTTATTGGGATATGCAGGTATGCCTCTTAAGTCTAGAGTTACTAACCAAGCATTCCTGCCTAGCAAAGGCAGTAGCTGTTGTAAAGTCAGCATTTTTGAATGTCCAGAAAAAAAGTGTTCAGAATTTATAAGTCCAGTACTGGACGCCATGAATTGTCTTTTCTGGGTACCTGGAAAAGTCTTGAATAAAAACATTGTCCTTTTTCCTTTTCTGGCACCGGTTGAATAGCCCCCATATCTATAAGGGACATGACTTGTTTCTGGGCCTCTGCGCACTGGTTTTGTGGCAAATCCGGCCATCCGTTTGGAATTGGCAGAGTATGGAAATGAAATCTGTACCCCTGGGATACTATGTTTAATACTCACTTGTCCTGGGTAATTAACTGACAATTTTGAGCATGAAGTGCTAGTTTCCCCCCCAAAGAGGGGTGCCAAAAGATAAGTGCTTGGTGATGGTAGAGGAAAGTCACTGAGACTGCTTGCTGTACGGTTGTGCTTTGTTTCCTCCAGATTTGGAGGTGGAGGCACCCCACTGCTTTGACCTGTAAGAACCCTGAGATTGGTATCTGGAGCCTTTTGAGCACCTGGATTTGCCCTGAGTGGCTCTGTTGGACACAGGAAAGGACCAATTTTTAGAAGGCCAGTGCCTACTGAACCTGGGTGGCTGCATTTGCAAGAAATCTTTTACAGTTGGCATATAATTAGCTTTGTCTTCCATTTTCTTTAAAACCGTTTCTGCCTTATTACCAGAGTATCATGCTGCAAAGAGGCATCCAACAATTTAGCTTTAACATGAGCAAGCAGATTTTGCTCTTTGAGCCAGGCATACCTTCTAATCACAGATCCAGAAATGGC
The DNA here is from genome assembly GCF_019279795.1 of Protopterus annectens. Lineage (NCBI taxonomy): Eukaryota > Metazoa > Chordata > Ceratodontiformes > Protopteridae > Protopterus > Protopterus annectens. The sequence goes on along the minus strand of NC_056743.1, from coordinate 366,233,348 downwards.
AGCCCTGCAAGAGGCCTCCAAGGAATCAAAACCACATTGCAAAGTATGCTTTCCAACCTGTTCTGCTGAATGCAATAATTCCTGTAACTCTATTTTCCACACAATCAGAAATAATCATCATTTTCTGTTTCAGTAAACAGATAACATGCTGTTGATATTTAAGCATATGAAAAGTACAGTTTTGTACCTACCATAAATGTAGATGTTCGAGGATCCACATTGCTGCAGTCCTAACTATAGGGGTAGTCCGCTGTCCAGTCGGCCCGAATACCAAAGTATATGGCTGACGTCGGTCAGGGCGCATTAGACTGACGTCAGTACGTCAGGGTACTAATGCGCATGACCGACGTCATATCCTCAGTCTTTTCTTGCCCCAGATGTCAGAAGACCCTAAAAAGACAAGGCCAAATATACCTGCACCAAAAATATGAACAATATATACAAAATTACCAGCATATAACCTCACCTACACAACCACCCCTAAACACAGAGGGGAAGGAGGGAGGGTAAATTGGACTGCAGCAATGTGGATCCTCGAACATCTACATTTATGGTAGGTACAAAACTGTACTATGTTCTTCATTCCACATTGCTGCAGTCCTAACTATTGGGTAGAATCCCAAAGCAGAGGTAAGGGAGGCTGGCAAATCATAAAGAAGCAGGAGCTGACAATATGCCTTGCAAAATAGCTGTGGCAAAACCAGCCCTAGACTTAGAGTAGAGAGGAAGGTGATAATGCTTAGAGAAAGTATGCACTGAACTCCAAGTAGCTGCCTCCAAAATATCCTTAGTTGCCACCCCCCTTAGAAATGCTGTTGAAGTGGCAGTAGCCCTAGTGGAATGAGGCCTAATCCCAGCTGGAATCTCCTTGCCATGATGGGAATAACAAAATGCAATGCAAAACCCAATCCACCTAGAAATAGTTTGTTTTGACACAGGCTTGCCCTGCGAACTCAAAGCAAAACAAACAACTGCTGAGACTGCCTAAAATCCTTAGTCCTGCTTAAATAATAACGCAATTGCCTGTGTACATCGAAAGTATGCAAAATCTTTTCCCCTTTATTTTGAGGATCTGCATAAAAAGTAGGCAAATGAATAGTTTGGTTTAAAGCCACACTAGAAACCACCTTAGGCATAAAGGAAGGATTAGTACGTAATGATACCCTATCCTTATGAAAATCAAAAAGGCTCAACCGCCATAAGGGCCTGCAACTCAGAAACCCTTCTTGCAGAAGTAATGGCCAACAAAAAAGCAGTCTTCCATGACAAGTATTTCAGTTCAGCAGTAGCCAGAGCTCAAAAGGTTGTAGAGTAAGTTTCTCCAACACAAAATTGAGATCCCAAGCAGGAGTAGGAGCTCATTGGGGTCTTATATTCTTTGCCCTCTAAGAAATTGCTTGAACAAAGGATGTGAAAACAATGGTGGGTCACAATCATAGTGAGCTGAAATTGCTGCAGCATGAATCTTAATGGAAGAGAAAGACAAACCTTTGTCCAGTAACTCAGTAAGATATTGAAGAGCCACACTCAAATTAGGCTCAGAAATCTCCAAATTCTTTGCTGCAGTCCAAAATAAAAATCTCTTCCATTTTTCTCGTACACTTTCCTTGTACTAGGTCTTCTGGCTTCCATAATCACATTTAAAACTTGTTGAGGAAGTTGAGACCTGCTGTCTTTCAAAACAGAATATGCCAGGCTGTTAGATGAAGAGAGTGAAGCTTGACATTGAGCAGGTGACCGTCCCTCTGAGACAACAGATGTGGAATCAAGGGTAAAGGCCATGGAGGCTTCCTTACCAGACTCCTCAGTAATGGGTACCAGTGCTGCGAGGCCAATCTGGAGCTATTAAAATCATCCTTGGCTTGTCTTGTCTGACCTTTAGAAGCACCTTTGGAAGAAGAGGCAGAGGTGGAAAAGCATACACATGAAGATTTTTCCAACTGAAAGAAAGAGCATCCACTTTCCAAGCTGTGTGATGAAACCTCTTTGTGCAAAACTTTGGCAGCTGTTGGTTTAGTGGAGAAGCGAACAGATCTATGTCTGGAGTTCCCCATGACACTGTCAATTTTGAAATACATGAAGATCCAGTTTCCACTCGTGGGGATCCATGATTTGTCTGCTTAACACATCTGCTAAGGAGTTCTGTGCTCCGGCAGAAACCTTGCCTGAAGAGTTAGTTGCAAGCTTAGCTCAGAGTCGCATAAAATCATTGCTTGCCTGCACAATGGGTAAGAATGTGTTCAACCTTGTTTGTTGATGTACCACATGACAGTTGTGTTGTCTGTTAGAATCAACACCTGTCCAGGAAGAAGTAACTCCTTGAAAGCCATTAATGCAAACTGGACTGCTAACATCTCTTTCATGTTGATATGTAGATGCTGTAGTCTGGCAGGCCACTTGTCTTGTATCCATTTTCCGTTTAGATGAGCTCCCCAAGCAATGTCTGAGGCATCTGTCGTTAGAATCTGACTCGCCTCTGGCGGGTCACAGAGAGTCCCTTGTTTAGGTGACATTCCTGAGCCCACCACAAAAATTCCTTTTGAATGCAAGGTATTATTTGAATGACAGTGTCCAAATCCTGGCAGTGCTGTGTCCATACATTTTTGAGATACCATTGCAGCTTCCTCATATGCAGTTTGGCATTGGGAAGCACCAGAATACAAGATGCCATGAACCCTAAGGCTTGAAGGACTGTCCTTGCAGTCAGCCCGGACTGAAGAGATAGTTGATGGAAGTAACTGGAAAGATTCTTTTGTTTGTCCGGGGTTAAAAGGCCATCTGGGCTGCTGTATTCAGTCTCACACCCAGAAAGCACATGTCTTGAGAGGGTACTAGACTGGACTTTATTTCGTTCACAGAATACCCTAGGCATCTTAGCACTGCTATGACATATTCCAAATGCTGTAGAAGATCTTCCTTTTCTTGAGCCAGAATCAGGCAGTCGCCCAAGTAAGGATAGATTTGAATTCCTTTTAGCCTGAAGTAAGCTATCACTGGAGCCAGAACCTTTGTGAATACTCTGGGCAGTAGATAAGCCAAAGGGCAATGCAGAGAACTGATAATGAGAATTTCCAGCTCAGCAGATACTTCCTGCAACTTAGTCTTATAGGCACATGAAGGTAAGCTTCCTTGAGATCTAAAGTTACCATCCAGTGATCTTTGCCCAGCAGAGGTAAAAGCTGTTGTAACGTCAACATTTTGAACTTGGGAATGTCCAGATAAGTGTTGAGGATAGATAAATCCAAAATTGGTCTCCACGTGTTCCCCTTCTTTGGTACTAGGAACAGGCGAGAATAAAATCCTAGGCCCCTTTCTGGCACAGGGACTGGCTGAATGGCCCCTATTTCGAGCAACAGAGAAATTTGCTTGTGAGCCTCTGTTCTTTGTAGAGGAGGAATGTCTGGCATGCCTTTGAAAGGAGGCAAGGTATGGAAATAAAACCTGTAACCGTGGTGAATGATATCCAGAACCCATCTGTCTTGGGTAATTAAATCCCAATTTTCTTTGAAAAGAGACAGCCTTCCTCCCAAAGGTGCTGCCAGGCGAGAATGTACTGGCAGCTGAAAAGGCAGGTCATTGGGTCTGCTTACGAAAGGACTGACCCCTGCCCTCACCAGAAGACTGAGCAGGGGAACTCCCTGTCCTAGGCCTAAAAGAACCTTGAGCTCTGCCCCTACCACGTCTAGACCTACCCCTAGACTGAGAATCATAAGCAGGATAAGTCCATCCCTTAGTAGGCCAATTTCTACTAAACTTCGGAGGCTGAACCTGCAAAACATCCTTAACAGTTTGCATAGACTTAGCCTTGTCCTCCATTTTCTTTAAAACTGCTTCCACAGGCACCAAACAACACATCAGACTGTAAAGGAGCATCCAAAATCATTGTTTTAACATGCTCAGCTAAATTCTGATCTCTCAACCAGGCGTGCCTCTGAAGAACAGAACCAGTGGCAGCCACCCTCGAGGAGGCCTGCACAGCATCAAAACCACACTGCAGGGAATGTTTACCCACCTGTTCAGACACATGAACTAAATCCTGCAACTCTTTACACTCAATACCTTCTGCCAGAGCATCCACCTTAGATTCCAATTGTGAAAGGAGATAATTCTGATATTTTAACATGTGAAACTGACAATTCTAAGCCCTCATGGCTAAAGTGGAAGAAGTATACACTTTCTTTCCCCATCTATCCAAAGCCCTTGCCTCTTTATCAGGAGGAACAGGATTTTTAACAACAGAGGCCTTCACACCTTTAGGCCCCTGAGAGACAGTTTCGGGTCTGCCCTAGGACTCTTAAAAAGATACTTATGAGCTTCAGGCACCCTATAGTACCTATCCGGTTTAACTGGAGCAGGAGGCAAAGAATCTGGATTCAGGGAAGCCTCTGCAAAAACATCTTCCACCACATTCAGAACAGGAGGTATAGCTAAAGGCCTATGCTGGGGTAAAAACAAGAATTCCCTAAGCCTCTTCCTGGAGTCAGAGAAATCTTGACCTTCCCATTTAAAATGCTCCCTCATGGAATGCAGAGTCTCTGAAAATGAAAAATCCTCAGGAGGAGAAGCTGAAGGAGTAGAATCATCCACATCAGAATCAGAATAAGGAGGATACTCCTGCAAATCTTCAGCCGAAGACTCAGAAGCCTCCGAACATTGCTCAAAACTCTCAAACTCAGGTTCCACCCTAGGCCTCTTATCAGGAGGGGGCATAGAACCCCTAATCATAGTAATTAAATCCTCTGCCATTTTAAGCATATGTTTCTTAGGCAAAGACCCTGAAGCACTAGGAGAAACCCCACTGAAGCTAAACTTGGCCTGCCTCTCAAAGAAGCCTTGGAAACAGAAGGGGAGGCCCTAACCACCTTAGGAAGAGAGGGAAGAACAGCCACCTGAGAAGCCCCCTCAGCCTGGCCTACTTCCTGAGAGGACACATCTTGTAACAGTAAAGTCTCTCCCTGAGACTCCAAAGAAACTCCTGGCAGAACCTCCGGCTCCACTGAGCCTTCTAGAGAACCGACGTCCGGGACTGTCGGTTCTTCAACTCTAGGTTTTGCTGCTTTGTCCTTGCGCTTTTTGGCGGCGCGTCGGAGCATCCGGCGGCATTTTATAATTACAACGCTTCCCAAAACTAACCTAGCACAGTCTAACCTTCTCTTAATAGTGCGTTTGTTAAATCTAGCACAAGAGCGGCATCCAACAACGTCGTGCTCAGGCCCTAAACAAGGTATACACAAAGTATGGTAATCCCTATGAGGTATCTGTTTCCCACAAGAAATACAGTTATTCACTTTTTCTGACATCCGGTAAAATACTGAGGCAAGAAAAAACCAAAATATTCCCAGCGAGTACTTAGCCAACTTTGATTCGGTCTGAAACTCTGACTTCAGAAACTTTCAGAACGCCAACCTGCACTCGCAAAATTGCTTCTTCATCGGACCATGCGGCAAAAAAGACTGAGGATATGACGTCAGTCATGCGCATTAGTACCCTGACGTCTGTCTAATGCGCCCTGACCGACGTCAGCCATATACTTTGGTATTCGGGCCAACTGGACAGCGGACTACCCCTATAGTTAGGACTGCAGCAATGTGGAATGAAGAACATCTGGCAGTTTAAAGCCCCGATTGCTAAGGTTGCAGAAGTATAAACCTTCTTTCCCCATCTATCCAGTGCCCTGGAATCTCTATCAGAAGGGGTAGGATTTTTGGCTGTAGAGGCCTTTACACCCTTGGGACCCTGAGAAATAGTCTCAGGATCAGCAGCAGGAATTTTGAAAAGAAATTTGTGGGAGTCAGGAACCCTGTAATATCTGTCTGGCTTACTAGGAGCCAGAGGCAGGGAATCAGGAGCCATGCTTGATTCCGAGAAGAACACATCAACTATGTCTAATACAGGAGGTATAGCCAAAGGCCTATGCTGAGGAAGGAGGAGGAAATCCCTAAGCCTCTTTTTTGATTCAGAGAAATCCTGACTCTCCAAAAGAGTAATCCTCAGGAGGAGATGCAGATGGGATGGATTTCTCTGCATCAGAGTCCTCATACGGTGGAATAGAAAATTCCAGATCAGAAGAGGAATCAGAAGAAATGGAAACCTGATCTAAAAATTCATAATCAGTGCCTTGCCTAGGCCTCTTAGCAGGGGGGGGTTGGGAACCCCTGATCAAGGTAATTAAATCCTCAGCCATTTTGATCATCTGTTTTTTAGGCATAGGGGCCTGAGCACGTGGCTCATGCGTCGGTTTCTAAGACATAGAAGTTGTCTTTGACCTTGTTTTTGTTACTGGTGTTGGTTTAATATAAAACTGTTGAGGCCTGAAAACACTCTCAGAAGCCGGTGCCTGCTCAGCGGCTCCGGACCCATCCAAGGGAGAGACATCCGCGGGTTCAATACTCTGAGAATCTCGCGGCATACCGGACTTCGAATGGGTCTTGGTAGAGGCCTGCGACTCAAAAGTAGCGGGTATCAGGGGCTACGAAAGCGCCTCACTGAGTACCGGCGAACCGGCATCTGGCTTAGAAGTTTCGTCGTCCGTTTTGGACCTCGGTCTGTCTCTGTCTTTTTCTTTGCATTTTTTATGAACTTCGGTAGTCAGATTGCTAACCAATGACATTTCACAAAACCGACAGCAAGGCACATTGTGATCAGGGTCTAGGCAAGAAAAAGTTTCCCCAGCGAGGTACTTCAGTCAGCCTGAATAACAAAGTCTTGGGTCCTGCATCGGTTGCTGTCTCCTCTTCCATGACGTCAGGTCGTCAGGGGTATAAAACATGCAGCAGACGCTATTTTATTCAGTCTTTCTTGCTGTGCGGTGCCCGAAGCAGAAGCAGTTCGCAAGTGCCGGTCGGCCGACTCCTGAAATTTTCGTATTCGAATTTCAGAACCGAAGTCTTCAAACTAAAACGAAGTACCTCGCTGGGGAAACTTTTTCTTGCTCCTTACCGATGTCAGTAAAAGTTAATAATTGCATTACTTGTGGGAAGCAAATACCTCATAAGGATTTTCATTTGTACTGTATTCCTTGCCTAGACCCTGATCACAATGTGCCTTGCTGAGTTCGCGTAGGAAGCAGCCTGGGATGTTATCGGGTCCCATGGAGGCGGTATTTTTTGCCTTTGAGAGAGTAGTGATGACCTGTTCCATAGATGTAAGGTAAAGGGGGCAGGTGCTGGGGATGTCCTGATTTACTGATGGGGAGGGGGGGGGGCAGAGGAGTAAAGTTTTTGCTGAATCTGTCAGCCAGCAAGTTTGCTGTATATATATGGCAGTTGTATATATGGTGTCCTTGTCCACCAGTTTTGAACAGATCTGGGTGCTTCCTTTGAGGTTGCGGACATGTGAAGACGACCTTATGTTTATTTCTAGTAGATTTGGCCAATTTAGACTCTGTTTGCTTTGGAGGATTTCGCTAGTGCCCTTATTTGCTTGTTCAGGCTAAGGAGACATTGCTTCAAATTGGGCACCTGCTCCTTCTTGGTCTTGGACAGCAATGTTTTCCTGTTATAGAGTTTATTTATTGCAGATGTTCCTCATGTTTCACTGTTGCAGTCACAACATTTGGGTAATCTGCTGGCCTTTCAGCATGTACCTCGCAAAGCACATCCAGCAGCTGGGTAGTGACCATAGAGGTTCCTCACCAAGAGAATCCAGGGCCTCAAACATCTACCATACACAGATATGCTAAAAGCCATATCAGTCTACTCAGTTTCATACAGACTCCTCAGAGGTGACCTCTGTCTGGCATACAAGGCATTCACGGACCCCACCTTAATGGGACTGCTGCATAACCACAAGCCAAGTTCCACTCGAGTAACCCACATGCATGGCCTCAACCTGCTCTGTGACATTGAGACTTGCTGGCGGGACAGAGACTCCATCTACGGAACAGACTGCCTCTCCACATCAAGCAGAGTACCTCTTAAACCCCTTTTTAAGAGCAACCTGGATAACTGGATGGGAAACAGAAAATATACCCCTGGGATTCCACCCATATCCCTGCTGGATAGGGGCATCAGGTGCTGATTTGCCTAAACATGGGCTGCACTCTTGGCTAGGCTTATAACGGCCTCAAGGCTAATAGCCTAGTAACCTATGATCCTATGATCCATAACCTAAACATAAATTACCTATAATCAAATGTGAAATGCAACCAATTTCAGCAAAGAGATTTTCAGTGAAACACTACAACAATATAACTGTACTTTGAACAATGCCATTACATACTGCTGTATAACACTTTAATGTATTCTTACATACCTTATATAATCTAGCACCAGTATATAATAAAGTCCAACTCCATACCATGACTGACCAAGGAAACATGATAAAAAGGCATAAAGCCTGAAAAAACTGGTATAAAAATAGAACTCAAAATGCCCTCCAGCAATTAAGACATCTTAGAAACCTTGCAAAACTCCATGTCAAACAGGATAAGCAAACGTACTATACCAACCTACAAGACAAACAACCCATCCAAAACTTTTTTTGTCACTAAATAAACTGCTGCACCCTGGCAAGACCACTAATCCCTCTCCAAAAATAGACAATATGACAGACTACACACAGTTAAATTTCTACTTTATGCAATCAATGCATATTCTCTCTCAGACAGGAACATATCTGGCCGTCTCACTCTACCCATCCATACAAAGCTACCCATAACTCTTCAGTTTTAGTCCAGTACCTACCTCCCGCATAAGGAAGTTGCTCTGTAGACAAACCATCAGACTACCATAAAATGTCTGCAGAAGTCATAGCCTTCCCTATGGCCATAGCAGGCCCATAGTAGAAAGATGCGCCTCATCACTGTGGGAAAAATCCTACATTATACCACTGCACAAAGGTAGTGCATCTAGAGTTTAATAACTACAGACCAATAGCAATTCCCTCCCCCCTCTGGAAAATATTACTGAAATGCATCTATATGTAGCACATGCAGTACCTAACCTCAAATAGCCTGCTGTTAGAAACACAACACGGCTTTAGGCCCCGGCACAACACCACTACTGCACTACTACATTTTACCAATATAATAAACTTGCATAGAAACAATGATGTGCTTTGTACCCACCATGTTCTTAGACTTGTCAAAGGAATTTGATAATGTCTCACAAGCAAATGCTCGTTCGACTCCTCAATAGGTATTTAACAATACTCCATGTTGTGGTCCCTTAGTTACCTATATGGAAGGCAACAAACCATTAAATGGGAACAAACCTACTCACCCTTTCAACCAGTTACTACAGGTGTCCCCTCAGGGTTCTATCCTGAGTCCTCTACTATTTAACACATTTATTAATGACCTTCACACCTTTACTCACCATGCTAGTTTAGTTCAGTATGCAAATGGCTCAACATTAATATGTGCATCCTCAACAATAAATAAGCTCCAAGATATTACCCCATAATCTCTCCTCTGTAGAAACCTGGCTCAAAGAATCAAACTTCCTACTCAACCCCAAGAAAACTTACCCCATAATCTCTCCTCTGTAGAAACCAGGCTCAAAGAATCAAACATCCTACTCAACCCCAAGAAAACTTACCCCATAATCTCTCCTCTGTAGAAACCTGGCTCAAAGAATCAAACCTCCTACTCAACCCCAAGAAAACTTACCCCATAATCTCTCCTCTGTAGAAACCTGGCTCAAAGAATCAAACCTCCTACTCAACCCCAAGAAAACTTGCCCCATAATCTCTCCTCTGTAGAAACCTGGCTCAAAGAATCAAACTTCCTACTCAACCCCAAGAAAACTTACCCCATAATCTCTCCTCTGTAGAAACCTGGCTCAAAGAATCAAACCTCCTACTCAACCCCAAGACAATTTGCCCCATAATCTCTCCTCTGTAGAAACCTGGAAGAATCAAACCTCCTACTCAACCCCAAGAAAACTTACCCCATAATCTCTCCTCTGTAGAAACCTGGCTCAAAGAATCAAACCTCCTACTCAACCCCAAGAAAACTTACCCCATAATCTCTCCTCTGTAGAAACCTGGCTCAAAGAATCAAACTTCCTCCTCAACCCCAAGAAAACTTACCCCATAATCTCTCCTCTGTAGAAGCCTGGCTCAAAGAATCAAACCTCCTACTCAACCCCAAGAAAACTTACCCCATAATCTCTCCTCTGTAGAAACCTGGCTCAAAGAATCAAACCTCCTACTCAACCCCAAGAAAACTTACCCCATAATCTCTCCTCTGTAGAAACCTGGCTCAAAGAATCAAACTTCCTACTCAACCCCAAGAAAACTTACCCCATAATCTCTCCTCTGTAGAAACCTGGCTCAAAGAATCAAACCTCCTACTCAACCCCAAGAAAACTTGCCCCGTAATCTCTCCTCTGTAGAAACCTGGCTCAAAGAATCAAACCTCCTACTCAACCCCAAGAAAACTTACCCCATAATCTCTCCTCTGTAGAAACCTGGCTCAAAGAATCAAACCTCCTACTCAACCCCAAGAAAACTTACCCCATAATCTCTCCTCTGTAGAAACCTGGCTCAAAGAATCAAACCTCCTACTCAACCCCAAGAAAACTTACCCCATAATCTCTCCTCTGTAGAAACCTGGCTCAAAGAATCAAACTTCCTACTCAACCCCAAGAAAACTTACCCCATAATCTCTCCTCTGTAGAAACCTGGCTCAAAGAATCAAACCTCCTACTCAACCCCAAGAAAACTTACCCCATAATCTCTCCTCTGTAGAAACCTGGCTCAAAGAATCAAACCTCCTACTCAACCCCAAGACAACTTGCCCCATAATCTCTCCTCTGTAGAAACCTGGAAGAATCAAACCTCCTACTCAACCCCAAGAAAACTTACCCCATAATCTCTCCTCTGTAGAAACCTGGCTCAAAGAATCAAACTTCCTACTCAACCCCAAGAAAACTTACCCCATAATCTCTCCTCTGTAGAAACCTGGCTCAAAGAAACAAACCTCCTACTCAACCCCAAGAAAACTTACCCCATATTCTCTCCTCTGTAGAAACCTGGCTCAAGAATCAAACCTCCTACTCCACCCCAAGAAAACTTGCCCCATAATCTCTCCTCTGTAGAAACCTGGCTCAAAGAATCAAACCTCCTACTCAACCCCAAGAAAACTTACCCCATATTCTATCCTCTGTAGAAACCTGGCTCAAAGAATCAAACCTCCTACTCAACCCCAAGAAAACTTGCCCCGTAAACTCTCCTCTGTAGAAACCTGGCTCAAAGAATCAAACCTCCTACTCAACCCCAAGAAAACTTACACCATAATCTCTCCTCTGTAGAAACCTGGCTCAAAGAATCAAACCTCCTAACTCAACCCCAAGAAAACTTACCCCATAATCTCTCCTCTGTAGAAACCTGGCTCAAAGAATCAAACTTCCTACTCAACCCCAAGAAAACTTACCCCATAATCTCTCCTCTGTAGAAACCTGGCTCAACGAATCAAACCTCCTACTCAACCCCAAGAAAACTTACCCCATATTCTCTCCTCTGTAGAAACCTGGCTCAAAGAATCAAACCTCCAACTCAACCCCAAGAAAACTTACCCCATATTCTCTCCTCTGTAGAAACCTGGCTCAAAGAATCAAACCTCCTACTCAACCCCAAGAAAACTTACCCCATAATCTCTCCTCTGTAGAAACCTGGCTCAAAGAATCAAACTTCCTACTCAACCCCAAGAAAACTTACCCCATAATCTCTCCTCTGTAGAAACCTGGCTCAAAGAATCAAACCTCCTACTCAACCCCAAGAAAACTTACACCATATTCTCTCCTCTGTAGAAACCTGGCTCAAGAATCAAACCTCCTACTCAACCCCAAGAAAACTTGCCCCATAATCTCTCCTCTGTAGAAACCTGGCTCAAAGAATCAAACCTCCTACTCAACCCCAAGAAAACTTACCCCATAATCTCTCCTCTGTAGAAACCTGGTTCAAAGAATCAAACCTCCTACTCAACCCCAAGAAAACTTACCCCATAATCTCTCCTCTGTAGAAACCTGGCTCAAAGAATCAAACCTCCTACTCAACCCCAAGAAAACTATGTTAATGCTTTTCAAGTCAAAAAGTTGCCAAAATCAAAAGCAATCTTTTACCATAAAGTCAGCAAATACTGTTGAAATTTTAACTCACAGTACACTTCTGGGCATTATAATAAATGACAATCTCAAATATGACCAGCATATACTGCACATCATTAAATCTACACGCCAGAAACTAGGCTCCCTTCATAGGATCAATGGATTCTGTACAGATACTGCAAGAAAAACTGTAGCCACCACTTTCTTACTGACAACTCTCTTATACGCTGCTCCTATCCTTAAAAGATACTTGAAGAAACTTGCCTCCTGCTACAATAAAAAAAAAAAAATTGCCACCGGTCTCCCTCACAGGACCCATCATTGCCTTAGCTTAAAGCAACTAAACTGGCTTGAATGCACAACTGTCTAACACTCACAACTGACTACAGCACACAAACACATTCATCATCCAGAAAAATGCCAAACACTATAAAACGTACTACTGTACTGTTCAGCAAGGGGACTCCACTCTAGTAAAAAATTCTTATTACTTACAAACCAGTCAAATTATGCTGCAGGAGACACGCTCTAGGCCCAGTGCTTTGCTAAACTCTGGAATAGTATTCTCATGCAAACAAAACTCTCCAACAAACTCAGTAGTTTTAAAATACTGCTTAAACATCTTAACCAATCCTGGTCCCGTACATTCTCATCACAGGGTTAAAACCTATTTGCTGTACAATAAAATCCAAATATTCCACTTAAACATGATATTCTCAACCTCTTACTGAAATATTTTATCACAAAATAATTTTTATACATAATTGCCACCTGTACAATACAATAAACTGCATGTGTGCTTTCTTTTTAACTTCCACCTCTCTAAAATCTTAGAATATATATGTATAAATGTAAAAAGAAGTTACGTCTTACCATAACGTTCTGAGTTGTTGATGATCTTCCAGTCATCACTGATGGGTTCGGTTCTGAGCCCTCGGAACCGTGTCGGCCTTATACCAAAGCTTGCGTGCGCCAAAAACTCTCAAGCTAAGCTGCTACCCACAATGCCCTTTGCTCAGTTACCTCACATCGAGTTTGCATGCAACATATAGAGAAAGAATAAGCTAGAGGCCAGAAACCCTAATACACCACGAAGACCCAGAAGATCCGCCAGGAACCTTAGGAGGGGGTTGGTGGGAGGGTGTGATGACTAAGATCAACAACTCAGATGGAACGTTATGGTAAGACATAACTTCTTTATCTGAAGTTGTTAATCTTCTTCCTGTTCATCACTGATGGGACAGAGTCCCCAGCTACTTGGAGAACCTGGGTGGCCCTTAAGGAAGAACATTCCTGAGAACCATTGAGTCAAAGGCCGCTCTTCCCCTGGAGATCAGATCCAATTTGTAATGCTTGATAAAACAGTGGGGCTCAACCCAAATGGCAGCTGCACAAATGTCATCCATGGAGGCCCTAGAGTGGAAGGCAACAGATGCTGCAATAGCCCTAGTTGAGTGAGCTTTAATTTGGCTAGGCTTAGATCCTTCCGTAAGTGAACATGTGAAGGCAATACAATCCCTGAATCATTTAGACAAAGTAACTTTTGATACTGCACCTCCCACTCTAGAGCCTGCAAAGGAAATGTAAAGCTGGTCTGACTTGAGGAATGATTTAGTTCTGTCCAGATAAAAGCGTAATCGTCTATGAACATCCAGGGAATGTAGGCAGTATTCTCCCTTCTTAGAGTAATTTGGGAAAAACACAGGGAGCTCAATGGACTGGTTAATGGAAAAGTCAGAAACCACTTTGGGGAGGAAGGATGGGTTAGTTCGAAGTGATACTCTGTCCTTATGAAAGATCAGATAAGGGCTCTTGATACATAAAGAGAATCTTTTCCATTTATCCTTGTAAAGTTTTCTGGTGGATGGTTTATGAGAAGCCAAAATAATATCAGACAGGTGAAGAAAGGGTTTCTTGCCTGGCAACTTACATAAGTGGAGAAACCAAGCTGCTAGCTTGAGGGTGGATAGATTCGGAGGAGTCAGCCCTTGTAGGTGAGAAATTAGGTCCTGACGAGTGTCTGGGATCCAAGAAGGTAGTAACTGATGAGGTCGAAGGAAGGGGAATCACACATGACGAGGCCAAAATGGAGCAAGGAGGATCACTTTGCTTCTCAACCAAATAGCCTTCCACAGAAAGAGGGGGATCAGAGGAATCTGAGGGTAAGCATAAAGGAGACCCGTGGGCCAATCGTAGACTAGAGCATCTCTAGGTGACTTCCCCGAGAGGGGGAAAGAGGGCAAAGTAGCTGCTGCACTTCGCATTTGAAGGGGAGGCGAAAAGGTCGCAGTATGGCTGGCCCCAGCAAATGAAAATTTCCGTCGCCACACTCGGGTTGAGAGACCACTCGTGAGGATGAAGTATGCATCTGCTCAGTCTGTCCGCAATCACGTTGGACCTCCCCGCGATGTGCGTTGCGATCAAGAAGCGGTTGTAAGCTATCGCCCACTGCCAGATCCTCATGGCCTCGCGACAAAGGGGGGGTAAGACTTGGTCCCTCCCTGTTTATGTACCAGACCATGGACATGTTGTCTGACTGGACAGCAATCATTCCGGATGGAAGAAGTGGATGAAAAGTTTGCAACGCCAACATCACCGCTATCAACTCCAGGACATTGATAGAAAAAGCTTTTTCAAACTATTAAATATATATGAAAAAAAGCACTTAGCTGGAGAGCTCGGTGAAACACTGCTATATGGCTGCGTGGAAAATGAGATTTGAGGTAACTGAGCAAAGGGTATTGTGGGTAGCAGCTTAGCTTGAGAGTTTTTGGTGCACGCAAGCTGAGTACAAGGCCGACTTGGTTCAAAGGGCTCAGAACCAAACCCATCAGTGATGAATAGGAAGATGATTAACTTCAGATCTATTGTTTGTGTATAAATGTAAATAGAAATGTTAACTACTCCATGTTTAACTACAATTTAGTATAATGCAATGTAAGCAAATGGAGCTTTTCTCCTCGGGCCTCTGTTGAAAATGGGTATTACCCAGTTATACTTTCCCGGTAAACAATGACAAAATAAGATGTTTTTTACATTTAGGAGAGGAACAGAGATAAGAAAAGAACAGGCAGCAATCACTATGTGACATGCAGTTAGGTTCATAGGTTGATACTAGGCTATTGGCCCCAAGGCCTATACAAGCCTAGCCATAACAATTCCCTGGCTATTTCTTCCCACACTATTTACTTCCATTCAGCATGGGTAACCTTAATTTTAGAATAGGTTATGCCTGTGGGTGCAGCTTTCGCAATTTGGGGCAACTGTTCTAATCTGGAGGGTTAAAAATTTGTTGAACATGTGCATGTTTTGTGTTTGTTCCAAGATAACAGGGGATGGATGTGTTCTGAAACCTTGTTTAGTTTTTTCTTTGAGGGCTTTTATATAAAGCAAAAAGTCTTGAAAAATGTGACAGGTTTAAATGCAGACAAGAAGAAAATGGTCTAAAAAAGAACAGCCTGCCAAACATTAGTGTGCGCATGTAAGGCAAGGCAGTAATGCACATTTAAAAAAGTGCCATGTATATTAGGGGTGGACAACAACCTTTTATTACAATGGCTACTCTACTCATTATCTTGGAATGTAAAACTGCCTTATAGGTACAGACAAAAAAGAAAAGTATTCAGTTACATTAAGGGAAAGGCAAATTGCAATGCCGCACGATACACATCTGGACACAGAGGAGCATGTAAATTTGACAAAGAAAAGACTTCAGAATGCATAGCCCTCCTCATGTAACGTACAGAAGAATGCTGTGGTGGTACTGTTGCTGTATATCTGTAGATGTACCCAGCTGCTTTCACACACTAACTGGACAGGTAGTGCTGTTATCTACTGGCTGAATGGAAAACTAGTTCTGAATAGTACCTACATTCTTTTTTTGATGTGCCTCTCAACACACACATTTTCCACTCAGGATAGCTTACTTTTGTTCTTAAAGTACCTTTATCGCCACATAGTACTTGTGAGACTGGCTTAATGTATACTGCATCATTATGCTGAATGCTTTTATCTGCACAACTGTACTACTGCATACTTGAAACAATATGTTGAATACTTATCTGCACTGCTGCTAAACTTGTAATTTATATCGAATGCTTATTTTCACTGCTTCTATATATTGAATGCTTAACTTTCACTGCTTATACTGAATGCTTATTGTTACTGCCTCCTCTACCTTCTACAGATCTCACTCTAACCTCCTTATTGTCAACTTCAGTACTAACAATCTGTCTCCACACTCAGGCACCATAACCTCGTCTCTTTCCATCCCTTTCCATAAACCTATGCAGTTTCAATACTGGTGGACTTTCTCACGTAACTTCCATAACCTCGTCTCTTTCTCTCCCTTTCCATAACCCTACGCAGTTTCAATACTGGTGGACTTTCTCATGTAACTTCATTACTAAATCTGTCTCCACACTCAGGCACCATAAAGTACAGTTGTGTACACTTACCATAAATGTAGATGTTAGAGTGTCTTCACTGTTGCAGTCATGACTGTAGGGTTCTCCCCTGCCGGCAGGCAGTCCTCGGTCGGCCAGAATCCCAAAGTCTGGGTCCGGCGTCAGCTGTTCAGCCATGCTCCCTGACGTCAGAGCGCCAGGAGTACAAAGCTGACAGCCGACGCCATGTTCTCCAGTTTTTCTTGCCCCAGATGTCAGGTGCTCCAAAATGAGTAAGATCCCATACCCTTTGCAAATACACCTCAAAAGAAGGGTGAAGAAGGGAACTACACAAAAGAAAAAATGAGAGGGGACAAGAAGGAGGGAAACCCAGACTGCAACAGTGAAGACACTCGAACATCTACATTTATGGTAAGTGTACACAACTGTACTATGTTCATCGTGTTTCACTGTTGCAGTCATGACTGTAGGGTTGAATCCCAAAGCAGAATAAAAGGGAGGTGGTCATAAAGAAGAGGGGGCGGCTAAAAGGCCCTGCAAGACAGCAGAAGCAAAGCCTGCCCTAGACTTAGAGTAGAGGTAGATTGTAGTGCTTGGAAAAAGTATGCACTGAACTCCAAGTTGCAGCTTCCAAAATGTCCTTGGTAGGAACTCCCCTGAGGAAGGCAGCTGAAGTGGCAGCAGCTCTGGTAGAGTGAGTCCTTATACTCCCTGGGATTTGCTTTCCATGGTGTGAATAACAAAATCTGATTCCATGAGCAATCCATTTAGAAATGGTCTGTTTTGAAATGGCTTTACCTTGGGAACTTGAAGCATAAGAAACAAACAATTGCTCTGATTTCCTGATGTCCTTGGTTCTGTTCAGGTAAAAACGTAGTTGTCTGTGTACATCCAAGGAATGCAAGATCCTTTCCCCCTTATTTTGAGGACTGGGGAAAAAAGTTGGCAAGTGAATAGTTTGATTTAAAGCCACTTTGGAAACCACCTTAGGCATGAAAGTAGGATTAGTCTTTAAAGACACCCTGTCTTGATGAAAAATAATATAAGGTTCCACAGTCATAAGAGCTTGCAACTCTGAAACCCTCCTGGCAGAGGTCAGAGCTAACAGAATGGCTGTCTTCCAAGATAAAAACTTGATGTCAGAAGTGGCAGCAGGCTCAAAAGGAGGTAAGGTGAGTTTTTCCAAAACATAGTTGAGATCCCAAGCAGGAATAGGAGGAGATCTAGGGTGCCTTAAGTTTTTAGCACCTCTGAGAAACTGTCTCATGAGCTGATGAGAAAAGATAGGAGGGTCTGTATTATAATGACCAGAAATAGCAGAAGCATGGATCTTTATGGAAGAGAAAGACAGACCCTTATGTAAGAGGTCTGTCAGGTAAAGTAAAATCAGAGGAATGTTAGGAATAGGAGGATCTGAATCCTGAGCCTGCATCCAGGAGCAAAATCTTTTCCATTTTCCTGCATAAGATTTTCTAGTGCTAGGACGTCTGGCTTCTAAAATGACATCCATAACCTGCTTGGGTAGGACAGAATGAATCAAAGACCCTGAATTAACCAGGACGCCAGGCTGAGAGTTTTGACATGGGAGTGCAGAACCTGACGCTGGTGCTGGGACAGAAGATTCGGAGTCTGTGGTAATACCCAAGGGGGCTCCAGACAAAGGTTTTTCAGAGTTGGGTACCAAAATTGTCGAGGCCAATTTGGGGCCAGCAAAATTATCATCTTGGGCTTGTCCTGTTTGATCTTTAATAACACCCATGGAAGAAGAGGTAAAGGCGGGAAGGCATACCTAGAGAGGTTTCTCCAACTGAATGATAGAGCATCCACTTTCCAAGCTAGTTCGTGGAAAGTCCTGGTGCAAAAAATCTGTAGTTGATGATTGAGGTGGGATGCAAAGAGGTCTATGTGAGGACATCCCCAGACTGCTGTAATCATCCTGAATATTTCGGTGTCCAGCATCCATTCGTGTGGATCCGACAGGTTTCTGCTCAGACTGTCTGCTAGGAAGTTCTGCTTCCCTGGTAGAAACTGAGCTTGAAGGTCCAGTTTGCAAGTTAGAGCTGTGTTCCATAGATTCATGGCTAGTCTGCAAAGGGGGTAGGAATGAGATCCCCCTTGCTTGTTTATGTACCACATAACTGTGGTGTTGTCTGTCCGTATCAGTAGCTGTCCTGGTTGTAGAAGATTCCAGAAAGCCAATAGAGCGTTCTGTATGGCTAACATTTCCTTTAAATTGATATGCAGGAGCTTCTGATCCTTTGTCCAAAGGCCCTGCAGACAGTTGCCCTGAAAATGGGCTCCTCATGCATAATCTGAAGCGTCTTTGGTTAGTACCTGAGTGGCTGGAGGCAGACTGAAGGGTTTTCCTATGTTTAGAGTACATGCATTGGACCACCAAAGGAATTCCTTTTGGAGACAAGGCAGGACGGTTATCTGTATGTCTAAACTGTGGAAATGCTGAGACCATACATTTTTTAGGTACCACTGAATTTTCCTCATGTGTAGTCTTGCATATGGTACGAGAAGGATGCAGGAGGCCATGTAACCCAAAGCCTGCAGGAATTTCCTTGCAGAAAGCTGAGTTAAAGTTGCCAAGGTTTTGAAAGTTGAAGCCAGCTGTAATTGTTTTTCGGATGTCAGAAATACCATCTGGGTTGTAGCGTTTAGAAGAGCACCCAGAAAAGTTACCTGTTGAGAGGGTGTAAAATTTGACTTTTTTATGTTTACAGAGAATCCCAGGAACTTGTGAAGGTTCTGAACAAATTCTAGATGCTGGAGTAAGACATCCTTGCTGTCTGCCTGAATTAGACAATCATCCAGATAACGGTAAATATGAATTCCCTTGAGTCTGCAGTAAGCTACTACTGGAGCCAGGCATTTGGTGAAAACCCTGGGCGCAGTAGACAATCCAAAGGGCAGCGCAGAGAATTGATAGTGCCTCGATCCAGCCCTGAACCTGAGGTATTTTCTGTATTCCTGCCTGATGGGAATGTGTAATTAAGCCTCCTTTAAATCCAAAGTTACCATCCATGCATTTTTGGTCAGCATTGGAAGTAGCTGCTGTAGAGTAAGCATCTTGAATTTTGGTATCTCGAGAAAAGTGTTCAAGACTGACAGATCCAGAATGGGTCTCCATGAATTTTGCTTTCTGGGGACTAGAAAGAGCCTTGAGTAAAAACCTTGTCCCATCTCTGAAAGTGGAACCAGTTCTATGGCTTTCATAGCCAAGAGAGCCTCCACCTGGTTTAAGGCCTCTAACCATTGATGTTTTGGAAGATCCGGCCATCCGCATGGTCTTGGTAGGGTATGAAAATGGAATTTGTAATCTCTTGAAACCACATCCAAAACCCACTTGTCTTGGGTTATATGAGTCCAGTTTTAGGTGAAAAAGGGAAAGTTTTCCTCCGAGTGGGGCTTCCAGGCAAGAAGTTCCTGCAGCCCAACAGAGGGAGTCATGGAGACTGTTTTCTATGAGCTTCCGACCTGTCCTCTCCTCCCCTAGGGGTGGAAGCAGTCCACTGTCTTGGTCTATAAGAGGCTTGCGTTTGAGGCCTACCTCGGGAGCGTCTGTATCTACCCCTCTGAGGCCTGTCTGAAGTGGGAAAGGACCAATTTTTTGTAGGCCAATTCCTACTAAATCTGGGTGGCTGTACTTGTAAGAAATCTTTAACCGTTTGCATGAATTTTGCCTTGTCCTCCATTTTCTTTATCACCTCTTCAGCCTTAGGTCCAAACAAAACATTATGCTCAACAGGAGCATCCAATAGCTTAGCTTTTACTTGATCTGGCAAGTTTTGTTCCTTTAACCAAGCATGCCTTCTAATGACTGTACCAGAGGCAGCAGCCCTACAAGAAGCCTCCAAGGCATCAAATCCTCAGTGTAAACCATGCTTCCCAACTTGTTCAGTGGCATGCAATAAGTCATGTAATTCCTTATCATCTGCACAGCCAGAAATGGAAGTTAGCTTTTGTTTCAAAACAGAGAGAAGAAATTGCTGGTATTTCAGCATATGAAATTGGCAGTTTAAAGCCTAATAGATAAAGTAGCAAAAGTGTACACTTTTTTGCCCCATCTTTCTAAAGATCTGGAATCCTTCTCAGTGGGAATGGGGTTTTAAGCAGTAGCGGCCTTAACCCCCTTAGGACCCTGAGAAATGGTTTCAGGATCAGCAGTAGGATTCTTGTATAAAACCTGGTGGGAATCAGGAACCCTATAATATCTGTCTGGCTTAACAGGAGCTGGTGGAAAAGACTCCGGACTTAAGTTAACCTCCGAAAAAGCATCATCCACAATATCCAAAATAGGAGGAATAGCCAGGGGTCTATGTTGGGGAAGAAGAAGAAAATCCCTAAGTCTTTTCTTAGATTCCGAGTACTCCTGTCCTTCCCAGTGAAAATGTTCCCTCATTTCATGTAAAGTTTCCCCAAAAGAGAAATCCTCAGGGGGAGAAGCTGAAGGAATGGATTCCTCAGCATCAGAATCCTCATAAGGAGGGAAAGAATATTCCTGGTCAGAAGAAGAAACTGAAGAAACAGAAGGCCTGATCAGAGGAGTCATAATACACTTTCTGCCTTGGCCTTTTATCAGGAGGGGGATGTGAACCCCTAATCATAGTAAGTCCTCCGCCATCTTAAGTAACTGTTTCTGAGACTTGGGTGCCGGATCAGAAGAGGCCTGAGCTGTAGTCTTTGATTTGGAAGGAGTCTTTGCCTTGGTCTTTGGCTTTGCCTTTATTAGAAGCTGAGTAGGCCTGAAAACCCCGTCGGAAGCCGGTACCTGCACAGCGGCTCCGGACCCATCCGAAGGAGCATTGTCCGAAGGTCCTGCAACAGAAATATTCAAAGGCCTAGTTGGCTCCTCGTGGGAGTCCGTTTCAGCCATCGGTTCGTAAATGGCCGACGAGAGGGGCTGCAAAAGCACCTCGCTGACGACGGCCGAACCTGAAGCTGGCTCTACTTGTACCATATCGTCAGATTTGGACCTCGGAGGCCTGTCTTTATCCTTGTGTCGTTTGTGAACTCCGGTAGCCGGAACCGAATCAGACGACATTTTGTAATTAAAGCGCCTACTGAAGTAATGAAATGCAAAATCGTACCTTTGTTTAATCGTACGTTGATTGAATCTAGCACAAAACCGACAACTAGCTACGTCGTGGTCAGGGCCTAAGCAAGGAATACAGTAAGAATGAAAATCCTTATGAGGTATTTGCTTCCCACAAGAAATACAATTATTAACTTTTTCTGACATCGGACTGGAGCAAGAAAAAGTTTCAACGGGTACTTAGCTTTGAGTAGGAGAAGAAAGTCTTCGGACTGAAGTACGATTAGCAAAAATTGTCAGGAGTCAGCCGACCGGCAAATGCGAACTGCTATCACCGCACGGCAAGAAAGAATGGAGAACATGGCGTCGGCTGTCAGCTTTGTACTCCTGGCGCTCTGACGTCAGGGAGCATGACTGAACAGCCGACGCCGGACCCAGACTTTGGGATTCTGGCCGACAGAGGACTGCCTGCCAGCAGGGGAGAACCCTACAGTCATGACTGCAACAGTGAAACACGAACATCCTTGTCTCTTTCTATCCCTTTTCATAACCCTACGCAGTTTCAGTACTTGCGGACTTTCTCATGTAACTTCAGTACTAAATCTGTCTCCACACTCAGGCACCATAACCTCGTCTCTCTCTCTCCCTTTCCACAACCCTACGCAGTTTCAATACTGGTGGACTTGCTCATGCAGCTTCAGTACGAACAATCTGTCTCCATACTGAGGCACCATAACCTCATCTCTTTCTCCCCCTTTCCATAACCCTACGCAGTTTCAATACTGCTGGACTTTCTCATTCCTCTCCTTTCCCCCCTTTTTTTTATGGCACATGAACTGGCCAATGCAACTGAACAAAAGATTAACCACTGCACATCTGAAACTTTAATTTTCCTCCCCAACACAGACACTGCAGTTCAGCGAAACGTTAATGCTTAATGTATGATGACTTACTGAACACTACCTACTGTTTGTCAAAGGCTGCATGCTCACCACCGAGCCGAACTCCCGCTCTACTCTTTCCCCCATCTATACTGCCCTCACTTAGTAATCTTCCATGCCACTTACTCCTCTTTTTCCACTTCTCACCCTTGGTTCTGTTCTTTCTCCCTAACAGTAGTTGGTCCCACTTATTGCTGTAATCTTATATGCCTCAGTAATTGTGTTAACTACCTGACAGCTCCTTCCCTTTAAACTTAATAAGCAAACACTGCACGCAAATACCCAATTAATTTTAACCACTGAATTACCAAACAACTACCTTTAGCTTTACTGATCATTTGCTTCTGGCTGCTGCGTTTTCTGCTTCAGCTACCCTACCCTGACCCCAATTCCCACCTACCCACACTAAAACCACATTTAACTCTAGCTCACCATACCCTCCTATTTAATCTATACCAAACACCAGTATCTAACCACTCCCTCCAACTTCACTCACAACCAAATACCATGACACATCCCACCACCTGAGACTCACACAACCTAACCCCATAACACCAGTCACTTTCATCCCTCCTCTTCCAAAAGCCAATCCCTTCCCATCAGATTCTCTGCCTCACTCTGCACTATTACTAACATTACCACCAACACACATACAGCTCCTTAAGTCTCACTTTTCATTACTACCAACAAACAGATACCTCCTTAACCCTCCAACCTCAGCTTCTCAACCCTCACTCTCCTATCACCCCCACTACAGTACATCCCTCCTCTTCCAAAAGCCAATCCCTTCCCATCAGCCAATCCCTTCCCATCAGATTCTCTGCCTCACTCTGCACTATTACTAACATTACCACCAACACACATAGAGCTCTAAGTCTCACTTTTCATTACTACCAACAAACAGATACCTCCTTAACCCTCCAACCTCAGCTTCTCAACCCTCACTCTCCTATCACCCCCACTACAGTACATCCCTCCTCTTCCAAAAGCCAATCCCTTCCCATCAGATTCTCTGCCTCACTCTGCACTATTACTAACATTACCACCAACACACATACAGCTCCTTAAGTCTCACTTTTCATTACTACCAACAAACAGATACCTCCTTAACCCTCCAACCTCAGCTTCTCAACCCTCACTCTCCTATCACCCCCACTACAGTACATCCCTCCTCATCTCCACCTAGGCACTTTCTTCCCTCTTCCTACTTGTAATACATCTCTCCCATGCTGTAACGCACCATACCCGTCCCTCTCTGCTTTACCACTCTACCCTGTACACAAAGCTATCCTACATTACCTCATCTCCTATACTCCCTCCCCATTCCATATCACCTTATTCTCTGCACATATAATGCTCTACTCTCCTCTACTCATACATCGAAGAAAGTACAGTTGTGTACACCTACCATAAATGTAGATGTTAGAGTGTCTTCACTGTTGCAGTCATGACTGTAGGGTTCTCCCCTGCCGGCAGGCAGCCCTCGGTCGGCCAGAATCCCAAAGTCTGGGTCCGCCGTCGGCTGTTCAACCATACTCCCTGACGTCAGAGCGCCAGGGGTACAAAGCCGACAGCCGACGCCATCTTCTCCAGTTTTTCTTGCCCCAGATGTCAGGAGTCCCAAAATGAAAAAGGTCCCATAACCTATGCAAATACACCTCAGAAGAATGGTGAAAAAAAGGAACTACACAAAAGTAAAAACAAGAGGGGACAGGAGGGAGGGAAACCCAGACTGCAACAGTGAAGACACTCTAACATCTACATTTATGGTAGGTGTACACAACTGTACTATGTTCATCGTGTTTCACTGTTGCAGTAATGACTGTAGGGTAGAATCCCAAAGCTGAAAGAAAGGGAGGTGGTCATAAAGAAGAAGGGGCGGCTAAAAGGCCCTGCAAGACTGCAGAGGCAAAGCCTGCCCTAGACTTAGAGTAGAGAGGTAGATTGTAGTGCTTAGAAAAAGTATGCACTGAACTCCAAGTTGCAGCTTCCAAAATGTATTTGGTAGGAACTCCCCTGAGGAAGGCCGCAGAAGTGGCAGCAGCTCTGGTGGAATGAGTCCGTATATTCCCTGGGATTTGCTTTCCATCGTGTGAATAACAAAATCTGATTCCATGAGCAATCCATTTAGAAATGGTCTGTTTTGAAATGGCTTTACCTTGGGAACTTGAAGCATAAGAAACAAACAATTGTTCTGATTTTCTGATGTCCTTGGTTCTGTTCAGGTAAAAACGTAGTTGTCTGTGTACATCCAAGGAATGCAAGATCCTTTCCCCTTTATTTTGAGGAGTGGGGAAAAAGGTTGGCAAGTGGATAGTTTGATTTAAAGCCACTTTGGAAACCACCTTAGGCATGAAAGTAGGATTAGTCCTCAAAGATACCCTGTCTTGATGAAAAATAAAAAGAAGTTATGTCCTTACCGTAACGTTCCATGTGGAGTGTTCATCTCGCCTTGGTTATTACACATGGGTTCGGAGCCGATCCTCGGCTCCGTGCCGGCCGACTGCAAGCTCTGCATCGAGAAGAAGCTCGAGGACACCTAATACCCACAATCCCCCTCTGCCTTTACCTCAGATCTAGTTTGCAAGCAAACCAGACATAACGCACGCACACATGCCAACTATATACATAAAAATACATATATACCAACATACCCAAAGTATGATAGTAAGAGTAATACTGCAACAGCAGAAGGAGAATACTCCAGACCAGGCACCAAATCGAACGTTCTTCCTAAGGGTGGGAAGGGTGGGAGTGTAATAACCAAGGCGAGATGAACACTCCACATGGAACGTTATGGTAAGGACATAACTTCTTTATGTGAGAGTGTTCAATCTCGCCTGTTCTTACACATGGGTAGCGTCCCTAGCTCCATGATCCTGAGGAACTCAAGGGAGAACGTTCTTGAGCACAGTGGAACCAAAGGTTGCCCTATCCCTAGAAACCCTGTCCACTTTGTA
The DNA here is from genome assembly GCF_019279795.1 of Protopterus annectens. Classification (NCBI taxonomy): domain Eukaryota; kingdom Metazoa; phylum Chordata; order Ceratodontiformes; family Protopteridae; genus Protopterus; species Protopterus annectens. Next base: position 366,207,950 of record NC_056743.1, on the reverse strand, counting down.
ATGAGAGATAAATGTATGTGGTTTAGCCCAAGTAGCAGCCGCACAAATAGTGTCTAAAGGTGGCGAGCTGCGTGAGCCAAAGATGTAGACACTGATCTGGTAGAATGTCTTCTGGGTTTTGTTGCTAATGTTTGGTCAGAAGCTTCATAAACATATGTGATACAGTCAGTTAGCCATTTAGAAAGAGTTCGTTTTGTAACTGCAAGACCCTTTCTGCTGTCAGCAAAAGCTACAAATAGTTGATCAGATTTCCTGTGATCTTTTGTCCTATCCAAATAAAATCTGAGTTGTCTATGGACGTCCAACTTGTGCAACATATACTCCAATCTATTAGAGTGGTTCTTAAAGAAGGTGGGTAATTCAATGGACTGATTAAGATTACTGGAAGAACAAACTTTGGGAAGAAAGGATGGATTAGTGCGTAGGGATACTCTGTCGGAATGAAATATTAGATAAGGATGTTTGACCGAAAGGGCCTGAAGTTCAGACACTCGTCTAGCAGATGTAATGGCCACTAGAAATAAAGTTTTCCATGACAAAAATTTCAATGTGCAACTTGAAGCTGGTTCAAAAGGTGGCAACATCAATTTAGAGAGCAACAAGTTTAAATTCCACGGTGATGTAGGACTTCTGACTGGTGGTCTTATATGAAAAGAACCTTTTAAAAAGGCTTTACAAAGTCTGTGAACCATAATAGGCGCACCACCTTCTTCTACATGATAGTTAGAAACGGCAGCTAACTGCACTCTTAAAGTAGCCGGGGAAGCTCCTTCATGAAATAATTCAGTCAAGAACTCTAAAACCTTATTTAATGGAGCTGTAGCAGGGTCCAAATGATGTGATTCCGCCCAAAAGACAAAACGTTTCCACTTACTGGTGTAAGTCTTTGTAGTGGAAGCTTTATGAAGCTACTAAAATATCTTGAACTGCGATGTAAGGGAACTGACCTGGCTAAAGGAAGCGGAGCAGCCACGCTGCTAGGTGGAGAGATTCTAGAGAAGGGTGAGGAACTCCTGACGAGTGAGTCAGTAGATCTGGCTCTGGGTCCAGCATCCAAAGTCCCCGAATGCGGTGATGCAATAGAAAGAGGAACCAAATTTGACGAGGCCAGAACGGGGCAATGAGAATAATCGTCCTCTGAAGGTTGTTGGCTTTCTGTAGAAACTTTGCAATCAGGGGAAATGGAGGAAAAGCATATAGGAGACCGGGGCCAATCGTGCACCAGCGTCCTGGGGACTTCCCTGGAGGGTAATAGGGCAAAGTAGCTCCTGCATTTGGCGTTCATTGGAGGCAAACAGATCGCAGGAAGGCTGGCCCCATTTGAAAAATCCTTCGCAACTGACTGTTTGAGGACCACTCGTGAGGCAATAGTATTGCCCTGCTCAGCCTGTCGGCTATGACGTTGGATGACCCCGGATGTGCGTTGCGATCAGAAAGCGACCCGTGGACTCTGCCCATTGCCAAATTCTCATGGCCTCTCTGCATAGTTGGTAAGACCTGGTTCCCCCTTGCTTGTTTATGTACCAGACTACAGACATGTTGTCTGTCTGAACTGCAATGGTCCCTGGAGGAAGAAGGGGAGCAAAGTGTTGCAACGTCAAAAACACTGCCCTCAACTCCAGAACATTGATGTGCAGATTGTACTCCAGATTGGTCCATTCGCCTTGGACTGTCTGTCCCTGAAAGATGCCCCCCCACCCTATCAGGGAAGCGTCCGTGGTTATAAATCGCTGACGGTGCAGGTAGCACAAATGGTCTTCCGCTGGATAGGTTGCAAGTCTGTAACCACCACATTAGGTGTGATTTGCATGTTTTCGTTATCAATATTTCGTGAGTCAGTGGAAGTTGTTGGAATGACCATTGTGCAAAGAGAAGCCATTGTAGCACTCTCATGTGCAGTCTTCCCAATGGTATCGCAATGAGAGAAGCTGCCATGAGACCCAAAACTTTAGAACAATTTTGCTGGGGCCTTTCTGAGCGACAGAAGAAGGGAAATGTTGAATTGAAGTGCTACTATTCTTTCTGTAGGAAGTTTTAGAACTAACTGGCGTATCTAATTCCGCTCCTATGAATAAGATATGCTGTGATGGCTGCAGCAACGATTTTTGAAATTTACTGAGATGCCAAGGTGTGTACAAAGTTGTAGGGTGTAATCCTGGCTTGTATCAGTTGGCGCCTGGTGGTGGCAGACAGGAGCCAGTCGTCCAGATACGGAAACACCTGGAATCCTAGGCCTCAGATGAGACGCTACCACTGCCATGCATTTGGTGAAGACCCTGGGGCTGTGGTCAGGCCAAAGGGCAGGGCTCGAAACTGATAGTGACTGGCTCCCAGCCGGGCGCAAATGATCCCTGGACGCCCTGGCCATTTTGATGTGGTAGTATGCGTCCTTCAGATCTATTGAGCACATCCAGTCGTCCTTCTGCAAGAATGGAAGGATCGATTGAAGCGTGACCATTCGAACTTTTCCTTCTTGACAAAGGTGTTGAGATGGCTTAGGTCCAGAATTGGCCTCCAGTCCCCTGTTTTCTTTGGAACTAAAAGAACCTTGAGTAAGTTCGAATCCTATTTGGTCCGCTGGGACTGGTTGGATGACTCTTTTTCTAGCAGCTTTGAAATTTCTGTAGCTGCTGGCTCTGCAGATGGGGTGGTACATCTGGGAGCTTTCTTTGGAATGGGTGTGGATAGAAATGGGATTTTGTAACCTCTGGTAACAACGCTTTTACCCAATTGTCTGAGGAAAGGTTTTACCAGGCCTGAGGGTATAAAGCTAAGCGACCCCCCGACTGCCTCCAGAGCAGGACAGTCGGGCTTCCTCTCAGGAGTGCTGAAAAGGTTTGCCAGGGAGGTTATCCCTGTCACCTTGGTTTTGGACCCCTCCGCCAGGGCGGCGTCTTCCACCTCTGCCCCTCCTCTGCCTCTAGAGGGGCATCACCCTGTGTGTTTGGGAAAGATCCTTGGGGTTTGAAACCACATTTTCCCACCACGTTGCCCTTTGGGTACGGTCTGGAAGGGTGGAAAACGGACTCCGACAGCAGACAGAGTCTTTCCCTCCTGTTCACACCGGTAAGGGTCTCCTTTACTTTAGGGCCAAAAGTGTGGCTCCGTCAAATGGGGCGTTAGTAAAGGAAGACTTGAAGGCTTCCAAATGAACATAAGCGCATCCAGGATTGCCTACGAAGAGCAATCGCTGAAGCTACCCTACTCGATCCTTCGGCTGCATAGGATATCAGCCTCATGGACGAGTTCACAATGGACGTAAGGGTGTTGAGATGCGCTGTAACTTTCTCTGAGACAGCGGCATCTGTAGCACCCTGGAGGTATCTCCAACTCTTTGACTAGATCCCTCTGTAAGCGTGTAAAATGAGTCAGATAGTTCAGGAACGCAGAGAAAGCCGCTGAACTGAAAATGCTTCCCATCTGTCCATGGTCCTAGAATCCTTGTTAGGCGGATGGACAGATGAGGAAGACTCCGACATCTCCTTTTTTCGTGGCCGCTGCCACCACCATGGCGTCTACTGGAACTCCTTTGGTGAGGTAAGCTTTGTCCTGTGGTGCCGTGATGTACTTATTTGGCTTCCTAGGGACTGGCTCCACCGTGTCAGGAGTCTCCCACGTCCTTCGAGCAATTAATTCCATTAACTCATCAAAGGGCGGAGTGACCCAGGAGGAGGAAGGACGGGCACCAAATGCCTTCAGCAAAACTGACTCATCCACAGAAGGGGAGGGCTTGCCAGTCACCTCTGTTTTAGGATCTCCAAGATGTCAGAAAAAGAGACATCCTCTGAAGGTGACTTAGGGGACCCCTCTGACTCATCTAAGTCAGTATCAGATGTCAAGGATTCTTGTGGAGAATCCAAGTGTCTCCTCTTACACAGTCTTTTCCTAGGAACTTCTTCGTGGGAGCATCAAGAAGCCTCCGAGGAAGAGGGGCACCTCCAGGGGTGGCTGAGACACTGGTGCCCGACGCTTGGACGTGGCCGTGGATGCAGAGGAAGATAACGGTCCTTTGTGGGAGGAGAAGCTGTACCTGCTGATGTGGTTGTCTGGGTAGACAACACCTTCCTCATGAGGTCGAAGGCCCCGGGTCCCGAATCGAGGTATCTCGGTTCAAGAAATGGGAAGAATCCCGAAACAGGAGCCAGGCACCGACCCGAGGACGGAACCGAGTCGATCCGTGCGAGGCCCCAGGGAGGCGTCGGAACGAAACATCGGTCCGACTCGGTCCCGGAACCAAGGACGGATCTTCGGCCCCGAGACTCCGGTACCGGATTGGATGGAGTCGAGGTGAACGGTGCCGACCGAGAAAAAGACGGTTCTGGCACCGAGGGCTCCACAATCATCAGGTCAGCTTCTTCCGGCTCCGAAGACTGGACAGGTCTCGGAGGAGGAACAGGTGGAGATAGTGGCAGGCCTTCAAGTCTCGACATCAACTGAGAGGAGACCGAGATAAGCTTAGATAGGGCCGTATGCTCCATCAGTTTCTGCACCACACGGTCCACATCGGTGTCGGAAAGGGCCCTAGAAGAACGAGTCGAAGGGATCGAAGACGGAGCCGACCTCAGCAGAGTCGGTGGAGGGAGCTCCGTCACCGGTTCCAAGACTCGAGGCTCGGAAACTGCCAACAGTTGAACACTCGGCCCCGAAGTCTGTGGAACCGGTGATCTAACTAGACCCGAAGAGCTCGGAGCCGATGACTTTGGCTCCGACGCCCCTTCTCAAGACTTGGATGCCTGGTCTGAAGCATCCAGAGCCTCCTGGAAAGAGGGTTTCAGTAATCCTCTGTCCATCAGTTTCCTGCGCCTATCTGTCATGACCCTCCCACTAAAAGAGTGACAAATAGAGCAGTCCTCTTGTAAGTGGAGAGGGCCAAGACAGTAGACACAGGAACTGTGGTTGTCTGTGACCGACATCTTTTGGCCACACTGACAACGTTTGAAGCCAGATTTTAATTTTTCTGACATAATAACAAGAAAGAGAGACAGTCAGTCCAGTAAAAGTCACTTCCAGTGAAAAGTCAAATCCGGTAATATGTGTCAATTCCTTTAGAAAGCAGACTACAACAAATACTTAGTCAAAGTAATCCAAGTAGGGGTGGTCAGCCCCGAAAAACTCTGTACCCTTTAGTTAAACTAGGTAACTAATCTAAGGAACCGAGAAATCTAAGTCTACTCACACACCTTACTCTAACTTCTAATTGACTAGATATAAAGTAATTTTTTTGAAAAATTTAAACAGAAAGATAAATTCTTATCTGTAAAGCCTCAAGCTAGTCTCCAGCGATGCGTATGCAGCAGCGGCAAACTAGATCTGAGGTAAAGGCAGAGGGGGATTGTGGGTATTAGGTGTCCTCGAGCTTCTTCTCGATGCAGAGCTTGCAGTCGGCCGGCACGGAGCCGAGGATCGGCTCCGAACCCATGTGTAAGAACAAAGGCGAGATTGAACACTCTCACATTATAAGGTTCCACAGCCATAAGAGCTTGTAACTCTGAAACTCTCCTGGCAGAGGTTAGGGCTAACAGAATAGCTGTCTTCCAAGATAAAAACTTGGATGTCAGAAGAGGCAGCAGGCTCAAAAGGAGGCAAGGTTAGTTTTTCCAAAACATAGTTGAGATCCCAAGCAGGAATGGGAGGAGATCTAGGAGGTCTTAAGTTCTTAGCTCCTCTGAGAAACTGTCTCATGAGCTGGTGGGAAAAATGGGAGGGTCTGTATTATAATGAGCAGAAATAGCAGAGGCATCTATCTTAATGGAAGAGAAAGAGAGACCCTTATGTAAGAGATCTGTCAAGTAAAGCAAAATTAATGTTAGGAAGAAGAGGATCAGAATCCTGAGCCTGCATCCAGGAACAAAATCTTTTCCATTTTCCTGCATAAGATTTTCTAGTGCTAGGACGTCTGGCTTCTAAAATGACATCCATAACCTGCTTGGGTAGGAAAGAAGAAATCAAAGGCTCTGGATTAACCAGGCCGCCAGGCAGAGAGTTCTAACATGAGAGTGTAGAACCTGACCCTGATGTTGGGACAGAAGCTTCGGAGACTGAGGTAAAACCCAAGGAGGCTCCAGGCATAGGTTTTTTAGCGTTGGATACCAAAACTGCCGAGGCCAATTTGGAGCCAGCAAGATAATCAGCTTGGGCTTGTCCTGTTTCATCTTCAATAAGACCCGTGGAAGAACAGGAAGAGGCGGAAAGGCATATCCCGAGAGGTTCCTCCAACTGAATGACAGGGCATCCACTTTCCAAGCTTCTCTGTGGAAAGTCCTGGTGCAAAAATTCTGTAGTTGATGATTGAGATGGGATGCAAAGAGGTCTATGTGAGGACATCCCCAGACTGCTGTTATCATCTTGAATATTTTGGTGTCCAGCATCCATTCGTGTGGATCCGAAAGGTTTCTGCTCAGACTGTCTGCCAGGAAGTTTTGTTTCCCTGGTAGAAACTGAGCTTGAAGATCCAGATTGCAAGCTAGAGCTGTGTTCCATAGATCCATGGCTAGTCTGCAAAGGAGGTAGGAATGAGATCCCCCTTGCTTGTTTATGTACCACATAACTGTGGTGTTGTCTGTCCGTATTAGTAGTTGTCCTGGTTGTAGAAGATTCCTGAAGGCCAACAGAGCTTTCTGAACGGCTGACATTTCCTTTAAATTGATATGCAGGTGCTTCTGATCCTTTGTCCAAAGGCCCTGCAAACAGTTGCCCTTGAAATGGGCTCCCCAAGCATAATCCGAGGCGTCCGTGATTAGAATCTGAGTGGCAGGAGGCAGACAGAAGGGTTTCCCCCTTTGTTTAGAGCACATGCCCTGGACCACCAAAGAAATTCCTTTTGAAGGCAAGGAAGGACGGAGATCAGTACGTCTAAACTGTGGCAATGCTGAGACCATACACTTTTTAGGTACCACTGTATTTTCCTCATGTGTAGTCTTGCATATGGTACGAGAAGTATGCAGGAGGCCATGTAACCCAAAGCCTGCAGGAATTTCCTTGCAGATAGTTGAGTTAAAGTTGCCAAGGTTTTGAAAGTTGAAGCCAGCTGTAATTGTTTTTCGGATGTCAGAAATGCCATCTGGGTTGTGGTGTTTAGAAGAGCACCCAGAAAAGTTATCTGTTGTGATGGTGTCAAATTTGACTTTTTTATGTTTACAGAGAATCCCAGGAACTTGAGGAGGTTCTGTACAAATTCTAGATGCTGGAGTAAGACATCCTTGCTGTCTGCCTGAATTAGACAATCGTCCAGATAAGGGTAAATTTGAATTCCCTTGAGTCTGCAGTAAGCTACTACTGGAGCCAGGCATTTGGTGAAGACCCTGGGCGCAGTAGATAATCCAAAGGGCAGCGCAGAGAATTGAAAGTGCCTCGATCCGGCCTTGAACCCGAGGTATTTTCTGCAATCCTGCCTGATGGGAATGTGTAAATATGCCTCCTTTAAATCCAAAGTTACCATCCATGCATCTTTGGACAGCATTGTAAGTAGCTGATGTAGAGTAAGCATCTTGAATTTTGGAATCTCTAGGAAGGTGTTCAAGACCGACAGATCCAGAATGGGTCTCCATGTGTTTTGCTTCCTTGGGACTAGAAAGAGCCTCGAGTCTAAACCTTTTCCCATCTCTGACAGTGGAACCAGTTCTATGGCATTCATAGCCAAAAGAGCTTCCACCTGATGCTTTGGAAGGTCTGGCCATCCGCTTGGCCTTGGCAAGGTATGAAAATGGAATTTGTAACCTCTTAAAACCACATCCAAAACCCACTTGTCTTGGGTTATTTGAGTCCAATTTTGATAAAAAAGAGAGAGTTTTCCTCCGAGAGGGGCTTCCAGGCAAGACGTTCCTGTAGCCCAACAGAGGGAGTCATTGAGTTTGTTTCCTTTGAGTTTGTGACCTGTCCTCTCCTCCCCTAGGGGTGGAAGCAGTCCACTGTCTTGGTCTATAAGAAGCTTGTGTTTGAGGCCTTCCTCTGGAGCGTCTATATCTACCCCTCTGAGGCCTGTCTGAAGTGGGAAAGGACCAATTTTTTGAAGGCCAATTCCTGCTAAATCTAGGTGGCTGTACCTGTAAGAAATCTTTAACCGTTTGCATGGATTTCGCCTTATCCTCCATCTTTTTAATCACCTCTTCAGCTTTTGATCCAAACAAAACATTATGCTGAACAAGAGCATCCAATAATTTAGCCTTTACTTGTTCAGGCAAATTTTGTTCCCTTAGCCATGAATGCCTTCTAATGACTGTGCAAGAGGCCGCAGCCCTACAAGAAGCCTCCAAGGCATCAAATCCACAGTGTAAACCATGCTTCCCAACTTGTTCAGTGGCATGCAATAAGTCATATAATTCCTTATCTGCACAGGCAGAAAGTACAGTTTTGTACCTACCATAAATGTAGATGTTCGAGGATCCACATTGCTGCAGTCCTAATATACGGGTAGGCCGCCTGTCAGTCGTCGAATACAAAGTATATGCTGAAGTCGGTCGCGGTCGCGGCGCATGAGACGTCAGCAAGGGTCAGGGTAATGCGCGCGCGCGACCGATATCCTATCCTCTTTTCTTTCCCCCCCAGTCAAGAGAAAGAAAGAAAAAGACAAGGCCAAAAAAAAAACAACCAACCAAAATATATAAAAAATATATACAATAATATATAAGGTACCAGAATATAATCTCACCTACACACCACAAAACCACACAGGAAGGAATTGGAGGTAAGCAATGTGGATCCTCGAACATCTACATTTATGGTAGGTACACTTATGGTAGGTACAAAACTTTACTATGTTCTTCATTCAACTAAGTCTGTAGATCCCACAGAAGCAGAGGAAAAGGCTGGCAAGGCATAAGGGGAAATGGAGGCATCATAAGGAAGCAGCATGCAAAATAAGCCTTGGCAAAAAATAGCTAGAGGACAGAGAGTAGAGAAGTAGAGGATAGAAAGAGGTAGTAGAAAGAACCTGCAGTAGCCTCAACCAGCTGCCTCCCCTCCAAATTAGTGCCACCCATAGTGTTGATGTAAAGTGGCTAGTGGAGTGGAATGAGGCCTAATCTGGACTGGAATCTCCTTGCCATGATGATAGCAAAATGCCCAAAATGAAATACCATAGTTTGATGGACAATTTGGACATTTTTGACACATGCTTGCCAAGCCAAACTCAAAGCAAAAGAAAGCAAAACTGCTTAAAATCCTTAGTCCTGCTTAAATACGCTTAGTAAGGCCTGACACTCTTTAAACTTTAATCTTCTCCCCTTTTATTTTTAAGATCTATTTAATAGATCTGCATAGAAAGAGTAAGTTTAAAGCTGTTTGATTTTGAAACCACCTAGAAAGCAAAAAAGGAAATATTATGAAAGACAGTATCATATGAAAATCCCAAAAGGCTCAGCAGCCATAAGGGCCTTAACTCAGAAACCCTTCTTGCAGAAGTAATGGCCAACAAAAAGCAGCTTCTTCCAACAAGTAAAAGGTTCTCAAAAAGCAGGCAGCAGTAGCCAAAGGAGTAGCCAGTTCCAAAGTAAGAGTGAGATCCCAAAGCAGGAGGAGGAGGCTCATCTAAGGGGAGTGGCCAGACTCCTTCTAAGAAAAGAATTGAAAAGGATGTGAAAAAGAGCTTGAATTGCTGGTGTGGTGATCTGTATGGGCTGAAAGGTGAATCTTTGAACTTAATGGAAGAGAAAGACAAACCTTTGTCCAATAACTCAGTAAGATATTGAAGAGCTCAGTAATCTTAATAACCAAATTCTCCAAATTCTTCTCCAATAAAATCCAATCCTTTCCTCTAAATCCAACTTTCATCTCTTCCATTTTTTAACTATTGTTGAAGTTCTTCCATAAACTTGTTTAAAAGTTGAGAAGAAGTGTCTTCAAAACAGAATATGCCAGGCTGTGAGATGAAGAGCATGAGCTGACCACAGTGAAGGCGAGAACTGGAGCAGAACAAACACTCTGCGGAATCAAGGGTAAAATGAGACAAGGGCGCACTTAGGCAGATCTAAATGTAATGGGTACCTCTGGTTGTGTGCCTGCTGTGAGGAAGGTAAAGCTGCTAGGCCAATCTGGAGCTATTAAAATACATCCTTTGGAAGAAAGAGGAAGAAGTGGAAAAACACACATGAAGATTTTCCAACTGATTTTAAGCATACACAAGAAGGGTTGTGTGATTGAAAGAAAAGAGCGAACAACCTTTTCAAGCTGTTTGGTGATAGTTTAAAGTAAAACAGATCTAACATCCAGTTGTGGGCCAGGCAAGACAAATCCAACATTTGATGAAGAGATGATGTGGTACTCCAGGAGATCCATGATGAGAAGCAGTTCCCACTGCTGCATCATTGCTCTGTGCTTCTTGCTCCATAAGAATGTTGCCTGGATGTGCAGATGCACCCGCCTGATAAATTGTTAACTTGCCTGCACAATGGGTAGAATGTAAAAAACTTGTTTGTTGAGTTGAAATACTAAATGAGTGTCTGTTAGAATCAACACTTGTTGCCTCGCCAGTGGGTCCTTGTTGTTAGAATGTGCTGTATGCTGGGCTATCATCTCTTTTGTGTTTCATTGTGATGCTGTAGTGCTGCCAAACACTGTCTGGTATGTCTTTGGCATCTATGTAGAGCTCCTGCAAATGTCTCTTTCATCTGTGGAATCTAAGAATCTGATCCAACCCAATGCACGGGTCACAGAGGGATTGTTTGTCTGACATTCCTCTGCCCTAGCAATTTTTGTTTCCTCCTTTTTTAGAACATTTGTGAGACAGTGTCCAATTGCAGGTAGTCCTGTAGTTTTTTTGAACCTGATTGACAGATACCACTGTAGCTTTATAGCCAGTTTGCAGTTTTATTTGACATGAATAGTAGATGATGAACACTTTGGGCGAAGGACTGTGTTGTTCTAGGCTTCTGTGATCCCCTATAGTTGATGGAAGTAACTGAATAGAGGGCTTTTGTTTGTCCGATGTTAAATGAAGGCCATCTGGATCACTCCTTTCAGTCTCACACCCAGAAAAAGACTGTCTTGCTGGGAGTCCAGAACTGGACTTTAGTATTTCGTCAAGAGAGGGTACTAGACTGGACTTGCTTTTGATTCTTTATTCCAACTGGCATCTTAGCACTGCTATAACATATTCCAAATGCTGTAGGAAAGTAAGGATTTAGTTGAATGAATAATTAGAATGAAATGGCCATCACTGGAGCCATAGATTGTGAATCCTCTACTTGGGCATCAATGGAGGGCAGCTTCCTTGAGATCTAAAGAACTTTGCTCGAAATTTTTGCCTCAGAGGTAAAAGCTGTTTAACAACAAATTTCCAGCTCGGCATGAAGGTAGATAAAGTTGAGATCTAAAGAGAATTTCCAGTAAGCTTCGTTGAGATTTTAAACGCCTATATTTTGAACTTAGGATAACTTAGGCCTGTGTTGATAAAGAACTGACGATAAATCCCTATTTGGAGCAATAGAATGCCCCAGGGGTAAGGCTAACATAAATGAGAACTGAATCCTTTGGCCTGCCTGGCTGAGGAGGGTACTGAATATTTCCCTAAAGGAGTAGAGGAGGGTGAAGCCAATTATTGTTGGTAGGCATTAATTTAAATAAATGCCAATTTTCTTGAAGCAAGGTATGGAAATAAAGCCTGTTGGGATGGAAATATGCAGAAAGAATCCATCTTTCTTGGGTAAACTTCTAATTTTCTTTGGCGCTTAAGAAGGCTCTGCCATGTGTAGCCAAGAGAATGTACCTGCAGACGAAAAGACAGACCAGCGGGTAGACTTCTGAGAGGACTGACCCCTGCCCTCACCCTCTTAGCTGAAAAGTGCAGGTTGCATCTGGTCCTAGCAACTGAAAGAGCACTGCAGCTACCCGCGTTGCAGCCTACCTCCCTTATCCTCCAGGCCACATAAACAGGATAACTCTTAGTAACCTAACAAATACTGGGCTAGGAACTTCATCCAAATCACCTTTAACAGTTTGCATAGCTTGGTATCCTCCATTTCTTTTGAAAACTGCTTCAACAGAAGACAACAGGTTAACCAGACTGTACAGGAGCCTCCAAGATCTCTTCCACTGCTTGACTAAAACACCATCTGACACACACAACTCTCTGAAAAAGGCGTAAACCACAGAACAGAACCTCGAGCAGCCACCTCACAGCATCAAAACGTAAAGCAAAGATATTTGTCACCAAACATGACAGACTACCTGCTGCTCTTAGGCACACACATCCTGCAAAGCCATTACACCTGAATGTTTACCCAGAAAGGAGGTAATTCTGATCAAATAACATGTGAACTAATACACAATAATGCTCACCCAGAGAAGTGGAAGAAGATTTCAATTTCTTTCCCGCCTAATTCTGATATTTTAACATGTGAATTGGACAATTTATTTTAACCACAGAAGTGAACAGAAAAGTAACCACAAGAGCTTTTCAGGTTTCCCGCCTCTGACTTAAAGAGGACAGGAGAGCTACCGCCTTCTACCTCACTTTCCTTAACTGGTGCAGGCCCTAAAGATTCTAAATTCTTCTTAGCAAAGAATCTTCCAAAAATCAGAGAACACAGTAGCTGCTTGGGGCCTATGCTGGGGTAGTCTCAAAAGAATAGGGATAGCTAAAAGGAGGATAAGGGGAATCCTTCCATTCTAAGCCTCAGAACTCCCTCATAGAAATGCAGGTCTTCCTAAGTAGAAAAAACCTCAGGAGGGAGCTGAATTCCTCAAAAATCTTCCAATCCCCTCAGAATCTTAAGGATGCCCAGATAGAATCACTCCAGTCAAGACTCCAAAGCTCTCCAAGTGAACTTCAGCCTCAGACTCAGAAAAGTCCCCAAGGCTCAAAATCAGAACAAGGAGAGGTTCCTCCTAATCATCTCAATCAGGAGGCATACATTTTAATGTCTACCTTCGAACACTGCAAGAGCAAGCATAGAAAAGGCCTCTCAGCACCCTCTAGCACTGCCTCTCACCTCTAGCCTTGGAACTCCTGGAGGCTCTCTCCCACCAGCCGAAGGAAGAGAGGGGAGAACCTAACTACTGGGAAGCCTGGCACTTGGCCGCAGGGACTGAGCCTTTAACCTGGCAAACTAACCCTGAGAGGATAGGCTCTAACCCTGGCTGAAGGAACACTCCCCCTGTTTCACTAGAAAGCTGATCAGGGACTGAGTTTAAAGTCCACTCGCCTAGGACTTAAAGTACTTCCACTTTTTTTTGCCGAAGCGCTGGAACCAACAACGGCGCAGAATAATTACAACACATGAGCCTTCTAAAAACTACCTGAGACTATCTAAAAGTCGTTCCCTAAATCTTGCACAAATTTTATCCAACAGCGATTTGTGCTCAGGCCTAAACAAGGTATACAACAAGTATCCGTCGAAGTATCCTAGCGCCGGGTAAATACTCTGACATCACCAAATACACATATTCAAAATACTGGGGCAAAGAAAAAAAACCAAAAGAAAACCAGCAGTTAAATCGGCCGGCAAGAAAAACATCTGATATCTGACTTCAGAAATGGAAGTAAGCTTTTGTTTTTAAAACAGACAAGAGAAATTGCTGGTACTTCAGCATATGAAACTGACAGTTTAAAGCCCTAATGGACAAAGTAGCAGAAGTGTACACCTTTTTGTCCCATCTTTCTAAGGATCGAGAATCCTTTTCAGTAGGAATGGGATTTTTGGCAGAAGCGGCCTTAACTCCCTTAGGACCCTGAGAAATGGTTTCAGGGTCAGCAGAAGGGTTCTTGTATAAAAACTGGTAGGAATCAGGAACCCTGTAATATCCATCAGGCTTAACAGGAGCAGGAGGAAGAGAGTCAGGGGTTAAGTTAGCCTCCGAAAAGGCATCATCCACAATATCCAAAACAGGAGGAATAGCCAGGGGTCTATGTTGGGTAAGAAGAAGAAAATCCCTCAGTCTTTTCTTAGATTCCGAATACTCCTGTCCTTCCCAGTGGAAATGTTCCCTCATTTCATGCAAAGTTTCCCCAAAAGAGAAATCCTCAGGGGGAGAAGCTGAAGGAATGGATTCCTCAGCATCAGAATCCTCATAAGGAGGGAAAAAATATTCCTGGTCAGAAGAAGAAACAGAGGAAACAGAAGCCTGATCAGAGGAATCATAGTAAACATCCTGCCTTGGCCTTTTATCTGGAGGGGGATGTGAACCCCTAATCATAGTAAGTAAATCCTCCGCCATCTTGAGTAGCTGTTTCTGTGACTCGGGAGCCAGTTCAGAAGAGGCCTGTGTTGCAGTCTTTGATTTAGAAGAAGTCTTTGCCTTTGTCTTTGGCCTTGCCTTTATTAGAAGCTGAGTAGACCTGAAAACCCCGTCGGAAGCCGGTACCTGCACAGCGGCTCCGGACCCATCTGAAGGAGCATTGTCCGAAGGTCCTGCAATAGAAATATTTAAAGGCCTGGTTGGCTCCTCATGAGAGCCCGTTTCGGCCATCGGTTCTGAAATGGCCGACGACAGGGGCTGCAAAAGCACCTCACTGACGACGGCCGAACCTGAAGCTGGCTCCGCTTGTGCGCTATCATCAGATTTGGACCTCGGAGGCCTGTCTATCCTTGCGACGTTTGTGAACTCCGGTAGCCGGAACCATATCCGACGACATTTTGTATTTAAAGCACCTACCGAAGTAATGAAAAGCAAAATCGTACCTTTGCTTAATTGTACGTTGATTGAATCTAGCACAAAACCGACAACTAGCTACGTTGTGGTCAGGGCCTAAGCACGGAATACATTAAGAATGAAAATCCTTATGAGGTATTTGCTTCCCACATGAAATACAATTATTAACTTTTTCTGACATCGGAGTGGAGCAAGAAAAAAGTTTCCCCAACTGGGTACTTAGCTTAGAGTGGAGAAGAAAATCTTCAGACTGAAGTTTATCAGAAAAAATCGTCAGGAGTCAACCGACCGGCACTTGCAAACTGCTATCACTGCACGGCAAGAAAGACTGGAGAAGATGGCGTCGGCTGTTGGCTTTGTACTCCTGGCACTCTGACGTCAGGGTGTATGGCTGAACAGCCGACGCCGGACCCAGACTTTGGGACTCTGGCTGACCAAGGGCTGCCTGCTGGCAGGGGAGAACCCTACAGTCATGACTGCAACAGTGAAACACGATGAACATCTATATCTCTTCACATTGTTAACCTAAACGTCCTCATACTGCTCTACAGTTCATCATACCATAACTACTGCTGCAGCCCCACCAAAACTCCCATAGTAACTACAAAATCACCACCACCTATATAGATTACTTCCCAAATGCTCACAAACCCATTCCAAATCTCTATCCCTTTTCAGGCACAACTTACTCATGACTAAGCTCACTAAAGCACTATTACACTTCGCCTCACAACTAACACTTTGTGGAGATATCCACATTAACCTTGGCCTCAAATATGCTCAACAACAACCTGCCACTCCTACCTTTCCCCCTTGTTCTAGTATTCCTGCTCCCCTAAAAGGCTCTAATCTCCTGCTACATGTATCTAAGAAGCATAGTAAACAAAGTCCATGATCACCATGCTTGCTTATCTACATACTCCCCAGATATCACCATACTTACTGAAACCTGGCTAAAACCTCACATAAACAATGAAATTCTCTCCCAGGATACAACATACACAGGTGCAACAAAGAAAACAAGTATGGAGGTGGAATAGCCAAAATGCTAAAACAAAACTCACTTAGGTCTTCTAAAACTAAATCCTCCTGAATTCTCTAATGCTGAAATCTTATGTACCAAACTCAAAATCAACAGCAACAAACAATAATTGTTACTTACACTCCTCCCAGCAATAATGTAAACACAACAGAAGAGATGCTTCACTGGTTATCTTTCACCTCCACACACATACACAAAAAAATCATAATGGGTGACCAACACGGATTGCTACAGCTCTGATAACCTTGACAATTTTCTGCATGGCTTTTCATATAACTTAAAATGCTACTCACACCAATAAAACTACCAAAAGGTAATCAATACTTGACGGGACCATAACCAATAAACCCTCTCTAGATTTCCAACACAGCTGCCTCCCTCATAGCATCAGTAATCATCTCCCCACCTACCTACTCAGACACCACCATAACCCCCCTAGACAACCCTTGTTCCACCTAATTCTTAACAAAAAGACTTTCAATGCTCAGACATTTATTTAGTTCTTACAACTCTGAGTGGTCTCCACTCAAAACTCTTCCTCTTGATACTAGGTTCATAGGTTCATAGGTTCATACTAGGCTATCTGCCCTAGGGCAATTACAAGCCTAGCCAGAGTGTGTTTGGCTTTCGCCACCCCTTGGAATGAGTTTAATGTGCCCTTTTTAAGGTTAGTTTACTGTGCCTCTGTCTAGCAGTGACACAGAAGTGACCCCCGGGGTAAACCTACGATATCCCATCCACTCGTCAAGATTCCTCTTGAAGAGAGTCAGTGAGGGGCTCTGTCTAACATGGACTGGGATTTTATCCCAGAGTGAAGGGAGCCTCTGGGTTATGAATCTCTCTCTCCAGCATGTCCTATTTATTTCTGTGCTGAGGTTCAATTCTCTCAATCGCGTAGCTCTAAGGGATTTGGATTTTCTGTGATGGAGCATGTCCATTAATTCCGGTTTGGACATGTCTTTGTACGTCACGCATAGATCGCCTCTGAGTAGGCAGTATGCAACTGAGTAGAGCTGGAGTTTCTTTAGCCGAGCAGCATATGGCATCTGTTTGAGTCCCTTAATCCTTTTTGTGAGGTACTTTTGGGGTCTTTCTAGTTGCTGCAGGTGTTCGGTAAGGTACATCCCAAATGGGGCACTGTACTCAATTATGGGCCTGATGAGGGAAGAGTAAAGGGGCACAATGACCTCCCTTGATCTAGATGTGAATCCTTTCATGATAAGGTGGGCTATATAGAAGGTCTTTCTAACCACTTTGGCAATGTGATTGTCGAAGGAGAGGTTACTATCAACTTGGGTCCCTACCGTTCAATATTTCAACTCCACTTTCCTTGCTATACTATATATGCTAGCCCCATGCAGAACTACTAGAATTAAATCCAACTATGCTCCTAGGTTAACAAGATACTAAAAATATTTTCGAACAGAGACAAAGCCTGGGCACTCTTCTAAAAACTAAACTACTCATAATCAATACAAAACTTCGTAATAAAGCCAAGTCCCAAGTTAAACTGGACAAAAAAAAAACATACTATACCATAATACAGCAAAAGCACCTCAACAATCCAAAAAAAATTTTGGCTAACTATAAACTCCTTCAACCTAGTCAAACATCCACCCCTTCTCCTTCGACCACTAGTACCACCAACAGTACTGCAGAGCAATTCAACTCTTTCTTTACAAATGTCAATCATTTTCCAACAATCCCAAATCTTTCCAATGAAACCAGTGACATTTTCATTTAAGCCTTAAACTTTCATCATAAATAAAATTCCTCTCCAGACAAACCCACAACCTTTGCTGCAGACAACCGACCCACAGAATTCCTAAGAATAGCAGCTGTTGACATAGCCTATCCCCATCATCATTCTGATCAACTGCTCTATCTCTGAACACTATATTCCCTCAATCTGGAACATATCTTACTTCATTCTCTTTCACAATGGTGGCACTTCCACCGAGCTCTCAAACTAAAGACCTATTGATATCTTACAACCCCTTTACTAAATCCTAGAAAAATACATCCGATTGCCCTTAAACTACCTTCTACCAAACAACTTCTTATCCAACATACAGCACTGTTTCCACCACTGCATTATTAAATTTCACTAATGTACACCAACGCAAAATAATGGGAAACTTGTGTCCTCCATGTTTATGGATCTATCCAAAGCCTTTGATACTGCTCCCCATCACAAACTTCTTGATGCACTTTCCACCTTAAAACCTAGCTACTCTTCCCTAGCCTGGTTCCACAGCTACCTGTCTGGCTGACAGCAAGCTGTCAAATGGCAACAAGAACTATCTACCCTATTACCTGTCAACATGGGGGTAAACCCAGGGTTCTATCTTAGGTCCCATGCTTTTAACTATTTTCACCAGCAGACTGCACACATCTACTCCTCTGCCTTCCATAGTTCAATACACATATGACTCTACTCTTACCATCTCTACAACAACTTATCACTGTAATTGACCAAATCAAAGACCAACAGGCTTGCCTTTTGGTATTTGATTCAACCAATTTTTATTTGGTTCTTAGTTTGTTTTATCTTATCACCATAACTCAACAAGCCTTCACAGATGTTGAATCACGGCCATCTGATTTATACCGGAGTCTAAACCCATCCCAAACTAAATTAGATGATGTTTCAACCCAGCCAATCACATGACCACTCAACCCCATTTCAAATATACTCAACTACACTATTACAGCAGCCGTATCCTAAACTAAACTATCACAGATCTTAATCGACAATTTCAAGTTTGACTTGCACCTACCTCACTTCATCAAGATGACACATTAAACTAGGCTCACTGTATAGAATCAAGCCTTTTCTAACTGACTACTCTAAACAGGCAGCAGCCACAACTCAGCTTCTCTCTACACTATTTGCCACTCCTATCTTCACTAACTTAACCAAAACTGATCCACCTAAACTTGAATCCTACTATAACAAAACAGCTAAATTTGCTACTCCCTGTACAGATCTCACCACTGCTACACCTTAAATCAACTACACTGGTTAGAACTACCCAATTACTTAACTCTCACTCAATTCTCCACTGCCCACAAACTGGTATACCATCCTGAAAATCCCCGCGCTTCAACGCTATACTAACTCTCACGTACCTTCACTACTCACACATCTTTATTACAGGTCTCCAAATCCAATTAATAAAGCCTAAGACTCTCTCTAATCACATCTCCATAATATGGAATACTATCCTTCAGCCCAGCATTACTACTACCAACCAAACTCACTTTAAAAAACAACTAAGAGTCTTCCCTACTAATAAAGGACAGTTGTGTACACTTACCATAAATGTAGACGTTCAAGTGTATTCATTGTTGCAGTCATCACACTTGTGTTATCCTGCCAGGGGTAGCCCTCAGTCGGCCCGAATACCAGAGGCTTAGTATTTCTGCGTCGGCTGCTGTCGCTCTAGGACTGAAGTCAGGTAGTCAGTGGTATAAAATCAGGCAGCAGACCCATTACATCAGTTCTTCTTGCCCCAACTGTCAGGAACCCCCAAATAGGAAGCTAGGTTATGGTGGAAGAATACCACCAGTAGAAAGTAAAAACCAAAAATTCCCTGTAAGGAGAGAGGAACAGAGAGAGAGAGAGAGACAAGGGGGATGGAGGGTGGGAAACCAGGACTGCAAAAGTGAATACACTCTAACATCTGCATTTATGGTAAGTGTACACAACTGTACTATGTTCTTCATCTTTCACTGTTGCAGTCATCCCACTTGGGTTGATTCCCAAAGCTGAAGAAAAGGGTGGAGGCAGTAAAAAAAGACTGGGGGCTAGCTAGGATGCCCTGCAATACTGTGGTTGCAAAGCCTTCCCTGGATTTGGGGAAGACAGGCAGCTGGAAATGCTTGGTGAAGGTATGAACAGAAGTCCACATTGCAGCCTCCAGGATGTCCCTGGTACGGACCCCTCTAAGAAAAGCTGCAGAGGTGGAGGTTGCCCAGGTGGAATTTGTCCTGACCCCCTTCCGTTGCATTTGTAGCAGAAATGGATGCAATGTGCTATCCATTTGGAGACTGTTTGGATATGGCCTTGCCCTCTGCCCCTACTGCAAAGCTGACTAGCAATTGGTCAGTTTTCCTAAAAGATTTAGTCCTATCCAGATAGAATCTGAGCTGTCTGTGCACATCTAGAGAATGCAGAATCCTTTCTCCCTCGTTTTGTGGGTTAGGGAAAAAGGTGGGCAAATGAACTGATTGGTTGAGAGCCACACTGGACACCACTTTAGGCATGAAAGTTGGGTTAGTCCTGAGGAATACCCTGTCAGCATGGAACATGATGAAGAGCTCTATAGCCATCAGTGCTTGTAGCTCTGAAACTCTTCTAGGTGATGTGATGGCCAGAAGCAAGGCTATTTTCCAAGAAAGGAATTTTAACTATGATGAAGCTGCAGGCTCAAAGGGGGGTAGTGCGAACTTTTCCATCACAAAGTTAAGGTCCAAAGCTGGGGTAGGCGTTCTTCTGAGTGGCCTTAAATTGTTAACCCCTCTTAGAAACTGTTTGATGAGAGGGTACGAGAAAAGAGGTGGCTCTGTGCTGTAATGAGCAGAGATGGCAGAGGCATGAATTTTAATAGAAGAAAAGGATAGGCCTCTCTGTGTTGTAGGTCTGCTAGGTAATCCAGAATGAGAGGTAGGGAGGGGCTCTACTGTTTCACCTCTTTTAACCTGGATACATGTGCAATACCTCTTCCACTTGTCAGCATAGGATTTTCTAGTGCTGGGGCATCTGGCCTCACGTTTAACATCCAGTACTTGCTTGCTTAGGCTGGCAGCTGGAGGAGAGGTCAGGGAATAAGCCAGACTGCCAGGTTCAGGGTCTGCAATTGTGGATGTATGAATTCTACATTCTTCTGGGTCAGGAGTGTTGGTATCTGAGGTAGGTGCCATGGTGGCAGGGGTGACAGGCTGAGCAGCAGTGGGTACCAGTGCTGGCATGGCCAGTCTGGAGCAATCAAGATTGCCCTTGGTTTTTCCTCCCTTATTTTGAGCAGTACCCTTGAAATTAGTGGTAGAGGGGGAAATGCATAGATCGAGAGGTTTACCCATTGGAAGGATAGAGCATCCACTTTCCGGGACTCGCTGTGAGGTTCCCTGGTGCAGAATTTGCTGAGCTGGTGATTGTTGTGGGAGGCAAAGAGGTCCACCTTCGGGGAGCCCCATTTCTGGGTTACAAGGTTGAAGGTTCTGTGGTCTAGTTACCACTTGTGTGGGTCTAGCAAGTTTCTGCTTAAATTGTCTGCCACAGAGTTTTGGGAGCCTGGTAGGAATTGTGCTAGCATGTGAATTTGCATGGCTAAAGCCATGTGCCAAAGGGTCATGGCGAGCCTGCAGAGAGGATAAGAGTGAGTTCCTCCCTGCTTGATATACCTCAACACTGTGGTGCTGTCTGTTTTGATCATTAGAGGTCCCGGGGAGAGTAGGGGTCTGAAAGCAGTCACAGCGTGCTGAACAGCTAGCATCTCTTTTTGGTTGATGTGCAGATGTATCTGATTCGGGCTCCAATGGCCCTGAATACACCTGCCGTTCAGGTGTGCACCCCAGACATAATCTGATGTGCCTGTGGTTATGGTCTGGGCAGCATGGGGTTGTGCGAAGGGAAGACCCTTGTTGTGGTTGCATGCTGCTGCCCACCAAAGAAAACCTTTCCTTAGACAAGGTATCATAGGTATGATGGTTCCCAGGTCCTGAGAGTGTTGACACCAAAGGCTTTTTAGGTACCACTGTAGTTTTCTCATATGCAGTCTGGCATATAGAATGAGTAGAATGCAGGAGGCCATGAATCCTAGAGCTTGCAGGATTTTCCTTGCAGATAACTGGGTTCTGCTGGCTAGTTGAGAGAAGTAGCCTGCCAGACAGGCTTGTTTTTCCTGAGTAAGGAATGCCATCTGGGATGCTGTGTCCAGGCTTGCTCCCAGGAATACAATTTTTTGCGTGGGGACTAGTTTGGATTTCTTTTCGTTTATAATATACCCCAGGGAGGTCAGCAGGTCCTTTAAAAAGGTCAGGTGCTGTAACAGCTTTTCCTGTCTGCCTGAATCAGGCAGTCTAAGTAGGGGTAAATTTGAATATTTCTTTGTCTGCAAAAAGCAATGGCTGGAGCCAGGCATTTTGTGAAAAAGCTGGGAGCAGTGGATAAGATAAAGGGAAGTGCAGAGAACTGAAAGTGCATAGATCCCGCCCTGAAACAGATATTTCCTGCAAGATTCCCTGACTGGGATGTGTAGATAGGCCTCTTAGGTCTAGGGTGGCTAACTAAGCATCCTTGGAAAGCATGGGAAGAAGCTGCTTGGAGGGTGAGCATTCTGAACTTAGGTATCACCAGGAAGTTGTTTAGAACTGACAGATCGAGGACTGGGTGCCAGGTGCCCTCTTTTCTGGGTACCAGGAAAAGCCTGGAATAGAAACCTTGGCCTATCTGGTCTGCAGGAAGAGGCTGCATTTCCCTCATTGAGAGCAGGGAATGGACTTGTTTTTTGGCCTCTGCCCACTGGTTAGGAGAAAGATCTGGGAACTCTTTTTGGGTTGGCAGTGTGTGGAAATAAAATTTGTATCCCTGGAACACTATGTTGAGGACCCATCGGTCACTGGTAATAGAGGCCCAGTTTTTTTGCATGGGAGGAGAGTTTTCCTCCTAGGGGCACAAGCAGGTAGGCAGAGGTAAGGGGTGGAGGTGTAAAGTCATTGTGAGTTCTTTCCATATGGGGGTGGCTTAGCACTCCCTGTTTTTGAAGTGGAGGAACTCCATTGCTTAGATCTCTGCATTTCCTGGGACTTCTGTCTGGGGGGGGGGGGGGTCTACTTCCCCTAGGTCTAGTCTGAGCAGGCCTGGAGGGGGCCAGAAAGGACCAATGCGTGGAGGGGCAATGCCTACAGAACCTCAGAGGCTGGACCTGTAAGAAGTCTGCCTGCATAGATTTAGCTTTTTTCTTCCATGTTTTTAAGATCTCTTCTGGCTTGGTGCCAAACAAATAGCCTTAGTTCAATGGCGCTTCCAATAGTTTTGATATGACATGGTCTGGCAAGGTCTATTCCTTAAGCCAAGCATGCCTTCTAAGTACAGAAACAGTGACTGCTGCCCTGCAAGATGCTTCTAGGGCATCAAAGCCACATTGCAAGGTATGTTTAGTAGAATGCATAAGCTCCTGTAATTCTTTATTTTCTGCACAGGCAGGAAAGGCAGATATTTTTTGTTTCAGGAGTTCCATGGTATGTTGCTGGCATTTCATCATGTAGAACTGACAATTTAGAGCTCTAAATGGCAAGACTTGCAAAAGTGTATACCCCATCTGTCTGTCCGAGAGGTGGGATTCTTAGCTGTGGTTGCTTTTATTACTTTAGGTCCTTGGAAGATGACATCTGGGTCAGCAGTAGGATTTTTTAAAAGAAATTTGTGAGAGTCAGGGACTCTAATACTGGTCAGATTTCCTGGGAGCAGGAGGAAGGGTGTCAGGAGTCAAACTGGATTCCATAAAGACATCATCCACAACATTTATGACAGGAGGAATGGCTAAAGGTCTGTGCTGTGGTAAATTTAAGAATTCCCCAAGTCTCTTTTTGGACTGAGGATAGTCCTGACATTCCCATTGGAAATGCTCCCTTAGACGTATGTAAGGTTTCAACAAATCAAAAATCCTCTGGAGAACAGGCAGAAGGAATGGATTCCTCTGCATCTGAATCCTTATAAGCAGATAGAGGTTGCATGTCTTCATATTCAGAAACCTCAGAGTCAGACTCCTGGTGAGATAAAACTGCTGGGGACAAGTCTTCCGCCATTTTAAGCATTTGAGATTGAGGCATGGAAGCAGGTGCCTGAGCTTGGGTCATCGGTTTTTAGGCATATTTCTTACCCTGGGCCTTAGAAACTTGGTAGTTTCTAACTGAAGATGCAGAAGAAGTTGTCGGTTTGTGTCGAGTATCGGTAGTGCGAAGAACTTCCTCGGAAGCCGGTGCCTGCTCAGCGGCTTTGGACTCATCCAAGGTAGAGACATCCGCAGTATCCTTAGTCAAAGAAGAGTCTCACAGCATACCGGACTCCAAACGTGTCTCGGTAGCGGCCTGCAAATCTACAGAAGCAGGCATCAGAGGCTGCAAAAGTGCATCACTGAGGAACGGCGAACTGATGACTAGCTTAACGGAAGCATCGCTGGCAGTTTTGGACCTGTGTGGTCTCTCTCTGTCTTTATCGTTACGTTTTTTAGGAAGATCGGTAGTCGGATGGCTTACCGAAGCCATATCGGAATACGGTGCTCGAGAGCGAAAATATTTAGCTACAATAAGGGCTAGATGATGTACAGTTCTGGTGCTGAACAAAGCACAAAAGCGACAGCGAGGTACGTCGTGGTCTGGGCCTAAACAGGTGATGCAGTAAGAATGGAAGTCTCGGTGTGGTACTTGCTTTCCACAGGGGAGACTATTGTTAACTTTTTCTGACATCAGTTAGAGCAAGAAAAAAGGATCCCCAACAGGGTACTTAACTTTAGAAGACTTCAATTTTATTTATTTTTTTATTTATTTTACATTTGTTAACTGGGAGAGTTCAAATGGGTTTTGGTCCATTTTCAACGGTGGCCCGGGGAGAAAAGCTCTACAGATACAGAGTAATTTGACAATTGTATATATTAGTACAAGACAGTTACATACTTTGACAATTATATACTTTCAACTTCAATTCAGAAATGAAACTAGCGGCCGACCGGCACTCATGCAAACTACTTCTGCTTCGGGCTCCTTGGCAAGAAAGACTGATGTAGTGGCGTTGGCTGCTTGATTTTATACCACTCGTCAGTGACGGTCCTAGAGTGACAGCAACCTAAGCCAATGGTATTCGGGCCGACTGAGGGCTACCCCTGGCAGGATAACCGAAGTGTGATGACTGCAAAAGTGGAACACAAAAACATCTGGCTCTGCTCTTGCACCAGTCCTAGTTAAATACTATCAGCTCATAATCTCTCTTCAACCATCCCACGGCTCTATTCTCTAACTCGCCTTAGAGAACGGGCAAACTGCAAGTAAACACCCTGAGTGGAGAAAAAGAAGTTATGTACCTACCATAACGTTCCATGTTAGTTGTCTTCATCTCATCTTCCTTCTTGCTGTTTGGGTTCGGAGCAGATCCTCGGCTCCGACTCGGCCATCTTCTATAGCTCGAGAGCTATTTACTGGCTCGAGGCTACCCCTTATCCCAGAATGCCCAGCGTCAGCTACCCATATCTCTTTTGTGATAGCGCACACTAGACATTAGTAGAGTAACCAGTTACTAAAACTGGTTGTCCAATACACCTAAACAAGGAAAGAGTTATAGATTTACCTGGCATGTGAATAAAAGATGCTCAGCCAGTGAAAACAAAAGGGAACTCAATCCTCTAGGACTGGGGAAGGAGGGAGGGACACAAGAAGGAAGGCAAGATGAAGACAACTAACATGGAACGTTATATGGTAGGTACATAACTTCTTTATGTTAAGTTGTCTATCTCGCCTTCGTTCTTGCTGTTTGGGACAGCGTCCCTAGCACCTAAAATCCCAGGTTGCTCATTGGAACAAACTAGTCAGAACAGTAGAACCAAAGGAAGCTCTGCTCCGGGAGACCATATCTACCTTGTAATGAGAGATAAAAGTGTGGGGGTTTGCCCAAGTGGTAGCAGCACAGATTGAGTCTATGGGCAACATAGACTGAAATGCTACAGAGGTGGCTAATGCTCTAGTGGAATGACTTTTTGGTTTAGCTGGTACCTCTTTATTTAGTAACTGATAAATAAAGGCAATAGTATCCGATAACGATCTGGATAAGGTCACTTTAGAAACTGGAAGGCCTTGTTTGTTGAAAGCATAAGAAAGAAATAACTGGTCTGACTTTTAGTTCCCTAGTTCTATGGAGGTAAAAACGCAATTATCTGTGTACATCCAATTGGTGGAGCTTGTATTCTGCCTTGTTGCTGTGATTAGGAAAGAAAACTGGGAGATCTATGGATTGATTTAAATTGTTCTCTGAGCAGACTTTAGGAATGAAGGATGGACTGGACCTCAGAGAAACTCTGTCCTTGTGAAACATCAGGTAAGGAGGACGAACACATAGTGCTTGAAGTTCTGAGACACGTCTAGCTAAAGTGAGGGCAACCAGAAAAAGTGTCTTCCAAGAGAGAAAATTTAAAGAGCATGATGCTGCCGGTTCAAAGGGAGGCAAAATTAAGGAGGCTAAAACTAAATTAAGATCCCAAGGAGGGGGAGGATCTCTAACTGGGGGTCTAAGAAGAGATGTTCCTTTCATAAAAGCTTTGCAGAGCTTATGAGACATTATGCTAGAATTAAACATACAGATATGAAAATTAGAAATGGCAGCTAGTTGTACTCTAATGGTAGCAGAAGCAGCACCAGACTGAAAAAGCTGTGTTAGAAATTCAAGAATTTCATGAATTGGGGCTGAGAAAGGATCCAAATTTCTAGATTCTGCACAGTAAGAAAACAGTTTCCATTTACTAGCATACGTTTTCCTCGTAGTAGACTTATGTGAGGAAACAATAAAATCACGGACTGCTGGGGAGATATTGGAAAGCCTGGCTAAGGTTGGAAGTGGAGTAACCAAGCTGTGAGCTGGAGAGTTTGAAGTGATTGGCGCAACCCGCCTGATTGGGGAATCAGAAGATCTGGAACCGGGTCCAGAATCCATGGTTGATCCAGAAGGTGGAGGTGTAGGAATGGGGACCATATTTGTCGAGGCCAGTATGGGTCAATGAGGATCATTTTGCAACCCAACGATTTTACTTTCTATACGAGTCTTGGAATTAGGGGAAAAGGGGGAAAAGCGTAAAGGAGTCCCTGAGGCCAATCATGGACTAGAGCATCTCTGGGTATATGACCTGGAAGAGGAAGAAGGGAGAAGTAGCTGCTGCATTTGTTGAGAGGAGTGGCAAATAGGTCGCAGCAAGGCTGTCCCCATTTGCGGAAGATAAGTTCCGCAACTTCCTGATTCAGAGACCACTCGTGAGGCATGAGGATAGCTCTGCTGAGCCTGTCCGCTATAACGCTGGATTTCCCAGGGATGTGTGTTGCTATCAGAAAATGTTTGGAGGAAACAGCCCATTGCCACAGTCTGAGTGCTTCTCGACACAAGGGGTAAGACCTGGTCCCGCCCTGTTTGTTAATGTACCACACCACTGACATGTTATCCGTTTGGATTGCAATGGTCCCAGAAGGAAAAGTCTTGACGGGCTTGCAACGCTAGGAGAACCACTCTCATTTCTAGGACACTGATATGCAGATGGTACTCGTGAGGTTGCTAAGTGCCTTGGATTGTCCTGCCTAGATAATGGCCCCCCACCCTATCAGGGAGGCGTCCGTGGTCACTGTGGCTACCGGAGGGGGTTGTATGAAAGGTCTGCCCTGAATTACTAGTCGTGAGACCATCCACCAAGAAAGGTGCCTTTTGCATGTTTCTGTGATCAGGATCATGTGAGACATGGTTAGTTCCTGGAAAGACCACTGCATGAAAAGAAGCCACTGAAGGATTCTCATGTGGAAATGCGCTCATGGGACAAGAAGAATTGCAGCTGCCATGGAGCCTAGAGCTTGGAGGACATGTCTGACTTGAACCCTTTTGCTCTGCATTAGAATTAACACTTGTTGACGAATAGTGGAAACTCTTTTCTGTGGTAATCCTGCAAACATTTCTTTTGTGTTTAATTCTGCTCCTATGTATGTAATAGACTGACAGGGCAACAAGGCAGATTTTTGTAAATTTACTGTAATGCCTAGTTGAGTGCATGATGTGATTGTATAATTCCGTGCCTCTAAGAGTTGATGCCTGGTGGTAGCAGTCAGGAGCCAGTCGTCTAGATAGGGAAACAGCTGGAATCCTTGACGCCTCAGGTGAGCCGTGACTACTGCCATAAACTTGGTGAACACCCTGGGGGCTGAGGTGAGACCAAAGGGCAGAGCTCTGAACTGGAAATGAATGGCCCCTATCTGGAAGCGAATAAATCTCCTGGAGTGTCTGTCCATCTTGATATGTTAGTACGCGTCCTGAAAATCTATGGAGCACATCCAATTGTCCTGACCCAGAAAAGGGAAAATGGACTGCACTGTCACCATCCGCAACTTTTCTTTTTGTACAGATTTGTTCAATCTGCTGAGATCCAGTATTGGTCTCCAGTCCCCTGTCTTT
Source organism: Protopterus annectens (assembly GCF_019279795.1). Taxonomy (NCBI): domain Eukaryota; kingdom Metazoa; phylum Chordata; order Ceratodontiformes; family Protopteridae; genus Protopterus; species Protopterus annectens. The sequence continues at coordinate 366,180,126 of NC_056743.1, read as the reverse complement.
TTTGGTACTAAAAAGAATCTTGAGTAAGTTCCAGATCCTAGTTGGTCTGCGGGGACTTCTTGAATGGCTCTTTTTTCTAGCAATCTTGAAACTTCTGTGACTGCTTGATCCCTTAGATTGGGTGGGAAATCTGGGATGGGCTTTTTCGATTCTAAGGGGGATTGATGGAAGGGAATTTTGTAACCTCCGGATGTGATGGATAGCACCCATCTGTCTCTTGTTATATTTTGCCACGCTTTTGGGTACAGCGAAAGTCTTCCCCCGACTGCCTCCAGAGGTGAGCAATCGGGCAACCTTTCAGGGATGCTGGAAGGGTTTGGCAGAGAAAGTTTCTCTTTCCCCCTGGTTTTGCGGTCCCCCTCTGCCACGAGGGCGGCGTCTGTTATTGTTTCCCCCGGGGGAAAAATCCCCACGTGTGTCAGGCAAGGGTCCCTGGGATTTTCGGAACCACTTCTTTCCGCTCTTCTGACACTTGGGATAAGGTCTGGAAGGAGTGGAAAAATGGACTCCCACAGCAGAGAGAGTCTTGCCTTCCTGGTCAACATGTCTTTCACCTGAGGCCCAAGGAGAAAAGACCATCAAAGGGAGTATTGGTGAAGGACGCTCAAAAGGGTTCTGCAAACTGATAGCCGCATCCAAGCATGTCTCCTGAGAGCCACACCTGTCCCTGCGGCTCTGCTCGCTTCATCAGCTGCATAGGAAATCAGCCTCATGGAGGAGTTAACTATAGAATTAAGAGTCACAAGCTGAGAAGCTACTTTGGCTGTTGCTCCCTCAGCTGTAGGATCTTGAAGGGTATCTCCAAGCTCTTTCAGGAGATCCCTTTGAAGACGTGTAAAATGGCATAGATAATTCAGGGACCTCATTGAAAAGGTCGCTGAAGCAAACGTTCACTTTCCTTATCTGTCCATCATCTGAGACTCTGTTTGGAGGATGAACAGATGAAGAGGTCTCTGCGAACTCTTTCTTGGTGGCTGCTGCTACCACCATGGCATCAACCGGCACACCTTTGGAGAGGAATTGCTTGTCCTATGGGGCTGTAATAAATTTATTTGGTCTCCTTGGAGTAGGTTCCACAGATTCTGGAGCTGACCAAGCCTTTTGAGCCACTACAGACATGAGTGGATTGAAAGGATGAGATACCCAGAAAGTGGAAGGTAGGGAACCGAATGCATCCAGGTATACAGACTCGTCCTCAGTAGGGGCTAGGGAAGTCCAGTCCCTCCTCTGCCTAAGCATTTCAAGGATGTCCGAAAAGGAAACCTCTTCAGAGGGAGACCTTGGGACCCTTCCGATTCATCCAAGTCTGTATCTAAAGTGACAGACTCAGGAGAGTCTATGTACTTCCTCTTGCACTTCTTCTTCCGGGGAGGCTCCGAGTGATCAGGGGAGGCTTCGGAAGGAGAGGGATCTCCCAATGGAATGTCCAGGGGCATAGGTTCCCTACGCTTGCGGTCTGGAGGAGGAGTAGAGGTTGGCACAGACACCACGGGGGGAGGAGCTGATGGAGCTGGCAGTAGAGCTGTCTCTGGGGACAGCACACTCTGCATGACCTCGAAGTTGTCCCAACCTTTAGGCAGAGAAAGCTCCGGCTCCAAAGAAACAGGAGTCTTTCTCCACGTCGAGGGTGATGGCTCCGAGGCCGATGTTGGAGCTGAGCTCACCTGCGCCGAAGCCCCGAGGGGAAGAAAGGGGCCAGACAAGGGTCTGATGCCACTCTCCCCCCCTCGGAGCCGACGAGAGAGCCTGGGCGCCCAGATCCCTCGACAGAAGGTACAATCGAGGTAGTCGGAACCGAAGGAGAAATGATGACTGGCGCCGATCCATGGTCTACGGCTCCAAGCTAAATGTAGTCGGAGGAGGAATAGAAATAGAGGCGGTTGGAGCAGATACCTGTTGAAGTGGGCTGGACAGAATTTTTGCCAGTGCCTGTGACTTAAGCAACCTACTTACTACTCTCTCCACATCATGATCCGATAATCTAGAGGATCGAGAGGAGTGGAAAAAATTATGGCTATGTTCACTCTGTAACAAAGGTGACTGTGGTGTCGAGTGGATGGACTCCAAGGATGGCGACCTCAGTCTCTTATGGCTTCGAAACAGCAGATGGAGCAGAGTGAGTTGTCTTCTCGGTGCCAGCAGGTACCGACATACTTGGTTGGTCAAGTAAAGGAGTCAGCTCCGAAGGTGGAGCCGACGGCTTGACAGACTTAGGGAATTTCACTGGCTGAGTACTTTTAGCCGGAGAATCCTGAGGCTTCAATAATCCCCGAATGATTAATTTGTTTTTGCGCTCCTGCAGGACCCTTGGACTAAAAGCATGACATATAGAACAGGAGTCCTGCAGGTGAACAGCGCCCAAACAAACTCAACTACTGTGCCCATCTGTCAGACATATTTTCTGACAGCATGAGTCACACTTTTTGAAGCCAGATACCTTAGTATCTTTAGACATTATAGTAACAACAACCACACAACAATAATGAAAAGCTATACTATAAGAAACAAGAACAAATAGACTTTTTTTTTTTTTTTTTACAGTTAAAGAATAGAAGGAAAGCCTCTAATCTAAACGGCTATCCTGGGGGGGGGGCTCTAATTTAAACAAGTTCAAGGGAACAGAAGGCCTGAGAGTTATGGAGCGACGGCCAACAAAGCTAAAATACACAAGAACGCAAATAAAAGGGATAAAGGAATATTATCTACATACAAAATAGACAATTACTTTACAAACTTTCAAGAAAAACAATATATAAGAGAAAAAAAGATTATACTAAGCCTGAGCCAGTAAGGAAGCAACCTCGCAGCTTTAGTGGCAAACGAGATCTGGGTAGCTGACGCTGGGCATTCTGGGATAAGGGGTAGCCTCGAGCCAGTAAAAAGCTCTCGAGCTATAGAAGATGGCCGAGTCAGAGCCGAGGATCGGCTCCGAACCCAAACAGCAAGAACGAAGGCGAGATAGACAACTTAACATTGAATGTTCTCCAACAGGGTATTAATATACAGGTAATGCCCGCTGACAAACAAGTCCACTGCTTCATGGCAGCATATCAAGCTGCCGTAGAGCTCAGACTGCAAAAGAAATGTCCGCCATTGTTTTACACTCGCAACAAAAAAAAAAAAAAAAAGAGGGAGGCTTTGTGTGCGCGCGTGTGTGTGCGCATGTGTATGTATGTGTGAGAGACAAAGAAAGAGATCTTGTGTGACTGAATGCATGTATGAAAATAGAGAAGACTGTTAGAGATCGAGAGAGAGTGAGCAATCTTGTGAGTGAATGCATGTATGAAAGCAGAGGAGATTGCGTGAGATGGACAGTGAGAACGATCTTATGTGAGTGAATGTGTGCATGAAAGTTGAGGAGACTGTTTATGTATGTGTGAAAGCAGAAGAAACTGTGTATGGGAGAGAGAATGGTCTTTATGTAAAATTGTTGCGTTTTCCTTGGTTATTTTTCTTTTAAGCACTGTATTATTTTTTTTAATATATGTTTGATGTAAAATGCTTCCTCTCAACACCATTAACGCATACTACAGCAAGTTTGAAACATTAGGCGGAACTATTTTACATTACATAAAAAAATATAGTACTTAAATAAGTAAAACAATTTTACAGTGAGCCCATTCTCTAAGCGTAATAATGTCCTCCAGGGTGTGTGTTAATGTGTAATTAACATCCTTCCAAGGGTGTAGAGGCCCTCCACCTATGGTGTCAAGCCTAACACCCCTGGAGAGGTGTTAATTACACATTAACGCAACACATTATTGCTTGCTTAGCACCTCACCATGCCCACATATCCTATCTTCCCCCCTCCTACTTCTGCCCTCTCTTTGTCCCACTCCTCCCCTCACTAATTTTATTCCTCTGTCTATTTAACAAGAAGTCTATTTCTCTGTGTTTCTCCCGCCAGTCGTATCTTGTACATCTGTAGTCTACTGCCACTCCCCCCACCTTCATACTTGTAAATATTTCCTTCACCGTTTTATATTATTGATTTGTATTCTTACTTGCCTTTAACAAAACCAACTTGCTTTGTAATCCATTAATCATTGTAATTCAGTCATCTTTCTATGATAAATTTAACCTGTTGTGATTAGTATGCGTCTAATTTGCACCTCTAATTTGTGTGCAACTTCTACTGATACGATTGCATAATTTGATTTGGAGCTTTTCTCCTCGGACCTCCACTGAAAACGAGTTCTCGCCCAGTCAGACTATCCCAGTAAACAATTGTTAAACAAATAAACTTTGGGGGAAAAGGAAGTGAGGAATAATACTGATTGCTAGAAACAAGACAATAGTGGTAGTTTTGATAGTAAGGGGCTACTAGCAAGAGAAGATTATGCGGTCATGTACTTATATTCCACCAAAACTATTTTACAGCCTTAGAAAATGTTGGGAGAAATAGCCAGCTTTCAGCTGGGATTACTACTTCTAGGTGGGGATTCGAACTTGGTTTACAACAATGAGTACATGTCAGGGGAACCTAGAAGGGAAATAAAACAGCGTAGATTTCTGAAGAAATTCTTGAAAATATTTGGCATAAATGTGAATTCTTTAGTAAGAACTTGGACAAAGTTTACATACTATTCCCCAAGGTACACTAACTGGAACAGACTTGATAGAAATTGTATTCCACAGGAACAAGAGCATTTAATTGAAAGCTTCAAGACATCCAGTAACTATTTTGGACCATGAAGAAACAATGAGACAGTGGACACTCTTGGCTTCCTGTTGAAAACAGGAATTGTAAGGAATGTGCAATGGAAAGTATTCAACAGTTACTAGGGAAGAGAGAAACTTCTTCAAAACTTACAGCTAGTGAGACAGATCAACTGACGTTTAACAGGGTAGACATAAGAAAGAAAGTTACAGGAATTATTCAGAGGGGCTGACAAATGTTAAAAGTACTGCACAATAAGGAAAATTTCACAAAACAGGAGGAGAAAAGTACAGTTTTGTACCTACCATAAATGTAGATGTTCGAGGATCCACATTGCTGCAGTCCTAACTATTGGGTAGTCCGCTGTCCAGTCGGCCCGAATACCAAAGTATATGGCTGACGTCGGTCAGGGCGCATTAGACTGACGTCAGTACGTCAGGGTACTAATGCGCATGACCGACGTCATATCCTCAGTCTTTTCTTGCCCCAGATGTCAGAAGACCCTAAAAAGACAAGGCCAAATATACCTGCACCAAAAATATGTACAATATATACAAAATTACCAGAACATAACCTCACCTACACAACCACCCCTAAACACAGAGGGGAAGGAGGGAGGGTAAATTGGACTGCAGCAATGTGGATCCTCAAACATCTACATTTATGGTAGGTACAAAACTGTACTATGTTCTTCATTCCACATTGCTGCAGTCCTAACTATTGGGTAGAATCCCAAAGCAGAGGTAAGGGAGGCTGGCAAATCATAAAGAAGCAGGAGCTGACAACATGCCTTGCAAAATAGCTGTGGCAAAACCAGCCCTAGACTTAGAGTAGAGAGGAAGGTGATAATGCTTAGAGAAAGTATGCACTGAACTCCAAGTAGCTGCCTCCAAAATATCCTTAGTTGCCACCCCCCTTAGAAATGCTGTAGAAGTGGCAGTAGCCCTAGTGGAATGAGGCCTAATCCCAGCTGGAATCTCCTTGCCATGATGGGAATAACAAAATGCAATGCAAAACCCAATCCACCTAGAAATAGTTTGTTTTGACACAGGCTTGCCCTGCGAACTCAAAGCAAAAGAAACAAACAACTGCTGAGACTGCCTAAAATCCTTAGTCCTGCTTAAATAATAACGCAATTGCCTGTGTACATCTAAAGTGAGCAGAATCTTTTCCCCTTTATTTTGGGGATCTGCATAAAAAGTAGGCAAATGAATAGTTTGGTTTAAAGCCACACTAGAAACCACCTTAGGCATAAAGGAAGGATTCGTACGTAATGATACCCTATCCTTATGAAAAATCAAAAAAGGCTCTACCGCCATAAGGGCCTGCAACTCAGAAACCCTTCTTGCAGAAGTAATGGCCAACAAAAAAGCAGTCTTCCATGACAAGTATTTCAATTCAGCAGTAGCCGCAGGCTCAAAAGGTTGTAGAGTAAGTTTCTCCAACACAAAATTGAGATCCCAAGCAGGAGTAGGAGCTCTACGTGGCGGTCTTATATTCTTTGCCCCTCTAAGAAATTGCTTGAACAAAGGATGCGAAAACAATGGTGGGTCACAATCATAGTGAGCTGAAATTGCTGCAGCATGAATCTTAATGGAAGAGAAAGAGAAACCTTTGTCCAATAACTCAGTAAGATATTGAAGAGCCACACTCAAATTAGGCTCAGAAATCTCCAAATTGTTTGCTGCAGTCCAAAATAAAAATCTCTTCCATTTTTCTGTGTACACTTTCCTTGTACTAGGTCTTCTGGCTTCCATAATCACATTTAAAACTTGTTGAGGAAGTTGAGACCTGCTGTGATTCAAAACAGAATATGCCAGGCTGTTAGATGAAGAGAGTGTAGCTTGACATTGAGCAGGTGACCGTCCCTCTGAGACAACAGGTGTGGAATCAAAGGTAAAGGCCATGGAGGCATCCTTACCAGACTCCTCAGTAATGGGTACCAGTGTTGCCGAGGCCAATCTGGAGCTATTAAAATCATCCTTGGCTTGTCTTGTCTGACCTTCAGGAGCACCTTTGGGAGAAGAGGCAGAGGTGGAAAGGCATACACATGAAGATTTTTCCAACTGAAAGAAAGAGCATCCACTTTCCAAGCTGTGTGATGAAACCTCTTTGTGCAAAACTTTGGCAGCTGGTGGTTTAGTGGAGAAGCGAACAGATCTATGTCTGGAGTTCCCCATGACACTGTCAATTTTCAAATACATGAAGATCCAGTTTCCACTCGTGGGGATCCATGATTTGTCTGCTTAACACATCTGCTAAGGAGTTCTGTGCTCCTGGCAGAAACCTTGCCTGAAGAGTTAGTTGCAAGCTGAGCGCAGTCTCCCATGAAATCATTGCTTGCCTGCACAACGGGTAAGAATGTGTTCCCCCTTGTTTGTTGATGTACCACATGACAGTTGTGTTGTCTGTTAGAATCAACACCTGCCCTGGAAGAAGTAACTCCTTGAAAGCCATTAATGCAAACTGGACTGCTAACATCTCTTTCATGTTGATATGTAGATGCTGTAGTCTGGCAGGCCACTTGTCTTGTATCCACTTTCCATTTAGATGAGCTCCCCAAGCAATGTCTGAGGCATCTGTCGTTAGGATCTGACTCGCCTCTGGCCGGGTCACAGAGAGTCCCTTGTTTAGGTGACATTCCTGAGCCCACCACATAAATTCCTTTTGAATGCAAGGTATTATTTGAATGACAGTGTCCAAATGCTGGCAGTGCTGTGTCCATACATTTTGGAGATACCATTGCAGCTTCCTCATATGCAGTTTGGCATTGGGAAGCACCAGAATACAAGATGCCATGAACCCTAAGGCTTGAAGGACTGTCCTTGCAGTCAGCCCGGACTGAAGAGATAGGTGATGGAAGTAACTGGAAAGATTCTGTTGTTTGTCCGGGGTTAAAAAGGCCATCTGGGCTGCTGTATTCAGTCTCACACCCAGAAAGCACATGTCTTGAGAGGGTACTAGACTGGACTTTATTTCGATCACAGAATACCCTAGGCATCTTAGCACTGCTATCACATATTCCAAATGCTGTAAAAGGTCTTCCTTTTCTTGAGCCAGAATCAGGCAGTCGTCCAAGTAAGGATAGATTTGAATTCCTTTTAGTCTGAAATAAGCTATCACTGGAGCCAGAACCTTTGTGAATACTCTGGGCAGTAGATAAGCCAAAGGGCAATGCAGAGAACTGATAATGAGAATTTCCAGCTCGAAAACGCAGATACTTCCTGCAACTTAGTCTGATAGGCACATGAAGGTAAGCTTCCTTGAGATCTAAAGTTACCATCCAGTGATCTTTGCCCAGTAGAGGTAAAAGCTGTTGTAACGTCAACATTTTGAACTTGGGAATGTCCAGATAAGTGTTGAGGATAGATAAATCCAAAATTGGTCTCCACGTGTTCCCCTTCTTCGGTACTAGGAACAGGCGAGAATAAAATCCTAGGCCCCTTTCTGGCACAGGAACTGGCTGAATGGACCCTATTTGGAGCAACAGAGAAATTTGCTTGTGAGCCTCTTTTCTTTGTAGAGGAGGAATGTCTGGCATGCCTTTGAAAGGAGGCAAGGTATGGAAATAAAACCTGTAACCGTGGTGAATGATATCCAGAACCCATTTGTCTTGGGTAATTAAATCCCAATTTTCTTTGAAAAGAGACAGCCTTCCTCCCAAAGGTGCTGCCAGGCGAGAATGTACTGGCAGCTGAAAAGGCAGGTCATTGGGTCTGTTTACGAAAGGACTGACCCCTGCCCTCACCAGAAGTCTGAGCAGGTGAACTCCCTGTTCTAGGCCTAAAAGAACCTTGAGCTCTGCCCCTACCACGTCTAGACCTACCCCTAGACTGGGAATCATAAGCAGGATATGTCCATCCCTTAGTAGGCCAATTTCTACTAAACTTGGAGGCTGCACCTGCAAACATCCTTAACAGTTTGCATAGACTTAGCCTTGTCCTCCATTTTCTTTAAAACTGCTTCCACAGGCGAACCAAACAACACATCAGACTGTAAAGGAGCATCCAAAATCCTTGTCTTAACATGCTCAGCTAAATTATGATCCCTCAACCAGGCGTGCCTACGAAGAACAGAACCAGTGGCAGCCACCCTCGAGGAGGCCTGCACAGCATCAAAACCACACTGCAAGGAATGCTTACCCACCTGTTCAGACACATGAACTAAATCCTGCAACTCTTTACACTCAATACCTTCAGCCAGAGCATCCACCTTAGACTTCAATTGTGAAAGGAGATAATTCTGATATTTTAACATGTGAAACTGACAATTCAACGCCCTCATGGCTAAAGTGGAAGAAGTATACACTTTCTTTCCCCATCTATCCAAAGCCCTTGCCTCTTTATCAGGAGGAACAGGATTTTTAACAACAGAAGCCTTCACACCTTTAGGCCCCTGAGAGACAGTTTCGGGTCTGCCCTAGGACTCTTAAAAGATACTTATGGGCTTCAGGCACCCTATAGTACCTATCCGGTTTAACTGGGGCAGGAGGCAAAGAATCAGGATTCAGGGAAGCCTCTGCAAAACATCTTCTACCACATTCAGAACAGGAGGTATAGCTAAAGGCCTATGCTGGGGTAAAACAAGAATTCCCTAAGCCTCTTCCTGGAATCAGAGAAATCTTGACCTTCCCATTTAAAATGCTCCCTCATGGAATGCAGAGTCTCTGAAAATGAAAAATCCTCAGGAGGCGAAGCTGAAGGAGTAGAATCATCCACATCAGAATCAGAATAAGGAGGATACTCCTGCAAGTCTTCAGCCGAAGACTCAGAAGCCTCCGAACATTGCTCAAAACTCTCAAACTCAGGTTCCACCCTAGGCCTCTTATCAGGAGGGGGCATAGAACCTCTAATCATAGTAATCAAATCCTCTGCCATTTTAAGCATATGCTTCTTAGGCAAAGACCCTGAAACACTAGGAGAAACCCCCACTGAAGCTAAACTAGGCCTGCCTCAAAGAAGCCTTGGAAACAGAAGGGGAGGCCCTAATCACCTTAGGAAGAGAGGGAAGAACAGCCACCTGAGAAGCCCCTTCAGCCTGGCCTACTTCCTGAGAGGACACATCCTGTAACAGTAAAGTCTCTCCCTGAGACTCCAAAGAAACTCCTGGCAGAACCTCCGGCTCCACTGAGCCTTCCAAAGAACCGACGTCCGGGACTGTCGGTTCTTCCACTCTAGGCTTTGCTGCTTTGTCCTTGCGCTTTTTGGTCGAAGCGGGCGTCGGAGCATCCAACGGCATTTTATAATTACAACGCTTCCCAAAAACTAACCTGGCACAGTCTAACCTTCTCTTAATAGTGCGTTTGTTAAACCTAGCACAAGAGCGGCATCCAACAACGTCGTGCTCAGGCCCTAAACAAGGTATACACAAAGTATGGTAATCCCTATGAGGTATCTGTTTCCCACAAGAAATACAGTTATTCACTTTTTCTGACATCCGGTTAAATACTGAGGCAAGAAAAAACCAAAATATTCCCCAACGGGGTACTTAGCCAACTTTGATTCGGTCTGAAACTCTGACTTCAGAAACTTTCAGAACGCCAACCTGCACTCGCAAAACTGCTTCTGCATCGGACCATGCGGCAAAAAAGACTGAGGATATGATGTCGGTCATGCGCATTAGTACCCTGACGTACTGACGTCAGTCTAATGCGCCCTGACCGACGTCAGCCATATACTTTGGTATTCGGGCCGACTGGACAGCGGACTACCCAATAGTTAGGACTGCAGCAATGTGGAATGAAGAACATCTGCATAGGGCTAAAGAGAAAACAAGGGAGTATTTGGAAATGTGCATGAACTGAGAAAAACTGCTGTTAAGCAATTTTTTTATACTTCCAGAACACAAAACCTTAGGCAACAAAAAACAGAAAGGGTAATCGCCAAGCTTAGGGAACCTATGACAAGAAAAATAAAATCTCTCTATAGGGTCTCTAGTTATTAAAGCTTGTTTAAGGCAGATGAATGTGGAAATCAAGAAAGAGCACAAACTGAAGCATTTATTAAAATAATTAATTATGCCAAAGTTAGAGGAAGATGAGGCTCAACAGCTTAGAATTAAAGATGAGATTAAAAAGTGATGTTTAATCTATCTGCATATCTTGTATCCCAGGCAGGTATGACCCTAACCCTGAGTAGCATCCTGCCATCACCCAGAATGATACCACAGTACAAGGACAAAATGATCGACTTCAACAATTGGCTAAGCTTCTGGTGTCATTCTAAGGGGATCCAGTATTTGTCTGCCTGGGACGACATGATCGACAGTCCACGATGCTTTGCCAGAGATGGCCTGCACCTGTCGCCCTTAGGATTCCGGATACTGGCTAAGGCTCTTGCCACCCCTATAGTGCCTTTTTTAGGCAAGGTTCAAATGACAAATTCACCACCGTAACAGGTACAAGCAAGCAAAATCTGAGGGTAATGCTACTCAATGCTAGAAGTCTAAACCTCAAAATGCACTCACTCACTCGAGGCACTCCTTAAAATGGAGAACATTGACATCTGTGCAGTGACAGAGACCTGGTTCAAAGCTCCAGAGAGCACCCCTGCATTACCAGGCTTCAATTCATACCACACCTTTCGGCCACCTAACCCAGAAAGAAGCACTAAAGGTGGTGGTGTGTCCATATTCATTAAGGATATCCACACCTCGGGGCTAGTTGCACAGCATAATGCATCCGAGATTATCCAAGTGCAACTAACTCTGGGCAAGACCGCAATCCAAATTGTAGCTTGCTACAGGACCCCCCACCATGCCCCAGGATTCACAATCCTCATTTCTTGATACACTGGAAAGTATTAGGGTACAACCAAACACCCTAATAATGGGTGATTTCAACTACCCCACCATTAACTGGGAAAACTACTCATGTACCAACTCTTTTGCTCAACTTTTTCTAGAATTCATAAATTCCAATGCCTTGGATCAACTTATTCACACCCCCACCAGGGGCAGCAATATCCTAGACCTGGTCATTACCAACATGGGAAACCAGTGTTCCACACCAGAGGTCAATTCCTCATTGGTCAGATCCGACCACAAGCTAATCAGCCTAGACATCCACATCCCACCCCCAGCCCCAATTAGGGAAACCATCGTAAAAAACTTCTCAAAAGCCAACTTCACACTTAAGACAGAAGTGGCAAACTTCATGACACCCATGCAGACGGACAATAGAGGCATGACTGCCGAATCCTACACAAATGCACTTTATAAGCACTTACACGAGTGCATGGATCATGCTATCCCTAATAGAACCAAGATGTTATTCTCCAAAAAAAGGAAGCCAATCTGGTGGTCCTCTGCCATAAACTCTACAACAGAAGAAAGAAACTGTTGCAAAAAAAGAGTAAAATCCCATGACTGGAGGAACTCCCTGGTCAACCTCAGTAAGAAGCTGAGATCCCTCATAAAATCCTCCAAAGCTAGTTACGAAAACAAAATTGCCACTGACTCTAAAGACAACCACAAAGCATTCTATAGCTATGTCAAGAATCTAAATGGGAACACTCAGATCTGCTCTGAGTTACAGCATAATGGCACTAAATTTTTTTTTATTTAATTTTTTATTTTATTTTACATTTGTTGACAGGGATAGTCCGACTGGATGCATGTCCATTTTCAGCGGAGGCCCGGGGAGAAAAGCTCCAAGGGTAAGCAGATACAGCATTACATAATACCAGCATTACATATTACAGATTATTTACAGAGATTACATAAGTAAGCAAGTTAAACAAGTTCCACAGGTTAAAGTTAGTCCTGAGCACAAGTCAGGATTAAATTAAATTACACAGTAAACTGGTTAACAGATTTTTACACATTCGAGTTAGCCAGGCTTGATACATTGACATAGCCAGTTAAGTGACAAATGTTGTTTGAGTCTAGTTTTAAATTGACCTAAGGTGGAAAGTAAGGTAATATCAGCTGGAAGTGAGTTCCAGGATCTACTTACAGAGTTTGCAGAGAGAGAGAATCACCGGCTGTGTTATTAATTTTGCTAGTCTGAATTAGTAGTTTGTTAGAGGATCGAAGCGGTCTAGGATTGTTATAGGGGGTGATAATATTTTTAAGTGCAGGAGTATTGTCCGGATTATAGAGGATTTTATAGGCCATAATCAGTTGGTTATACTGGATTAGGCTAGGTAGTTCAAGCCAACCAAGCTGATTTAGATTGATGCAATGATGTGTCCTAAAAGGCAGCCCAGTGGCAAACCTGGCAATGTGGTTGTAGCAAATTGAGAGTTTAAGGACAGTCTTGTTCAAATTCGAGAGTAGAGGGGATGCATACAGAAGGGTTGAAAGAAGGTGAGAGCGAGCTATGGCAATTTTAGCTGGAGGGGTTAGGAAGGCTTTTATTCTGTAAAGTGACCCTAGTTTTTTATTGATGGTTTTGATAGTTTGGTTAACATGTAAATATACAGAACCAACTGATATTGCCAACATCCCAGCAGATAGGTTCAGTGCTAACTTTACCCCCCTCTCACCCCCTAGAGGGCCCATCTCTATACCGGAAAAATGCAAAGTTCCTATAACAACGGCTGCACAGGTAAAAAACACACTCTCCAAAGCCAAGAACACAGCATCCATGGGACCTGACAATATCCCAGGCTGCGTTCTACACGAACTACAGAATGAACTGGCACCCTACCCAAGTACCATGTTCAATTATAGCCTCACCTCAGGCTTTGTATCCACTGAATGGCGCACCACGACAGTTATCCCACTCCACAAAGGGGGAGCCACTACGGACCCCGGGAACTACCGCCCCATTAGCCTGACGAGCCTGGTCTGCAAGGCCACGAAACATATCGTGGAACTCAAACAAAGACATTGGTAATCTCCAAACTCTGGACCCTACTCAGTTTGGATTTGTAAAAGGCAGATCATGTCTCCTAAACCTGACTGACTTCTTTGAAGCAGTCACCAAAGCCATAGATGAGGGTAAAATGGTTCACACAGCTTATCTAGATCTCGCCAAGGCTTTCGACCCCATCCCCCACTCTGGAATTATAGATAAGCGCACTAAACAAGGTATAAATCCCTATGTCACAAGATGGGTTGCCAACTGGCTCACGGACAGAACTCACACTGTGAAAGTAGCGGATTCCAAATCCGACATCAGACCAGTGACAAGTGGAGTACCACAGGATTCAGTCCTGGATCCTCTCCTGTTTGGTATCTACTTCTCTGAAGTGCAAGCCAACACAGGTGGTCTTTGGCTAACAAAGTTTGCAGATGACTGCAAACTAGGAGCCATAATCGAAACTTCTAACGATGTGGACAAACTACAAAAGGGCCTCACTGAGACAGATACCTGTGTCAAAGCCATGGCCTGAAGCTCAATGCCAAAAAGTGTATTGTCATCCCCTTTGGTAAAAACTCTGTACCCATGAACTACCACATAGCTGGTAGTCTACTTAATGCCTAAAATGTGATGAGACCTTGGGACACAGGTGGACAGTAGTCTCTCCTTTGATAATCACATCACCACAGTGGTCAAGAAATCCTTCTACGTGGCTCATCTCATCACAAATGGATTCTCATCCAGAAAAAAAGAGGTCATTGTTCCCCTCTACTCATCACTCATTAGACCCATTATAGGGTACAACGCCCCTTTTGTTATGTACCTCACAAGACATCTACAACAACTGGAAAGACCACAGAAATACCTCACAAAGAGGATTACTGGCCTCAAACAGATGCCCTATGCAGACAGTCTCAAAAAACTACAGCTTTACTCCATCACATATCACCTACTCGGGGACGATCTCTGCCTAACATACAAAGCTATGTCAAACCCAGAGCTGTTGGACATGCTCCACTTAAAGAAATGCCAATCCCTCCGAGCTACACGGTCTAGGGACCTTAACCTTGTCACCACAATAAACAGAACATGCTGGAAGGATAGATTCCTGTCCCAGAGACTTCCCATACTCTGGAACAGACTACCTATGTCAAACAGAGCTCCTCATTAGCACTCCAAGAAAAATCTTGATGATTGGATGGGAAATGGGAAATACACCCCGGGGATCACTTCTGTGGCTCTGCTCGACAGGGGCACAGGAAAATAATTTTCTTGGGTGGCGAAAGCCAGGGTACATTTTTTGGCTAGGCTTGTATGGGCCCTAGGGCCGATAGCCTAGCACCTACCTATGAACCTATAAGTTCCCAGAAGAGATGATATTCCTATGGATGTTTAGAAGTTAGGAGAGAAGAATGTGATAAAGATGTGGAAGATTTTGTTTAACAGTATTTTAAAATGGGGGGAATCATCTTGGAAGAAACGCTGTGGTGTCTATATTACCTGATAACAGTAAAGAATAGTCGGACCCAGTTATAAATAGACCCATTTAAATTTTAAGCCACAGTTATGAAGGGTTTACGTCTACAGCTAAAAGAAAGGAAAAGGCACTGCCAAAATTAATAGATATGGATCAATGTGGTTTTATGGAGGGGAGGCAAACATATCACAACGTTAACAGAACAATAATCAACAGGGAAGCAGAATGTAAGAAAATACCACTGTTGGTGGTGGGTCTTGGAGAAGAGAAAGCGTATGACATAGCAAGCTGGGATTTTATTAGTAAGGCAATGGAAATATTTGTATTCCTTGACACAATAAGGTTAACTAAGAGGATACAAAGGCATGAAGGCAAGAATTAAAGTGGGATACCTCCTCTCTGATAAGCTGTGTTTGACCACAGGATGGGATACCTCCTCTCTGATAAACTGTATTTGACTGGAGGAACAAGGCAGGGGTGCTCTCTTTCCCCTTTACTTGCTTCGTATTTACAGCCACTCGCAAAGAAAAAAAGGAACTCAGAAATTCAAGGATTTAGTTGGTACAATAATCAAGAAAAGTTGGCTCAGTCTGATTATTTTGTACATAAATCCAAAGGGGCATTCTGGGACAGCTTCAAGTCTTTTTGGGATATACATTTAATGAAAATAAAACAAAATAGCTGTAAAGTATGTACCCACACATGAACTGGCTCAGCAATACCCATATCTATATATGGGTACACTGTAAGATAAGCTATTTAGGATGGTGGATTAAAAAGACTTCTGCTATAGCAGCTGAGATATGTGGGAATAGACTTAAAAGACAACATAAAAACTGAGTTACTGGAGGCTCTTGTTTATGGATATGGATAGTAAGATGCAAGCAGTGAAAAAACACGTCCGGCATATTTTTTTTATCAACAAGAGTCGTGGTGGACAATGAGAGAAAGGAATTTACCTAGGCAGTAAACAGAGCAAAACTTAAGGGAGTTAAGTTGATGCTCCCAATAGAACAAGGTGGCTTAGAATATTACAGAGTAATGCAGTTACACCTCATATACATAACACAGGCAGAAGGTTATAACTCGGAGAGAAAAGGGATGATGGATGAAGTAGGGTTCAAGAAATAAGTAGAGTATTATTTTGTTTGCAGATCCTTAAAGAAAATAATCATACAGAATATTATACTCAACGTTATAGGAAGTATTGTGCCAACTAAAGAATATTACACTCAAAGTTACAGGAAGTATTGTGAGAACTAAAGAATATTATACTCAGTTACAGGAAGTATTGTGAGAACTAAAGAATATTACACTCAGTTACAGGAAGTATTGTGAGAACTAAAGAATATTATACTCAAAGTTACAGGAAGTATTGTGAGAACTAAAGAATATTATACTCAAAGTTACAGGAAGTATTGTGAGAACTAAAGAATATTATACTCAAAGTTACAGGAAGTATTATGATAACTAAGCCAAATGAGGTAATGGAGAAATAAGAGTTTGCCAAGAGGGATGACTGCAAGCATGGGTACAGAAAACCTGCGAGAGAGGGCTGGAATTTTCTGGAGAAAACTGGCAAAGGAACCAATGTATTGGAAGCAAATAATCAGAGAGTGAATGGGAGGAGGCCAACAAATGCTTTCCTCAGCAAGGATGGACATTGTGTACAGGCAAACAAAAAGGGATGGGGAAAAACCTACTCTGGTATCTAGATCTAGAACAGTAGCTGCGGTTAAAAAAAAAGGGAGAATTAGTGTGGCTTATAAAATACTGCACTACAGGAATCAGTCAGAGGACGTCAAAATAGACTGGGATTAAATGCAAGAAAAGCAGTTTACAAGGGAACAATAAGAGAACACACATGCTGATCCAAAATAATTTTTCATTTTTGCTTGGAAGCATTTACATAAGTATTTTTTTACACCCCAATCAGACCTCAAAGAATTTTTCCTTAGGGAGATAGCAAATGGAGGTATGATGGGAAAAAATGGCTAAATGGAAACATTTTTGTATGTGTAATGAGCTGGCAAATGTAAAAAAAAAAAAAACTCTCCTACACTGTACTCTGTTCAGAAATGTTGGTGGAGTAAATGGCATTAAGGCAACAATTCTTTAGAGCTAGGACACGGCATGTGAATTGCCTAGACTCAGTAAGGTCTTATTAAATTTAGAATAAAATCAGAAATAAAAAGCTGCTGTAGTAATCTCCAAACGAAAGAAGCATAAAACAAACACTGGAGATGGCAGAACAATATGCTCCAGAAAACCGGTTAAAATCACAATTAACGTTTGTATAAATAACTTATACCAGTTTCAAACGCATAAAAATCTTCAGTTTTCAACGAGTAACCTCCAGGCAACGATTATGTAAACAAAGTATTTATTATAAAGGCAAGCGCTTTCACCGTTTAAGGCTTCATCAGGCCAGTACAAAATTCATTAAAATAATGCCTTTAAATGCTTTACAATGCAGTGACATCATTTCCACTTTCAATTAATAAAGTGAGCATGTTCCTACATTTAAAGTGCAATCACCATTATTCTCGTAATAAAGCACACATACCTTAAGGCTTTATTATAACATTTCATCATTTTAAAATAAAAGATTAACCTTCATAAGAAAACAATACATAAAAACACTACACAACAACAATACATAAAAACACTATATCCTTCTAAGTCTAATCTATTAAATGTTCCTAATATTAATAACGTTTTCACATAAATGCATTCATTTCAAAAACAAGCATATATGAAAAATAATAAACGAAAATAATAAAAATAGAAAATAATAAATAAAAATATATACATTACACTACATTAGCAGTTTTAAAAATCTATTTGTTATATATTACTTTAAATAAAATCAATTAACATATCAATCATACAATAACATTAGACTAAAAAATCTATGAAGCTGTATTACATTTAAAATATCTCATTACCTTAGCGGTCTACCTTTTAAAACTGGCTTGATGGATACCCTATCATTCAACCCTGGCGCAACATCTGCTCTAAGCCTAATAATCCACCGACTTTCAAACTCTTCAGTTTTGTTTGTAATGTCTCCCCTCCTAATACTAGGAAAATTCCTTTGCATAACTTGAAACCTAAAAGTGTGATCTGGGGTATTGCTACTAACATGCTTAGAAAGGGCACTTCTCACAGATTCATTATTAATATCATAGACATGTTCTCTAACCCTGTCCCTCAACCTCCTGTCAGTTTTGCCCACATAAAATGCTGGGCACATAGTACAGGTGGCAAGGTATACTAGGTGTTGAGTAACACAACTAGCATGTACTCTAAAGACAAACTCTTGGGCAGTGACCGGGTGTATAAACTTATTAGAACTATCAATGTATTTACAAAAATTACATTTCATACAAGGCTTTGTACAAAAATCCATCCGTACAATAGATGGATCAGTTCCTATAGAATTGGAGCCACAGAGCATTCTATGTAAATTCATCTTATTTCTGTATGCAAAACTAGGCAAGTCACCTATCAGCTTGTATATCTCAGGATCAACTTTAAGTATATCCCAAAATTTCATGTATGCATCTTTTATCTGGCTGACATCCTGTGTGTAATAAATACATACCCTCATTTTATGCTCACTAACATCATTTCTTTGATTAGTTGACAAGGTCTCAATTTGGTCTCTAGTGGCAAAATAAGGATACGCTCCATTTCGGCTTAATTCATCTATATCTAGTAGACCTGTTGAGATCTCTTCAGTAGTATAACATCTTTCCTCTAAATTCTGTGTGAGTTTAGACAGTTCTCCTCTAAAACTTGAGTTACACGAATGTAAACGAGATGCCCTCATCGCTTGGCCTCTAATGATGTTATTAAATATAAACTTAGGGTGCATACTAGATCTATGTAAAAGTGCATTCCTATAGTGTAATAAATACATACATTGTACGGATGAAAGCGCTTGCCTTTATAATAAATACTTTGTTTACATAATCGTTGCCTGGAGGTTACTCGTTGAAAACTGAAGATTTTTATGCGTTTGAAACTCTTATTAAATTTAGTTCATATAGGCTGCCAAAAAATTAACTGCTAGAAATTGGTATTCAAAATCTAAACCAATTGTATTTCAAGTGTAAGAGAAATAAAAACTGGAACAGGGATCTTAGAAAAGGGGAGGAGAAAAATTACACAGAAATAAATGGAATTCACGGAATGACTACAGCAGGATAATGTTCAGGAAGAAAATCGAGGTTTAAGGAAGGTCAGACTGAATGTCGGCTTGTAAAAGAAGCATTGTATCTAAAAACATACTTGATGAAACAAATAACGTACTCATGCAGTGAAACTCTATGAAGCAATAAATGCATCAAAATTGTACCATTCAATGCTCTATGCACGGTTTAGTTAGAAAAAGACTTGAACAAAATCATTTCACAGGTTTTGTTCTAACAGAAAGCATTTTGAATTACTAGAATCATTAAACCCAGGAGGTTCATCTGCCCTTAATCTTATTTGCCAACTGGACTTGCAGCACTCTAGTAGGACAGGACATAGTTCTCAACAAATTCATCCATGCTGACAGAGTCTAGAACAAAACTGAAATTTTCTGAAATTCGGACAAGTGAGGGAATGCTTACCAAAATCCTTGCCATTGTGCTTTTTCTTAATGGCTAAACTGCGTTTATAAACTCTCTTCGATAACTTCCTCAGTTTTTCCTACCTAAAATCCAGAACAGGAATCACGGGTGGCCAAGTAGACAACTCCCTGTGAACTGCAGCTGTGCCCACAAATAAAGATCCAGTGCCTTAACATTTATATCTGAACTGCTTGATATGAAATGGTGCTGCTTACGTTTTCTACACTTGTAAGTACCAAGAGAGTTGTGTGCTCGATGGTCTTTGATGACCTTCTAACAAGGATTTTACATTCTGACTCCTTTGTTTAAGCAGAACCCAGAAAAAGAAGAGTTAGCGAGAATGTTTGTGCAGAATTTGCCGACCGCACTTACATTTTCCCTTCCTAGATGACATCGGCAAATAAAAGAGCAACAAAAACCTAAGCCTATAACAAAAATAAAGATTCTCAACAGGGTACTTATCTGTATCTTCTTCTGAAGCGCAGAGCAGAAGAAAGCAAGCAAGCAGACGTTCAACTGCGGTATAGAAGTTCTAAGGTCTGTGCATGCGGATGTCACATTTATGGCCCACGGTTTTTGACCCTGCGTGTGACATCCCACACAACTGACAGCAACTAGGCTTAAGCTTTGCTAGAGGAGCCGGCAGTTCGGATCGCCTGAGCCAGAGGATCCCACATGTGAGAATACTGCAGCATGAGAATAGAAGGACATCCTGGTATAAAACACTGTTTATCCAAAAAGGTTATGATTTGGACTGGATAAATAACACTGCAGAGGTCTGTTCACTAAGGCTGAATACAGCTAGACCACTTTTGAGAAGACTTTGGTCTGAAATTCATTTTGATACGGAAATACCGTCTACTCACACCAGCAGTTCACTGACTAAACACAGTAGAGCTTTCCCACTACCCATTACCAATGACATCCATCTCACCCGAGATGTCTTAAAAGAAAAGTAGAAGACCATGTTGGGTAATGGGATTTATCAAAGACTCTGGGGCAGGTCCCTCTTTCACTTACAAAAAGGAGTCAGAATGTAAAATCCTTGTTAGAAGGTCAGCAAAGAAGACCATCGTGCACACAACTCTTTTGGCACCTACAAGTGTGGAAAACTTAAGCAGCACCGCTTCATATCACACAGTTTAAATATAAATGTTAAGGCACTGCAGCATCATTTGTGGGCTATAGACAGGTACAGCTGCAGTTCACAGGGAGTCGTCTACCTGTACACCTGTGATTCCTGCTCTGGATTTTAGGTAGGAAAAACTATGAGGAAGCTAGCTAGGACAGTGTGTGAACACAGTTTAGCCATTAAAGGACAGTGGCAACGCTCTGGCAAAGCATTCCTTCACTTGTCCAAATTTCAGATAATTTTGGTTCTCTGTACTGGATTCAGTGATCATATACAAATTTGTTGGGAACTATAAAGTCCTACTAGAATGCCATACGAGTCCAGTTGGCAAATAAGATTAAGGGCAGACAACCCTCCTGGGCTTAACCATTCTATTAATATACAATGCAGTCACAAAAACTATGAAATGATTTTGTGTTGTTCAAAAGTCTTTTTCTAACTAAGTGCATAGAGTACTGAATGGTACAATTTTGATGCATTTATTGCTTCATAGTGTTTCACTGCATTAGTACATTACTTGTTGCATTAAGTACGTTTTTAGCTACAATGTTTATTTAAATTTACAAGCTATTCACAAAATTTACAGATTGCCTCAAGTGGGTCATGTGATATGACTCCATTTTGAAATATTATGTCTGATTATGTAAAATAGTAAAAGGCACTTAGCAGAGCTGGGGAACACAAACTGCTTTAATCACCAAAAGGCAGTAAAATTGTTTTAACACCACAAATTAAAAATAAAAAAGCAGTACATTAAGTGCTTTCGTCTCCGTTTATTCAGAGACTTCATTAGAATACCTTACCAAGCAGTTCTACTTCTTTTATAACAATAATAATTATAATTAATTGCATCACTCAAAACACGCCCCCTAATTACAACAGCAAAACTACTAACACACCCAAACCCTTATGAATATGTACACATGTATTAGTTATACCAGTTGAAATGCCCTACTTCATAGGCTTCCATTATAAAGTAGAACAACTGCTTGGCAGCTGCCTTTCGGTGATTACAGCAGTTTATAGTGTTACCCAGCTCTGGTAAGTGCCTTTTACTATTTTTCTTGGTTTGACTGTTTACATTTTACTGATGTCTGATTATGTATGCTTATCTCTGAAGAAGTTCAAGGATATATTAAATGAATGAAAGCGCTTAGTTAATCTTGACCAGTGTTGGAGACTGTTTCTTTTACTGGCTTCAGTGGAATTGTTTGTTTTGTGGTTTTATTTATTTTATTCTACGCCTCTTCAGTTGGCTTTTAAAAAGCTATCCTTAACAACAACTGGAGGATTTTAAGTCCCTTAGTAGTCTGATCAATACAATGGGAGACAAAAGACAAGCAAAAGATATGGGAATCTGAAAAGTATGCCAGAGAAGGACGAATTGATTTTAGAAACAAACTGAGATAAAAAGATACATATAGGTGTGAACACTGTAACCAGTGTAGATTTGTGACACTGGATCCACTCTATTAAAACCATAATGAGATTTAGTTCACCAGGACATTTTATCTGCACTAGTGATTTTGTTGTATATGTTGACAAATGCAAAGGTTATACAGTGTGTTCTACATGCATAAGTGTACTCCGCACTTGCATATATTATAATAATTATGACATTAAGAGAAAAAATACAAAGAATGCATTACACAAGAATGCTCTGGATTGCTTTCTGTTTAAGAGATTTTTTGTTTTATATAGCTGATACCCAGCTGAAAGACAGCATGGCTAGAGATCACAAAAACAAATTAGAGATTAAAGAATTTTACTGGCAAGCTTCTTGGACAATTTTTTCCAGAGTTAATGATTTAGTTAATTTTAAGTGCATTTTTAAACATACAGCACTGAAACGTTGACTACTTTTTTTTACAACATGGCTTGAGATGGGTGTTAATAATGAGACTGAGCTGCACTTCTGTTTTTTCAGTAATCACAGGAGCACTTACTAATACCATGTTGGTTATTTTTGGGGATTGAGTGTTTTTAATTATGACCTACATCCTGCTAATTTGTGTGGAAATCAGCTCTGGATATAATGATTTTTTTCACCCTGGACAGGAAGCATGCGACTTTCCTTCAATCCATCTATAACGCAACAGGGAAAAGAAACTGATTTATCTAGCTTCTCTCAGTCTTCCACAAGCTAAGTCTAAACATTTACATGGATCAAGCCGACATGCTGAAAGAAGTAAAATGGAACAACTAGAGGGAAATTAAAAAAAGGAACACCCAAGCAAGACAGTAAGGAAAGAAAAATCCAATGCACCAAAGAGGCTGCCATTAATACAATTTAAGGTCTGCCAGAGAAAGACTACCTAAAAACAAGGAAAGCAAAAACATAAGAAACATAAGAACATAAGAATTACCTAACTTGCTTTGGTATAATCAGTTTCTGATTATTCATTCCATTCTCTACAAATCCTCTTTCTGTCCAATTATCTCATCTCTAATCTCTCATTACATACCCACTAGATTACTCCGCAGTTCTGAACAAGGCCTACTAAAAATCTACAAACCAAGGACCAAAATGGGTCACCTAGTCTATTGCTTTAACCCTTCCAAGGCCTGGAATAGCCTACCACTAGACAGAAGATCCCTTGAACATCCCAATCAATTCAAAACCGGTACAAAAAAATACCTTCATGAAAAATGGACCTGCCAATATAATTATCCCCCGTAAACACTCCCCTATAACCTTCTACTTCCTTTCTCACTTCCTTCCCTTCAGTAAACAAACTTACTACTTTATCTTCTCCTTTTGCTACATCACTGTACAAACATAACTAGTAAAATATTTCAGCTATGTAACTATTCCTCTATTATGTATATATTATATATATAACTATATATTTGTACAAACATAACTAGTAAAATATTTCAGCTATGTAACTATTGCACTATTATGTATATATTATATATATATAATTATATATTTGTACAAACATAACTAGTAAAATATTTCAGCTATGTAACTATTGCACTATTATATATATATATATTATATATATAATTATATATTTGTACAAACATAACTAGTAAAATATTTCAGCTATGTAACTATTGCACTATTCTGTATACATTATGTAATTATGAATGTATCCCTCTGATGAATGTATTTCTATGTACCTCACTTGCCACCGTTTAATGTAGGACACTGTAATGCAATAATGTGTGGTACTGATGGATGGAATGTGTGGCACTGTAATGCAGTAATCGGTGGTACTGATGAATGTATTTCTATATGTATTTAATATGTAAACTTTCTATTTTCTGTTGCAGCTTTTCTCCTCGGGCCTCAGCTGAAAATGGGCATTTGTAGCAGAGTCGGACAAAGCCGGTCAACAAATATAAAGTAAAATAAATAATAATAATGAGATACTTGCCCAGGTCAAATGAACTGGACATACTGAATGAGGGCAATAAGTAGCCAGTATACAATAAAAACTGCTCATCATACACTTGCAGTGTAGCTGAAACTGTAAAATTAATAACGTAATTATACTGCTACAAGTTTCCAACAGGGTGACTAAGCCTAAAATAGTACAAAGAAAACCTGATAAAGATGTGATAATAAATTCGTTCATAAAAGTCTGGGTTCTAACAGCATGGGGGAACTAGGCTGCATGCACTGTATGAATTGCTGAATAAGTTTTCGAAGTAAACTTGTTGAACAAATAAGAAGAATTATATGGGAAGGCTACAAATATTTTAAAAATCATAATATAACTGATGGTAAAATTGACAGACAGCTGTATATGCTGTCAGTGATGGCTAACCCTTGAAACAAATATCAATGGGACTCTGTATATAGAACACAGGGACAAAAACAGAAGTTAGACTTTGGTTAAACAACTTAAGGGGACTTTTCCATTAACCCCTACCACGTGTTTTCGGTCCCTGTCAGATCGGTGTGTTTCGCTTTATTATTTTTGGCTGTGCCCAAAATTATTGCTCTAACAGGTTGGGAAGTTTGGTTTTTTTTTTGGAGGGGGAGGGTGTTAATGGCTGCTGGTATGTGATCATTACGGATCTTTTCAGTAATTCCTTTCTGGGCTTCTTTATCATAATTATGCAAGCAGTACTTGGATATGCTGCTGATAACATTAAGCCAAACACGTTGTTTCTAAATGTGTATTAATGCTGAAAAATGTTGCACTCGTTGAAAACTTTAACCTGAACTCCACTTGACTGCTTTTATTGCATAATAAGGTCTGTAGCACACTGTTGTCTTTTAGGAAACGACCCTGGCTCTGCCTAGTCAGCGCTTAATAACGTTGCTGTTAGTAGCATATACGTGCATGATTGCTTGCTGGAATCATTCAGGTGTTAACAGTCTGTTAAACCTGATCGAAAAGCATTTGTCATACGCAATTGTCT
This sequence comes from Protopterus annectens, assembly GCF_019279795.1. NCBI lineage: Eukaryota > Metazoa > Chordata > Ceratodontiformes > Protopteridae > Protopterus > Protopterus annectens. The sequence goes on along the minus strand of NC_056743.1, from coordinate 366,155,052 downwards.
GCAAAATGAAAATGTTCCACCATCTAGAAATTTCAGCTTCTGACAAGTATTTCAAGTGTACCCCATTAGGAGGGACATTCCTCGTTCAGTATTTTGTGAAATCTAGTCTAGTCGCCCCATTGTTCCACAGTCAGAGTGTCTGCTATCTGGCTAAATAATACTGAATCATATCACATGAAAAGAACTTCTTGCACATATATAGTAGCGCATGTGTTAACCATGCCGCTTCCTAGCTGGTGTTTTTAAGTGCTCCACATTTTGCCCATTTACTCCACATAATGAGAGTTGATGTTCCGCTATTTGGAGACAGAATGCTGGTGTGTGTGTGTGTGTTGTGACTGTGGCGGGGGGATGGGGTATGGAGCTCGTTCTTGTAGCAGTCAGATTCGGTCTTGTTATTTTCATCACTCTCTTGGACATATTCTGTATCAGTGCTGAAATACTTCACTGATTATGCAGACTTAACAAAACATTGTTTATTAACTGTAATATTGACAATATCCAAATAAAACATTCCAAATAGCGGAACATCAACTACCCTTATGAACCCTCTATATCCTTTCACTTCACACTACCCAAAACTATTATCTTTCCATTGCTACTAAATCAAACTAAAGCTACTTCTCAGTTCAAGTATTTCTCTTTCTCTACTCCTGTATGTAAATATTGTAAATATCAGGTAAGCTCTGATCTCTTCACTACAGACAGTTGAAACTTGCTGCTCTGAAGGGAAACTACTGGAAATCTATTTTATCTTCCTTCCTTAATGATGTTTTTGAGATATACTGTGTGCTTTTTGCTTTTTTTTTACTAACTGTGTGAATGTAATTACACATGTATTTTTTTTTACCTTCAACACTATGTAACCTAGATTGTATTCGCATTACTTTGGAGCTTTTCTCCCCGGGCCTCCACTGAAAATGGGCATGTTCTGGCCCAGTGGACTTCCCCGGTAATCAAACTGGAAATAAAATAAAAATAAAAAATAATTATTCTTTCAATCCACGGGTCTGAAGGATCTGCACAGCTCACTGAGGAATAAGACGAGACACGTCGATCTGGGACCGCAAACGCGTGGTATGGGGTTTAACGGAAAAGTACCAGCTTAAGAAATGGGTCTCCAAAGTTCTGTTTTACCATTATTAAGCAACCATGTACATGGTCAGGTCCTATGGATCAAGTATTACAGGTGTTGGTTAGTACTGTGATGAGATAGTGCCATCTGTACCAGGGAGAGTAGGGCAGTGCATATGTAACATATGCCAGCATAGCTAGCTGGAGTTCTGTAAAGAATTTTATGTCATTTGACTATCACATTGATTTGTACAGATGCTTGTTTAAAAATGTATTTCTAAACTTGTTTGTCTTAAAAATGAATCAACACTGGGTCCTGCTGGACAACGGACAGATATACATGTATGTCAGACTATTACATGGGTTGGTTTAGGCCACAAAGATTTTAACTTTTAGGTTTGATTGCATCCAGAGACAACTGTCTGGGGAAAACCGTGACAAGGAATCTTACTGTATTGTCCATAGGGGTAAACTAATTGCTACCCTGGAAGGGTGGACGTTTTTCAAATTGTTTTATAGCATTCAGATGCTGCAACAGATCTTAGCAAAGCTGTGGGTGTGTACTGTACCACAATCATTTTTTTAAATATTAGTGAGAGGTTATGACGGAACTCTCGCAGCAGCACTTTGTTTTTCAGAAACTGACAGGAAAGATCTCTCATTCTTACACAACCTCACACCTCATCTTGCCTTGCTGTAATAAGCAACTTAACACTAATCATCTTGCCTTGCTGTAGTAAGTAACTTAACTAAGGAACAGTAATTCTTTAGTCAGTCAGGAAAACACAGTGAGATTAGTTAATTAATCTTTTTCTGCATCTGTGTGACTATCAAACTATGTTCTTTTTTTACATATCCTGTGACAAACTCTGTAACTAGATATTTAGTATTCTCATGTTTTCTATTTTATTTATTATTAAATATTTCTATATCTTTCATTGTGGTTGTTTTTTTAGAGAACACTTTTAGCATCTTAAGTGCACTTATGCTTATTTTAGTAACATTGTGGCGGATCCTGCAAGCCTTGCTGCATTGGTCAAATTCTACCTTTTGTAGTAGTATTAATTTTACTCAGTATAACTGGATACCCTAGTAAGAGCCTTAGAGTAGCTGACTGGTGGAAGTGTAATTACCTTACAGCCTGGGCAAAGGGGCACAGCTGGTAAATCTGCCCCAGCCTTTCCCAGGTGTGTGCGTGTGTGTGTATGAAAATCAAATATCCAAGTGTGTGTCAGCTACTTGGAACAGGGATACAGAGCTCCAAAGTGGTCAGTATGGAGTCTTGTTCAGGGCCTGGAGAGAGAAAGTCCAGCCACAGGTCTGGAGTGTGCTCTGTATACTCTTGTGGGAAATTGTGCTTAGTGCAGAGGGTTGCATCTGAAAATACTGTGTGCATCCGTTTTTGTTCCTAGCGGCTGTCCATCATCGGTGTCAGTGGTGAGGATTGAGGCTCCTTGACTACTGGCCCAGAGTAGCAATGGTCACATATTAGTGGCAGCTCGTGGGATCTTAACTGAACTTGAGTAGCCTTTGGGCAATTGTCATTGAAGGTGTGGGTCCTCTAAGCCGCCACAAGACAAACAGAGTTTCATTTTCACAGCAGTTTTATTTATTTTTGTTAGTCAAGGAAAGCAGGCAAATATATCAGAAGATTATGGCAAGCTGACAAAGAATCAGTCGCCAAGGTGTGCAAAGAAAAGAACTGGTGCATGTCAACCTAACTAGAGAGGGAATTATTTCAGGCTTAACTGCAGCATGGACCAGCAACCAGGATGTGCAGCCTTCAGAAACAGGAAACTTCACCTTTTCCTCAGAGAACTTAAAAACCTGTCTGGAGTTAGAGACTGGAACTGGAGGCCAAATGTCTGGAATTTGAATCAGCAGATAGACTGTGGAGTTTGAAGGTCAGACAGAACGAGAGACTGTGGCATTTGGAAGCCTAAGAAAAAGAGAAACAGCACCAATGTGAGAGGGAGATGCTGACTCTCTGTCAAGGTCATGGAGATAATGGGGAAGGGAATAACAGAACCCCAGAAGCAATAAAGGTCAGTAAATTTCTTCCACAGTTTACAGAGGGTGATAACTTTGACAGTTTTGTTCATATATTCAGAACAGTAGGCAAACAGTATAATGCTGACCAAGGGATCTGGGGTATGCTACCTGACCCCCTTACTTCATCGTAAAGCTATAACTGCGGTTTCTAAATTGTCTGACACTGATTGTTTAAACTATGATAAAGTTAAACAATGTTTATTGCAATGTTTTAAGCTAACACCTGAAGCTTACAGAAAAAAAAGTTTTCTGAGCATAGATGCAAGTCAGACAAAAGTAAATGTGATTATATTTTTGAGTTAAACACTTATTTTCATAGGTGGGTGACTGGGTGTCAGGTCACCAGTTTTGAAAGGTTGGCAGATTGTTCCATGTCAGGGAGGTCTAAGTGTCAGGAGGGTATCGCTGAGGTTTCCTACCTGGGACAGAGTGGGGAGTATTAAGATCAGGCCAGAACCTGCCAAAGTGTAAGCTATTCAGGCGTGGCCTGGCTTGTTACCAAAAAGTAAGTGGCGGCATTCTTGGGACAGTAGGGTACTATAGAAAGTTTGTTCCAAATAACAGTACAACAGCTGCTCCCCTTACAGACCAGATGAGGAAAAACAGGCCAGATAAGGCAGTGTAGACCCCAGCCTTTGAGCAGGCATTCCAAAAGCTTAAAAGGGCTACGGGAGGACGCCCTATATTAGCCAGTCCAGATTACAGCAAATAATTTGTTGTGGTATGCAAGTGGATGGTTCCAACCATGGAGTGAGGGTTGTACTCAGCCAGGTTTCCTCAGAAAGAGAAGAGCACCCAGTTGTACATCTCTGCCGTAGACTCCAACCCAGGGAGGAATGTTATGAATCTGTAGAAAAAGAATGTCTAGCCTTAGTATGGGCACTGCAGAAACTTCAGTCATATCTGTATGGAAGGAAATTCACTGTAGTTAAACCACAATCATGCCAGCCAGAAAAAGCCAAGTTATTAAGGTGGAACCTAGGTAGCAGGCATATGACATGACAGTGTAGCATCACAGTGGGGTCAGCAATGCCAGTGCAGACGGTCTCTCAAAACAAGGTACATGTTAATGTGCTCCCAGATGGGTCCATTTCTCTCAAGTAACGTTTTTATAGGGCCACTTGAAAAACTAACTTGAGTCTTCAAAGGGGGGGGGGGGGGTGCGGATGTGATGATATGAAGGAGTGCCATCTGTGCCAGGGAGAGTAGGGCAGTGCATGTTTAACATATGCCAGGACAGCTAGCTGGAGTTTTGTAAAGCATTTTATGTCATTTGACCACCACACTGATTTGTACAGATGCTCGTCTTAAAAATTATTTGTAAAGCTGCTGGTGTTAAAAATGCATAAACAGTGGGTCCTGCTGACAGAAGAGATGTACATGTATGTGTCACAGTATTACAATAACGGATTAAATGTACATGTTTTAACAGAGAATTCTGGAAGGGAAGAGGTTATTCTCAGTCCAGATAATTTTGAGAAACAGGTTGAAAATTAAATGGGTTGGTTTAGGCATAAAGATTTTATCTTACAGGTATGATTGCATCCAGAGACAAAAAAGTCTGGGAAAAGCAGGACTAGGAATCTTACTGTATTGTCCTTAGGGGTGAACCAATTGCTTCCTTGGAAGAATGGAAGTTTCTGAAATTGTTTTATAGCTTTCAGATGTTGCAACAGATCTTAGCAAAGCTCTGGGTGTGTACTGTACTAGAGTCAGGTGACCAGATGTGATATTCTATAACCAGCACTGAAATTATTTTTTTTAGGTATTAGAGAGAGAGAGAGAGAGGACGGAACCCTCGCAACAGCTCTTTTTTGGAACCTGACAGGAAAGACCTCTCTCAGATTCTCATACCTCATCTTGCCTTGCTGTAGTAACTTAACTCGTGAAAAGTAATTCTTTAGGTCAGGAAAACATAGTGAGATTAGGTAAGTATTGTTTTTCTGCATCTGTGTGACTATCCAGCTGTGTTATTTTTTATATCTTCTGTGACTGAATGAATGAACTGAAACTGGTGTTTATTGCAACTAGATATTCAGTATTCTCATGTTTTCTATTTTACTATTAAACATTTATATACCTTTCATTGTGGTTGGCCTTTTAGAGAATGCTTTTAACATCTTAAGGGTACTTATACTTCTTTTAGTGACAATGTGGCCACTCGTGAAAGCCTTACTGCATTGGTCAAACTCTACCATTTGTATTAGTATTAATTTTACTCAGCATAATTGGGTATCCTTGTAAGAGCTTTACAATAGCTCACTGGTGACAGCGTAATTATCTTATAGTCTGGGAAGAAGCACAGCTGGTAAATCTGTGCCAGCCTTTCCCAGGTAGGTAGGTGTGTGTGTGTGTGTGTGTGTGTGTGTGTGTGTGTGTGTGTGTGTGTGTGTAAGAGAGAGAGAGAGAGAGTGTGTGTGTGTGTGTGTGTGTGTGTGTGTGTGTGTGTGTGTGTGAGAAAACCAAACATCCAAATGTGTGTGCAGTTACATGGAACAGGGCCACAGAGCTCCAAAGTGATCAGTGTGGAGTGTTGTTTGGGGCCTGGAGACACAGTCCAGCCCCAGGTTTGGAGTGTGCTTTCTATGTGCTCTCAAGGGAAATTGTGCTTGGTGAAGAGGGCTTATCTGAAAATACTGTGCATATCCATTTTTGTTCCTAGTGGTCATTTCTCACCGCTGTTAGTGGTGAGGGTTGAAACGCCTTCATTACTGGCCCAGAGTAGGGACTGTCACAAGTACATTCAGTAAATAATCTTTGGAAATAACTGGGAGTGATTAGGGATTCATATATTTCGTTGCTCTGATGCAATGTGCAGACAAAAAAATAAATTGATGCAAATTTGCAAATTCTCTAACCAAACTGCACAAGCACTGGTAACACATATGTAGCCAATCAGCTACACTTGGCCATGCTGCTTACTCTAGATCACTCAACTTCAGTTCGCTTATGCTGGTGGCACACGCTTCAGAATTTCTGCAAGATTATGCTGCTGGTACATGTTTCAGAACTTCAGCCCAGTTGCACTGCTAGTACTTGACCTTTTACCTTCGTTTTTTTTGTCATTGAGGGATTTGGGAAAGAACGGGATATTTATGCTTGTTTTACGTTTGCCTTTTCCTCACAGTTTGTGCAACCGTGGGAGAAGTGATATAAAAGCAGAGTCCCAAAATCAGGTGGTGCAAGGGGCTTGTACACCCTCAAAAAATTATTTTTTATTTTATTTTATTTTACATTTGTTGACCGGGCTAGTCCAGCTGGATTAATGTCCATTTTCAGTGGAGGCCCGGGGAGAAAAGCTCCTCAGTTAGATACAATATTGGAAATACATAGGAAGACATAGTACAAGTGTGATTATACAAAGGAAAAATGAACATACAAATATTATAGATTTTAATTAATTCAGAACAATCCTAGCAAAACAATATAATAAGGTATGAGATCTTTTTTTTTTTTTTTTTTTTTTTTTTATATATGTAATATTTACAATAAATAGGGGTAATATATCAGTTGAAGAAGAAGATAAAATCCAGGTGGATAAGAAAAGTTTATGATAGAGTTAAGGATGCCAGCAGGCTAGTCTGGGTTGGTACAAGAGCAAAGCCAGAATTTGTTAAGATGTATTAAAAGTTGTTTTTTAAAGAGTGGGAGAGTATGCAAAGAGGACAGATCAGATGGAAGATTATTCCATACTTTCCCTACTGAGTTAGAAAAAAGGCAGTTGCCTGCAGAGTTCATAGTTTTGGTAATATTAACAAGTAATTTGTCAGAGGAACGTAGTTGTTTCAGGTTGATATAGGGAGTCAAGAGTTTGGAAAGAGCTGGTGTTTTAGAAGGTTGGTATAGAATTTTGTGTGCAATTAAGAGTTGTTGAAAAATAAGTTTATTAGGGAATTCCAGCCAGTGTAGTTGTTGTAGGTTTAGACAGTGGTGAGTTCTGAATTGTGATGTGGTGGCAAACCGGGCAATATTGTGGTAAGATGTAGTGAGTTTCTTAAGGTTGCTTTTAGATAGATTAGTGTAAATAGGAGATGCATACAAAAGGGTAGAAATAAGATGTGTTTGGGCTAGGGTTATCTTAGTTTCAGGTGTGAGGAAGGACTTTATTCTGTATAGGGATCCAATCTTTTTGTTAAGGGCTTTTATTGTGTTGTTGATGTGACAATCAAAGTTAAGATAATTATCAATAGTAACACCAAGAAGTTTAGTTGAGGAGTCAGGAGAAATAATGGTGTTATCAGATGCAGTAATACTGAAGTTTAACAAAGTCGATTTACGGGTAGGTAAGAGGAGTAATAATTTAGTTTTTTTGGGGTTAAGGAGTAGACAGCGATTGGAGAACCACTGTTCAACAGTTGAGAAGGCTGATTGTGTTTGAAACTGGAGTTCTGTTTGAGAAGAGGCAGTGCAAATTATAGTGGAATCATCTGCATATTGTATGCAGGTAGTATTAGGAATAGATGATTGAAGGTCATTAATGAAGATGGAAAATAAAAGTGGGCCTAGGATAGACCCTTGTGGAACTCCTAACGAGATAGGGAGGAGAGCAGAGAGAGAATTTTTCCAGAGTACGGCTTGCTGACGATTGTCAAGATAGGAAGAAAACCAGGTTAGGGAAGAGGGCTCCAGGGCAATAGATTTTAGTGTGTGCAGAAGAAGTGTATGATTTACCATATCAAAGGCTTTTGATAGGTCTATGAAGAGAGAAGATGCAAGATTATTGTTATTACGGTTTAGGTTTATTGTGTTGGTGAAGGAGAGAAGAGCTGTGGTAGTACTGTGAGCGGGTCTGAAACCATGTTGAGTGTCTGCCAGAAGGCTATTATTGAGGAGGTGGTTGAGTAGTTGTTTATGTATGCATTTTTCCATGATTTTAGCTAAGGGGGATAGAAGTGCTATGGGACGATAGTTGGAGAAGTCGTAAGATTTGCCTCCTTTATGGAGGGGAATGATATGTGATACTTTCCAGATTGCTGGGACATTACTTTCTTTTATTGATCTGTTTATTAAGATAGAGACAGGGTAAGCAATGGCTTTTGCTGCTAGTTGTAGGAATTCAGCAGGAAGCTTATCGGCGGAAGGGGTGGTAGGTTTAAGTTTTTGGATAAGAGATTGTATATAGGAGGTAGATACAGGTTGTAGTTGAAGGGGAGGAATGGTATTTATTAAGGTATTTGGAGGTAGTTGAGAAGTATCAGGAGATAGTTGGTTGGCTAGAATTTGTATAGAATTGGTGAAGAAGGAATTAAAGTTATTGGCTGTTAGTGTGGGATTATCAGGGTCAGAATCCTGAGGGTTGGGTGTAATAATTTGCCCAGGGGTCAACAGACTGTTGATGCTGGACCAGAATTTTTTGGGTTCCTTTTTGGTAGTTTTTTGAAGTTGAAAGTAATAGTTCTTTTTGTCTGTAAGAATAGCTTTCTTTGTATTGTTTCTAAGCTCTCTAAACTTTTGGTGGTCTATTTGACTTTTGGTGGAGCGCCATTTATGCCAAGATTTATTTCTGAGGGTGATTTTATGCTTAGTATTTGTGGTTAGCCAGGGAGCAGTTTTAGTTTTAGTTCTAATGGTTCGACTTGGGGCGTGTTGATTAAGAATTGCTAAGAATGTTGAGTTGAAGTGTTCCACTGCTTTGTTGAGTGGGAGATGTTTTAGTGGGGCCCAATGACATTGGAAAAGTTCAGCTTGAAACTGATCAGGGTTAAAATGTTTCTTTGAATGAAGGGTTCTAAAGGTTGTGGGTAAGGTTAAGTTGGTTTTGCTTCTAATTATATAGGTTAGTGAGTGGTCACTAAGGTCGTCAGGAAGAATACCTGTTTGGTAGGTTTGCAGGGGGGTATTAGTGAGGATCCAGTCTAAGGTAGAAGCTTTATTGTTTATTTTATTGGTTCTAGTGGGAGTATTGATAAGTTGTTTGAAGCCAAAGAGGTTGATATGTGAGGTAGGGTAAGCATTGTTACAGGAATGCCAATCTATATTAAAGTCACCAAGGACTAGTGTTTCTTGTGGAAGTTTGATAGAGAGTTGGTAGAGTATATCTTCAAGGGTATTGATGTTATTTCCAGGGGGGAGATATGCACAGATGATGTTAATGGCTTTATTGGTATTAATTTGTATTTTAGAGCTAATTATTTCAGCAGAGTTATTTTGAGTAAGAGTTAGGTCTAGAGGAATAAGTTTAAGTTTTGCTTTATGCAGGATGGCTACACTGCCTCCTTTCCTATTAGTGCGATCAAGCCTAATAATGCTATAACCAGGTGGGGTAATTTCGATGTCTTTAATTGAGGGTTTTAACCAAGTTTCTGATAGGCATAAAATATCAAATTTCTCAGTTTCAAGAAGGGCATGGAGTTGAGTAATTTTGTTACAGATACTACGTACATTAAGATGGGCAATAGACAAAGAGTTTGAAGATTTAGAATAAGAGAGGGATAAAGGTTTAGTTAGGTTTTGTTCTATGATGGTTGTAGTATGATGTGGACCAGGATTGGGGTGAATATCACCATCTTGTAGTAAGTGGAGAAGAGTAGGATATATATTTGGTATAAGATTATAGTGAATGTCATTTGTTTTTTTGGTATAGGTTTTTCTGAATTTGCAGTGTACTAATCTGTGATATTTGGCTAGAAGGTAGATGGACTGAGAGGGTGAATGGAAATAGGATGAAGATGAAGATGTTGTCAATGTGGAGGTACCTTTAGAGGGCAGTGGTGTAGAGAGAGTCTGTGAGTATTCGTAAGAAGTTATGATGTAGGAAGTTACAAGAGATGATAACAATAGTAAAAAGATGAGTAGTCTTAGTGAAGCAGGTATAGTTAGTGTGGGCATAGTGGTATCAAAGTAGTTATGCAGAGAAGAAGAGAGATGAAGTAAAGTTTAAAGAGAGAAATAAGAAGTTAAAGAGGGTGGGGTAGGAGGTAGGGATATAATGTGGTATAAGTAGTGTTTAAGAGAGGGGAGGTGGAGTAATTATGAGAAGAGAAGGTGTAATGAACTCAGAGAGTTATGTCGTGATTTGATTGGATAGGAGGTTTAAAGGGGTGTGTCCCTATTACAGATATAGGTAGGACCCCTGGGGGTGGGTGGGAATTGGGGGTAGGGAGGGGAGCGGAGTGAGCCCGCAGGGCGAACGGAGCGGGAAGAGAAAAGGTCCAGGAGAAAAACAATCAGTGAAGTGCTCAGAAAGAAGGTAAGTAAGGCAAGGGGAAGTAAATATATTTGGTGTCAAAGGTAGGAGCAAGTAGAAGTTAGAAATATCAGAGCAAGTGGAAAGAGAAAAGTGGAACAGAAAGGGGATGACAGTAGGTAAGATAGAGAGGTAGAGGAGGTTTCCAGAGGAAAAACCCTAGAAGTAGGGGCCACCTTATGACCACAGGGGATATGTCAATACTTGCTGCTTACAAGGCTTATGGTTTTAAAGCAAGGGGCAAGTAGCTAGGGATATTATTGGCAAATATATGATCAGTTGGTTGAGAGGAGGGGGGGGGTTAGTTGTTGGCTGCTGGTAGTGCTGACCTTGGGTTTTACAACTTAACTGGGAAAAAATACAAAAAGATTAAGAAGAGCAGGAGCTCTAGGTCATACTTTCTATTATTTCTCCACGAGTAGGCTCCACAGGGTGGGATAACTTGTGTTCCTTAAATTAGGTGAGGAGAGTAGCAGGTTTGGATGGGATGCAAGAACCCAGACCTAAAGGTGGTCAGGAGGGTTTTACTGCTGAGAAAAGAAGGAGAGAAAGGAGATACTTTAGATTTGGAACAAGCACATTCTACAGAAGGCACTACATTAAAATACACATGTCATATACCTGATTAAAAAACTCATAGTTCAGCAACAGTTCTAATTGAAGTTAATACAGGCAGTATCACAGCAGTGAAATACACTTAACTTTGTCATGTAAAAAACTCAGAGATCCACAACAGTTCAAGTAAAAGTTAGTTCAGGCAGAAGCAGAGTAAAACATTTATCCTGTCTAAAGCAGCATTTTAGAATTGATATGACATATCTGAGCAGACCAGAGTGTGTCAGTTAAACATAGATACAACATCAAAAGCCAGGCTAAATTCCACAGATTACACTAACATACTAGGTAATGAGTCAAAAAGCAATAAAATTAAGTTAGACTATTACATTATGCTTCACAATTTATAGTAAGTGGGGTTGTGATAAGCCTCTGTAAGACCTAAATGCAGTAACTAAGGGTTCAGTTGAGCTAAAGGTGTTACTGTTAAAATCATATAAAACTACCGCTCAGTACACCAAGGATATATAGATCCCTAGGTGCCTTTATTTTAAAGAGATTGTCTTATACACTAAGCGAGCCTTAGTGCGAGGCACTGTTATGACACCTGTAGCGCCACTATAAAAGGTAAAACGCGCTGCTAGTGCGATATACTGCACAGGGAAACAGGATTTAACAGTCTATTAGCGCCATTATGAAAAGAAAAGAAAAGCGCGCTGCTAGTGCGATAAACTGTACAGGGAAACAGGATTTAGTAGTCTACTAGCACAATATTCTATAAAGGGAATCTAAGGCAACGTAGCATGATTAAAGGCTCAGAGGTAAAGAAACAAGCTGTTAACACAGCATAATGAAGTTATTTTGAAAACGCCGATAACACGCTACATTACCTTTGACAGACCACAATTATTCAGAGATATCAGTCAATTTTAAATATTGTGTATTACCTAATACAGTCTTTTATGACAGGCTGCAAACCATTATCAACACAGTTAATAAAACCGAAGTATTCAAATTCTGTCAGAGAAATCAGCAATAGTAACTTATGAATACTAAAAAAAAAACAGCAAGGGCACACCATTACTTCTGCTTGCTGTAACAAGTAATCTTTCCACCCCAACTATCTAAAACTATTCGACTTTTCTGACACATATTAGATAGTGCTGGTTACTCCCTAAGCCACATTGTACAGGTAGTAATACAGCTGCAGGTGAGAAAGTACTTGCTCAATTTTCCCAAAAAATTCAGATTTTTGCAACTGTGAATCTGTTACTCACATTGCACTGGTACCTAGTGCTGTTCCTTTAAGAGGATGGAATCATCACTGGACTGTGTCTGATAGACTGAGGTGTACAACGGAATGGGATCTGCCCCCAAAGACAGTGCATCCAACATTGAAATGGGCAGAAACTTCTGAATTTTTTTTTACTTCCATGTTTTAGATTTAAATGCAGTCATCTCCTCAGCTCTAGAGAGGAATGGTCTGGCAGTAGAACAGTAAGTTGATAGGGTACATAGGGAAATTATTTACTTAGATCAGTACAGATTGATAAATGGAATGGGTAAAGCAATAAAGAAGATCTACATAACAACTCTGACCTTTATGTCTAATACATACATAGATTTCACACTGATCCTAAAGGAGAAGCACATTCAATTTATACGCAGAACCAAAAAGGGAAAAATTACAGAAAATACAGTGTAGTTTAATGTAAAAAGCACAGAGATCATTTTAGATAAGAAAAATAAATTGAGCCAAGATGTTTAGACTTTGTTAAAAAAAAAATCAGGCTAATAGAATAAAAGGGAATCCAGTAAATATTGGAAAAAAGGAAGCAGTGCATTAACACTATTACAAAGCATTAGCTGTACCAGACGAAGACTGCAGGACTATGTTACTACATAAAGTCAAGAGTCTGCTTTAACAATGGGAAGGGAAGGAAAAACATGCATTTGTTTTCCTTACTTAATAATTTAGGTTAACGAAGGCAAGTCCAAAGACAGAATAGGACGACCAAGGTTTCAAAGAAACAGAAAGAAAAGTTGTGTAAGAACTTATATTTTTTTTAATATAGCCTTAGTGTCCAGAACCCAGAAAAATGGTTGTGTGGTTGGGCTACTCGTCTCACCTCCTGCCTTACACCCGGGCGCTCCCTTCCCTCAATCTATATTCAAGGACTGCCACTGCCCCAAACAGAAGACACCTTTGAAATGTTTACTACCCAGGCGCCATCAATCGCCACCACTGAGAATACTTCTCTACCTAAGGAAACCCAAGTATATGTAGCCTTAATAAGAAAACATCCTTTTGCAAAGCCTGTATTACTCTGACCTCCCATGTGCGTGACAGTAGCCTACCGCAGCCTTTCCACTCTCCCCCCTCCAGTCTCCCTCAACGTTTCCTAGACTCAATCTATAGTGAATGAAGACTCTTCCCTCACTCTGTCCACCCTCTCCTTGCCACTAGGTGGCAGCATACACCTCTACAGTCACTTACCTCGTCTATTCCTTCCAAACCCCCACCTACAGTTTTCAGCCATTTATCAACTATTTTAAACATTCCTGCAGACGCTTGCTCGGTCTTTTCCCTCCTAACCTCTACCAAAGTATAACAGCTATTTTATTTCTAAACTCTATCAGCTAATTTACTTCTGCTCTACCACTCACATAACTCCGTCTACTTCCCAGGACTATAACAACCTCATATACCTTGTTCAAATTACCTTCATAACTCTTCAGCTGTAGCCCATATTTATTGTATTACAGCCTCTGATAGTTTCTGCAGTCTCCACTCCCTTCTGGCTCTACCTGCTCCGTTCGCCCTGCGGGGTCACTCCACTCCCCTACCCCCAATTCCCACCCACCCCCAGGGCTCAACTTATACTCACATAACCACTCCTACTTCCTCCCTACCTATTAAACTCCACCCCTTTCACCATCCTTCACTTCCTACTCCCTCCCCCTACATACCATCCATCACCTCACCCATCCCTCCCATCTTAATAAGGCAATACCTACTCCTATACCTTTCTCAACACCATATATCTACCTTATCTAAATCCCAACATGCTTACAAAACATACATCCTTCTCTATTCAACTACTACTACTTCTAAACCTGATCTACATCTACTACCTTACCTAGCTTAGCACTACTACCCACTCACCATTTCTTCATACAACCAACTCACTCCCCACAATACACTCACACTCATTTAGGTCAATATCCCTCGGCCTGTATCCCATTAACAACTATCTATTTTTCCACTACAAACTAATCACTTCTTATAAAATCTCTAACCCCCCTCTAACCTCTAAAACCCTCAGAAATCTAACAACACAGCCTAGAAACAAAGCAATCCAAACACCACTTCAACATAATGCAACATCTAACAACCACACGTGTCTGGAGATATACACCCTAATCCCGGCCCAAACACCTCCTCTTCTACATTCAAATCCATCCTACTAGCTTCTCTAAATGCCCAAAGTATAGCTAACAAACCTCATATAAAAGATGCTGAAATAGTATCACCTAACTCCATCAGAAAAGACAGGGCCCACAGAAAGGGTGGCGGAGTAGCTCTACTCCACTCATCCTCCCTATCCATTACTCCCTATAATAAACCCATTCCCCACTTCGCCAATGCAGAATTAATACTAGCTCTACTTCAATTAAATAGACACAAACACATATGCATAGCCTCCCTTTACATCCCCCCTGGAGACAATATCTCAGTACTTGAATATATCCTCTCCTGGCTTTCTACCGATATCAGCAATGAAACTATAATCCTGGGAGACACAAACATTAACTGGTCCTCCATTCAGTCCCCTTCACACCCCCTAAACATCACCCTACATAATTACTCTCAGCTCATCAACTCCATAACCAGGCCCTCTAAAGACTTCTCCAGTGGTAGCACCCTAGACTGGATCTTAGTCGCTCACCCCCACTACTACCCTGATAGTGGGACTCTTCCAGATTCCCTCAGCGACCACCTCTCCATCTTTACAAGGCGTCTTCCTTCACTCTTACATGCAACTCATAATTACATCACCACTCGCTACCTAACAAACTTCATCCCCAAAGCCTTCTCTAACTCCCTAAAATCACTAAACTGGAACCCTCTAAAAACTCTACCCTTGGAAAATCCTGTTGCCCACTTCAATTCAACTTTCCTAAAACTGTTAGACAGCTATGCCCCCATAAAAACAAAAGAATAAGAAACAGAACTGCCCCTTGGCTAACCAAAAACACACTAACTGCCATGCACCTTAGAGACAAAGCCTGGGCACGTTGCCAAAGAAACAAAACTCCCATCACCCTTAATGAGTTCAAAACACTTCGTAACAGAGTTAAAAAGCTTATTACAGCAGACCGACAGAATTACTTTTCCTTACTTCAAAACAACCATAAAACCAATCCACAAACATTCAGGAAAAGTATCACTACCCTCCTAAAAGCCGCCACAACAAAAATCCCAAGCCCTGACCCAAATGCATTAGACAGATCTGGCCACCCAATTTAACTCTTTTTTTCATAGACTATTTCCAAACTAACCTCATCCTTCTCTAAAAACACTTCACCCCCCTCTTCTGCATCTCCTCTCTCATCACCCCCTCACCTCCACACTCTCATACCCTCTCTTCCCAAACCCCACCATTCTCCATAAAACCCATTCCAACTTCTACCATAAAAACTCCTGCAAAAGATAAAACCACGCTCCAATGCCCCCGGTAACATTCCCTCATCCTTCCTTAGCATAGCTGCCGAAGCCGCTGCGTTCCCCATCAGTATCCTAATCAATCGCTCTATCCAAGAAGGTTTTGTACCCCAACTCTGGAAATAGGCTTTCATCATACCCCTGCACAAAGGAGGCAACAACATTACAAACTTTCATCCCATCGCCATCCTCTCTCTCATCTCTAAACTCCTAGAAAAATGTATCCATCTTCAACTCCTTCCCTATCTCATAGATAACTTAACTCCCACCAAACACAGATTCAGACCCAGTCACTGCACTATGACTACCCTCCTATCCTTCATGGAAACTGTGAATAAAGCCAGGGATACTGGCTTTACTGTATCTACCCTCCTACTTGAGCTCTCCAAGGCTTTTGATATCATCTCTCACAACCTTCTCCTTACTAAACTTTCTAAACTAAACCTATCCCTTTCCTCTCTCAATTGGTTCACCAGCTACCTCTCTACCAGGCAAAAAGCAGTCAAGTGGAAAAAGGCCATCTCCTCTTTCCTTAACACCCCTACTGGTGTCCCCTAGGGTTCCATATTGGGTCCCCTCCTCTTCAATATATTCATAAATTATTTCTTCTGCTCAATCCCTTATGTCAACCTTATTCAATACGCAGATTCAACTATGATCTGTGCTTCCACATCCATCCCCACTCTCAAAGCTTACTGAAGGCGCCTTCTCTACCACAGAACAGTGGATGAAAGACTATCACCTACCACTCAATGCGTCAAAAACCAAACTCATGGTATTTACCCCCCCTAAAACCACCACCACTGATAGAAACCTATTCTCCATTACTAGCCAGAATAACACACCTATTGAACTGGTATCTGAAACCAAACTATTAGGGGTCCACATCGATGACCAGCTTAAATTCAATTGTCATCTACAACTAAACAAAAAGCCCCACCAAAAACTTGGCATACTCTACCGCCATAACCGCTACCTCACTGCATCTACTAAATTTACTCTCACTACTACATTTCTTATCCCTTCCCTCCTTTATGGTGCCCCTCTCCTAACAAACCTACAATCCTCTCTCTCAAGACAAAACTGTCCTCGTTATAATAAAATTGCCAAATTCGCCACTAGCCACAAATCATCAACCCACCACTGTGCATCTCTCCACAAACTAAACTGGCTAGAACTACCCAACTATCTCACCTATACTCAACTTACTTATGCACACAAACTCATTTTTCACCCCTCCCTCTGCCCCTCCCTTTTTTCTACCTTTAAAATTCACCACCCAGAAAGACTCCTAAGATCTAACAACCAAAACCTAATAGAATTGTACAAACCTCTTCGTCCCCAGGACAAAACTTCCTGTCCTTTGCCGTGGCATGCCTATGGGACTCCCTCCCTCCATCTGTACCACCACAAACCTCTCTTCCTTTAAAAAATCACTTCACTCACATCCAACATACAAGTGGGAATGCTCCTGCTCCCACCCCACATAGTTGCCTGTAGGAAGAGAATAGGCTATCTCATTTATGCCAGACTCTCATTTCATATTTGCATCTAGCAAATACTAAGCCAATTGTATATAACTTTTTATAATTCTCTAATTGTACTATTCCATTTCAATAAACTGTATATTTACAAATGCAATGTTTTTTTGTACTTAAATGTAACCTAAAATTTAACTGTAACTGCTGTAATCTTTGTTTTGTCCTGGAGAATTTCTCCCCAGGACTCCATTGAAAACGGGTTCTTATTAGCCCAATGGACTATCCTGGTTAATAAACTGCAAATAAAATAAGTAAAAATAAATAAAATGTCCTTCTCTTCCATGTTGCAGTATTCTACATATGGGTTTACCCTTCTAGTTTCAAGTACGTACGACCAGTATCCAAAAGCTTTCAGTCCCTCCTACGTGAGCGAGACGTCAGGTCTAGTCGAGAGTATGTGAGCCATAAAAGGGACATTGGCGCGCACCAGCCCTCAGAACTGAAGGCCCCAGTCAGAGCCAGTCTTAATAGGGCAATGCCAAGTCACTGCCATCCAGAGAGGGGAAACATAGCTGATAAGAGGGGAAGGAGGGAGGGTAGGAATACTTCAATATGGAAGAGAAGGATATCTATGGCTATGTCCTTCTATTCTTATGTGGCAGTATTCTGCATATGGGTGAGTGCCAAAGCTCACCGAGAAAGGGTGGTTAGTATGGAAGTAGATTCCAGGAACTCATGCAGGATAGCCCTAGCGAACCCTGCCCTGGACCTAGAGATGTGGTCTAGTTTGTAGTGTTTGGTGAAGGTGCGAACTGAAGACCAGGTGGCTGCCTCCAGGATAGAGGAGGTGTCCAGGCTCTTGAAGAGTGCCTGAGGATGCCATGGCTCGAGTGGGGTCTTACTGTACTCTGGAGTGATTTACCATGGTGCTGGTAACAGAAGGTAATGGCCTTGGAAATCCAAGAATAAACAGTCTGTTTGGACACAGGCTTCCCTAGTGCTTTAGGGTGGAAAGATATGAAAAGCTGGTAAGTCTTTCTGATAGACTTATTGTTGTGGAGGTAGAATCTAATTTGTCCGAACATCCAGGGAATGAAGTATTCTTTCACTTCCTTATGGCTTTGGATAAAAAACAGTTAAGTGGATGGCCTGATTGAGAGACATGTCATTGACTACCTTGGGCATGAAGGATGGATTTGTCCTGAGGGTAACCCTGTCTTTATGAAAGACAAGAAAGGGAGGCGTAATCATTAGTGCCTGGAGCTCGGATACCCTTCTGGCTGAAGTGATAGCCACTAGAAGGACTGTCTTCCAGGTGCAAAGCTTTATGAAAGCTTGATCAACAGGCTCAAAGGGTGGCAGTATAAGCTTCGCCAGCATATAGCTGAGATCCCAAGGAGGAGTAGTTGTTTCTGGGAGGGTTTGAGATGTAGGATTCATTTGATGAAGAGCTTCAAAGGGAGCCTGGATGCCAAGGGGGGATCCATGGGTAGGCATGCCGAGATAGCAGACAGGTGCGCCTTAATAGATGAGCAGGCCAAGCCCGTCTGAAGTAACTCACAAATAAGACAGCACTAGGGGAATGTCACTGGTAAGTGGATCCAGCTGCTTATTCTGACACCAAGAAATGAACCTTTTCCATTTAGACAGGTAAGATTTTCTAGTATTAGGTTTCCTGTCCTCCTGAAGGACATTCAGCCATTCCTCATTGTGAAGGTGTGTGTATGGGATCAGAAGCCTATCCGCCACAGGGTCAGGTGTAGCAGCTGCCACCGAGGGTGGATTATAGATCTCTTGTGCTGTGTGAGAAGGCCCACTCTGTGGGGTAACTTGTGGTGATTGCCCTTGGACAACTGAAGGAGTAAAGGGATCCAATGCTGTTGGGGCCAGTAGGGAGTCCCCAGCAAGATTTTCTGATTGCCCTGCTGAATCCATAGCAGGACCCTCTGAATGAGAGATAAGGGGGAGAATATATAAAGGTATTTCCCTTTCCATGAGATAGTGAAGGCATCTGTTGCCAGTGCCTCTAGGTCTGTTGTCCTGGTACAGTATCCAAGAAGTTGCCTGTTGGTGGAGGCAAACAGGGCTATTTGTGGTGTACCCCATCTGTGGACCATGTCCAGGAAGATATCCCTGTGAAGCATCCATTTGTGACTTTGTGCTGGTTCTGCTCAAAAGATCTGCTTGGGACTTGTGGAGAGAGGGAGTGTATGCTGCTTTCAGGGTAATTTCCTGGAAGTGGCTACTTCCCACACTAGTATAGCAAGTCTGCAGAGTAGGTAAGACTTGGTCTCCCCTGGTTTGTTGCTATACCGCAGGACTGTGGTGTTGTCTGTGTACATCAGGAGAGATCCCTTCCGAAGGAAAGGAGTGAATGCCTGAAGGGCTAGGAGGATTGCCCTCATTTATCTGGCATCGAAGTCTTCTGTTTTCTGCCTGCATGTCCACAGGCCTTGAACTTTCTGATGGCCGAGAGTGGCCCCTGGTGCATCTGCATGCATGACCGGAGAAGGCTGAGGTGGTTGGAGGGGGAGTCCTGGGTTGAGATTCACCTGGGAAAACCACCATAAGATCTCCTGTTTTAGGTATGGAAGCAAGTGCACAATGTGTTACGGCGGGTGGCTGTGCTGCTTCCAGACAGAGCATAGGTACCACTGCAGTTTTCTCATGCGTAACAGAGCTAGGGGTAGCATGGGAATGGTAGCTGCCATGCAATCCAACAGCCTGAGGTACTGCCTTGCAGTCAGATGAGGGGAAGAGTAGAATCCTTGCAGGTGCTCTGCAAAAACTCACCTTTGCTGGGGGAAGGTATGCCTCCATCATGTCTGTGTGGATTCTGCACCCTCAGAACACAATGTCTTGGGTCAGTGTGAGGTTGGACTTTGGGAAGCTTATTTGGAACTGAAGAGCCTGTAGGAGAGACAACATGAACTGGATATGGGTTTGGAGTGTTTTTGGCTGGCAGCCTGTAAAAGCATGTCGTCCAGTTATGGGAATATCCCTTTTGTCCTGGGATATTCCTGTCAAAGCAAAAAAAAAAAAGGCATCTGTCTTCTTGGTGGTCTTCCACAGAGTTACTGGGCAAAACTTTGTCAACTGATAGTTTAGAGAAAAGGGAAAAAGATAAATTAGAGGTGCTCCCCAGACATGGATCAAATCTTGTAAGACCCTCTTAATTCAATTACCATTCCTGAATTTCTGTCCTGGTCCTGATCAGCTGGTCTGTCAAATAATTCTGCTCTGAAGGCATTTTAACATGGCTGAAGAGTAAGGTGCTGAAAATCTACATAGCAGGCTACTGCAGCTATTTTGCATGGAGGGTAAAGATCTGGTTCCCCTTGCTTGTGCATCACGTCACTGTGGTGTTGGCTATAAACACTTGTAGAGGTCCCTGGGATCAGAGGGAATTTAGTGTGTTGACAGCATTTATGAGTTTTGGTCAGTCTTGTTTTATTACAAAGATCCTGCACTTTTATCCCCACAGACACTGCTTCCCAAGCAACATCTTAGGCAATAATTGTAACTGATGGTGCTGGAACAGGAGGAGAATGCAAGGCCTGAATTCTGAGAGATGTGCCATCTCCAGCACCTAATCCCCTAGTCACATATCCTAGAACTGGAATTTGAAAGGTCAAGGGATACTGGTGCTCAGACCCTAGAGATACCGGTAGTACTGTAACATTCTTATGGGGAGTCTTGCAAGAGGTATCAGATGTTACGAGACCCAGAATCCCAGGAAATTTTCTTGCTGAGACAGAATTCAAAGTGGAAAACTTAAGGACTGGATCTAAACACAGATATTTTTCTTCTGGAAGTAAAGCTCTTCGAAATTAGGTGCCCAGCAGAAATGCCAGAAAAAAATCAGAGAAAAAGCTTCTGAATATTCTTTTGGAATCCCAACCTCTATAGGAGATCCCTTACCCAAGTGCAGGATTCCAGACACCTTGAAAAAGACTCTGCAAAGGTAAGAAAGTCACCTAAATAAGGACAGATATGAATACCTTGCAGTCAGACGTAGGCTATCACAAGAGCAAGACAATGGGTACACCTAAGAGCAGACTTGCAAAGGGTTACAATACAAGCAGGAGAGGCCTGCACCACACTGTATTTTCTAAGTGTGTAGACTTGACACCTGTATTAACAAGGTGTCACCAGGCTGGAGACAACTGGATTGCACTACCACATCCCCCTTCTCTAAAGCAGCATTTCAACTGGTGTAGAGATTTGTGTTCCCTATCCCTGACTATCATGTTTTTTACTCAGTTTGTGTTCCCCCAGTGAAATACACCAAGCTTCTTAACGAAATTTTACAGCTGAAATGTGCTAAACACCATTATGGCTGAATCAGCTGAAAGTATATGGACTATATGGGTGAATAAATAGGAATACATTTAACAGATTATGCACACAAGTTTATTGGCCTTTGCATGTCATGATGCCCAACAGAAATTCTGACTATTGTACTTCTGTTAAACGTGCTGCTCCAAACTACTGGAAAGTTGAGCCTCAGAATCTTCTGCTTGGCTTTTACTGTGCACACTGTCAGCCATTAATTTTTTTGTTTATGTACGCATTTCAGTTGCAAGGTTACCAAAGAGTGACTTACCTTAAATAAAGTGAACATAGCAGTAGCAGTACTACTTTTTAGCTGCTGGTAGACTACAGTTCCTGACTCGTTGACAGCAAGCCCGCTACGCTTGCATATTTGTTCAAAAAAACTGCCCAAATCAAATTTGCAACATCTGCTACAATTTTGACTGCTAAAAGCAACACACGTGGGGACCATTTAAGGAATGTCTACCCCACACAGGGGTAGCTCAGACTTGGTGCCAAATCAAATTACAAAGGTCATCAATGGCTCTGGTCAAATCCAGGAACCCTGTGTATCACAAAAAGTGGGTCACAGGATGAACAACTACAAAAACCACAACAGAGATGTGAAAAAGTAGGTGTCCTTAGTGTGAAGTTAGAGGACAAACTTCACTTCTTTGTTATTTGGGAAAAAGGAAAATCACTTGAACTTTATATTGGGCAAACTTAACAACAGTCCAACATTTCAGATGTTAATTCCTCTTCTATGAAGGTACCGAAGAAAAACTCAAAACAGGCTTGGTTACCAGAATAACTCTGCTTTAATTTACGGCAAGCACTTTCATCCAACAAATGGCTTTCATCAGATCAACTTTTCAACGGCAGTTTTAACCTATGGAAAACTAATATATAGGGATATGCGGTCGTGTGTCCAGAGAAAGATAGTTTTCTAATGAACCTGCACGACATCCAAAGAAATTTTCTTGAGAGGGGTTATGAAACTGAGACCATCAGACATACTTTTTATCCTATTAAAAGACCTAAAAGCAAGGGAGGAAACTCCCTTTTCTGAACCACAAAAGTTTTTTTACGGGGTTTCATAACTCCCTACAATTAAAAAGAAAAGAAAAACTGAAAGGAAGTATGAGCTTAACTTTCAGTAAAGATACCCATGAGATCAAAAGGATAATTTGTGACAACTGAGCCATTTTGTCTAATAACAGACTAGTGAGTAAGACTGGATCCTGGCCTTACTTTGATTTCAAAAAAGGTAGGAACATTACATCTTACTTAGACGGGATGTTCAACAGGGCTAGTATTGACAAGTTTGGTACCTTTAAATAGCAGCCCCTTTCTGTACCTTTGGAGACTTAAGAGCT
This sequence comes from Protopterus annectens, assembly GCF_019279795.1. Taxonomy (NCBI): domain Eukaryota; kingdom Metazoa; phylum Chordata; order Ceratodontiformes; family Protopteridae; genus Protopterus; species Protopterus annectens. The sequence continues at coordinate 366,132,288 of NC_056743.1, read as the reverse complement.
GCAGATTTTTTTTTTTTTTTTTATCTGTCCCAGTATGAGTACGAAATATAACAGTAAGGTGTCTGGGAACTTTAACAGTGAAAAGTCTGTTTACAAAGCTCAATGCTCCAAGTTTCAAGCTTTTTTACATAGGAAAGAATTAAGTTTAAAAGGAGGACAGTCCAGCACATCTAAAATTCAGACTAAACAAAAATCCTCTTGCAAAGCACAGCATTGAACCACCAGGTGATTTGTTTTTTCACTTTTCATAGTTTGGACATGATCAGGATGGGTCCCACTCGAGGGGAACCAAAATGCCATTCTTGAAAAGGAAGAGCTGGAATGGCAAATTCACCTTAACGTCTACAGCCAACCTTCTTAATTCTGCTTGTTTAACTAAATGCAGTGTCCAGCTTGGAAAACCGGATCACACATTATTTTATTAACGGCTGACCATCTTTGCTCCTTTCTTCATTTTTACTTGACATTTTTTATGCCTGTATTTTTGATGGTTTCTGCTACAACATATACATAATAATTTTTCCACACATTTTATTGACTATTTCCCCTATATTTGGTGTACGATTGATATTATGGATGCTCAGTTTTACCAGTGACCTTATGAAGCCCTGTGAGTAAAAGCACTTTTACTTTACTGACTGACGAATGAAAACTGGAAAGTTCAACTGAGTGGGAACCTTGTGCATGAGAGACTCGGGGTGAAAAGCTCCCAAGTATTACAAAACATTTGAACAACAATTTTACAGTCTTAATACGAAAAACTAAAGTTTAAACAATTATACCAAATTCGACAGAATATGAAAACATTGGTTAAGAATAGATACAAGTTATACAACAATGATTTTATACTTACAAGCATTTTAACCAGTTTATAGAGAAATTAAAGGACAGTAAGTATAATACATACAGAAATTGCAATATGAAGTGAGAGAAAAGCAGGCTTATGGTATACTTAGAGAGAAATTGACAGAAGTAGGAAAGTAAGTGAAAAAGGGACTGTAAGGTAAGAAAAGGTATTTGTTCACATTTAAATTTATCTTGGCGATAAGATCAGAGCTAGCTTTTGGCTAGGAAGCCTTTCAGTGTGGTTATGAAGGATAGGAAGGAGGCTATTGACCTGACGGACAGAGATAAGGAGTCCCAGACCTTAGCAAATTGGTATGAGTACGGACAATGCCAGACTTGCTAGGTCCGTGGACAGACCGGAGTTTTTGGTCACTGGATCATAATGACAGACTGAGAACATAGTTGTGTATAATGTTATTTAGTGCTCGACAAGCATATGGACTCTGGATAATATTACATGTGATAATAAAGTACAGTTGTGTACACTTACCATAAATGTAGATGTTCTAGTATATTCACTGTTGCAGTCATCACACTTGGGTTATTCTGCCAGGGTAGCCCTCAGTCGGCCCAAATACCAGAGGCTTAGTATTTCTGCATCAGTTGCTGTCGCTTCAGGACTGACGTCAGGTTGTCAGGGGTATAAAAACAGGCAGCCAATACCATTACATCAGTTTTTCTTGCCCCAAATGTCAGGAGCCCCAAAATAGGGAGCTAAATTATGGTGGAAAAACAACACCAGTAAAAAAACAAATACCAGTACCCCTGTAAGGGGTTAGAAAGAGATAGACAGACAAGGGGGCTGGAGGGTGGGAAACCATGACTGCAACAACGAATACACTCGAACATCTACATTTATGGCAAGTGCACACAACTGTACTATGTTCTTCGTGTTTCACTGCTGCATTCATCACAATTGGGTTGATTCCCAAAGCTGAAGAATGGGTGGAGGCATTCAAGTAGTGTTTGGGCTGGCTAGTATGCCATGCAGGACTGCTGTTGCAAAGACAGCCCTGGATTTAGAAAAGATAGGCAGGTGGTAATGCTTGGTGAAGGTATGAACAGAACTCCAAATAGCAGCTTCCAGAATGTCCCTGGTAGGGACTCCTCTGAGAAAGGCTGTAGAGGTTGAAATTGCCCTAATGGAATGCGTTCTGACTCCCTCAGAAGGTGGTTTCCCATGGTGTTTGTAACAAAAATGTATATAGTGTGCTATCCATTTGGAGATGGTTTATTTTAATATGGTCTTGCCATCTGCCCCTAGTGTAAAGCTGACTAGTAACTGGTCAGATTTCCTGAGGGGCTTAGTCCTATCCAGGTAGAATCTGAGCGGTCTTGTGCATATCTAAAGAGTGCAGGATCCTTTCCCCTTATTTTGAGGATTAGGGAAAAAGGTGGGCAAATGGATAGATTTGGTTGAGAGCCACACTGGATATCACTTTAGGCATAAAAGGAGGGTTAGTCCTGAGGGAGATCCTGTCAGCATGAAAAATAATGAAGGGTTTCACAGCCATAAGCGCTCTTCTAGCTGAAGTGATAGCCAGAAGCAAGGCTGTTTTCTGAGAGAGTAATTTTAACTCTGCTGACACTGTAGGCTCGGGGGGGGGGGGGGGGGTAGCATGAGCTTTTCCAGCACAAAGTTAAGGTCCCAAGCAGGGTTGGGGGCTCTTCTTGGTTGTTAGCCCCTCTCAGGAACTGCTTGATGAGTGGGTGAGATAAGAGAGGTGGCTCAGTGCTGTAACGAGCAGAGATGGCAGAGGCATGGATCTTAATGGAAGAGGACAGGCTTCTGTGGAGTAGGTCTGCTAGGTAATCCAGGATGAGAGGTAAGGATGGCTGTGCTGCATCCACTCCTTTAGTGTGAATCCAGGAACAATACCTTTTCCACTTAGTATAGGATTTCTTTGTACTGGGTCGTCTGGCTTCAAGTACGACATCCAGTAGCTGCTTGCTACGGCTGGCCACTCGAGGAGAATTCAAGGAATAAGCCAGGCTGCAAGGTTTAGGGTCTGCAATTGTGGATCAAGATCTGTCCCTCCTGCTGACTCAGGAAGGGTTGGGATCTGAGGCAGGTGCCATGGTGGCACCAGTGACAGACTGCGCAGTAGTGGGTACCAGTGTTGGCATAGCCAGTCTGGGGCAATCAGGATTGCCCTTGGTTTTTCTTGCCTTATCTTGAGTAGTACTCTTGTAAGAAGAGGCGGAGGGGGAAATGCATAGATTGAGACGTTTGCCCACTGGAAGGATAGGGCATCCAAGGCCTTGCTGTGAGGTAACCTGGTGCAGAATTTGCTAAGCTGATAGTTGTAGGACGTGGCAAATAGGTCCACCTTCAGAGTACCCCATTTCTGGGTCAGAAAGCTGAAGGTGTTGTGGTCTAAATGCCACTCATGTGGGTCTAGGAGATTTATGCTTAAGTTCTCTGCCAGGGGGTTTTGTTTGCCTGGCAGGAATTGCATTTGCAGGTGAATATGCATGGCTGAGGCCGTGTTCACAGGGTCATGGCCAGCCTGCAGAGTGGATTCCCCCCTGCTTGTTGATGTACCTCATCACTGTGGTGTTGTCATTTTTTATTAGAAGGGGCCCCGGTGAAAGTAGGGATCTGAAAGCTGTCAGAGCATGCTGAACAGTTAGCATGGCTTTTTGGTTAATGTGCAGATGAATTTGGTTTGGGCTCCAATGGCCCTGAATGCACCTGCCGTCCAGATGTGCACCCCGGGCATAGTCTGATGCATCTGTGGTTAGGGTCTGGGCAGCATGGAGTTGTGTAAAGGGAAACCCCTTGTTGTGGTTGCATGCTGCTGCCCACCAAAGAAACTCTTTCCTTAGATAAGATATTAAAGGTATGATCGTTTCCAGGTCCTAAGAATGTTGGCACCAAAGGCTCAAGTACCACTGAAGTTTCCTCATATGCAGTCTGGCATATGGAATTAGCAGAATGCAGGAGGCCATGAACCCTAGAACCTGCAGGATTTTCCTTACTGATAACTGGGTTCTGCTGGCCATTTGAGCAAAGTAGCCTGTCAGACAGGCTTGTTTTTCTGGAGTAAGGAATGCCATCTGGGATGCTGTGTCCAAGCTTGCTCCCAGAATACAATTTTATGAATGGGGACTAGTTTGGATTTCTTTTCGTTGATAATGTACCCTAGGGAGGTTAGAAAGTCCTTTACAAATGTCATGTGCTGCAACAGCTTTTCCTGACTGTCTGCCTGAATCAGGCAATCATCCAAGTAAGGATGAATATGAATCTTTTTCTGTCTGCAGTAGGCAATGGCTGGAGCCAGGCATTTTGTGAAAACTCTGGAAGCACTGGATAAGCCAAAGGGAAGTGCAGAGAACTGATAATGCATAGATTCGACCCTGAAATGTAGATATTTCCTGCAGGAGTTCCTGATTGGGATGTGCAGATAGGCCTCCTTTAGGTCTAGGGTGGCTAACCAGGCATCTTTGGTCAGCATAGGGAGAAGCTGCTGTAGGGTGAGCATTTTGAATGTTGGTACCACCAAGAAGGTGTTTAGAATGGATAGCTCTAAGATTGGGCGCCAGGTGCCCTTTTTCTGGGTACCAGGAAACATCTGGAATAAAAACCTTGGCCTATCTGTTCTGCAGGAACAGGCTGAACTGCCCTTATGGAGAGCAGGGACTGAACTTGGTTTTGTGCCTCTGCAAACTGGTTTGGTGGAAGGTCTGGGAAACCTTTTGGGGTTGGCAGCATGTGGAAATAAAATTTGTACCCCTGGGATACTATGTTGAGGACCCATCGGTCGTTGGTGATGAAGGGCAGTTTTTTGCATGGTGTGAAAGTTTCCCTTCTAGGGGCACGAGCAATTGGGCAGAGGTGAGGAGTGGAACTGAGAAGTCATTGTGAATTCTTTCCATAAGGGGGTGGCTTAGCACTCTCTGTTTTAGAAATGGAGGTACTCCATTGCTTAGATCTCTGCATACCCTGAGACTGTAATCTCTGGGGGCCTGTTTCCCCTGGGTCTAGTTTGAGATGGCCTTGAAGGGGCTGGAAAGGACCAATGTTTTGAGGGGCAATGCCTACTAAATCTTGGAGGCTGCACTTGCAAAAAATCTTTGACTTTCTGCATAGACTTAGCCTTTTCTTCCATCTTTTTTAAAACCTCTTCTGCTTTGGTTCCAAACAGATTTTCCTTGTTCAGAGGAACGTCCAATAATTTTGAAGGAAAGGTAGATAATTTTTGCTTAATAAGTTCCATAGTATCTTGCTGGTATTTCAGCATGTGGAACTGATAATTCAATGCTCTAATGGCAAGAGTTGCAGAGGTGTATACTTTTTTACCTCATCCATCTAAAGCTCAGGAATCCCTGTCCGAAGGGGTGGGAATCTTGACTGTAGTAGCTTTTATTCCTTTAGGTCCTTGGGAGATGACCTCTGGGTCAGCAGTAGGATTTTTGGAGAGAAATTTGTGAGTCGTGGACTCTATAGTACCTGTCGGGTTTCCTTGGAGCAGGGGGTAAAGTATGAGGAGTTAGACTGGATTCCATAAAGACATCATCCACAACATCCAGAAAGTACAGTTTTGTACCTACCATAAATGTAGATGTTCGAGTGTATACACTGCTGCAGTCATTACACTTGGGTTACCCTGCCGTCAGGCGGTTTCCCCAGTCGGCCTGAGTTCCAAAGTCCTGGTCTGGCGTCGGTTGCTGTCACCTCCTCCCTGACGTCAGTGCGATGCACAGATGCAGCCAACGCCATTTTCTTCAGTTTTTCTTGCCCCAGATGTCAGGTACCCTCAAAAGGTAGGCAATTCAATTTGCTAATAAAACATACATAAGAAAAGCAAACAACAACTTTCAGTTACCAGCAAATACTCCCCATAGGTAGTAAAGGGTAGAAGACATAGTGCACTCAGCAAGTAAGAGGGGAAGGAGGGAGGGTAACCTGGACTGCAGCAGTGTATACACTCAAACATCTACAATTATGGTAGGTATAAAACTGTACTGTGTTCATCGTGTTACACTGCTGCAGTCATTACACTTGGGTAGAATCCCAAAGCTGAGGTAGGTGGTTGGTTCTATAAGGCATTAGGTGTGGCTATAAGGCCCTGCAGCACAGCAGTGGCGAAGCCAGCTCTGGATTTAGAGTATAAAGGCAGATGGTAATGCTTGGTGAAGGTATGCACAGAACTCCATGTTGCTGCTTCCAAAATGTCCTTGGTAGGCACTCCTCTGAGGTAGGCAGTTGAAGTGGCTGTTGCCCTGGTGGAGTGAGATCTAATGCTGCTAGGTATAGGTTTCCCATGGTGTGTGTAGCAGAAACGTATGCAATGTCCTATCCATTTTGAAATAGTCTGTTTTGAAAGGGCTTTTCCCTGTGCTCCTTGCAGCATATGCTACCAGTAATTGCTCAGATTTTCTGAAAGCTTTGGTTTTGTCCAGGTAGAAGCGTAACTGCCTATGAATGTCCAAAGAATGCAGTAGTCTCTCCCCTTTATTCTGTGGTTTTGGATAAAAAGTTGGCAAGTGAATAGTTTGGTTTAGAGCCCCATTTGAAACCACCTTTGGCATAAATTATTGATTATTACACATAATAGACATGTTAATGGTATCTGTTCTATTGTTAAGAAGAACTGGCATTTTATTTTAAATAATGCCTCCCTATCTGACATTTTGGGTTCCCACCCCTCTTTTGTGTTTAAGAGGGGTAGTAACTTAAAAGAGCTTTTGCAAACAGGTGATTTTCCATAACCCCCATCTAGACAAACTGGGTCATTCACCTGTGGGGCTTGTAATTGGTGTAGGCTTCTGAGGGTAGGGACTTCATTCACCATTAAAGGTGAAAAATTTATTATAAAACACAAGATTAGTTGTGATACTAAGTCTGTGGTTTATATTGCGCTCTGTAATTGTTGCCCTGCATTTTATGTTGGTAAAACGGACCGTAGATTACGGGACCGTGTTTACCAACATAATTATGCTATAAAAAACAAAAAAGTTGACAATGCCCTTTCGAAGCACATTTTAGATCATGCTGGGCATAGCTTTTGCTTTATGGGCATTGATTTTGTTAGGGTTGGTATTAGGGGGGGTCCTCAACCCCTCCTACTTGAAATAAGGGAACTGGAATGGCAACTTTTATTAGATGCCTTCTCTGCCCCTGGGTTAAATGAAGCCTGCAATATTTCTGTTGTTTTAAAATATAAAAGTTACCTTAGGTAGCAAATGTGTACTTTACCTGTTAAGAATTGATTTTACATGAAATTTATATATTTTTATTTAATTTGTTAAGGTTTTTTTTTATTTAGGCACACCCTTTATACACTCTATTACTTCCTTATTTTTTAGGAATGTGCTCAATAACTTTTAGGAATGTGCTCAATATTGTTAGATTTGTTTTTATTACACATCATGTTTAATATAATATACTTAGTTGAGATGTTTTATAATATATATTTTATTTGATTGACCGTGTATGCTTTTAATAGAAATTGAAGCTTAAGCAAACCATTAATAGCTTGCTTTTGTTGCTAAGGAAATGACATCATGGCACCTATACTGAAGGATTTAAATTGTGGTTATTTGGCGCTTCTATTTTGTCTGAAGAAGCTTCTGTGTTACAGAGGCGAAAACGCTTCTAATAAAGTACGTTAACGAAATTTTTGCTTCCTGAGGTTATCCTGGACTCGCTCCGCTTCCTTTGGTTCACTAGTTTTGTTTTTTGTTTGGTATCACCTTTGGCATAAACGCAGGGTTAATTCTTAAGTACACCCTGTACTGGTGGAAAATGAGGAAAGGTTCCACTGCCATTAGTGCCTGTAATTCTGAAACTCTTCAAGCTGATGTTATTGCCAGGAGCAGAGCAGTTTTCCAAGAAATATATTTTAATTCTGCTGTGTTAGCTGGCTCAAAGGGAGATAAAGTAAATTTTTCCAAAACAAAGTTGAGGTCCCAAGTTGGAGTAGGTGCTCTATGGGGCGGTCTTATGTTTTTAGCCCCTCTGAGATCGTGTTTTAGCAACGGATTAGAGAAAATTGGAGGATCAGTGTTGTAATGAGCAGAGATGGCAGAGGCGTGGATCTTGATGGATGAAAAAGAGAGGCCTTTGTCCAGCATCTCAGTTAAATATTGTAGAATCTGAGGAATGTTTGGGACAAGAGGGTCAAGGCTGTGAGCCTGGTTCCAGGCACAGAATCTCTTCCATTTATCCGAATAGGCTTTCCTGGTACTAGGCCTTCTGGCCTCCAGAATGACATCCATAACAGCTTTGGAGAGGCATTGCTTGCTTGACTAAGGAATATTCCATGCAGCTAGGTTTAAGGTCTTTAGCTGACTGTGAAGTATCTGATTGTTGCGCTGAGTCAGCAGATGTGGGATTTGAGGCAATATCCAGGGTGGTTCTTGTGCTAAATTCTTTAAGATTGGGTACCAGTGCTGGCGTGGCCAGTCTGGAGCAATCAGGATCATCTTTGGCTCTTCCTGCCTGGCTTTTATGAGAACCTTTGGAAGGAGAGGTAGTGGAGGGAAAGTGTATACTTGTAGGGTTTTCCAGCTGAATGAGAGGGCATCCACTTTCCATGCTTGTGGATGGTAACTCCTTGTGCAGAATTTCTGTAGCTGGCAGTTCATTGGGGATGCAAACAGATCTATGTCCGGGCTCCACCATTTTTATGTCATCATTCTGAATATTTGTGGATTCAATTCCCATTCATGGGGATCCATGAGGTTTCTGCTCAAGTCGTCTGCCAGTGTGTTTTTCTCTCCTGGCAGGAATCGTGCTTGCAAATGAACTTGATAGTTTAGAGTTGTGTTCCACAAGGTCATGGCTTGTCCGCAGAGGGGGTAGGAGTGTGTGCCCCCTTGCTTGTTTATGTACCACATAACTGTGGTGTTGTCTGTTTTTAGCAATAGTTGTCCTGGATGCAGCAGGTCCTTGAAAGCTATAAGGGCATTCTGTACAGCTAACATCACTTTTTGACTGATGTGAAGATGCCTTTGTTCTGCGGGCCACTTGCCCTGAATACATTTTCCTGCCATGTGTGCTCCCCAGGCATAATCCGATGCATCTGTTGTCAGTGTTTGTCTGGCTGTGGGTTGAGTAAAAGGCTGTCCCTTGTTGAGGTGACAAGTTTGAGGCCACCATCGAAACTCCTGTTGAAGGCAAGGAATTAGTGGTATAACTGTTTCCGAACTTTGACATTCTTTAGGTACCACTGTAGTTTCCTCATATGCAGTCTGGCATATGGAATTAGTAGTATGCAAGATGCCATGTAACCCAAGGCCTGCAGAATTTTTCTTGCAGGGAGTTGGGTTTTTGTTGCCATCAATTGAAAGTATTGAGTCAGTTGTCCTTGCTTGTCTGGCGTGAGATAAGCCATCTGGGCCGTTGTGTTCAAGCTGGCACCCAGGAATATTATCCCTTGTGAGGACACTAGTTTTGATTTCTTTTCGTTTACTGTGTACCCCAGGCAACTTAACTGTTTTACAAACGCCAGATGCTCTAGAAGAATGTCCTTGCTCTCTGCTTGAATGAGGCAGTCATCCAGGTACAGATAAATTTGAATTCCTTTCTGTCTGCAAAATGCAATTACTGGTGCCAGGCACTTTGTAAAGACCCTGGGCACAGTAGATAAGCCAAAGGGCAGTGCAGATAACTGATAGTGCATTGAACCTGCTATGAATCTGAGGTATCTTCTACAGTTTTGTCTGATAGGGACATGCAGGTATGCCTCCTTGAGGTCCAAGGTCACGAGCCAAGCTTTCTTGCCCAGCATGGGAAGAAGCTGCTGTAGTGTCAACATTTTGAATTTCGGAATATCCAGGTAAGTGTTTAGAGAAGAAAGATCCAGAATGGGCCTCCAGGCTTTGTCCTTTCTGGGAACCAGAAAGAGTCTTGAATAAAATCCTTGTCCTTGCTCTTGTGGTGGTACCTCTTGAATACCTCTCATTTCCATGAGTGCTGTAATTTGTTTTTGAGCCTCTGCCCATTGATTTGGTGGCAGATTTGGCATTCCTTTTAACCTTGGCAGAGTGTGGAAGTGGAACCTGTAACCTTGAGATACAATGTTGAGAACCCATTTGTCTTTGGTGATCCAATGCCAATTGTGATAGAAAAGTGCTAGTTTTCCTCCCAAGGGGGCTGCCAAGAGTGAGTTGTTTGGCAGCTGTACTGGGAAGTCATTGAGCCTGCTTTTTATATGGTTGGGGCCGGTCTTCCCCTTCTTTCTGGCCAGGTGCACCCCATCGTCGAGGCCTCTAAGGACCTTGTGGTTGACCTCCACCTCTCGGACGTCTGTATCTGCCCCTTTGAGGTCTGTCTGTAGCCAGAAAGGACCAATTCTTTGTTGGCCAATTTCTGCTAAATCTTCGTGGCTGAACCTTTAAGAAATCCTTTACCGTTTGCATAGATTTTGCCTTATCCTCCATTTTCTTTAATACCTCTTCTGCCTTAACTCCAAATAACACATCCTGCTGTAAAGGTGCATCCAATAATTTTGCTTTAACATGATCTGGTAACATATGTTCTTTTAACCAAGCATGCCTTCTAATGACAGAGCCTGTAACTGCTGCTCTACAGGAGGCCTCTAAAGAATCAAAACCACATTGCAAAGTATGCTTTTCCCACTTGTTCAGCTGCATGCAATAAATCCTGCATTTCTTTAAAATTAGGAGGATCTGAATCTGGAAGCATTTTTTGCTTTAACTAAGACATCAAAAAGTTTTGATATTTTAGCATGTGAAACTGGCAATTTAAGGCTCTCATTGCTAAGGTTGCAGACGTATATACTTTCTTTCCCCATCTGTCTAAAGCTCTGGAATCTCTGTCAGAGGGAACTGGGTTTTTTGCTGATGAGGCCTTAATCCCTTTCGGTCCCTGAGAAATAGTTTCAGGGTCAGCAACAGGGCTTTTATACAGAAATTTGAGAGAGTCAGGGACTCTGTAATATCTATCAGGTTTAACTGGGGCTGGGGGTAAGGAGTCGGGGTTCAAACTGGATTCAATGTAGACATCATCCACAATATCTAACACTGGCAGAATAGCAAGTAGTCTGTGTTGAGGCAATAAAAGGAAGTCTCTGAGCCTTTTCTTGGATTCTGAGTAAACCTGGCCTTCCCAGTGGAAATGCTCCCTCATGGTATGTAAGGTCTCCCCCAAAGGAGTAGTCCTCAGGCGGAGAGGCTGATGGAATTGATTCCTCAGCATCAGAATTCTCATAAGGGGGTAAGGAATATCGTAGGTCTGAGGATGAATCTGAAGAAATGGACACCTGGTCGGAAGATTCATAGTCTGCGTCCTGTCTAGGCCTTTTATCAGGAGGGGGAGGGGACCCCATGATCAGGGTGATTAGGTCTTCAGCCATTTTGAGCATTTGTTTCTTAGGCATGGAAGCCTGTCCTGGAGAATGCTGCATCTGTTTCTTTGTTTTTAAGGGGGCCTTAGACTTAGTAGAGAGTTTAATGGTTAACTGGGTAAGTCTGAGACACCCTCTGAGGCTGTGGATTGCTCAGCTACTTCGGTTCCCTCAGAAGGGTTAGTTTCGGTACGCTGAAAACAGAGCATCCGAAGGCCCAGCCAGCTCCACGTGGGAGTCGGATGCAGTCTGTGGTTCTGTGGAAGCGGTTGTCAGGGGCTGCATATGTGCCTCGCTGAAAACCGGAGAACTGGCGACCGGCCTAGAAGAGGCCTCGTCGTCAGTTTTGGGCCTCGGATACCAGTCCTTGTCTTTGCGCTTTTTATGTAATCCTGTCATCTGGAGTTCCGACGGCATGGTGTAGTTGAATTTTCTGCCAAAATAATGTCGGGCAAAATCAAACCGACTTTTAATAGTGCGCTTGTTAAACCTAGCACAAAACAGACAACCAGTGACGTTATAGTCTGGGCCTAGGCATGGAATACAATAGGAGTGGAAATCCTTATGAGGTATTTGCTTCCCACAAGAAATACAGTTATTAACTTTTACTGACATCGGTCTGAGGGAAGAAAACGTTTCCCCAACGGGGTACTTAGCTTTGTAGAAGACTTCGGTTCTGGATTCTGAATGAAAATCTCGGGAGCCGGCCGACGGGCACTTGCGAACTACTTCTGCTTCAGGCACCGCACAGCAAGAAAGACTGAAGAAAATGGCGCCGGCTGCAACTTATATACCCCTGTCGCACTGATGTCAGGGAGGAGGCGACAGCAACGGACGCCGGACCAGGACTTTGGAACTCAGGCCGACTGGGGAACCACCTGACGGCAGGATAACCCAAGTGTAATGACTGCAGCAGTGTAACATGATGAACATCAGGAGGGATAGTCAAGGGTCTGTGCTGTGGTAAATCTAAAAATTCCCTGAGCCTGTTTTTGGACTGAGGATAATCTTGGCATTCCCAGTGGAAATGCTCCCTCAATGTATTTAGGGTTTCACCAAAAGAAAAATCCTGTGGAGGGGAGGCTGAAGGAATGGATTCCTCTGCATCTGAATCCTCATAGGCAGCTAAGGGCATGTCTTTATATTCAGAAGCCTCACAGTCGGACTTTTTGTCAGATAAAGCTGCTGGGGATCACTCTTTCTTTTAGCAGGGGAAGGCTGGCTTCCCCTAATCAGCATGATCAGGTCTTCGGCAATTTTAAGCATCTGAGATTGTGGCAAGGAAGCAGGCGCTTGAGTGTGGGTTGTTTTTTTAGGCGTAGCTTGTACTCTTGGCCTTGGAAACTCAGTAGTTTTAGAAAGAAATGAAGACGTGAAAGAAGCTGCCGGTTTGTGTCGAATATTGGTAGTGTGAAGAACTTCCTCAGAAGCCAGTGCCTGCACAGCGGCTCCGGACCCATCCAAGGTAGAGACATCCACAGGTTCCGTAGTCAAAGAAAAGTCTTGCGGCATACCGGACTCCAAACGGGTCTCAATAGAGGCTTGCAAATCCATTGAAGCAGGCATCAGGGGCTGCAAAAGCACCTCACTGGGTACCTACAAACTAGCGACTAGCTTAACTGAAGCATCGTCAGCAGTTTTGGACCTGTGCTGTGTCTGTCTGTCTTTATCCTTAAGTTTTTTCAGATCATAGTTAGTCGGATGGCTTACTGAAGCCATTTCGGAATACGGAGACTGAGAACGAAAGTATTTAGCTACAATAAGGCCCCGACGAATAGCTTGGGCGTTGAACAAAGCACAAAACAGACAGCGAGGTACATCATGGTCTTGGCTTAAACAGGTGACGCAGTAAGAAGGAAATCTTAGTGTGGCATTTGCTTTCCAAAGGCAAGACAATTGTTAACTTTTTCTGACATTGGTTAGAGCAAGAAGAGGATTCCCAACGGGGAACTTAGCTTTAGAAGACTTCAGGATGACTCAATTTCAGAAAAAAAACTCCGGTAGTGGCCGGCCGGCACTCATGCGAACTGCTTCTGCTTCAGGCTTCTTGGCAAAAAAGACTGATTAATGGCGTTGGTTGCCTGTTTTTATACCCGATGACCTGACGCCAGTTCTGAAGCGACATCAACCGATGCAGAAATACTAAGCCTCTGGTATTCGGGCCGACTAAGGGCTACCCCTGGCAGGATAACCCAAGTGTAATGACTGCAACAGTGAAACACGAAGAACATGCTATGTTACATGCTAGTTGAGACCAGATGGCATAATGGTTAATGTCTTTGCCTCCCATGCACAAGGTACAATATTACATCCTGACCTCCAGCCAACTATTTGGAGTTGCATATTCTCCCTGCATTTCTGTGGGTTCCTCCCACCCTTAAAAACGTGCTGAGCATTTCCATGTCAAACTCACCAAAAGAAAGTTTTGGCAGCAGCACAGAACCTAGGGGAGTGGGAGGTTAGCATAACGGTTATGGTGTTTACCTTACAAACATAAGGTGCAGGGTTTGAATCTCCAACGGGGTAACTGCCCAGAAAGGCAGTTAGCCTAGTGCTAACCTATGAACCTACATGGTGCCCTATAAGAGAAGAGTTGTATAAACCAACTGCTTTGGACATCTACTGTGGTGCACAGTATCCTAATAGAACATGAACCCAGACTGTGTGCTGTAGCAGGCCTAGCCACTCAAGTGTAAAATATTGCTCTAGGTGATTCGATCGTGTTGACTAATGTCATCCAATTGGCATGGGTGTCTGCCGGTGATAAGTGGGTTAAGGACCTGGCCTACTCTAATTTATGCTAGGGACTCTTGCTAATGGTAGAAGGGGTATATGTGCTCCTATTGGCCACTGTGTGTCTGCCATAAAGCCCTGCAGTCCTGTGTGAATAAGCTACTCGTAGGCTGGCGTCCAGTTGCTCAGCTTGGATTACCTGGAATATCTCTGTTCAGCAAAAGATGGACGTAAAACCAATCAACTTGCTACACATGAACTAAGAATTGTTACACTCAATATGGGTTCACTGACAGGAGGCAGCTTGGAAGTGGATGACATGATCGTAAGGAGGAGGCTGCATACCCTATATATGGAATAGACATGATTGAAGGACAGTGCAATAAAGCCAGATGGCTTGGGATCCAGAGTCTACTACTCAAGAGGAGGACAGGCTACAAATGGTGTGGGAATTGTGATGAGGGAAAGGCTTCAGAAGGCACTGAGGGACGTCATCAAAATTAGTGACAGACTCATGGCAATCAGACTTGAGCCTTATGACAGTGCAGTATTTATAACCTCAGCCTACACCCCACAGCAGGGTTGCAACAGTTAGGAAAAAAGTGCATTCAGACAGCAGTTGCAGGACAACATGAATTGATGTTAATGGTGGACTTGAATGCACATATTGGGACAGACAGTACAGGATATAAGGACTGCCTACATCCACATGGGTGCGGCAAAAGGAATAAAGTACAGTTGTGTACCTACCATAAATGTAGATGTTAGAGTGTATTCACTGTTGCAGTCATTACACTTGGGTTATCCTGCTGGCAGGCTACCCGTCGATTCCAAAGTCTAGTCGCGTGTTGCTGTCGCCTCTTCCCTGACGTCAGTGCGCCAGGGGTAGAAAAGATGCAGCCAACGCCACTTTCTTCAGTTTTTCTTGTCCCAGATGTCAGGTGCCTCCAAATTGGTAGGCTGAAAACATTATGCCAAAAAGCATGCATGTACTAAAATAAACATTTCTTTCATCTACATGCAAATACACCACACAGGTTCTATAGAATAGAGAAGTACAGAAAAGTCCCAGCAAAGAAAAAGAAGGATGGTGGGTGGGTAACCTGGACTGCAACAGTGAATACACTCGAACATCTACATTTATGGTAGGTACACAACTGTACTATGTTCATCGTGTTTCACTGTTGCAGTCATTACACTTGGGTTGAATCCCAAAGCTGAGGTTGGGTGGCTGGGCCTAAATATGATTAGGAGAGGCTACCAGGCCCTGCAGAACTGCAGTAGCAAAGCCTGCTCTGGATTTAGAGTAGAGAGGTAAGTGGTAGTACTTGGTGAAAGTGTGCACTGAACTCCAGGTTGCAGCCTCTAAAATGTCTTTGGTTGGTACTCCTCTGGGGAAGGCTGCTGAAGTGGCTGTTGCTCTGGTAGAATATGGCCTAATGCCCTTAGGCACTGATTTGCCATGTTGTGAAAAGCAGAAGCGAATGCAGTGCCCTATCCATTTTGAAATAGTCTACTTTGAGATAGGCTTTCCTTGTGATCCTGCAGCATAAGCTACAAACAGTTGCTCAGTTTTTCTGAAAGCTTTTGTCTTGTCCAAGTAGAATAGTAGCTGTCTGTGTATGTCCAAAGCGTGCATAAGTCTTTCCCCTTTATTCTGGGAATTTGGATAGAATGTTGGCAAAAGAATGGTTTGGTTAAGAGCCACACTGGATACTACCTTTGGCATAAATGTTGGGTTTGTCCTTAGAGAGACCCTGTCCTGATGAAAAATAATGAAAGGTTCCACTGCCATTAATGCCTGTAACTCTGAGACTCTTCTTGCTGAAGTTATTGCTAGGAGCAGAGCAGTTTTCCATGATAAGAATTTTATGTCAGCTGTATTGGCTGGCTCAAAAGGAGGCAGTGTGAGTTTTTCTAAAACAAAATTGAGGTCCCAAGTAGGTATTGGTGCTCTCCTTGGGGGTCTTATGCCCCTCTGAGGTATTGTCTTAGTAGTGGATGAGAGAAAATAGGAGGTTCTGTATTGTAATGAGCTGAAATGGCAGAGGCATGGATCTTAATTGATAAGAAGGATAGGCCTTTGTCCAGCATCTCAGTTAGGTATTGTAAAATCTGAGGTACAGTTGGAACAAGTGGTTCGAGTCCTTGTGCCTGGTTCGAAGCACAAAATCTCTTCCATTTTTCTGCATAAGATTTCCTAGTGCTGGGCCTCCTGGCTTCTAAAATGACACCCATAGCATCTTTAGAGAGAGGTGTGGTCTGAGTGGCTATATTATCTGCCATGCTGCCAGATTTAAGGTTCTGAGTTGATTGTGCAGAATCTGATTGTTTTGTTGAGTCAGATAAGGAATTTGAGGTAAAGGCCAGGCTGGGCCTTGAGACAAGCTCTTTAGGATTGGGTACCAGTGCGGGCGTGGCCAGTCTGGGGCAATCAGGATCATATTTTGTTTCTCTTGTCTGACTTTTAGGAGCACCTTGGGAAGAAGAGGCAGTGGAGGAAAGGCATAAATGGTCAGGGTTTTCCAGCTGAATGATACAGCATCCACTTTCCATGCTTGTGAGTGATAAGTTCTTGTGCAGAATCTCTGTAGTTGGTAGTTGTGAGGGGGAGGCAAAAAGATCTATGTTTTGGCATCCCCATTTCCTTGTTATCATGCTGAAGACCTGTGGATTTAGTTTCCATTCGTGAGGATCCATGAGATTTCTGCTTAGTTCGTCTGCCAGTGTATTTTTCGTTCCTGGCAGGAATTGTGAATGCAGATGTACTTGATGGGTCAGTGCTGTGTTCCAGAAAGTCATGGCTTGCCTGCAGAGGGGATAGGAATGTGTGCCCCCTTGCTTGTTTATGTACCACATAACTGTGGTATTGTCCGTCTTTAGTAATAGTTGTCCTGGATGCAGAAGATCCTTGAAGGCTGTCAGGGCATTCTCTACAGCTAGCATCTCCTTTTGATTGCTGTGAAGATGCATTTGCTCCTTGGGCCACGTGCCCTGAATACATTTTCCTGCCATGTGTGCCCCCCAGGCATAATCCGATGCATCTGTTGTTATTGTCTGCCTGGCTGTGGGTAAGCTGAAAGGCTGCCCCTTGTGGTGACAGGCCAGTGCCCACCATCAAAACTCCTGTTGCAGGCAGGGAATTAGAGTTATTAGTGTCTCCAGGCTGTGGCAATGTTGAGTCCAAACACTTTTTAGATACCACTGTAGTTTCCTCATATGCAGTCTTGCATATGGAATTAGTAGAATGCAGGATGCCATGAAGCCCAGGGCCTGCAGAATTTTTCTTGCAGTGAGCTGGGTCTTTGCTGCCATCATATGAAAGTAATGAGTCAGTTGCCTTTGCTTGTCTGGCGTGAGATAAGCCATCTGGGCAGTTGTATTTAAGCTTGCACCCAGGAATATTATCTCTTGAGAGGGCACTAGTTTTGATTTCTTTTCGTTTACTGTGTACCCTAGGCAAATTAGTAATCTTTTTACAAATGCCAGATGCTTTAGTAGAATGTTCTTGCTCTCTGCTTGAATAAGGCAGTCGTCCAAGTAGGGATATATTTGAATTCCTCTTTGTCTGTAAAATGCAATTACTGGTGCCAGGCATTTTGTGAAAATCCTGGGCGCAGTAGATAAGCCAAAGGGCAGTGCAGAGAATTGGTAATGAATTGAGCCAGCTATGAATCTGAGGTAACTTCTGCAAGATTGTCTGATTGGGACATGCAGGTATGCCTCCTTGAGGTCCAAAGTAACTAGCCAAGCCTCCTTGCCCAGCATGGGCAGAAGTGGCTGCAGTGTTAACATTTTGAATTTTGGAACATTCAGGAAAGTATTTAGGATTGACAGGTGCAGTATTGGTCTCCAGGCTTTGTCCTTTCTGGGTACCAGGAAAAATCTCGAGTAAAATCCTTGTCCCTGTTCTTGCTGTCGTACTCTTTGAATAGCTCTCATGTCCATGAGAGCAGAAATTTAGTTTTTGTGCCTCTGCCCATTGGTTTTGTGGTAGGTCCGGCATACCTTTTGATTTTGGAAGGGTGTGAAAGTGGAACCTGTAACCCTGAGAAACAATATTCAGTACCCATTTGTCCTGGGTGATCATGTGCCAATTTTGTGAGAAAAGTGCTAGCTTTCTCCCTAAGGGTGCTATCAAAAGGTAAGTGCTTGGCATTTGTAGAGGAAAGTCATTGGGACTGTTTCCTATAAGGTTGTGATTTCTCTTCTCCTTTGGGGGCTGAAGCACCCCATTGTTTAGGTCTGTATGATCCTTGGGGCCAAGATCTGCCTCTTGGGCGTCTGTATCTGCCTCTTTGTGGCCTGCCTGACACCAGAAAGGACCAGCTTTTTGAAGGCCAGTTTCTGCTAAACCTAGGTGGTTGAACCTGTAAGAAATCCTTTACTGTCTGCATTGATTTTGCTTTATCTTCCATTTTCTTTAACACCTCTTCTGCCGTAACACCAAACAAAGTATCATGCTGTAGTGGAGCATCCAATAATTTTACTTTAACATGTTCAGGTAAACTTTGTTCTTTCAACCAAGCATGCCTTCGAATGACACAGCCTGTAACTGCGGCTCTACAAGAAGCCTCTAATGAATTAAAACCACACTGCAGAGTATGCTTTCCCACTTGTTCAGCTGCATGCAATAAATCCTGCATTTCCTTATTGTCAGGACATTCTGAGTTTGTAAGCATTTTCTGTTTTAACAAAGACATGAGGTACCGTTGATATTTAAGCATGTGAAACTGGCAGTTTAAAGCCCTTACAGCTAAAGTAGCAGAATTGTAAACTTTTCTCCCCCATCTATCCAGAGCTCTAGAATCCCTATTAGAGAGAACAGGGTTTTTTGCAGTGGAAGCCTTAACCCCTTTGGGACCCTGAGAAATTGTTTCTGGGTCAACAGCAGGGTTTTTATAAAGAAATTTATGAGAGTCTGAGACCCTGTAGTACCTGTCTGGCTTGACTGGTGCAGGGGGTAAAGAATCAGGAGACAGACTGGATTCAGAGAAAACATCTTCAACTATATCAAGCACAGGGGGGATAGCCAGGGGGCTGTGCTGAAGCAATAAAAGAAAATCTCTGAGCCTTTTCTTGGATTCTGAATAATCCTGGCTCTCCCAATGGAAATGCTCCCTCATGGTGTGCAAGGTTTCCCCAAAAGAATAATCCTCAGGCGGAGAGGCTGAAGGTATAGATTCTTCTGCATCAGAGTCCTCATAGGGAGGGAGAGAATATCCCTGATCTGAGGAGGAATCAGAGGAAAGAGAGACCTGGTCAGAGGAGTCATAGTCAGTGTCTTGCCTAGGCCTTTTATCAGGAGGGGGATGGGAACCCCTGATCAAAGTAATTAGGTCTTTGGCCATTTTAAGCATCTGTTTCTTTGGCATGGATGACTGTTCTGGAGAATGCTGTACTTGTTTCCTTGTCTTTAATGGTGTTTTTGACTTTGCCTTGGCTGCTGTAGTGGAGTTAATAGTAAGCTGTGAAGGTCTGAAAACACCCTCAGAAGCCGATGCCTGCTCAGCGGCTCCGGACCCATCTGAGGGAATAGATTCCGCAGGCCCAATACCTGGAGTTTCCAGAGGCCTAGGTGTCTCCACGTGGGAGTCGGGTACGGCCTGTGGCTCTGAGGTAGCAGGTGTCAGGGGCTGCGAAAACGCCTCACTGAGAACCGGCGACTGGCCTAGAAGAGGCTTAGTCGGTTTTGGACCTCGGATGCCTGCACTTTTCCTTGTCTGCATTTTTTTATGAATTTCGGTCGTCGGTTAATCCGACGGCATTATGTAGCTAAACCTTCGGCGAAAGTAATGCAAAGCAAAATCAAACCGACACTTAATAGTGCGTTTGTTGAATCTAGCACAAAACCGACAACTAGTAACGTTGTGGTCAGGGCCTAGGCAAGGAATACAGTAAGAGTGAAAATCCTTATGAGGTATTTGCTTCCCACAAGAAATACAATTGTTAACTTTTACTGACATCGGTCTGGAGCAAGAAAAAGTTTCCCCAATGGGGTACTTAGCTTTATTGAAGACTTCGGTTCTGAAATTCGATTTCGAAAATCTGAGTCGGCCGACCGGCGCTTGCGAACTGCTTTTGTTTCGGGCACCACGCAGCAAGTAAGACTGAAGAAAATAGCGTTGGCTGCATCTTTTATACCCCTGATGCACTGACGTCAGGGAAGAGGCGACAGCAACTGACGCCGGACCTAGACTTTGGAATTCTGGCCGACTGCAGGTAGCCTGCCAGCAGGATAACCCAAGTGTAATGACTGCAACAGTGAAACACGATGAACATAGGTAAGGTTATTCTAGACTTCTGGCTGGTTGGATACTAACAAAAACGTGGTTCAGAGAGAAACAGTTAGAAGACCACATACAAAACTGGCAAACATGCAACTTGGGTAGAATTACTCCTAGCAACGAAGGGGCACTTGGGTAGAAGCAGCGATTGCCAAGTCATCCTCAGTAAAACAGTTGGCCCACAGCATAAACCACTGGTTGCCATAGACAGTTGCAAGCAGAGAAGACTCCAAGGTCAACAGAGACCAGGCTGAATACTTGGAAGTTGACTGGAGAGAAAGCACAATAGTTCCAGTAATTACTTGGGGGTCTAGTACCTCAACACGAGGAAACAGGTGGAGCTGAAGAATGTCTCCTGAAAACAGCATGTGGGAGGACTACATAACCAACATGTAGCAGAGACAGGCATGGAAAAAAATTGCATTTCACCACTAGCTTTCCTTATGTAGAAGTCCATCAAGTCATCAAAAGAAAGGAGTGCAGGAAAATGTGGGAGATAGAAAGATGGAACCGACAAAAAAGGAATAATGGTTGGCTAAGGAACAAGTTGCAATAGTAAAGAACAAGGCATCAGATGGGCCCTACCAGCTTCTATAAACTAAGTCAGTACACAGCACAAAAAAACTATATCAGCCTGCACGGCAGAGACAGAAAGATAAATAGTCATGCACCCTTGAAAAGAGATGCTAGTAACAACCTGCGCACCAGTCCACAGGACATCAAAGGCAGACGGATGGAAGGAGTACACTCAGCAGCTTCTGAATGAAGAAGCCCCCACAGAACTCGTACTGCTCCAGACACAGCCTACAATAAGGTAAGAGGAAGTGCCCATCACAGAAGTAAAAACAGCACTGAAGAAAATCAAGTCAGGGAAAGCAGCAGGCTCAGATGAGGTCACAGCACACATGACAAAAATACTGGATGAGAGAGGGAAGAAATGGCTCCTGAGGGTCTTCACAGCAGTGTAGAGATAAAGGCATATACCAGATGACCTGAGAATAAGCACACTACAGTGCCAGTGTTCAATAACTAAGGGGGCTGCCATATACGTCGGCTACTGCAGGGGTATCAAACTCCTGCCACACTGCATTAAAAGAGAGGGTGACTGATGAATACATCGAGTAGCAGAAATTAAGATGGGAGATGAGGAATTCACATCGATGTTTGCAGAGAGAGAGACCGCTAAAAAAGAAGCTAGAGATGAGGAACGAGTCCAAATGGACATTCCTATACTTAGAGAAAGCATATGACCAGGTCCCAAGAAAGTTGATATGGGCAGTCCTGCAGTGGTTCAAAGTCCAAGAATCATTGGTAGACTTGGTGCGAGATATGTACAAGGACCCAGTGACTCAAGCAGAAACAGTGTTCAGTCTCAATGAGTGGTGCCCAGTGGGAGTGGGTGTGCATCAGTGTTCAGCTCTCAGCCCAACTGCTGTTCATAACTGTGCTGGACTACATTAGCAAACAGGATGGAGGGGACAGATCAACAAAGTTGCTGTATACAAATGATGTGGAATTACAGGCAGACTCTGAGCAAGAACTTCAGCAAAGGACTGGGGGGATGGAAGGCAAAACTGAAGATAATGGATGAAACTGAGTACAGACAAGACAGCTGTAATGGCAGCAAATGGTATTACAGTGGTTCAGGTACATGTGCAGAAAAAGAAAGTGTAATTCCACAGTTTTAAATTTTGACTTTGTACATGTGCAGAAAAAGCATAAGACAATCTTCTGAAGATGATTTGGGATAGACAGCAATAAAACAAAAAGACAAGGACATCCAACAAAGAGATGGACGAACTGTGTATAAGACCTGTGACAGGCAGGTATGAGTGTCGAACAAGGCGTGAGACTGGCACAGATGGCGATAAATGGGGGAACACCCTAACCCCATGAAGAAAATGGGGAAAAAGGGAGTTGATGAGGTAGTCATAATCGGTTTACTATCAAATGACTGAATCCCAAAAAACTGAAAATTCAAAATACTGAATACATTTTTAATGCAAGAGGCTAGCCCCCTGCTCCCCTCATGGGTGGGGGGCTGCACCCCCCACGCCCACTTCTAACTATATATACCAACTCCAAGATCGCACAACAGTGGAGAAAGGGCAAATTCCATCATACAGTATTTTAAATTTTCAGTCTTTTTGGGATTCAGTCTTTTGGTTTTCAGTCATTTGATAGTAAACAGTTATAACCAATTTAGGCTTTTTAATGCTATGCAGTGGTGGGTTCTAAAAGGTGAATTTGCTGTAAATTTAGCAACTTTGCTATAGCATTGGTGAATTTTTGTGATGCCTGAAGGTTAGTAAAAGGATGTGTAAAGTGTGCGGAACAGATAAGTAGTTGCAAGTGCAGATTTAGGTGTGTTGGCGAGAATTTTTTTTCTCTATAAAGCAGCCCTAGTTTTTGAGGACTTTTACTTATGCAATTTTACATATGCCTCAAGATAATCATCCACTATCATCCCTAATAATTTATGAGAACTGACTTCAATAGTTGCATTATCAGAGAAAGAATAGTTGTGCAAAATCTTACCACACCCATAGATGTCTTCTCTTCCATGATGCAGTACTCATAACATGAGGGAGATTTTGCCTAAGAGACTCGAACGTCCAGCCAATATACTAAAGACTTAAGCTACTGCAAGGTACGTGCGACACTGCACATGTTGCAGCCAAACATCGGCCATAAAAGTGAGTCAGCATGTATCATTCTCAGAACTGAATTCCCCAGTCAGAACCTCAGCCCAAGAATAAGATGCAAAAGAAAAATCCAAGGAAGAACATGAACCAAGGGGGAAGGTGGGTGGGACAGAATACTGCAACATGGAAGAGAAGAACATCTACAGTTATGGTAATATTTTTACCACAATTCTTCTATGTTCTTCTACTCCTATATTACAGTATTCATAAAATGAGGGAGAATTCCAAAACTCATGAGTGAGAGGCGGGGGAGCACAAGAAGTCTCGACAAAGCCATACGGGATTGCTCTAGCAAACCCTGCTCTGGATCTGGAAATAGAATCCAGTTTGTAGTGTTTTGTAAAGGCATGGACAGAGGACCAAGTAGCTGCTTCTAGGATAGAAGCAGTGTCCAGTCCCTCCAGAGGAAGCCACAGCTCTGGTCAAATGGGCCTTAACAGAGGAAGATGTTTCCCCTGAGACAGATAGCAAAAGATGACAGCCTTAGAGATGCAAGAACTAGTCTGTTTAGAGACAGGTTTTCCCAGCACCCAGGGATGAAAAGAAAAAATTGTTCAGATTTTCTAATGGATTTGGTCTTGTCCAGTTAAAGAGTTATCTGTGTACATTTAAGGTGTGCAGCATCCTCTCAATGGAGTTTTGAGGTGAGGGGAAAAAGGTGGGTAGATGAATAAATTGATTAAGGGACAAGTCATTAATCTCTTTAGGCATGAAGGAAGGACTGATACCCTATCCTCATGAAAAATTAGAAAAGATTGGGGAAGCCATTAATGCTTGGAGTTCTGAAACCAGTTTAGCAAAAGTAATGTCTACCAAAAAAAAAAATGTTTCCATGTGCAAAATTTTAGGGAACAAGCAGCAGCAAGTTCTAAGGGAGCTTGGGTTGTTTTTTCCAAAACAAAATTTAGGTCCCAAGGAGGTGGAGCAGTTTTCCTGGGAGGCCTGATGTGAATGATGCCTTTTAAGAAAAGTCTGACCTTTAATTCAAGGCAGACATACAAAAATGGCTGACTGATGGGCTTTAACCAAAGAATAAGCCAGACAAGCCCTGAGCAATTCGCACAAGTAAGAGAGGACTATTGGAACATCCACTGAAAATGGATGTAGTCTCTTATTAAGACACCGGACAGAAAACTTCCTCCATCTGGACAAGTAGGAACTCCTTGCACTAGGTTTCTGGCCTCCTGCAGTACAAGAAGCACGTCCTCAGTGCCTGAAAGGAATCAGAAGTCTATCACGCATAAGTTCAGGTTCAGTGCTGACAAATGTGGATGAATGAAAGATCTCTTGTCTTGTGTGAGTAGATCTACCCTGTGAGGCATGTTGTGATGACTGCCCTTGGCTAACTACAAGAGAGGGAACCAATGCTGTCTTGGCCAAAAGGGGGTCACCAACAAAACGTTTGGTATGTCCTGAATCTTCAGAAGGACCTTCCGAATTAGGGGGAAGAATCTGTAGAGAAACATCCCCTTCCATGAGAATGATAAGGCAATCCACCTTCCAAACCAGAGGGTGAGAGACTCTGGCACAGAACTTTAGAAATTGTCTGTTCGTAGGAGAGGCAGAGATATCCGAGTAGTACCCCACTGGTGAAGAATGTCCAGAAACACATCCCTGTGGATCATCCATTTTTGGGCCTGTGTCATGAATCTGCTCAGTGCCCCTGCCTGAACATGCTGAGCTGATGGAATGTAAACAGCTGTCAAAGTTACCTTTGCCTGAAGAGCAATCGATCAGGCTTGGATTGCTAATTTGCAAAATAGATACAATCTTGTTTCCTCCCTGCTTGTTCACATACCGTAGAACACTGGTGTTGTCTGTGAACAGCTTCGAAGGACCTGGAAGAAGAGATGTTTTCAAGGCAAAGAGTCACAGCCATCATCTCTTTGATGTTGATGTGTTGCTTCCTTATGGAGGGAGACCAAAGACCTTGTACTTTTAGGTTTCCTCGAGTTGCCCCCCACCCCAGTTCTGAAGCATCTGTGAACAGTTCTTGAACTGTAGGGTGTGGCTGCAAAGAAGTCCTGGGTTCGGAGAAACTTGTTGAATCCACCAAAGCAATTCATTACTTAGGCAAGGTAGAAGTGGAAGGACAAATACTAGAGAATGAGCATGCTGTGACCACAGTGCTGTCAAATACTACTGAAATTTTCACATGTGAAGCCTGGACAGGAGTAGTGGTGGTATAACCAAAGCCATGCACCCTACCATCCTGAGGAATTCCATGGCAATCAGAATGGGCAGCGGAAGCAACTGTAGGAAGTTTGCAGAAACTATTTTTAGTGAGGATAGAAAGGTCATCATAAGGTCTGTTCTTTATTCTGCAACTTAGGAAAACTTGGCCCTGAGAGGGTATCAGGGAAGACTTGGAGTTGAAGGTGAATCCCAAGCTGAGGAGCAAGGAGATGGTTGTTTGAAGATTCTGTTTCAAGGTGAATGGATGTTCTGCTTGAATTAGCAGGTTGCCCAAGTAAGGGTAACTGAGAATTCCCTGGAGTCTGCAAAAGGAAATGACAGGAGACAAGGATTTTGTGAATACCCTTGGAGATGTAGATCTCCAAAGGGCAAAGCGCAGAACTGAAAATGGCAAGAAGCAGAAGAAAAATGTAAGAACTTCCTGAAGCCAGGGTGAATGGGAATGGGATGGTATCCCTCCTTTATGTCTAAGGAAACCAGGTAGGCTTGAGGTAGCAAGAGTGGGAACAGAGTTTGCAGGGTAAGCATCCTGAAGGAGGGTACACGAAGGAATAAACTTGAGCTGGGACAAGTCTAAAATTGGTCAACAAGGGCCATCTTTCTTGCAAACTAGGAACATTCTGGAATAGAACAGTTTCCCCTTTCCAAAGTGGGAACCTTCTGTATGGTTCCTTCTGCTTTCAAGTCTTGAATGACTTGAGGGAATAGGTGAATCTGATCTTTCAGTGGTTGCGGTATTCCCATGAAAGGTGGAGTGGTTTTCCAAGTCATGCAGTAACCCGTTTGTACAAATAGACATGACTCATTTGTCTGTAGTAATGCTTGTCCAATTTGAGAGAAAATGAGAAAGGCACTGGGAAAGCAGGATTTCTTAAAGTGTTGCCAGGTAGTGACAGATTACCTGGCTTGTCTGGAAAGGGGGTGCTCTGAGCAGAGGAAGACTGGAACCTAGGAGGCATCTGCCTACGTGTGGTCTTCTTGTCCTGTTTGGAAGGAGTATGGATCTTTCTCCTTACAAAATTAGCTCTAGCGGAGTAGTTCCTATGAAATTTAGGAACTGGAGACAGAAAAATATGTTTTAGCTCCTTAAGTTCTTTCCCTTTCTCTTTAAAGGATCTGAAGAGCGTTGCAGCATTAGAACCAAACAAGGTAGTATTGTTCAAAGGTGCATCCATGATCTTTGCCTTGAAATCCTCAAGCAAAGGCTGCAATCTTAACCAGAAATACCTCCTGAGGACAGAACCAGTTGTTGCTGGTCTTGAAGACACCTCTACTGCATTCACAGCTGCATTTAATGGAATATGTAGTAACCTGGTATTAAACCCAAAGGAGGAAGAGAGCTGGGTTTTGCTGCAGTCTGGAAGATTCGACAACTATAAGAATGCCTGTGAAAGAACAGCTAGAACATACTCGGGCATGTGTCTGATAGTTAATGGCCCAAAAGGCCAGAGTGAAAGACATTTAGACCTTTTTTCCCCAATTCTCTCCATCATTTTACTCTCCTTATCAGAGGGAGGAGATTGTTGGAAGGCAGTAATTTGGAAGTTTTTTCAGCAGACAAAGATCACATCTGGGTCAGCAAGAGGGCATTTATACAAGTAACTAGTGTTCTCAGGAACCATACAGAACCTGTCTGGCCTTCTGAGAGCAGGAGGTTGAGAATCAGGGTGCTTAGAAACAGCAATGAAGGCATCTTGAAAAGATGGCAAGACAGGCAGGACGGCTGAAGGAGCAGGGGAGTCTATTTGCAAGAGGTCATAATACCTGAATGCATAAGTGAAGTTAAGTATTTTTTTTATCTGCACTCTTTTCAAATAATACACAATTTAAATTAATTTGTTTGTGTTGCATTGAGCAATATCTAGCTGGAAGTTGTGACTCTGTTTTTTCAGTAGGTCCCCACCCACTCTCCCTGTTTTTGTTTTAGTGTTAATCTTGGTGGCTTTGAAACTGCCCGCCTCTCTTGTAAATTTGCACTTGGATACTCCTCCTGGGCCCATCTCATTTGCTCACTCAAAAAAAAAAAAAAATTTTTTTATCTGCTTTTACTGTATTTTGTGTTTCTTCCTACTTTATTTTGCTTTTGTGTCATCTTAGAAGTACTCAATTGTATTTATTACTGCTTGGTGTAACTCATTCTAAGCCTTTTAGTTTAAGCACTTGGGCTTCAGACCAATTGTTTTACATTAAGAAGGTTTGTGGTCTGCACTGTAGTGGCAGAACAGGTAGCTTACATCCTTCTAAGTTGGGAACTGCTGATTGAGGGCTCAGTGTCTGTTATTCTAAAAGTGTATTAATTCTGGTTTAAGCACTTGGGCTTCAGGACAGTTATTTTACATTAAGAGGGTTTGTGGTCTGCACTCTTGTGGGAGGAGAGGCTAGACTCTGCCCTTCTGAGCTGGGAATTTCTGGTTAAAGGCTTATAGTGCCTGCATATTTGAACTGCTTCTTACTGAAATTGGTACACCTTGTTTGCAGTAGCATAGACTAGATACAGGCCTGCTGAATCTAGCTTTGTTTGCATGCTTGTTATTTCCCTGAAACGCTAATTCCATCTAAAACGCGGCTTTTCAGCACTTCTGTGGATCCCTAGTGATATCTGCATTGCTTACTGTACTTATTTCCTTGTTTCACTTGAAAAAAAGTTACTGTTTGTCGTTTTTGCATTTAAGTTACCTGGCACTTGCTCACTAAAGCAATTATATAAGTCAACACTAAATAATTAAAAAAAACTACACCCTCACAAACTCCCCTCGAGTACCTTGTTCCCCATTGGCCCTTTTTTTCAATTATAAAGGAATTCCCAATACTATTCTAGCATGTCCAAAGGTCAGTTGTCAATCTCCTCTCCGGCCCAGCTGGTGAATCTGGGAATCTTGAGGCAATGTTACATCTGCCTCATGTACACAGACAACCCTCTCCTCCTCCCAACAAATTCCAACACGTGAGAGATGCAACCATATAGCCAAACTGGAGGCTAAGCTCTCTCAACTCAGTACTGGTGTAACCAGTCAGGAGGAGAAGGAAACCACACTCACTACAATTCCAGTCTCACATAGACCTACCACGACAGCAAACCAAACACATAAACATGCAAAAACATACTTGGAGGCTCTAAATAAAAATCTGCCTAAGCAGCAGAGACCTCCAAAGCAGACACCCAAGCAACCGCTACCTCAAAACAAAACATGTGCAACACATAGCTCACAAAGCTAGTGTGCCGAACAGTCACAGCCCTTAAGGCTAAACAACACACCTGATACACTTGTAATAGGTGACTATCGTCAGGCACACGGACGTCCCGCTCACCAAGCTGAACAAGAAGGTCACTGTGAGCTGCCTGTAGGGCGCTAGGATCTGCCACATAACACAAGCACTCAGGTCACTCCAAGGCAAGTACAAATATGACTCATTGTCCATGCTGGTGTGAATGACCTGAGACGTACCTCCCTGGACTACATGAAAAGAGACAGAGGAGCTCTCTGAGCATGTAGCCCAGGCCGGTATGACCCTGACCTTGAGTAGCATCTTACCCTCACCAAGAATGATGCCACAATATGAAGACAAGATGATCAATTTCAACAATTGGCTTAAGTACTGGTGTCATTCAAAGGGGATCCAATGCCTGTCAGCCTGGGATGACATGCGCGACAAGCCACGATGCTTCGCTATGGACGGCTTGCACCTGTCACCCCTGGGCTTTCGGATATTGGCAAAGGCTCTTGCTACACCCATAGTGCCTTTTTTAGGCAAGGCTCAAAAGACAAACCCACCTCCATAGGTATCACAAGGGATAAGAAGCTAAGAGTAATGCTACTCAACGCCAGAAGTCTAAACCTCAAGATGCACACACTCGAAACTCTCCTTAGCATGGAGAGCATCGATATCTGTGCAGTAACAGAAACTTGGTTCAAGGCTCCCCGAGAGCACCCCAGCACTACCAGGTTATACCACATACCATACTTTTCGGCCCCAAAACTTGGACCGAACCACAAAAGGAGGGGGAGTATCAATATTCGTCAAAGATACCCACACCTCCAGGTTGGTGGCACAGCACAAAGCATCAGAGACTATCCATGTGCAACCAACAGTGGGTAAAACTGCCTTCCAGTTTATAGCCTGCTACAGACCACCCTCCCAAACCCAGGAACACCACTCGGCCTTCCTGAGAACACTGGAAAATATGAAGGTCTCCCCAAACACCATTATATTGGGCGACTTCAACTACCCAAACAGACTGGGAGCATTACTCTAGCTCCAACACCCTAGCCCAAAGGTTCCTAGAATTTATAAACTCAAATGCTATGGAACAACTTGTTACCACTCCCACAGGAGGGGAAAACATACTGGACCTGATCATCACCAACATGGGGACTCTATGCTCCAGACCAGAAGTGTATCCCTCACTGGTAAGATCAAACCATAAACTAATCTCACTGGATATTCACGTCCCGACCCCATCCCCTGCCCAGAAAACCACAGTGAAAAACTTATCTAAAGCAAATTTCACACTCCTCAAAACAGAGGTGGAATCCTTAAAAGCCACCGGGCCTGTGGAAAATATGGCCCAGACCGCAGAATCCTTTATAAACGCATTCTATGAACACCTTCAGGAATGCATGGATTATGCAATCCCAAATAAAACCAAGACCCAATCCTTCAAAGGCAGACGTCCTGTCTGGTGGACCCCAGCCATAAACAAACTATACAATAGAAGGAGGAAGCTACGACATGATAGAGCAAAATCCCAAATAAGGGAAGGCATCTCTGATCAGTATTAGCAAAAAACTACGGGCACTCATAAAATCGTCTAATGCCAGCTTCGAGAGAAAAATTGCACAGGACACTAAGGATAATCACAAGGCTTTCTTTAGTTATGTTAGGAACCTGGGTGGGAATTCCCAGATAAGCTCAGAATTAGTCCAAAATGACAAAAAATACACCGAACCCACAGACACTGCCAACATCCTAGCTGACAGGTTCAGCGCAAACCCCCCCCTCCCCACCAAAAGGGCAAATATCTATCCCAGCAGAGTGCTGTCCCCCTGACATCTCAGATACTCAGGTAAGAGCCACCCTCTCCAAAGCAAAAAACAGCATCAATAGGACCAGACAGTGTCCCGGGCTGCGTCCTACATGAACTCCAAGAAGAACTAAACCCAAACATAAAACTACTGTTCAATCTCAGCCTTACTACAGGATATGTACCCAAAGAGTGGCGTACAGCAACAGTGGTCCCTCGCCACAAAGGTGGTGCCTCAACGGATCCTGGAAACTATCGCCCCATAAGCCTGACTAGCTTGGTCTGCAAAGCTATGGAAAGGATCATCATGGACCTCATAAATAAAGATATTGGGGACCTAGAGACACTGGATCCTACCCATTTTGGCTTTAAGGGCAGATCCTGCCTCTTAAACCTGGTCGATTTCTTTGAAACGGTCACCAAGGCCATTGACGAGGGGAAGGTGGTCCACACAGCCTACCTGGACCTTGCAAAAGCCTTCGATACAATACCCCACTCGGGCATTATAGATAAGCTCACCAGCTTAAATATAAACCCCTATGTCACTAGATGGGTTGCAAACTGGCTCAAGGACAGAACCCACATGGTTAGAATTGCTGGAGCCATGTCAGACTCCAAACAAGTTACAAGTGGCGTCCCACAAGGCTCAGTCCTGGGACCTCTCTTGTTCGGTATATATTTCTCTGAGGTACAAACCAACATGGAAGGACTGTGGCTAAGTTCACAGATGACTGCAAACTGGGCGCCATAATCGACTCTCCAGCCGACACAAGCATCCTCCAAAAGGGCCTCATAGAAACAGACAACTGGTGCCAGAGCCATGGCCTCAAGCTAAATGCCAAAAAGTTTATAGTCATCCCCTTTGGCAAAAACAAAGTGCCCACAAATTACCACATAGGTGGTAATCCATTAAGTACGGAAGAAGTAATTAGGGTCCTGGGACCCAAGTTGATAGCAATCTCTCATTTGAAAACCACGTGGCCAAAGTGGTTAGAAAAACATTTTATATAGCCCACCTAATCATGAAGAGATTCACATCAAGATCAGGGGAGGTCATCGTGCCTTTTTACTCATCCCTCATCAGGCCCATAATAGAGTACAATGCCCCTTTTGGGATGTACCTTACCAGACACCTGCAGCAACTGGAAAGACCCCAAAAGTACCTCACCAAGAGGATCAAAGGGCTCAAACAGATGCCATATGCTGCCCGGTTAAAGAAACTCCAGCTCTACTCAGTGGCATACCGCCTCCTCAGAGGCGATCTGTGCCTGACATATAAAGCCATGTCCAACCCGGAATTAATGGACATGCTGCACCTCAGAAAATCCAAATCCCATCGAGCTCGCTCGAGAGACTTGAACCTCAGCACTGAAATAAATAGGACATGCTGGAGGGACAGATTCATAACCCAGAGGTTCCCTTCACTCTGGAATAAAATCCCAGTCCAGGTTAGGCAGAGTCCCTCATTGACTCTCATCAAGAGGAATCTTGATGAGTGGATGGGAGATCGTAGGTTTATCCCGGGTATCACTTCTGTGTCACTGTTAGACAGAGGCACAGTATACTAACCTCGAAAAAGGGCATAGCAAAATTAATTTAAAATGGGTGGCGAAAGACAAACACACTCTGGCTAGGCTTATAAATGCCCTAGGGCAGATAGCCTAGTATGAACCTATGAACCTCTTTTGTACCTCAGAGACTTGTGAGTTTTCCCATTTGAAAAAGTCCATCATTTTGGAGATGGTTTCTCCAAAAGTAATATCCTCTGCTGGAGCATCCCTGGACACTGGAAACCACTTCAGGGGAGGCATATTCCAGGGGAGAGTCAATTTGAGTGGAATAAGCCAGGGATTCATCTTCCTCAGATACCTCTAGTTTAGCAGATAGGAGTGGGGACCTAGGAAATGCTGGTGTAGGAACTGGCAAGGTAAAAGACCCAAGTGCCAAGAAAGCATTCAAAATCCCTTGAGAAAAGGCCTGCCAGTCAGGGGAAGGCTCCTGACTGGAAGATGCATGCTTTTGTTTTCTCTTGAGAGAAAGGGCTACCCTAGACTGAGAAGGAAGGGCCGAAGCAGGCTTGGGCTCCAGATCGAACATCAGCAAAAGCTCGATGGAAGGGGCAGGAGAGGTACTAAGTGGAATGTTGGAAGGGGTGAGCCGTGGTTTCCCCATACAGTCCGATTTGGATGTCTGCAATACCTCAGCAGATATGCTGTAGGAACTCTCCCTTGCAGCTTCTAGATCAGTACTCATAGAAGGGTGAGGACCAGACACCATACAGGTCCTCCAGGCCTTCACTGGCCTTGAGAGGAACGTCCAAGATCAGAGGTGCAGCTGAAAATTCAGGCCTTACCTTTTCAACCTTTTTTCCAGAGGCTCACCTGATGGGCGTGGAGTACCTTCCATACCCAATGCGAACGTCTTTATTCTCTGGTTTTCTAGGTAAATGTTAACGGCAGACAGACAACTGCACAGAGTTTTAGGGATGAATGCCTAACAGCATAGGCCCTGTAGTCGTGATCAGACCACAAACAAAAAAAAGACACTGGTCATGGTTGTCTTTGTGTGGAATCTGTCTTCCACAATGACACATGTCCTTCTTGGAGGACATTAACTTCTAACAAACAAGTAGTAGCAAAAACTGCTAAGATTTTCTGCAACAGGGCACTTATCTGAGTAGGAGAAACTTTTGGTGATCAAACGGAATGCTCGAAGCTGTCATTTGGACCTGCGTCAGAGTTGCTCTGAGGATGGTACGTGCAGACGTCACTTTTATTGCTGACGCTTGGTTGCACTATGTGCAACATCGCACATACCTTGCAGTAGCTTAAATCTTTGGAATACTGGCTGAACGTTCAGGTTGCCTAGGAGGAATCTTCCCTTATGTTATAAATATTATAACACAGGAACGGAATAAATTCTTTTATTAATTGAGAGGTTTTCTTTTTTGTTTGTTCTTAATCACTTAAAATTACAGTTTTTAATTTAACAATTTTTAGCAGCAATTTATTTATTGACATTTGATTCCTGGGAATGTCCAAACGGGTAGCCCATTTTCAGCGGAAGACCAGCGAGAAAAGCTCCAAATTGTTGCAAAACATCTTAATTTTACAAACTTCAAAAACAAAACAAAAAATCTGCAGTTTAAATAATTAAATTAGATACAATATAAAAACATTGGTTAAGAATCGATACAAAGTATATGACAATTCTTTAATATTGAGTAATTTTAGGAAGGTTGTAGAGAAATTAAAGTTAAGTTAGTCTAATACAAATAGGAATTGCAACACGAATTGAGGGAAAAGCAGGCTTATGGTATATTTAGAAAAAGTCAGGGACGAGAATTAGATCGCAGTAAAAAAAGGAAGTGAAGGGAGAGTAAGGAGGATTAAGCAATGAAGAGGTACCTGTTCACATTTAGGGCTATAGTTTATCCCATTTTTGAGAAAGAAAAAAAGCAGATTTTACCAGGAAGTATTTCAGAGTGGTTTTGAAAGATGGAAAGGACGGTATAGACCTGATAGATACAGGTAAAGAGTTCCAAACCTTAGCAACCTTGCATGACTACAGACGATGCCCAGTAGATTTGCTAGGTTTGTAGACAGACGGAAGGAGTTCATGGTCACTGGAACACAATGAGCAACTGGGAATGTAGTTGTGTAGAATATTTAGTGCTGGACAGGTAGATGGATGCTGAATAATTTTATAGGTGGTAAGATGTTGAGTATATATTAGTTGATGAGGCAGTTCTGACCAATTTAGGCTTTTCAGTGCAATACACTAGTGGGTTCTGAAAGGTGTATGTGCTGCAAATTTATCAACTTTGTCATAGGATTGTTCAAGTTTAATTTTTTGAAGCCTGGTGGTTAGTAAGGATGGGAGCAACACAAAAGAGAGTGGAGAGGAGATAAGTAGTGGAAAGTGTAGTTTTAGTTGCATCGGAGAGAAAGTTTTTGGCTCTGTAAAGCATGCCTAGTTTTTGATGGGTTTTTCTTATGCAATTTTGTATATCCAGGTCGAATGTAAGATTATCATCCATTACCACCCCCTAGCAGTTTGCTATGACAAATGACTTCAATGGTTGTATTATCAAGAGAGAGGGCTTTACATTTTGTTTTGTTTTTTTCATGAGAGAGATTTGAGGGAAAAAGTATTACTTTGGTCTTTTTTGGGTTGAACATAAATTGTTAGTTACGAAGCCATGTTTTAGTGGCTGTTAAAGCTCCCTGAGTAATTTTCTGGAGGTGTACCATGTTATCAGATGGGCAAATGAGAGTGGAGCCATCTGCGTAATGTATTAGGGTGGCCTGTAGTGTGTAACTATAGAGGGTGTTGCTGAAAATGTTGGGGGGGGTTAAGGACTGATCCCTGTGGTACACTGGTGGTGACTGGAAGGTAAGGAGAGTGCATGAAGTGCCATTTTACTGACAGATACCTACTGGACAGGTAGCTTTTGAACCACATAAGGGTGGGCTGAGAGACCCAGTGAGGTCATTTGAAGTTGAAGTTTGCTGTGACAAACTCCGTTGAAAGCTTTAGACAAGTCTAAAAACAAGGAAGAGACTAGTTTACAATTATTCCGTGCTTTACTGACAGTATCTATATAGATTAGAAGGACAGTGCCAGTACTATGGGAAGGACGGAAGCCAAGTTGTGTAGGAGATGGGAGTTCTTGCAGGAGATAGTCTAGCAAATGTTTTTGAATACATTTTTCAAGTATTTTGGCGAGAGAAGCTACGACTGCTGTAGGACTAAAGTTATGAATGTCTGTTGAATTTTCTTCTTTGTGCAGAAGGATATGTGACTTTTCTCAGAGAGAGGGAATGTGGGATTCCTGGATTGACCAATTTATATGGTTTGAGACAGGATAGGCAATGCTAATGCTACTGGCTGCTATTTTTAGGTACTCGCTTAGGCCATCAGGTTAAGAACAGCATAGTTTAAGATTGGTTCTACATAGGATGTGAGCACAGGATATGTGGCTGTTTGGCACAGTTGGGATTAGATGCTATGGAATTCATGGTTTGAGATGCTATACTGTCTAAAAGAGAGTTCAACTGCATTGCAGTTTTGAGTGGCAAATTATCAGGAGAGGGGTTTGGGTTGAACTTTTGGCAGGGATGTAAGACTTTAATGGATGTCCACAATTTTTTAGGGTTGTGTTTAGTATTATTCTGAAATTATTATAACAGTTTTTGTCTTCGTTTATTTGCTTTTTAGTACAATTGTGAAGCTTTCTACGGTTTTAAGATATTGAGGTGTTTTATATTTTTGCCACTCTTTCCACTTTTTTCTCTATCCGACATTAGCATTCTACTCTTTTTGGAAAACCAAACTGCATTGTTTGTTTTCAGTCTCTTCCTTCCAAGAGGTCCACGGGTATTTAGGATATTTAGAAAATTTGTACTGAAATCAATTACAACATCGGTTAAGGGGAGGATTTTTACAAAGTTCCAGTTAATAGATAAGTGTAGTAATGAACATTTCTGGGTTAAACTTGAAAGGTTGCATCTTGTTCTATAGATATGCTGTTTAATTGGAGGTGAGAGACATCCAGTCGTATAGATTGGGAGATGATCAGTCTGGCACTGAACCTATAGTGCAGCATTTTCTGGGGTCTGATACTAGAGTCCAGTCCAAACAGAAGATTTGATGTCTTGCTATAATGTGTGGGGGCTATTAATTAGTGTGAAACCATACGAGTTCATGCTAGACCTAGGGGAGTTGTCCAACCATAGGACAGTCACATCACCTAGTAATATTTGTTCTTGTGAAAATGTTACGGGTATCCAGTGTAGGATATCTCCCAGTACAGGAGGGATGTAAAGGACAGTGATACACATTTGTTTATAACTGTTTACTTTGAGGAAAGCAATAATAAGCTCTGCTGAACTGCATTTTGTGTTGGTTTGCTGTAAGGAGAAATGTGGATATTGGGAAATATTAAAGCAACACCACCACCTTTCCTCTTTATAAGGTCATTACGGATGACATTACAGCCAGCAGGTATAACTTGGATTTGTTTATGCTGGGTTTAAGCCAAGTTTCAGTTACAGTGACAACAGGCTTATGCTGGGTAATCCAGGCATGTTGTTCCACAGTTTTATTTCTTATACTTCAAGCATTTATTGCAGCAAAGATGACCAGGGTTGGAGACTGGCTGTTCTTTGGTTAAAAATGTGGGACAGAATCATCTTTGTGCTCACTGTGACAGGTGAGGCCAGGATTAGGGTGTACATCTCCTCTTAGAAGGATTTTACTACATTAGGGGATTATGCATAC
Organism: Protopterus annectens; assembly: GCF_019279795.1. Taxonomy (NCBI): domain Eukaryota; kingdom Metazoa; phylum Chordata; order Ceratodontiformes; family Protopteridae; genus Protopterus; species Protopterus annectens. The sequence goes on along the minus strand of NC_056743.1, from coordinate 366,095,900 downwards.
TTGCTTTTGGAGACGATTCTTGCATAATTTTGTTTTGGTTTGAGCTGAAGTGCAATTAATCAGCCTATACTTGGAATAAAGCATTTTGTATACAGCTAAAGCACTTAAACAAACGAAAAGTACTTCATTCACCTAAATTCTGTTGAGCACCCATTTCCCTCTAGGTCCTTTCTGACTCACTTACACAGCAATCTTTTTCACTCTTTTTCACTATTTCTAGCATGTCGAAGGGTCAGTTGCTGGCGTCCTCTCCTGTTCAGCTGGTGAATCTGGGAATCTTGAGGCAATGTTACAATTGCCTCATGTACACAGACAACCCTCTCCTCCTCCCAACAACTACAAATATATGCGAGAGATGCAACTATATAGCCAAACTGGAGGCTGAGCTCTCTCAATTCAGTACTGGCAAGACCAGTCAGGAGGAGAAGGTAACCACGCACACCACAAACCCAGTCTCACATAGAACTATCACAACTGCAAACCAAACACATAAACACACAAAAACATACTCGGAGGCGCTGATTAAAAATCTACCAAAACAACAGAGGCCTACAAAGCAGACACCCAAGCAACCACCACCTCAAGACATAGCAAATGCAACACATAGTTGACAAAGTCAGTGTGCTAAACAGTCACAGCCCTTAAGGCCAAACAACATGCCAGACACACTTGTAATAGTTGACTCCATAGTCAGGCACACTGACGTCCTGCTCACCAGACTGAACAAGGAGAGGGTCACAGTAAGCTGCCTGTCAGGAGCTAGAATCCGCCACATAACACAAGCATTCAGGTCACTCCACAGCAAGTACAAATATGACTCAGTCATTGTACATGCCGGTGTGAACGACCTGAGACGTACCTCCCTGGACTACATGAAAAGAGACAGAGTAACTCTCTGATTATGTAGCCCAGGCCGGTATGACCCTGACCCTGAGCAGCATCTTACCCTCACCAAGAATGATGCCACAGTACAAAGACAAAATGATCAGTTTTAACAATTGGCTTAATTACTGGTGTCATTCTAAGAGGATCCAGTGTCTGTCTGCTTGGGATGACATGCTTGACAAGCCACGCTGCTTCGCAAGGGATGGTTTGCACCTGTCACCCCTGGGCTTCCGGATATTGGCCAAGGCTCTTGCCACCCCCATAGTGCCTTTTTTAGGCAAGGCTCAAATGACAAACCTACCTCCCTAGAAAACACAAGTGGAAAAAACTAAGGGTAATGCTGCTCAATGCCAGAAGTCTAAACCTCAAGATGCACGCCCTCGAAGCCCTCCTCAGTATGGAGAACATCGATGTCTGTGCAGTGACTGAAACCTGGTTCAAGGCTCCTGAGAGCACCCCAGCACTGTCAGGTTTTACCTCATATCATGCTTTTCGCCCCAAACCTTGGACAGAACCACAAAAGGAGGGGGGGGTATCCATTATCATCAAAGATACCCACACCTCCAGGTTAGTGGCAACGCATGAAGCATCGGAGACTATCCAGGTGCAACTAACCATAGGCAAAACTGCCTTACAGTTTATAGCATGCTACAGACCACCCTCTCAAACTCAGGAACCCCACACAGCCTTCCTGAAGACACTGGAGAGTATGAATGTCTCTCCAAATACCATCATTTTGGGAGACTTCAACTACCCAAATATAGACTGGGAACATTACTCAAGCCCCAACACCCTAGCCCAAAGGTTCTTAGAATTCATAAACTCAAATGCAATGGAACAACTAGTCACCATTCCCACAAGAGGAGACAATACACTAGACCTGATCATCACAAACATGGGGACAAAATGCTCCACACCGGAAGTACATCCCTCTTTGGTAAGATCAGACCATAAATTAATCTCACTGGAAATCCACATCCCGCCCCCACCCCCTGCACAAAAGACCACAGTGAAGAACTTCTCAAAAGCAAACGTCACACTTCTTAAGACTGAAGTGGTATCTTTCAAGGCCCCTGGGCCAGTGGAAACCACAACCCACACTGCTGAATCCTTTGCAAATGCCTTCTATGGGCACCTTCAAGAATGCATGGATCATGCAATCCCAAATAAAACCAAGACCCATTCCCCCAAAGGCAGGCGACCAGTCTGGTGGATCCCAGCCATAAACAAACTTTACAACAGAAGGAGGAAGCTACTACATGACAGAGCAAAATCCCTAAAAGGGAAGGCATCTCTGATCAGTACTAGCAAAAAACTACAATCACTCATATAATCATCCAAGGCCAACTTTGAGAGAAAAATCGCAAATGACACAAAAGACAATCACAAGGCCTTCTTTAGCTATGTTAGAAACCTGGGTGGAAACTCCCAGATATGCTCAGAGTTAGTCCAAAATGACACAAAATACACTGAACCCACTGACATTGCCAACATTCTGGCAGACAGGTTCAGTGCAAATTTCTCCTCCCCCTCCCCCCCAAAAGGAGAAATAACTATCCCAGCAGAGTGTAGCCTCCCTAACATCTCAGATGCCCAGGTGAGAGCCGCCCTCTCTAAAGCTAAAAACACAGCATCAATGGGACCGGATGGTGTCCCGGGCTGTGTGCTACATGAACTCTAAGAGGAACTAAACCCACACATAAGGCTGCTGTTTAATCTTGGCCTTACCACAGGATACGTACCCAAAGAGTGGCGTACGGCAACAGTGGTCCCACTTCACAAAGGTGGTGCTTCTACGGACCCTGGAAATTACCGCCCCATAAGCTTGATGAGCCTGGTCTGCAAAGCTATGGAGAGGATCATTATGGAACTCAAACAAAGACATTGGGGACCTACAGACATTGGATCCTACCCAATTTGGCTTTGTCAAGGGCAGATCCTGCCTTTTGAACTTGGTCGACTTTTTTGAAACAGTCACTAAGGCCATTGATGAGGGTAAGGCAGTTCACACAGCCTACCTTGACCTTGCAAAAGCCTTTGACACAATACCCCACTCCGGCATCATAGACAAACTCACCAGCTTAAATGTAAACCCATATGTCACAAGATGGGTTGCAAACTGGCTCAAGGACAGAACCCACAGGGTCAGAGTTGCTGGAGCTATGTCAGACTCTAAGCCAGTCACAAGCGGTGTCCCACAGGGCTCAGTCCTGGGACCCCTCTTGTTCGGCATTTATTTTTCCGAGGTACAGGCAAACAAAGGAGGAGTGTGGCTGACAAAGTTCGCAGATGACTGCAAACTGGGCGCCATGATTGTTACTCCAGCGGACACAAACATCCTTCAGAGAGGCCTCATAGAAACGGATAATTGGTGCCAGAGCCATGGCCTTAAGCTGAACGCCAAAAAATGTATAGTCGTACCCTTTGGGAAAAACAAGGTACCGACAAATTACCACATAGGCGGTAATCCATTAAGTACGGAAGAGGTAATCAGGGACCTAGGGACCCAGGTTGACAGTAACCTCTCATTTGACACTCACAATGCCAAAGTGGTTAGGAAGACCTTCTATATTGCCCACCTTATCATGAAGGGTTTCACATCTAAATCAAGAGAGGTCATTGTGCCCCTGTACTCTTCTCTTATCAGGCCAATGATTGAGTACAATGCCCCATTTGGGATGTATCTCACCCGACACCTGCAGCAGTTGGAAAGACCCCAAAAGTTCCTCACCAAGAGGATAAAGGGTCTTAAACATATGTCATATGCTGCCCGACTGAAAAAACTCCAGCTCTATTCAGTCGCATACCGCCTACTCAGAGGTGATCTGTGCCTGACGTACAAGGCCATGTCCAATCCTGAATTAATGGACATGCTCCACCTCAGAAAATCCAAATCCATCAGAGCCACGAGAACAAATGACTTAAACCTCAACACAGAAATAAATAGGACGTGCTGGAGGGACAGATTCATAACCCATAGGCTCCCTACACTCGGGAACAGAATCCCAGTCCATGTTAGGCAGAGCCCCTCACTGACTCTATTCAAGAGAAATCTCGACGAGTGGATGGGAGATCGTAGGTTTACCCCGGGGGTCATCTCTGTGTCACTACTAGACAGAGGCATAGTAAACTAAACCCTAAAAGGGCGTAGTATTCTCATCCTAAGGGGTGGTGTAAGCCACATACACTCTGGCTAGGCTTATAAATGCCCTAGGGCAGATAGCCTAGTACGAACCTATGAACCTATGAACAACATCATCATGCATATTTTTATCAACCAGACAAGAAGCTGTGAACAATAAAAGTCAAGTCTGATAAGCTAATCCTCCAAAAAGAACAGGGTGGTTTAGGATTATCAGATTTGGAGAGATATTTTAGAGTTGCGCAGTTTAGGCATGTAAACTTAACACATTCATAAAGTTGCTGAAGGTACTGTAAGAATTAAGCCAACATGGGAATGGAGACAGATTTTGTCAATAGAGATGACTGCAAGCAGGGGTAGAGAAAAAAGTACAGCTGTGTACACTTACATTGTAGACAATGTGTATTCAGTGTTGCAGTCCTGACTTGTAGTATTTCCTGCTGTGGTAACCCTTAGCTGGCCCGACTACCAGAGTAAAAATTTCCCTCCTCCCAAGGCTGGCAGATGCCCTACCCTGATGTCAGTATGCTTGGGTATAAAGGGAGCCAGTTTTTCTTGCCCCTTAGAAGATAGGAGCTACCAGGATGAACTAAGCAAGGGACAAAGGTAGAAAACGTGGCCTGCCAGACAAACACCCAGGGGGTCCTCTAGTTAGTGAAGAAAACAGAAGCGGACTATTACTGCAAGCAAAAAGGGGAAGGAGGGAGGGAAAGAAGACTGCAACAGTGAATACTCAAACTCCTACATTAATGGTAAGTGTACAGAACTGTACTATGTTCTTTGTGTTTCAGTGTTGCAGTCCTGACTTGTGGGATGATTCCCAAAGCTGAGATGAGGGTGGAAGGAAAATTATTGGGAAGAGAGGATGCCCTGCAGGATGGCAGTGGCAAATACTGCTCTAAACTTGGAGAAGGCTGATAAGTGGTAGTGTTTGGTAAAGGTACACACACATCACCAGGAAGCAACTTCCAAAATGTCTTTGTTAGGTACTCCTTTCAAGAAGGCAGCAGTGGTCTAAGTGACCCTAGTAGATTAACTTCTTAAAATTTTAGGAGACTTTTTGCCATGATGGTTGTAACAGGAAATATAGTGGGAGATGCACTTGGAGATAGTCTGTTTGGAGGCTGGTTTCTCTTCAAGACCAATGGGAAACGAAACAGAGTTGAACCTATTTTCTGAAAAATTTAGTACTGCCAAGATAGTAATGAAGCTGTCTGTGCACATCCAAGAATTGAAGGATTCTTTCCCCCTGGTTCTGAGACTTTAGGAAGAAGGTGAGAAAGTGTATGGCTTGATTCAAGGATGTGTCCATGACCACACTGGGCATAAAGAATGGATTAATCCTGAGTGATACCAAGTGGAATATGAGAACGGGTTCCACTGCTACGAGAACTTGCAGCTCAGAAACCCTCCTAGCTGAGGTAATAGCCACTAAAAGATGAGTCTTACAGGTTAAGAATTTCAAATCACCAGAAGCTGCCAGTTCAAAGGGGGTAGCGTCAACTTTTCTAGAACAAAACTGAGGTCCCATGAACGTGTGGGTTATCTTCTGGGGGGGGGGGGTCTGATGTGAACAACTCCCCTAAGGTATTGCTTCGTCAGAAGGTGGAAAAAGATAGGAGGAAGAGCAGGAATGCAGGCTGAAATGGCAAAGGCATGAATTCTGACAGAAGAAAAGGGTAGGCCTCGGTCCATGACAGTAGCCAGATAATTTAAAATGGGGGAGAGATTGGTTGAGTCAGTACTGAGGTCTTGCTACTAACACCAAATGTAGAATCTTTTCCATTTGACTGAGTATGATTTCCTAGTACGAGGCCTTCTAGCCTCTGAGAATGTTTTGAACTTGTCTGCTTAGGGTATGCTCAGAGTAGTACTTTTGGGAATTATCCAGGCTGACAGTTTGAGAGTCTGTAGGTTGGGGTGCTCAAACCTCCCCCTGTCCTAAGTCAGAAGGTCCACTCTCTGAGGTAACTGCCACAGATTTTCATTGGTTAAACTTAGTAGCAGAGGATACCAGGGCTGCCTGGGCCAGTCTGGGGCTATCAGGATGTAGCTTCCCTGATGTTTTAGGAGGTCCCTTGGAAGAGGAGGCATAAAGGAACATGTGACTCCAAAAAAGGACAAAGCAGTTGTCCTCTAAGCTGTGGGTAGTTTGTTCCTGGAACAGAACCTTTTCAATTGAGCATTTTCTTTGTGGCAAAGAGGTCCATCTGTGGGGATCCCCATTTTTAGATATGGTGAGAAATGTTTCCCTGATGCAGATTCCAGTCATGGGGATCTATCGAGTTCCTGCTGATCTGCTAGAACTAGAGTCCCTGAGAGGTACTGTGCCATGAGGTGCAACCTCAGTGCATCGTCTCCCAGACCTACATCGCTAGTCGACAGACGGTAAGAGTGTATGCCCCCTTATTTAATGTACCACATGACTGTGGTGGTGTCTGTTTTGACAAGCAGGTCCCCTGGTTTCCACTGATCCTTGAAAGCCACTAGATCCTTTTCTACTGCCATAACTTTTTCCAATGTATGTGCGTGTGTCTGAACTGATTTTCCCACATCTACCCGGAGACTGAAAGTGTTGGAAATGACCCCTCCAGGCTGTCTCTGAAACATCTGTGGTTAAGGTTTGTCTATGAGAGATAATCCTGAAGGGGAGACCTAGGTTCTGGGCACATGCTCATGTCCACCAAGCAAATTCCTCCTTGAGGCAAGGGATCAGCTGAATTTCCATCTCCAGGGGACTGTAAGGGCTGGCACCACTGGACATTCCTCATGTGCAGCCTGGCCAGTGGGATCATGAGGATACAAGATGCCATGTAGCCTAATGCTCTGAGAAATTCCCTGGCTGAGAGGCACTGTCTCTGCATAATGTTTTGGAACTACTAAGTCAGGAAGGAGACCTTTTCTGGAGGGAGGATAACATTTTGAAGGGAGGAATCCAGGAGAGCCCTCAGAAAAACTATCCTTTTGGATGGGTCTATGTTGGCTTTGCCAAGATTTATGGTGAGCCCCAAGGAGGCGAGGAGCTCCTGAATTAACGCCACATCCTTGAGTAGCTTTGACTGACTTGTGGCTTTAACAACGCAGTTTAGATTGTGGTAAATTTGGATCCCTTTTGTTCTGTAGAAGGCAATCACAGGAGCTAAACACTTCATGAGGACCCTGGGAGCAGTACACAAGCCAAAGGGCAGTGCAGAGAATTTAAAGTGACAGGTACCTGCTCTGAAACAAATAAAACTTCTGCATGACTCCTCTAGAGGAATGTGCAGATAAGCATCTTTTAGGTCTACATTGACCATTAAGGCCTGAAGAGTCAACCAGCAGGGACTGATTGAGGGTGGACAGTTCTAAAATAGGGTGTCTTCTTTCCGGACACCAGGAAAAGCCTGGGATAGAACCCCTTCCTTATTTGGTGTTCTGGCACTGGTTTCACTGAGCCCTGTGAGCATAGGTTATAAATATGACAAAGGGCCTCTGCTCTTTGCTTTTGTGGAATATCCGGATAACCCGAGTACCTTAATGGCTCTTTGAAAATGAACCTGTAACTGTCTTGAGTTAACTTTCAGAACCAACTTGTCTGAAGTAATGAGGGACCAATTTTCTTTGAGCAGGGATAATCTTCCTGCAAGCATTCTTCCTCTCTTTTCTGGAGGGGGGGGGGGTAGAGGAAAAGAGGAGTCATTGCTGCTTTCTGCCAGGGTTCTGTGGCCTAGAACTCCCCTGCCTGGGGTTTCCTGAGGACCACTGCCTGGATCTTTGTGACTGCTGCTGCCTTCGAGGCCTTTCCCTCAGAGGCTTCCTCTGGACACTTTTTGATTAAGAGGAAAAGGACCAGTGTTTAGTGGGAAACTTCCTACAAAACCTAGGAGACTGAACTTGGAGGAAGTCCTTGACAGTTTGCATAGATTGCTTTATCTTCCTTTTTATTCACAGCCTTAGCCTTTGACACAAAAAGGATGTCCTTATCCAGGGGTGCATCTAGAAGTTTGGATTTTACGTGATCTGGTAGGGTTTTGTTCCCCAAGCCAATCATGTCTTCTAATGACAAAACCAGATACAGCAGCTTGGCTAGAGGCCTACATAGCATCATAACCACAGTGTAGTGAATGTGTAGCCACCTGGGAGCTGCAATGGCAAAGGTCCAACTGTTTGGAAATGCTCTTGTCCTCCAGGGAGGAATTTTTTGCTTCATTTTATCTTAAATATTTTGTTGGCATTTTATCATATGAAACTGGCAGTTAAGGAGCCTCATGGCTAGGGCAGCTTAAGTGTAGACTTTTTTACCAAAGCTACCAAGGCCCTGCTCTCTGTCAGCAGGTAGAGGGTTCTTTGAAGAGATAGCTCTTGCTCCCATGGAGGCTGCAGTGACAACCTCTGGGTCAGCAGAGGGGTTTTTGAAGCGGTATTTATTGAATCTAGTACCCTGTAAAACCAGTCTAGTTTTCGATGGGGTTGGAAGTAGAGAATCTGGACTCAGGGAAGAGTCCATGAAAACATCCTCTACCATCTACAAAACAGGAGGAATAGCTAAAGATTTGTGTTCTGGGCGGTCAAATAACTCCTTAACCCTCTTTTGAGATTGTGGGTATTCCTGTGCCTCCCACTGGAAATGCTCCCTCATGGCATGGAATGTTCCCCAAAAGTGAAGTCTTTGGGAAGTGAAGCTGAAGGCAGATTCTCCACAGAACCTGAATCTTTAAATGAAATAAGGACACGTCCCTCCTCAAAGACAGCCCCCCCCTTCCTGGTCAGAATCTTCATCAGAATCAGGAGATTCAGGGAAAACTTTAGGGGTAGGATCCTCCTTCCTTTTCTGTGGGGAAGACTCCAAAGGGGGTTGCCTAGCTCTGACTAAGGAGACAAGGTCCTCAGCTAACCTGACCAGGTCTTGCTGATAACCTGCTAAGTGGGAGCCAGTAGGTCCAGGCATATTAACTGAGATAGAACCCTTCTTAGAAATACCTTTGGCCTTAGGCCGAAGTACAGCCGCAATCCTGATGCCAGTCTCTTTGTAATGCAGAACAGATGCAGGTTGATGCCTTGAAGGAACGTCACCTGTACAATATTGTTTGTCAGAGGGCTGCTGAGCAACTCTGGACCCAACCGACGAACTGAAAGTCAAGGCTTGTGCAGAAGTTGAGGGACCTGACGGCATGTCAAACTCCGTAAGGGTCTCGACAAAGGCCTATGCCACCACCTCAGTTGCGGAAGGGGGCTGAGATAGCACCTTACCTGCCTGAGTGATAAGTCTTGGTGGACTGGCAGACTGAGTCCAAGGCCCTAAGCTTGGATCTTTTTTCTTGTCCTTCTTACATTTGGGAAGCTCAACCTCGGGATGACCGGCAAACGTCATCGAACAAGGCAAAGAATATGGCTAACATGCCTAGCTAAGATTTCGTCCCTACGCCTAATAGTCCTAGAATTAAATAGGCTTAAAAATGGCAACTAGGGATGTTGTGATCTGGGCCTAGATAGGTAACACATGAAGTAGGACAGTCTGTGTGTGGGATTTGCTTACCACAGCAGAAACAAATGTTAAGCTTATCTGACAAGATAAAACAAGAAAGAGTTCCCCAAAGGGGTACTTGGCTTTAAAAGATTCTCTCTGGTGCAAACTGACAAGACACACAAACACTGCTTTGGGCTCCAATGGCAAGAAAAGACAGATGATATGACACTGGCTGGCTCTTTATAACAACGCATACTGATGTCAGGGTAGGGCATCCACCAGCCTAAGGAGAAGCGAGATTTTTTATTCTGGTAGTCGGGCTGTCCAATGGCTTCCACAGCAGGAAATCCCACAAGTCAAGACTACAACAGTGAAACAGAAAATACATCAGGATGGAATTTACTGGAGAAAAATGGCAAAAGAACCAAGGTATTGGGAGCAAATAATCAGACAGAGGTAAGACCAAGAAGTGTAGCTGCGGTAGTGTTGTCGCCTCACAGTAAGACGCTGTCCGGTTCGATTCTCAGCTACAGTGTCTTCTGCGTGGAGACATGCGTGAATGGGCGTACCTTCATTGAAGGTTGTGCGTCAGGGCTGGCAACTCGGCACGTAAACACCTACCAATCATTAGTGGACCGGAGTTCCGCTGTGGCGACCCCTAACCGGGAAAAGCCGAAAGACACAACAACAAGGTAAGACCACGAAGTATGGACTGCAGGTTAAAGACTGCCCTTCCATACCAAGGACTGATATCAGACTACAGACACAAAGGGATAGAGGAGTCCTAGGTTAATCAGCTGTTTGGGTACAGTTTTTGACAGAATCTAAAACAGAAGCTGCTCCTAAATGGGATAATTATTATGGTATATAAAGACTGCACAAAAGCTACAACCAAATCAGAACAGCTTAGTAAAGTCGGGATGAGCAACTGGAAAAACAATTTACAAGGGAACAATGGAAGGACGTGTATAACTTCCAAGTAAGCAAAGGTCCAGAAGGTTTAAGGCTTTTGATTGGAAGCATATGAATAGGTATTTTTACACACCAAGCAAAATTCAAAGAATTTTTCCTCCGGTAGATGGCAAATGTTGGAGATATAAGGGGAAAGAAAGAGGTAACTGGGAGTGTAATGAGTTGGCATATTTTAAAAATTACCTACATAACACTCTGTCAGAAATATTGGGGGAGCAAAGGGTTATGATTAAAGGAAATTATTATTTTGAGTTCGGACACGGGATCTGGATTGTCTTGACAAAGTACGGCCTTAAGTTTTCTTCTACTGGCCTCCAGAAAAGCAATTACAAAAAAAAAATGAAATCAAAATCTACTCCAGCTGCACCTGAAGAATTATTTAATACTGTATAGATTCACAGATTGTTACTAGGCTAATAACCCAGAGGCCTTTTTAAGCCTAGCCAAGTTTTCCGGAAAGAATAATTTGTGCTGTATCCAAATGGGACATTGGTAGCAAGGAATTTATAAGCTACCTCTGTCCATAACGGACATGGTGCCAGGCCTGGTGTAAACTTCTTTTTCTCCATTCAGTGGTCCAGGTTACGCATAAACTGGGTAAAAGAAACTCAGCTTTACATGGACGGAAAGCCTGTTCCACAGGAGAGGCAGTCTCTAGGAGACAAGTCTCTCTCTCTCACATTCTGTTTTAAGTCACAGACAAAATTCAGGTCTCTAGATCTTTTATTTCTGGTACTCTAACTTACCAATATGTAGGAGATTCATAAGTGGGGGTTGTGGAAGCCTTGTAAGCCAGGTATAAAACACCACCCAGCAACCTACAGGAAACTGAGTAGAGGAAAAGGGCTTTAAGGCGCTCTGCATAAGGCAGGTTTGTTATACCTTGTATTCTTTTTGTAAGGAACCTCTGATGTCGCTCCAGCTGCAGCATATGCCTGGTCAAGTACAAACCAAAGTGAGCATTGTACTGTATGACTGATCTGACAAGGGCAGAGTAGAGTGGGTAACGACCTCTTTGGACCTAGATGCCATACACTTATTTGGAAGTAGTGCAACATAGAAGGATTTCCTCACCACTGTGGCCACATGGTGGTTGAAGGTGAGGCTACTGCCTACATGCGTACCCAGATACCTTATCACTTAGGGGCATATTATCAACATGGTAATTAGCCTGGATGGCTGACTTCCCAGACAGTACAATTATGCATTTCTTAACATTGAGTTTAGGACCATGGCTTTTGCACCACTTGTTAGAGACATTTTTGAAGAATGCTAGTGTCTGCAGGAGAGCCAACGATAAAAAGAGTAAGATTAAAAAATTGAAGGGGGGAGCAAATTAGAAATAAATAAAACTTATGGGAAAATGCACACAGAACAATTCACTGCAGGAGTGCTTTAAGGATTGTAGGAATTTATAAAATGGACTAAATGACTGTTAGAAAGAATATACATGTATATGTAATGTATAATGTAGGCAAATGAAATAAATTAATATGCTTTTTCTTTTCTATGAAATTTATGTATGCCTATGTCTTAACTGATAATTTAACAAAGGTGTTGAAAAAAATTAACAGCTAGACAAATTCTACAAGTCTGTGATAAGACACAGGGCAAAAAGGTTAGCAGCTAAGCATTTCAGGGTCCACCACTTCTCTGATACCATTCTACACAACAGTAGCTCTGACAACTCATAAAATGGTATTACTTACATCTCTACCCATGCCGGACATCTTGGTTAAAACCTGAAGACATTCCATGACTACTTGTTACTCGACTTTCTTCATGACAGAATCCCAGAAGTAGCATGCTATTCCTGGTGAGCAGCTCCTTGGAATGGTCATTAAGAGCACCTTCTCTAAAGAATGCAAACCAAACTGGGTGCCTCCGAATACAATGTAGCCAGCTCTAAACTACAACAAGCTGCCTCACTGGAGCACAACTGTCGCCTGTCAACATTACTGTGAGGGACATTCTACGCTGAGATGTCTGCTGACGGACTTCCAACAGACACTGCAACCATCTCTTCTACCAATTTTCCTTACAGTATCTCCACAGAGCATTCATTTACACAGCTAGTTAATGCAACCATTAGACTCTATATTGGATTTTCCATTATTTTGCTTGTATTTATGTATATGAGCTGGCACAAAGACCCTTGTCATTTGGGATCTGGGCCAGAAGAGAAAATTATTAGAATACCATAAAATTTGACTTGTGAACAAAAATATTTACTAAAACCCTCAAATCCAACAGTCAGTCTGAAAACAATCCAAGTCAAATTTCACTCGTACCACTTTTCTTTCAGAATCCTACCAATGTTAAAATCATCAGAACTGGAGTTAACATTCATAATTTTTTTTAAATAAGAGCAACTGTGCTTAAGCTTTAAGAAAACCTGCTGGGAATCCATCACCAAACAAGGCATGTGTATTTCTATAGCTGCAGCTATTATTAGCAAGCTTCCAGTTATGTCAAGTCTACAGGTTATATGTTTTTGCTTCACCATATTAAAAACTACTTAACTGTTAACATGTCCTATCACTGTCTGAGCTGTATTTTGCCTCACATTTTATATAATTTGTATTTCAGTTCGACTTCCATTTATAATCCATATACGTAAACATTTTTTTCAATTTTATTTCTATTTGCATTCCTTATGTAACAAGGACTGACAAGAGACTCAGTGGTCTAGTTCACTTACCTGTACAAATAAAAAATAATTTAATACTGCAGTGGTAAATAAAGTAAGTCTGCTGAGGCAAAACACCTTCATTTTTTTGTTTCCAACTTTTAAAACTAAAAGACATCATGAAACAAAAAAATCTATCTGCTGTACCACAATGATGAATACAACAATGTAATATAAAGATGCAAGACATTCAGTAATTCTGCAATACCTCTTTGGGCAGAAAACCTCCCATAACTAGACTATATGAAAACCACAATTATAATCGCCCAAGAAAGGTGAAATGTCATATTATAACAAGCAGAATAAGACTCGCTTACCTGATTGATTTCATTGGTTAATTGAGAAAGAATGGTCACTCCTATTATGCAGTGCTCTACACTGTCCTGAAATGTTAAACAAATTACCATCAGTGTACCCTGCATTCAATCACACACAGACTATGTACAGTGAGGTTTGCAGAAAGTACGGCTGTGTACACTTACCATAAATGTAGATGTTCAAGTGTATTCACTGTTGCAGTCATCACACTTGGGTTATCTGCCTGCAGGTAGCCCTCAGTCGATCTGAATACCAGAGACAAAGTTGTTATGTACTCACCATAATGTTCCATGTGAGTTGTTCCATCTGGCCTTCATTCTTCACCGATGGGTTCGGAGCCGATCCTCGGCTCCTACACAGCCAACTAGCAAGCTCAAAGTTTTCCAGTAGCTTGAGACCCAACCCCTTATCCCACAAAGCACTGCTGGAATTACCTCAGATCTTGTTTGCTACGTACCATACAAAAATACAATAATTATTCTGCCTAGGAATGAAGACACACTGAAAAACCAGAATGAAAACAGCCTCCAGGTCAACTGGACGGGGAAGGAGGGAGGGACGTGAGAATGAAGGAGAGATGGAACAACTCACATGGGACGTTATGGTGAGTACATAACTTCTTTATGTGAAGTTGTTCAATCTCGCCATTCATTCTTCACTGATGGCTAGCGTCCCTAGCACCCTGATCTTGGGTGGCTCACGGAAGTACACTCTTCAGAACCGTAGAACCAAATGAAGCCCTGTCCCTGGAGGCCTTATCCAATTTGTAATGAGTTATAAAAGTGTGAAGTTTAGACCACGTGGCTGCCGCACAGATGTTGTTCAAAGGTAATTTGGCTTGAAACGCTGAAGAGGTAGAAACTGCTCTGGTTGAATGAGCCTTCACCTTACTAGACAAGGGCATGTTATGACAAGAATAGGTGTAAGCGATACAATCAGACAGCCACTTAGACAGGGTTGTTTTGGCAACTGGTTTACCTTTCCTGGCCTCAGAAAAAGACACAAAAAGCTGAACTGATTTCCTAATGTCTTTTGTTCTGTCTAAATAAAATCTAAGTTGTCTGTGAACATCGAGTTTGTGCAACATGTATTCCAATTTGTTGCTGTGATTAGGGAAGAAAACGGGCAACTCAAGGACTTGATTGATGTTAATCTCAGAACATACTTTAGGCAAAAAGGATGGATTTGTCCTGAGACATATTCTATCAGCATGAAAGACCATATAAGGAGGCTTGATGGATAGGAGCTCTGATACTCTGCGGGCTGAAGTGATGGCTACTAGGAAGACAGTTTTCCACGACAGAAATTTTAGTTCACAAGATGATGCAGGCTCAAAAGGAGGAAGAATGATGCAAGAACATAAAATTCAAATTCCAGGGAGAATAAGGTGTGTTCACCGGAGGCCTCATGTGAAGGAACCTTTTAGAAAAGCCTTAGACAATTGGTGAGCCATAATATTCAATCCATCGATCCCTAGATGGAAATTAGATATAGCAGCTAGTTGTACCCGCACCGTAGCAGCCGCTGCTCCTTTGTTGAAAATTTCTGTCAAGAATTGTAAAATAGAGGACAATGGTGCTTGGTAAAAGTCAATGTTATGGGAGGAAGCCCAAATGGAAAATCTCTTCCACTTATTACGATACAATTTTCTAGTGGAAGGCTTATGGGAAGCCAACAAAATTTGACTAGTGTCATGGGAAAGATTATAAAGCCTGGCTATGCGGGGAATTGGAGCATCCAAGTGATTAGCTTCAGCATCTGCAATGATGGATGAAGATCCCCTGACCGATGTGTCAATAAGTCCGTAAATGGGTCCAGGATCCATGGGTCTTCCAGAATGTGATGGTAAAGAAACGGAAACCAAATTTGCCTATGCCAGTGAAGGGCTATAAGGGTGACTGTCCATCCCAGCAACTTTGCTTTCTGTAAAAATCTGGGTATCAGAGGAATTGGGGGAAATGTGTAGAGGAGACCCGGGGGCCAATCGTGGACAAGAGCATCCCTCGAGGAGTGACCTGGTGTGAGAATCAGGGAAAAATAGCTTCTGCATTTGTTGTTGATATGACTGGCAAATAGGTTGCAGGAAGGCTGGCCCCATCTGCGGAAAATCCTGTCAGCAATCTCTTGTTTGAGGGACCATTCATGGGGCAATAAAATTGCCCTGCACAGTCTGTCCGCTATGACGTTGGATTTGCCCAGGATGTGCGTTGCTAACAAAGTGCTGGGATGACACTGCCCACTGCCATACTCTGAGGGCTTCTCGGCAAAGGGGATAAGACTTGGTAATGCCTTGCTTGTTCAGGTACCAGACCACTGACATGTTACCTGCATGTATTGCAATGGTCCCTAGAGGAAGAGAGTCCTGAAAGTATTGCAACGCTAGAAGTACTGCTCTCATCTCCAGGACAATGATATGCAGATGTGATTCTTGATCTGTCCATGTGCCTTGGGAAGTCTTTCCCTGAAAAAGCCCCCCACCCCACCCTATCAGGGAAGCGTTCGTAGTCAGTGGCAACTGAAGGAGGTAGCATGAAAGGACGTCCTATTGTGACATGAAGAGACGTCAACCACCACTGAAGATCCTTCATGCAGGAATTCGTTATCAGGATTGTGTGATTCATTGGAAGTTCTTGGTAAGACCATTGCGTGAATAGAAGCCATTGAAGGATTCTCATATGCATCCTTGCTAACGGGATTGCCAAGACTGCTGTTGCCATCAATCCTAGTACTTTCAATACCTCTGCAGCTGGTGCTCTGTTCTTTGATGTGTTGGCGAAGAATAGAAACCCTTTCTAATGGAAGATGAAGAGTGGTGGTTGATGTGTCTAATTCTGCCCCTATAAAAACGATATGCTGCGATGGCAACAAGGCAGACTTTTCGAAGTTGACTGTAATGCCTAGCCGATTGCAGTGTGTCAGAGTAGCCTCTCTCGCTTGAAGACGTTGATGCCTGGTGGTGGAGGTAAGGAGCCAATCGTCCAAGTACGGAAACATCTAGAATCCTAGATGCCTCAGGTGGGCTGTGACTACTGCCATGCACTTGGTGAACACTCTGGGGGCTGTAGTGAGACCACATGGCAGAGCTCGGAATTGATAATGATTGGCTCCCAGCCAAAAACACAGGTGATCCCTGGATGGCCTGGCCATCTTTATATGGTAGCACGCATCCTGGAGATCGATCGAGTACATCCAATTGTCTTTCCCTAAAAAGGGAAGTATGGACTGTAGCGTGACCATTCGAAACTTCTCTTTCCTCACAAATTTGTCGAGTCTGCTGAGATGCAAGATGGGTCTCCAGTCCCCTGTTTTCTTTGGAACCAAAAAGAATCTTGAGCAAGTTCCGCATCCTGTTTGGACTGCCGGGACTGGTTGGATGACTCTCTTCTAGCAATCGGCGTACCTCTATTGTTGCTTGTTCCCTGTGACTGGGTGGAACGTCCGGGATTTTTTGGTGGGAAGGGGCTGGGTGGAAAACGGTATGAAATACCCTCTAGAAATGATACTTTGTACCCAATTGTCATTTGTTATATCTAGCCAGGCTTCAGGGTACAATGACAAGCGACCCCCGACTGTCTCCAGAGGAGGACAGCAGGGCCTCCCTTCAGGAGCGCTGGTAGGACTGACCAGAGACGTGATCTGTCACCCTGGTGTTGCGGACCCCCTCTGCCGCGAGGGTGGCGTCTTCCACTGTAACCCCCTCATCTGCCTCTGGAGGGGGGCTCTCCACGTATGTCTTGAAAGGTTCCTTGGGCTTTCTGCAACCACATCTTTCCTCCCCTCTGACCTTTAGGAAAGGGTAGAGTGGGTGCGGAAAACTGGACTCCGATGGCAGACAGTCTTTCCTTCTTGTTCACACCTGGTCAAAGTCTCCTTCACCTTTGGCCCAAACATAGATGACCCGTCAAACAGGGTATTCGTAAATGAAGACTTGAAAGGTTCCGTGAAGGAACAGAGTTACATCCAGGCATGCCTACGAAGAGCAATTCCTGTACCTGCAGCTCTACCCGAACCATCAGCTGCATAAGATACGAGACGCATGGACGAGTTAACTATCGAATTAAAGGTAGCAAGCTGGGTAGCAACTTTGTCGGATACACTCGTAGCTACAGCACCCTAAAGAGCATCTCCCAATTTCTTAAGGAGATCTCTCTGCAGTCTGGTAAAATGGGTCAAGTAGTTCAGTGATGAGTGAGAAAATCGCTGAACTAAACATGCGATTCCCATATCTATCCATGATCCTAGATTCTCTGTTAGGAGGATGGATAGACTAGGAAGTCTCAGACATTTCCTTTTTGGTGGCTGTCGCCACCACCATGGCATCAACAGGTACTCCCTTGGTCAAAAAAGGACTTCTCTACGGGGGCAGAAATAAACTTATTAGGCCTCCTAGGGACAGGCTCCATAGATTCTGGTGACGCCCATGCCCTATGAGAGACCAGATCCTTAAGCTCATCGTAGGGCGGAGACACCCAAGAGGTGGAAGGTTGAGACCAGGACGCCTTCAGGAGAATCGACTAGTCCTCAAGTAGGGCTCTTGGCCTGCCAATCACCCCTCTGCCTAAGAATTTCAAGAATCTCCACAAAGGAGATGTCCTCAGAGGGGGATCTAGGGGACCCTTTCTGATTCTCCTGTGGGGAGTCCAAATGCCTCCTCTTGCATAATTTCTTCCTGGGAACTTCTTCCGTGGGAACTTCTGGAGAGGTCTCAGAAGAGCAGGGGGCTACCTGAGGCTCTGGGTCTCTACGCTTGGGATGACCAGAGGAAACAGACAGTGACACAGGCACTTTAGGGGAGGAAGAAGCCAGACCTTGAGATGAGGAAGTCTTAGGAGACAACACTCGCCTCATGGCTTCGAATGCACCACGGCTCTGATGAGGAGGAGTCGACGGGTCAGGAGCCACGATCTTCTCCTGCACCAAAGCCGTGGGCTCCGAGCCCAAGGTAGGAGCGGAGCTTACCCGAGCCAAAGCCCTGAGAGGAAGAGTTGGCACCGACATGGTGCGACTATCCTCCCCGGACCCGACCGGAGAGTGTCGGCTCCTATAGTCCCCGGTCGGCGCCGTGGACATCCGAGCAGATGGAACCAATGACACTGGAGGAGGTGTCGGCTCCAAGGGATCCAGAATCATCAGGTCAGCCTCCTCCGGCTCCGAAGGTACGGTATGTCTGAGGAGGAGCAGACAATTCAGGAGTAATGGTCTTCGGCTAAGACGGTTGGGTCTGAGCAGACAGCAATTTAGCTAGGCCTGGTGCCTTTAAGAGTTTCTGAACCAGCCGGTGAATATCCAGATTGGACAGGTTGACAGAAGACCTGGAGGAGTGAATAGAGGGAGGTTTTTCGGCAACCAGTTCCAAAGCAGTGCCCCGGGCCCGAAAAGAACAGACCATCGGCTCCAAAGTCAGTGGAGCTGAAGTCACAACACTTTCTGACTTTTTTCCTTCTTGGTGGCCTCAAGTTGTCTGCCCCTCTCAGGAACTGTTTGATAAGCGGATGAGAGAATGGGGTGGCTCAGAGCTGTAATGAGCCAAGATGGCAGAGGCATGGATCTTAATGGAGGAAAAGGATAGGCCTCTGTGGAGTAGATCTGCTAAGTAATCCAGGATTAGAGGTAGGGAGGACAGAGTTGTGTCCTCTCCTTTAGACTGAATCCAGGAGCAATGCCTTTTCCACTTATCAGCATAGGATTTCCTTGAACTGGGTCTTCTGGCTTCAAGAATGACATCCAGTACCTGCTTGCTTAGGCTGGTCACTGGGGGAAGAATTCAAGGAATAAGCCAGGCTGCAAGATTTAGGGTTTGCAGCTGTGGATACAAGATCTGTCCCCCTGGCTGAGTGAGCAGGGTGGGGCTCTGGGGTGGGTGCCAGGGTGGCACTGCTGACAGGCTGTGCAGGAGTTGGTACCAGTGCTGGCGTGGCCAGTCCGGGGCAATTAGAATTGTCCTTGGTCTGTCCTGTCTTATCTTGAGCAATATTCTTGAGAGAAGTGGCAGAGGGGGAAATGCATAGATTGAGAGGTTTACCCACTGGAAGAATAAGGCATCCACTTTCCAAGCCCTGCTGGGAGGTGTCCTGGTGCAATATTTGCTGAGCTGATGATTGCAGGGAGAGGCAAAGAGATCCGATCCACCTCTGGGGTCCCCCATTTCTCAATCGGAAGGCTGAAGGTTCTGGGCTCTAGTTGCCACTTGTGTGGGTCTAGGAGATTTCTGCTTAAGTCATCTGCCAGTGTGTTTTGTTTGCCTGGCAAGAATTGAGCTTGCAGATGGACCTGCATTTCCAAGGCCATGTTCCACAGGGCCATGGCTAGCCTGCAGAGTGGGGGTTCCCCCCTGCTTGTTCATGTACCACATAACTGTGGTGTTGTCTGCTTTTATTAGCACGGATACTGGTGAGAGTAGGGATCTGAAAGCTGTTAGAGCGTGCTGCACAGCTAGCATCTCTTTTTGGTTTATTTGCAGATTAATCTGACTTGGGCTCCAGTGGCCCTGAATGCACTTGTCATCCAGGTGTGCTCCAGAGGCATAATCTGATGCGTCTGTGGTTTGAGTCTGGGCGGTGTGGGGTTGAGTAACGGGTAGTCCCTTGTTGTGGTTGCATGCTGCTGCCCACCAAAGAAACTCTGTCCTTAGACAAGATATGACAAGAATGACGGTTTCCAGGTCCTGAGAATGTTGGCACCAAAGACTTTTTAAGTACCACTGAAGTTTCCTCATATGCAGTCTGGCATATGGAATTAGTAGGATGCATGAGGCCATGAACCCTAGGGCCTGCAGGATTTTCATTGCAGATAACGGAGTTCTGCTGGCCATTTGACTAAAGTAGTCTGTCAGACAGACTTGTTTTTCTGGTGTAAGGAATGCCATCTGGAATGCTGTGTCTAAGCTTGCTTCCAGGAATACAATCTTTTGACTGGGGACTAGTTTTGCTTTCTTTTCGTTGATGGTGTACCCTAGGGAGGTTAGAAGATTTTTTACAAATGTCAGGTGCTGCAACAGCATTTCCCGACTGTATGTCTGGATCAGGGTAAATTTGAATTTTTCTCTGTCTGCAGTAGGCAATTGCTGGAGCCAGGCATTTTGTGAATGCTCTGGGAGCAGTGGATAAGCCAAAGGGAAGTGCAGAGAACTGATAATGCATAGATCCTGCCTTGAAGCGTAGATATCTCCTGCATGAGTCCCATATAGGGATGTGCAGATAGGCTTCTTTTAAGTCTAGGGTAGCTAACCAGGCATCTTTGGCCAGCATAGGAAGAAGCTGCTGCAGGGTGAGCATTTTAAATTTTGTTACCACCAGAAAGGTATTTAGGATGGAAAGATCTAGGATTGGGCACCAAGTGTCCTCTTTTCTGGGTACCAGGAAAAGTCTGGAATAGAACCCTTGACCTATCTGTTCCGCAGGAACAGGATGAATTGCCCTTATAGAGAGCAGGGATTGAACTTGGTTTTGTGCCTCTGCCCACTGTTTTGGAGGAAGGTCTGGCAACCCTTTTGGGGTTGGCAGTGAGTGGAAGTAAAATTTTTACCCCTGGGATATAATGTTGAGGACCCATTGGTCCTTGGTGATAGAAGTCCAGTTTTTTGCATGATGGACAAGTTTTCCTCCTAGGGGCACAAGCAGTTGGGCAGAGGTGGGGAGAGGAGTTGAGAAGTCATTGGGAATTCTTCCCGTAAGGGGGTGGCTTAGCACTCCCTGTTTATGAAGTGGAAGCACTCCATTGCTTAGATCTCTGCATACCATGAGAATGTAGTCTGGGGGGTCTGTTTCCCCTGTGTCTAGTTTGAGATGGCCTTGAGGGGGCTGAAAAGGACCAATGTTTCAAGGGGCAACGCCTACTGAATCTAGGAGGCTGTACTTGCAAGAAATCTTTGACTGTCTGCATAGATTTAGCTTTTTCTTCCATCTTTTTAAGAGCCTCTTCTGCTTTTGTGCCAAACAGATTGTCCTTAAAGGAGCATCTAGTAATTTTGATTTGACATGGTCTGGCAAGGTTTGCTCCTAAGTCTACCATGCCTTCTCAGTACAGAACCAGTGACCACTGGCCTGCAAGATGCTTCTAGGGCATCAAAGCCACAATGTAATGTATGCTTTCTGACTTGGCTTGCAGAATTCATAAGCTTTTGTAATTCTTTATTTTCTGCACAGTCCGTAAAGGTAGCTATTTTTTGCTTAATAAGTTCCATAATATGTTGTTGGTACTTCAGCAAGTGAAACTGGCAATTCAAAACCCTAATGGCGAGAGTTGCAGAGATGTATACTTTCTTACCCCATCTGTCTAAAGCTCTGGAGTCCCTATCCAAAGGGGTGGGATTCTTAGCTGTAGTTGCTGCGATACTTTTAGGCCCCTAGGAGATGACCTCTGGGTCAGCAGTAGGATTTTTGAAAAGGAATTTGTGAGAGTCAGGTACTCTGTAGTACCTGTCTGGTTTCCTAGGAGGAGGGGGTAACGTATCAGGAGTTAAACTGGATTCAATAAAAACATCATCCATAACATCCGAGACTGGGGGTATTGCTATTCCTATGTTGTGGCAAGTCTAGAAATTCTCTGAGTCTCTTTTTGGACCGAGGGTAGTCTTGGCATTCCCAGTGTAAATGCTCTCAAAGTATGTAAGTTTTCCCCAAAATAAAAATCCTCTGGAGGAGAAGCAGAGGGAATAGATTCCTCTGCATCTGAATCCTCATAAGCAGATAAAGACAGGTCTTCATAATCAGATACCTCAGAGTCGGACTCTTGGTCAGTTAAAGCTGCTGGGGACAGGTCTCTTTCTCTTAGCAGAAGAAGGCTGACTACCCCTAATCAACATCATAAGGTCTTCTGACATTTTGAGCATTTGATGTTGTGGCAGGGAAGTAGGTGCATGAGTTTGGGTCATCTTTTTTTTTAGGTGTAGCGCATACTCTTGGCCTTAGAAACTCAGCAGTTTTAGACAGAACTGAAGACGTGAAAGAAGTCTGTTTGTGTCTAATATCGGTAGTGCAAAGAACTTCCTCAGAAGCCATTGCCTGCTCAGTGGCTCTGGACCTATCCAAAGTAGATTCATCCGCAGGCTCGAAGAGTCTTGCTGCATACCAAACTCCGAACGGGTCTCGGTAGAGGCCTGTGAAGCCATTGAAGTGGGCATCAGGGGCTGCGAAAGCTCTTCACAGTACCGGCGAACTGGCGACTAGCTTAACTGAAGCATCGTTGGAAGTTTTGGACCTGTGTGGTCTGTCTCTGTCTTTATCCTTACATTTTTTTGGTAGATCGGTAGTCGGATGGCTTACTGAAGCCATCTCGGAATACGGAGAACGAAAGTATTTAGCGGCAATAAGGGCCCAACAATGAATAGTTTGGGCGTTGAACAAGGCACAAAACCAACAGCGAGGAACGTCATGGTCTGGGCCTAAACAGGTGATGCAGTGAAAATGAAAATCTCAGTATGGTATTTGCTTTCCACAGGCGAGACAGTTAACTTTTTCGGACATAGGTTAGAGCAAGAAAAAAGGATCTCCAATGAGGTACTTGGCTTTAGAAGACTTCGGGATAATTCAATTCAGTAACAAAAACTCAGGTAATGGCCAACTGGCACTCGTGCTAACTGCTGCTGTTTTGGGCTCCTTGGCAAGAAAGACTGATGTAATGGCGTCGGCTGACAGTTTTTATACCCCTGACGACCTGACGTCAGACCTGGAGTGACAGCAACTGACGCAGAAATACTAAGTCTCTGGTATTCGGGCCAACTGAGGGCTATCTGCAGGCAGAAAACCCACGTGTAATGACTGCAACAGTGAAACATGAAGAACATCTACAAAACAGCCAACTGTAAATTATATCACTACATGATAAAAGTTGCATATTGTGCATACTAAAGTAGTGTACTTTCAAATTTTATACTCTCGTTCTATATATCTTGTAGTAATTAACAGTGGAAGAGTTTTAAGTCAGACCTGGAACTATGCAATGTATGTTTTATTACTGACAAGTGTGAAAAGCCACTATTTCTGAACAAAATCACTGTTAAAGATACAACACATTACAGCCTACCTCATCTATGTCAAGCTCTTGTTCTGGGCTCTGATTTTTAACACTTCTGTTAAACTACCATGACCATTGTTCACCATATCTGTAACTCCTGTCGAGCAGACAACTGTCTCTCTATGTATGTTAGCAAAACATTTTTACTTTAAAACGTCTACAAATTTCATTTTTTGTTAACATAATTTCTTTACATGTGTTTGCTGCTAGGATATTGTGTTGCAGCTTTTTCCCCCTAGGCCTCCAATAAAGTTGAACTTTCACTGTAAAAATAAAAAGTCAATAAAATAAATGTTATATCCCTGCAAGTACGGATAACGCTGATCCAAGCTATGACAAAGCTGATATTTTACTATTATAGCTTTTGCTTTATCATCATTTATTTTACTTACTCAAAAGACAACTGTCTCAAAATGTTCCACATTACCAAAATGTTAATTACTGGATTTACAGAATACATTATCACCAACAAATAAGCCTAACTTTTCATCAAACCAATTCCATCCTAGAATTTGTGAATTCCATGATTGCTTTGTCAGCAGCTCTAAACATAAAGCTTCAACATACAGGAAACACCAGCTCTGCCTTGTTCCTGTTGGAAGAAGACTGCCACCTTAATTTTTACCTCTGACCCTTCACATAGCTTCCTCACTCTCACTGCCATACTTAAAATCCAGCTGACTACTAAATGCTTTCGCGGCATCAAGTGCCACCAACATTTGTGCGGCTCTCCTGAAAGCCACTTGCCTCTGTATCATTGCTGTTCTTTTAATGTTACTGCCTTCTCTCCACAAAACATAATGATCCAAATCTATCAATTGTATAACATCTTAGCTAAAATAGAAAAAAAACACTTTATAATAATCATTTAAAATCAAAATGAGTCTACACAAAGCTAGATGTGAAGGGGGTCATCCCTTTTTCTGCCAACACTGGTATCCAAGATGCTACCATCTTCTATTCCACCTTTTACATAACATTAAATCCTTCCACATCTTTGTCACTCTTCCATCTTAGCTTCAGGCTTCCATGTTGATGGATTACAAACCGCTTTTTATTTATTCTTTTCCCATATTGGCTATTAACTGTTCAGCCCTATATTCCTCTATGCTCGGCATAACCAAGTCTTCCAAAAATACTTTCACTTGTCTGTTTTCATAAATACACATTCTTCTGATTTATACAAATTGCTCAAATTTTCCAACGTGTGTCTAATACCACTAAAAGATCTGTGGTTAGTGTTCTTCTCAACTGCTCTATCTCTTTCTCCTGTCCAAGTCATACTGGCTAAAACTTTTTATTTGACATTTGTTAACTGGTTTGGTCTATCTGAGCCAATGGGCCGTTTTCAGTGCAGACCCGAGGAGAAAAGCTCCAACAATACAAACATAAGATAACATAGTAGGCAATATACAAAACCCAAGAAAAATAGTGCACCAATACAGCATAAGGAAAATTACATATGCAGTAATCAGGTGAAACGAATAACTATAATAAAAGTAAAACAAAATGAAAGTAAATATTTATTTTACAGTTTACCAGGATAGTACATTGGGCCAAGAAGAGCCTGTTTTCAATGGAGTCCAGAGGAGAAAAGCTCCATGAACAACAATATAATATGAAGACAATGCATTTACATTTATGTAATACTAATGAAGAACGATACATTACACAATATGACAAAAAATCCACGATTGCAGTGAAAATACAATCAATCAAAAAAGCAAAAGGTAAAATTACACTCACACAAGTCAGTTAAATAAGAAAACTCCAAAGGTGTATATTCCTGTTGATTTGTTACAATGTGAAATAACACAGGGTTGACATTACAGTTTTACATGAAATCTTAGCAGAGTTAAAAGTACGATGGGGATAAGAGGTGTTAATTCTTGAATCCAGGAAAGTAGAGCAAGAGTAGGAGTAAATGAGAAAAAGTGAAGATGATGGTAGTCAGAGAAGCTCAGTATGATGAAGAGAAGGGAGAAGTAAAAGAGTGTGAGAAATGGCGAAAAAAAGAGGTGAGTCGTGGGATGAGAGCAGCAACATACCCAGAGGGTTCTGAGATGAGAATGAAGCAGTGTCTTAAAGGTAGAGTGGTTGTCAGTAGTACGAATAAGAGGTGGCAGGAAGTTCCAGAGGTGAGTTAGGGAAAAGGCTAGTAAGCATTTGTCTGGAGGACGAGCAGGCTTGTGCAGTTAAAGCAAATTCTGGTTATTGGGTCTTAGAAGTCTGTTGGGTTGGTGCATTTTGGAGGAGGAGGCAAGGGAGGGGCAGATGGAGGAATTAAAGATGAGTTTATGGGCATGAGTAAGTTGAATGTAGGTAAGATGGTTGGGAAGTTCGAGCCAATTTAGTTTGTGTAGGGCATTGCAGTGGTGGGAGGAGGATTTATAGCCGGTAGCAAACTTAGAAATTTTGTTATAACAGCAGGACAGCTTTATTTTTAGAGCAGATTGAAGGCTGGTGAAAAGTGGGGCGCCACATAGGAGAGAAGGAATGAGAAAGGTGTTAGAGTTTACAAGTTTAGTGGTTATGGCGGTAGAGCATGCCTACTTTCTGGTGGGTTTTCTTTATACTGGTTAGTAGGTGGGTATCAGATTTTAACCGTTCATCAATAAGGACTCCTAGAGGCTTTACATGGGAGGCTACCTCAAGAGAGGTACTGTTTTGACTAGTAATGGAGAAGGAGTTCTTGTCTATAAAAAGAAGTTACGTACTCACTATAACATTGTGCCATGTTTGTTGTCCATAATCTCACCTTCATTCTTGATGGTTGGGTTCAGAACCGAGCAAGGGTTCCAACTCGGCCGCATACTAAAGCTAAAGAGCTTTTACTGGTTCGAGGCTATACCCTATCCCAAGGTGCCTAGCGACTGTTACCCAGATCTCGTTTCAGAAAAACTAATCACTAGACTATGCAACCCACCATAACTACAACAGATCCTCTGCCCATAATTCCTACGGCATGAAGGGAATCAGGAAACTTACAGCCAATTCCAGAAAAATTCCTATCGATCCTCTAGGAAGGCTAAAGGAGTGTGGGATGCAAGAATTAAGGCGAGATTGTGAACAACAAACATGGAACGTTATGGTGAGTACATAACTTCTTTATGTTATGTTGCCCTATCTCGCCTTTATTCTTGATGGTTGGGACAATGTCCCCAGCACCTTCTTTCTCAGGTCGCTCAAAGGAATAAACTCTTCAGAACAGTGAAACCAAAGGATGCCCTCTTCCAGGAGGCCACGTCTACTTTGCAATGAGTGATAAAGTTATGAGGATTAACCCATGTAGCTGCAGCACAAATTGAATTCAAAGGGAGCCTTGCTTAAAAGGCAGTGGAAGACAACATAGTTCTAGTTGAATGACCTCTACTTTTTCCCGGCAGTTGTTTATTCTGAGAGTTATAGACATAAGTAATGGTGTCTGTCAGCCATTTTGATAAAGGTGACTTTTGAAACTGAAGTTCCTTTTCTGTTCTCTGAGAATGAAACAAACAGTTGGTCAGATTTTCTAAATTCCTTTGTCCTACGCAAGTAAAAATGCAACTGCCTACGGACATCGAATTAGTGGAGCTTTATTCTGCCTTGTTGCCATGACTGGGGAAGAATACGGGAAAGCTCACTAGACTGATTTAAATTGGCCTCAGAACATACTTTGGCAGAAGGGAAGGATTTGTCCCAAGAGAGACTCTGTCTGTGGAAAATCAAATAGAGAGGACGGATAGACTGAGCTTGCAATTCCGAAATCCTCCTAGCGGAAGTAATGGCTGTTAAAAAGATGGTCTTCCAAGACTGGTTTGAATGGAGGGAGAATTAAAAAAGATAACACCAAATTGAGGTACCAAGGAGGTGGTGGTTCTCTTATGGGAGGTCTTAAATGCAATGTACCCCTCAGAAAGGCTTTGCATAATCTGTGGGACATTATACTGGACCCCATGTCTCCTTCATGGTAGTTTGATATGGCAGCTAGTTTTCATACCGTGGGTGCCGCTACACCCCGATTAAAGGTTTCTGTTAGAAATTCCAGGCTTGCAGATATAAGGGCTGTAAAAGGGTCTATATCGTTTTTGATAGCCCAACAAGAAAATCTCTTTCATTTGCTTGCATAAAGTTTCCTAGTTGTATTCTTGTGCAATGAAACCAGAATGTGTCACACTGCCGGGGATAGGTCTGGAAGCCTGGCCAAGATGGGAAGTGGAGCAACCAAGCCGTCAGCTTGAGGCTTTGGAGAGAGGAGTGCAGCATTCCTGACTGATGAGTCAAAAGATCCGGCACTGGTCCAGGATCCAAGGCCCCTCCTGAAGATGGGGCCAGAGAAAGGGGAACCATATCTGATGGTGTCAGTAAAGAGCAATGGGAATTAGCCTGTGACTCAACGATTTGGCTTTCTGGAGGACTTTTGGTATTAATGGAAATGGGGGAAAAGTACAAAAGTCCCAGGGGCCAATCGTGAAAAAGTGCATCCCTTGGTGACTGAATTAGGGCAAAGTAGTTGCTACATTTGGAGTTGATGGATGTGGCAAAGAGGTCACAGCAAAGCTGACCCACTTGCTAAAAATTTGATTCACAATTTCCTGTTTCAGGGACCACTCGTGAGACGTAAGAATTGCCCTGCTTAACCTGTCCCCTATCACACTGGATTTCCCCAGGATGCGCGTTGCCGTCAGAAAACGTTAAGAAGAAATTGCACATTGCCATACTTTGAGCCTCTCGACAGAGGGGGCAGGATCTGGTTCTGCCTTGTTGGTTGTGGTACCACACCACGGACATATTGTCTGTTTGTATTGCAATTGTACCTGTTGGAAGAGAGCTCTGGAATGCTTGCAATGCCAGAAGCACAGCTCTCATCTCTAGGACATTGATGTGCAAGTGGTATTCGTGTTCTTGCCATGTCCCTTGGACATTCTGTCCCAGATAATGCCCCCACCACCAACTGGGTAACATGCGTGGTTACTGTAGCTACTGGCTAGGGGAGAACAAATGGTCTGCCTATCGTTACCTGCGTGGACTGAAGCCACCATCGTAGGTCCCTCTTGCAGGTGTTCATGAGAATCTTGTGTGACATGGGTAACTCCTGCATGGACCACTGAGCAGAGAGTAGCCAGAGTAATATTCTCATGTGCAGAAGCGCCACTGGGACTAAAGTTATTGCAGCTGCCATTGAACCCAGAACCTTGAGGACAAATTTTGCCTGCACTTTTTCCTTCATGAGCAATATTGACACCTGATGGCTTAATGTTTGAATTCTTTCCTGAGGCAGTTTTGCAACCATATCTTTTGTGTTCAAGTCTGACCCTATAAAGGTAATATGCTGTGACGGCAACAAGGCAGATTTTTCAAAATTTATGGTAATGCCCAGCTCTAAGCAGAGATGAATGGTGGTGGCTTGCCCTGGTTAGTAGATAATTGGTGGTGGCGGTCAGGAGCCAGTTATTTAAGTATGGAAACACCCAGAATCCTAGATGCCTCAGGTGAGCCGCAACGCCTGGCATGCATTTGGTAAACACTCTGGGGGCTGTAGTGAGAGCAATGGGCAGAGCTCTGAATTGGTAAATGAATGGCACCCAGCCGGAAGTGTAGATACCTCCTGAATCGCCTACCCACTTTATATGGTAGTACATATCCTGAAGATCTATGGAGCACATCCAATTGTCTTGTCCCAGAAAAGGGAGAATAGACTGCAGTGTCACCATCTGGAACTTTTTCTTTACCAACTTGTTCGGTCTCCTGATATTCAAAATTGGTCTCCAGTCCCCTGTCTTTTTTGGAACTAAAAAGAACCTTGAGTAAATTCCGGATCCAATTTGGTCAGTGGGGACTTCTTGGAGGACTCTTTTTCCAGCAACCTTTGAATTTCTAGGGTTGCTTGATCCCTCTGACTGGGTGGTATGTCAGGGATAGATCTTGGTGGAAAAGAAAAAGGAATGTTTTATCCCCTGGAAATGATATACCATACCCATTTATCTCGAATGATATCCAGCCAGGCTTTTGGGTACAGATATAATCCCCCCCCCCCCTTGACTGCCTCCAAAGGTGGACAGGCGGGCCTCCTTTCAGGAGCAGTGGAAGGGCCTACCAGAGAACATATCTGTCTCCCTGATTCTGCTGATCCCCTCTGCTGAGAGGGCAGCATCTTCCATTTCCCCCTCGGCCCCTGGGGGAAAATTCATCACATGCGTCCGGCGAAGCTCATTTGGATTCACATTTTTCCGCCCTTCTGACCTTTGGTACAAGGTCTGGTAGGGACGGAGAAATGTACTCCCATGGCAGATAGAGTTTTGCCTTCTTGTTCCCACCTGGTGAGAGTCTCTCTCACTTTTGACCTGAACAAAGACAAGCCATCAAAAGGGGCGCCAAACGAAGATGAAGGGTTCAGCAAACTCGCAAAGATGCATCCAGGAATGTCTCCTCACAGCTATTCCTGTGCCTGTCGCCCTGCTCGTTCCATCAGCCACATAAGAAATGAGGCACACATAGGAGTTTGCATAGAGTTTAAGGTTGCAAGCTGAGTGAGTTTACCTTGTTGGGACCCCCCAGCTGTAGCACCTTGGAGAGCATCTCCTAGCTCGTTGAGGAGATCCCTCTGAAGTTGAACAATGTGGGATAAATAACAACGGCCTAAGGGTAAAGGCCGCTGAAGAAAACACACTTCCCATAGCTGTTCGAGACTCCTTACTCGGCAGATGGACGGATGAAGTTTCGTCTAACTCCTCCTTGGTGGCCGCCGCCACCACCACCACCATAGCATCTACTAGGACACCTTTAGTTAGAAATAGTTTGTCCTCTGGGGCTGAAATAAATTTATTAGGCCTCCGCGGAACTGGTTCCACCAACTCTGGGGAGCCCCACGCCTTTCGACTGACTATACCAAGGAGCTGATCAAAAGACAGACACCCAAGAGGTGGAGGGTTGAGAACCAAATGCCTCCAGTTATACAGACTCATCTTCAGAAGGGGAGAGGGTCTTCCAGCCATCTCTGTTTCAGGATCTCCAAGATGTCTGAAAAACAGACATCCTCAGAGGGTGACCATGGAGACCCTTCTGAATACTCTAAGTCTGTATCAGACGTGACAGACTCTGGGGAGTCTAGGTGTTTTCTCTTATACCCAAAGGAGGTTTCAGAAGAGAGGGGTCTCTCCCATTGCGGTGTCATGGGGCATTGATTCTCTACACTGAGGCTGGAGGGATGGTGTAGAGGTTGACACCATCCCTTTTGGGGGAAGAGTAGCTGGAGCCGAGGGTGGAGCAGTCTCTCAGGAAAGCACACACTTCATCACCTTGAAGGCACCATGATCCGGCCTGAGAGAGCCTCTGGCTCCGAGGAACAGGGATACCTCCCCCTCACCAAAGAAAATGGCTCCGAGCCTGATGTGGGCGCCAAACTCACCTGCGCCGAATCCCTGAATGGAAGAGTTGGGTCCTACAAGGGTCCGATTCAACCCAACCCCCCCCCCCGGAACCGACAAGTGAGTATAGGCTCCCAGATCCCTTGATGGAAGAGAAGATTGGCGCAGACATCGGAACCGAGATACTGGGAGTGACTCCTGGATCTGACGGTTCCATCACAATGACCTCCAGGCACTCTGGCCCAGAGTCAGGAGAGGAATGAAAGGTAAAGCAGAATCAGTAGTCTGCTCCACATCCCGCTGGGCTCGAGTGAATTTTTGCAAGGGCCAGCATCTGAAGCAACCTCCTAACCACCCACTCCACATCGTCGTCCAATAAGCTCCTGGAAGACAAAGAGGAATGGGTGGATGATATGTGGCTACCAGCCACCGATTGCAGCAAAGGAGACTGTGGCACCAAGCAGAACTGCTCCAAGGATGGTTCCGAGCTCATTTTTTGACTCTGAGACAGTTCCGAAGACACAGACGGAACCAGAGGGAGAGTTACACTTCTCGGACTTGATAGACTTCGAATCCAAACATACTTGTTTTTCATGTCACTTCGTCGGCTCAGAACTTGGAACTGACAAAGCTGATTTGAGGACCTATCACAGGCTTTCAACGCCTGATTCCCTTCCACAGCCCTCTCGAAAAGCCCTTTCAATAAACCCCTATCAGCTTGTTTCTCCGCTCCTGCAGGACCCTTGAGCTAAAGCCATGGCATATAGAACAGGAATCTTGCAGGTGAACGGCTCCTAAACAATACACACAACTGTGCCCGTCTGTTAAGGACTTTTTTTGTGTGCAAGAATCACACTTCTTAACCCCAACTGTTTAGTCTCTTTGGTAGAATCCTTAGACATTAAAGCAAACTGTCACAACCAATCACTAGTGCTACGAAGAAAAACACAACTTAAATGTAAATCTACACTAAAGGTAAATCCCACACAGCAGTTAGGAAAAGTCCAAGTGTTTTTTTTTTTTTTGAAAGAAAAGGGAAGAATTAGAGGAGAGATCTCTAAGTTAAATGACAGTTTCCTCTAACCTGAGGAGTCACCTGTAACTTAAACGGCAAACCCTTATAAAGATAGTGAGAAAGGAAGGGGAAGAAGTGCCCTCTAACTAAAAACAGGCTAAAACAAAGAATCATCTAACTTAAACGGATTCGTAGCAAAAAGGGGAAGGGAGAAAGGCCTGAGAGAAAACGACGGCCACACACACAAAGGCAGCAGAAAAACAACGGAAACTCAACAGAAACTCCCAAGAAACACACCAGAAGATTAAGGTACCTCAAAAAAGTTAAAGTACTTAAGAATTTGACACAAAACATATCAATATAATAGTAAAAACAAAACTTAGCCTGAGCCAGCGAAAAAGCAGTCCTAAAGCTTCAAGCGGCAAACAAGATCTGGGTAACAGTCGCTATGCATCTTGAGATAGGGTATAGCCTCGAGCTTTAGTATGCAGGCAAGTCGGAGCCGATGCTCCGTTCCAAACCCAATCATCAAGAATGAAGGCAAACCCAACCATCAAGAATGAAGGCGAGATAAGACAACTTAACACTGGTACTTTTTGAAGGAGAAAATAATAATTTTAGTTTTTGATGCGTTGAGTGATAGGTGGTTGTCTATCATCCAACATTCGGTATAAGAGAAGGCATCCTGAGTTAGTTTTAAGAGAGTGGAGGTGGAAGTGGCAGAGCAGATGACTGCAGAGTCATCTGTGTACTGAATCAGTTTAGCACTAGGAATGTTTTGGTGGAAGTCATTTATGAAAATGTTGAACAGTAGGGGACCCAATATGGAACCCTGGGGTACGCCTGTAGGTGCATTAAGGAAGAAGGAGGTGGCTTTTTTCCACTTAACAGCTTGTTGACTGTTGGAGAGGTAACTAGAAAACCAGTTGACAGAAGAGTGGGATAAGTTTAAATTAGAGAGTTTAGATAGGAGAAGGTTATGGGCGATGGTGTCAAAGGTCTTGGATATGTCCAGAAGCAGGGCGGACACTAGACAGCCGGAATCCCGGGTTTCGATGACTGTTTCAAGGAAGGAGAGGAGAGCGGTTGTGGTACTGTGTGGGGGTGGGTAGGTGGTTGTCTGAGGCAGGGTAGAAGTTGAAGGTGGATACACTTCTCTAGAATTTTTGAGATCGGGGATAAGACAGTGACAGGCCAGAAATTGGTAATATTGTTATTACCTCCTTTGTGAAGGGGAATGACATAGGCCTTTTTACAGAGTAGGGGTACATAGTTTTCTTGGATTGAGCGGTTTACTAGAATGGAGATGGGAAAGGCAATGGCATCAGCAGCAATTATGAGGAAGTAAAAAGTAAGGGCATCGAATACAACTAGTACATTTAAGGTTATTAACACTAGTACATTGTGAGGGCATCGAATACAACTAGTACATTTAAGGTTATTAACACTAGTACATTTTAAGGGCATCGAATACAACTAGTACATTTAAGGTTATTAACACTAGTACATTGTGAGGGCATCGAATACAATTAGTACATTTAAGTATTTACAACAATGACATATCTTTTCCAAGCAGCATAATGTAGTATTGTCTAGTGACCAGATTAGTCATCGAATTATTAGATGTAGACAAGTATTGAAAAGAAAAAGAAAGGAAAATGCAGGTTATGGAGGATTTAGGCAAGGACAGGCTTTTGAGATCAGAAAGTAGTGCTTGACTTCAGTTTTAAAGTAGCTGGAACTAGTGATGCTACGAATGTGAGGTGGTAGCCTATTCCATGCAGGGAAAGTACAGTTGTGTACACTTACCATAAATGTAGATGTTAAGAGTGTATTCACTGTTGCAGTCATCACATTTAGGTTATCTGCCTGCAGGTAGCCCTCAGCCGGCCTGAATACCAGAGTCTTCAGATTCCTGCAATGGATGCCGTCTTCTTCCATGATGTCAGGGGTATAAAACATGCAGCCGATGCCATTACATCAGTTTTTCTTGCCCCAGATATCAGGTGCCCCCACAATGGGAAGCAGTTATATGTTAGGGTACACCTCCATCAAAAAGCAAATACACCAGAAAACTTTAATATACCAAACAAGAAGGAAAGGTAGAGCCAAGAGAAGTCAGGGGGCTGGAGGGAGGGTAACGAGGACTGCAACAGTGAATACACTCGGACATCTACATTTATAGTAAGTGTACACAACTGTACTATGTTCTTCGTGTTTCACTGTTGCAGTCATCACATTTGGGTAGATTCCCAAAGCTAAGGAAGGGAGGAGGAAGTTAAAGAGCATTAGGACCAGCTATTAAGCCCTGCAAAACTGCAGTGGCAAAACCAGCTCTGGAATTAGAAAACACAGGCATGTGGTAATGCTTGGTGAAGGTATGTACAGAGCTCCAGATAGCAGCTTCTAGGATGTCCCTGGTAGGGACTCCTCTGAGAAAGGCTGCAGAGGTAGATGCAGCCTTGGTGGAATGTGATCTTATCCCCTGTGGGGTAGGTTTTCCATGGTGCTTGTAGCAGAAATTAATGCAATGGGATATCAATTTGGAAATGGTTTGCTTTGAAATGGCCTTCCCCTCTGCCCCTGCAGCAAAGCCAACTAGCAGCTGTTCAGATTTTTTGAGAGGCTTAGTCCTGTCCAAATAAAATCTAAGTTGCCTGTGCATGTCCAGAGTGTGCAGTATTCATACCCCTTTGTTTTGTGGATTAGGGAAAAAAGTAGTCAAATGAATGGACTGATTTAGGGCCACATTAGACACCACCTTGGGCATAAAGGAAGGAATGGTCCTGAGGGAAAACCTGTCTGCATGGAAGATGATGAAGGGTTCCACTGCCATGAGGGCCTGTAATTCAGACACTCTTCTTGCTGAAGTGATGGCTAGAAGGAAGGCCGTTTTCCAAGAAATGAATTTCAACTCTGCTGTTGCAGCTGGCTTAAGGGGGGGGGGGTGAGCTTTTCCAATATTAAGTTAAGGTAGGAATTGTTTTAGCAGGGGGGTGAAAGAAGAGGGGTGTCAGTATTATAATGTGCTGAAATGGCGGAGGCATGAATTTTAATTGACGAGAAGGATAGGCCCTTGTGGAGCATTTCTGTTAAGTACTGAAGAATATGAGGTAAGCTGGGCACCGTTGTGCCCATCCCCTGAGTTTGGCTCCAGGAACAGTATCTTTTCCCCTTTTCAGATTAGGATTTTCTAGTACTAGGCCTCCTTGCCTCCAGAATGACATCTAGCACCTGCTTACTGAGGGATGCTATTGGAGAGCTCAAGGAATTAGCCAGGCTGCAAGGTTCAGGGTTTGAAGCGTAGGGTTTAGAATCTGGCCTGCTTGCTGGGACAGCAGGGAAGGGGTCTGAGACAGGTGCCATGGTTCCAGCAGTGTCATACTGGGCAAGAGGGAGTACCAGTGCTGGCGTGGCCAGTCTGGAGCAATCAGTATTGTCTTTGGCATGTCCTGTTTGATCTTTAGCAGAACTTTCAAGAGGAGAGGCAGAGGGGGAAAGGCATAAACCAAGAAAATTTCCCAGGTCAAGGACAGAGCATCCACCTTCCAAGCTTGACTGTGGGGAGTCCTTGTGCAGAATTTGTCCAATTGGTAGTTCTGAGGGGAGGCAAACAGATATAGCTCTGGAGTCCCCCATTTGTTCCTCAAGAGATGGAATATTTTTGGTTCTAGTTTCCATTTGTGTGGGTCCATGAGATTAATGCTTAAGTCGTCTGCCAGTGAATTTAGCTTGCCTGGCAGGAAATGAGCTTGTAGGTGCACTTGGCAGATCAAGGCTGTGTTCCACAGAGCCATGGCTGGTCTGCAGAAAGGGTACGAGTGGGTTCCCCCTGCTTGTTTATATACCACATAACTGTGGTGTTGTCTGTATTGGTAAAGACAACAGTTGTCCTGGAAGAATGCGGTCTTTGAAAGCTGTCAGGGAATTCTGTACAGCTAACATTTCTTTTTAAGTGATATGCAGGTGCATTTGACTTGGGTTCCATTTGCCCTGAATATACTTCCCAGCCAAGTGAGCCCCCCCATGCATAGTCTGATGCATCTATTCTTAGGGTTTGAGCAGGGGGTAGAGTGAATGGTAGTCCCTTGTTTTGGTGGCAGGCCTCTGCCCACCAAAGGAACTCTATCTGTAGACAAGGTATGATAGGAATCATTGATTCTAGATCGTGAGAATGTCGACACCATAGGCTTTTTAGATACCACTGTAGTTTCCTCATATGCAGTCTTGCATATGGAATTAGTAGAATACAGGAGGCCATGAACCCCAGGGCTTGCAGTATTTTCCTTGCAGATAGATGGGTCTTTGTGTCCAGTAGTTTGAAGTAGGCTGTCAAATGAACTTGTTTTTCTGGCGTGAGGTTGGCCATCTGGGAAGCTGTATTCAAGCTTGCTCCCAGGAATACAATTTGCTGGCAGGGTACAATATGTGATTTATTTTCGTTTATGCTGTACCCCAGAGAAGTTAGCAGTTTATTTACAAATGCCAGATGATTCAATAGTATGTCCTGGCTTTCTGCCTGAATTAGACAATCGTCCAGGTAGGGGTATATTTGAATATTTCTTTGCCTGCAAAAAGCAATGACTGGAGCTAGGCACTTTGTGAATACCCTGGGCACAGTAGATAAGCCAAAGGGCAGTGCAGAGAACTGATAGTGCATGTAGCCTGCTTTGAAGCGTAGGAATCTTCAGCAATATTCCATTATTGGGATGTGCAGATAGGCTTCCTTTAAATCCAGTGTTGGCAACCAGACATCTTTGCCTAGCATAAGAAGCAAATGATGAAGACTTAGCATCTTGAATTTTGGGATGACCAAAAATGCGTTTAGGATAGAAAGGTCCAGGAAAGGACACCAGGAATTTACTTTTCTGGGAACCAGAAAAAGTCTCGAGTAGAAACCTTGTCCCCATTTTTCTTCTGGGACAGGTTGAATAGTCCTGATGCTTAAAAGAGAGAGAACTTGCTGTTGAGCCTCTGCCCACTGATTTGGAGGTATATTTGCGGTTGGTAAGGAGTGGGAAGTGGAATTTGTATCCTTGGGGAAACTATATTTAAAAAACATTTGTCCTGGGAAATTAGTTCCCAATTTTTTACCTGCAGGGCAATCTTGCCCCCTAAAGGAACAGTCAGTTGAGCAGGGCTTGGAAGGTTTAACATTAAGTCACTGAGACAGTTTACCATAGTCTCACTACATCCTGCTTTGGAAGTGGGAGCCCCCCACTGTTTAGTCCTGTGAGCCCCTTAGGACTGCAGCCTGCGTGTTGTGCTGGTTCTGGGTTTGGACTGAGGAGGCCTGGAAAAGGCAGGAAAGGACCAATTCTTAGAGGGCCAATGCCTACTAAATCTGGGAGGCTGTACTTGCAAGAAATCTTTAACAGTTTGCATAGATTTAGCTTTTTCCTCCATCTTTTTAAGCACTTCTAATGCTTTGTTGCCAAACAGGCGGTCTTGGTTTAAGGGAGCATCCAGCAATTCAGCCTCAACATGATCTGGCAAGATTGCTCCTTAAGCCAAGCATGCCTTCTAAGTACAGAAACAGTAACAGCAGCCCTGCAAGATGCCTCTAATGAATCAAAACCACACTGCAAAGTATGTTTTCCAACTTGTTCAGCAGAATGCATTAAATCCTGTAAATCTTTATTTTCAGCACAATCAGGAATCAACATAATTTTCTATTTAAGCAATCTAATAATATGCTGCTGATACTTTAACATATGAAACTGGCAGTTTAAGGCCCTAACAGCCATGGTTGCAGAAGTGTATACCTTCTTACACCATCTATCCATCGCCCTGGAATCTCTATCAAAGGGGTAGGATTTTTGGCAGTACTGGCCTTAATGCCCTTAAGTCCCTGTGAAATGGTCTCAGGATCCGCAGTAGGATTTTTAAAAAGTAACTTGAGAGAGTCAGGAACCCTGTAATACCTATCAGATTTTCTGGGAGCAGGAGGTAAAGAGTCAGGGGCCAGCATTCCGAGAAGGCATCATCAACAATGTCCAGTACAGGAGGTATAGCTAAAGGCCTGTGCTGGGGTAGGAGTAAGAAATAAATCCCTAAGCCTCTTTTTGGAGTCAGAACAGTCCTGGCTTTCCCAGTGAAAATGCTCCCCAAGATTATGCAAGGTTTCACCAAGAGAGAAATCCTCTGGAGGGGAAGCAGAGGGAATGGAGTCCTCTGCATCAGAATCCTCATAGGTAGATAAGGGTAAATCCTGGTAATCAGTGGAAACAGAAATTTCAGAGTCCTTATCAGAAGAATCAGAAGGAAATTCAGTCCTAGGTCTCTTAGAGGGGGAAGGATGGCTTCCCCTGATTAGAGTAATAAGGTCTTCAGCCATTCTTATTTGTTTTTTAGGCATAGAGGCCTGAACATGTGGTCTGGGTGTCGGGTTTTCTAGGCATGGCTCGAGGTTTATGCCTTGAAGAAGATGGTGTCTGTTTAATATGCAAGTCAGTAGGCCTGAATACACCCTCAGAAGCCAATGCCTGCACAGCAGCTCAAGACCCATCCAAAGTAGAGACATCCGCAGATTCCACAGTCGAGGAAGCACCTCGTGGCATACCGGACTCCGAATAGGTCTCAGTAGAGGCCTGCGAATCTGAAGTAGCGGGTTTCAGGGGCTGAGAACGCGCCTGAGTACCGGCGAACTGGCGACTAATTTAGAAACGTCGGCAGCTTTGGACCTATGCGGACTGTCTTTATCTTTGCATTTTTTCGGAATGTCGGTAGTCAGGTGGCTTACCCAAGCCATTTCTGGATAATTGAACAGAGTACCAAAATACTTAGAGGCATAAATGAACCGATGACTACTAGTTTGAGGTTTGAATAAGGCACAAAACCGACAGCGAGGTATGATGTGGTCTGGATCTAAGCAAGGAATGCAGTACGAATGAAAATCTTTGAGGTATTTGCTTTCCACAAGAAATACAATTACTGACTTTTACTGACATCGGTTTAGAGCAAGAAAAAGTTTCCCCAACACGGTACTTCGCTTTAGTTGAAGACTTAGGTTCTGAAACTCGAAAATGAAAATTTCTGGAGTCGGCTGACCGGCACTTGCGAACTGCTTCTGCTTCGGGCACCGCACGGCAAGAAAGACTGATGTAATGGCATCGGCTGCATGATTTATACCCCTGACTACATGATTTCACAGAAGATGAGACAGCAACTGACGCAGGACCAAAGACTTTGATAATCGGGCCGACTGAGGGCTACTGCAAGCAGATAACCCAAATGTGATGACTGCAACAGTGAAACACGAAGATCATACATTTCCATCTTGCAGCTAACATGCATATCCTACTGACTTAATTTCAATAAAAAACAAACATTTAAAAAAAAATCCCCTTTTAACTTGCAGCAAACACAGAACTATACACACTTCTGAAAAAAAAGTCTACCCCCTGTAACAAGAGGAGATGACAAAAGTACAGCTGTGTACACTTACCATAAATGTAGATGTTCGAGTGTATTCACTGTTGCAGTCATTACATTTGGGTAATCTGCTGGCAGGTTGCCCTCAGTCGGCCTGAATTCCAAAGTCTTGGGTCCTGCGTCGGTTGCGGTCTCCTCTTCCATGACGTCAGGTTGTCAGGGGTATAAAACAAGCAGCCAACGCCATTTTCTTTAGTTTTTCTTGCCCCAGATGTCAGGTGCCCCCAAAAAGGTAGCAAAAATATATATATATAAAAACTATATGTACATGCATAAATACAAACTTTACCTTCATCTACAAGCAAATACATCACATGGGTTGTAGAAGATAGAGAAGGAAAGATAAATTCCAGAATGAAAGGGGGGATGGCGGGCGGGTAACCCGGACTGCAACAGTGAATGCACCCAAACATCTACGTTTATGGTAAGTGTACACAACTGTACTATGTTCTTAGTGTTTCACTGTTGCAGTCATTACCATTTAGGTAGAATCTCAAAGCTATGGATGGGAGGCTGGAGCTAAACAGCATTAGGAGCGGCTATAAGGTCCTGCAGAACCGCAGTGGCAAAGCCTGCCCTGGACTTAGACAGGCAAATGATAATGCTTTGTAAAAGGTGTGAACAGAACTCCAAGTAGCAGTCTCTAGAATTTCTTTGGTTGGTACTCCTCTGAGAAAGGTTGCTGAAGTAGCTGCAGCTCTGGTGGAATGAGACCTAATGTCCTTGGGCACAGGTTTGCCATGGTGTAAGTAGCAGAAACAAATGCAGTGGCTTATCCACTTTGAAATAGTCTGCTTTGAAATAGCCTTTCCTTCTGATCCTGCAGCATATGACACTAGTAATTGCTTAGTTTTTCTTAGAGCTTTAGTCCTGCTCAAGTAGAATCTTAGCTGTCTGTGTACGTCCAAGGAATGCAGAATTCTCTCCCCCTTGTTCTACGGATGTGGATAAAAGGTTGGCAGATGAATAGTTTGGTTAAGAGCCACACTGGAAACAACCTTAGGCATAAATGTAGGATTTGTTCTCAGAAACACCCTGTCTGGGTAAAATATGAGGAAAGGCTCTACAGCCATGAGTGCCTGCAGCTCTGAGACTCTTCTTGCTGAAGTAATTGCTAGCAGCAGAGCTGTTTTCCATGATAAGAACTTTATATCAGCTGTAGCAGCTGGTTCAAATGGAGGCAGGGTGAGCTTTTCCAACACATAATTGAGGTCCCATGCGGGTATTGGTGATCTTCTAGGAGGCCTTAAATTTTTGGCACCTCTAAGATACTGCTTTAGTAAAGGATGAGAAAAGACTGGTGGCCCTGTACTGTAACGAGCTGAAAAGGCAGAGGCATGGATTTTAATTGATGAGAAAGATAGGCCTTTGTTAAGCATCTCAGTCAAGTATTGTAATATCTGAGGAATATTTGATTCTGGTGTATCAATTCCTTGTGCTTGATTCCAAGCACAGAATCTCTTCCATTTATCAGCATAAGATTTTTTAGTACTAGGCCTTCTGCATTCCAAAATGACATCCATCACAGCTTTACTGAGAGGTGTTGTTTGTATGTCTACATGATCAGCCATGCTGCCAGGTTCAGTGTCTGGAGTTGATTGTGCAGGATCTGATTGCTTTGCTGGGACAGTAGTTGAAGTCTTTGAGGTAAGGTCCAAGCTGGGTATTGAGACAAGTTCCTTAGGATTGGGTACCAGTATTAGCGGGGCCAGTCCGGGGCAATTAGTATCATCTTTCATTTCTCTTGTCTGACTTTTAGTAGGACCTTGGGAAGAAGAGGCAGAGGGGGAAAGGCGTAAACTGATAGGTTTTTCCAACTGAAGGATAGGGCGTCCACTTTCCATGCTTGTCTCTGATAATTCTTTGTGCAGAATCTTTCCAATTGATCATTTTGAGGAGAGGCAAACAGATCTATGTCCGGGCTCCCCCATTTCTTTATAATCATGCTGAAGACTTGTGGATCTAGTTTCCACTCGTGAGGGTCCATAAGGTTTCGGCTTAAATCGTCTGCCAGAGTATTTTGTTTTCCTGGCAGGAATTGAGCTTGTAGATGTATTTGGTAAGGCAAAGCTGTGTCCCACAGTGCCATAGCTAATCTGCAAAAGAGGTATGAGTGTGTGTCCCTCTGCTCGTTTATATACCACATAACCGTGGCGTTGTCCATCTTTATTAGTAGTTGTCCTGGATGAAGTAAAGTCCTTGAAGGCTGTCAGGGCATTTTGAACAGCTAGCATCTTTTTTTGGTCAATATGTAGATGCACTTGTTTTGGGGTCCATATGCCCTGAATGCATCTTCCTGACATGTGGGCCCCCCAGGCATAATCTGATGCGTCTGTTGTCAAGATTTGGCTGGCAGGAGGTAGAGTGAAGGCCTGTCCCATGTTTTGGTGACATGCCTTTGCCCACCAGAGAAACTCCTGTTCTAGGCAGGGAATGAGAGGAATCATTGTTTCCAGACTGTGACAATGTTGACTCCATAAACTTTTTAGGTACCATTGAAGTTTCCTCATATGCAGTCTTGCATATGGAATCAGTAGGATGCAGGATGCCATGAAACCCAGAGCCTGCAGAATTTGTCTTGCAGATAAGTGGGTTTTTGTTGCCAGTTTGAAGTAAGGAGTCAGTTGCCTTTGTTTGTCTGGCGTGAGGTAAGCCATCTAGTCAGTTGTATTCAAGCTTGCACCCAGGAATGTTATCTTTTGAGAGGGTACCAGTTGTGATTTCTTTTCATTTATTGTGTACCCTAGGCATGTTAGCAGCCTTTTCACAAACGCCAGGTGTTGAAGAAGAATGTCCTTGTTCTCTGCTTGAATGAGACAGTTGTCCAAGTAAGGATATATTTGTATACTTCTTTGTCTGCAAAAAGCAATTATTGGTGCCAGGCACTATGTAAAGACCCTGGGCGCAGTAGATAAGCCAAAGAGCAGTGCAGAGAATTGGTAATGCATTAAGCCAGCTTTGAATCTGAGGTATTTTCTGCACGACTACCTTATTGGGACATGCAGGTATGCCTTTTTTAGGTCTAATGTCACCAGCCAAGCATTCTTGCCCAGCATGGGCAGAAGCTGCTGCAAAGTCAGCATTTTGAATTTTGGAATGTCCAGGTATGTGTTCAAAATCGATAAATCCAGTATTGGCCACCAGGCCTTGTCCTTTCTGGGTACCAAGAACAGTCTTGTCCTTTTTTCCTGTTCTGGTACTGGCTGAATGGCCCCCATATCCATGAGGGACGTAACCTGTTTCTGTG
Source organism: Protopterus annectens (assembly GCF_019279795.1). Taxonomy (NCBI): domain Eukaryota; kingdom Metazoa; phylum Chordata; order Ceratodontiformes; family Protopteridae; genus Protopterus; species Protopterus annectens. The sequence continues at coordinate 366,053,392 of NC_056743.1, read as the reverse complement.
CCTCTGGCCATTGATTTTTTGGCAGATCCGGCCAACCGTTTGCCATTGGCAGAGTATGGAAGTGGAATCTGTATCCCTGTGACACTAAGTTTAGCACCCACTTGTCATGGGTTATTAACTGCCAATTTTGAGCAAAAAGTGATAATTTTCCTCCTAAGGGTGCTGCCAAAAGGTAAGTGGTTGGTGAAGGCAGAGGGAAGTCATTGGGACTGTTTTTCTGTAGGTTTGCTCTTTATCTCCACCAGACTTGGAGGTAGAAGCGCCACATTGCTTTGACCTGTAAGAATCTTGTGCCTGGTATCTGGAACCCTTAGGGCATCTGGATTTGCCCCTTTGAGCTCTGTCTGACACAGGAAAGGACCAATTTTTGTAGGCCAATATCTACTGAATCTTGGTGGCTGCACTTGTAAGAAGTCTTTTACAGTTTGCATAGACTTAGCTTTGTCTTCCATTTCCCTTAAAACCTCTTCTGCCTTAATGCCAAACAAAGTATCATGCTATAAAGGTGCATCCAGTAATTTAGCTTTAACATGATCAGGCAAATTTTGCTCTTTTAGCCAGGCATGCCTCCTAATCACAGATCCAGTAACTGCGGCCCTGCAGGAGGCCTCTAAGGAATCAAAACCACATTGCAAAGTATGCTTTCCAACCTGTTCAGCTGCATGCAATAATTCCTGCAATTCTTTATTTTCTGCACATTTAGAAACCAACATCATTTTCTGTTTCAGCAATCCCATAACATGCTGATACTCGAGCATATGAAACTGGCAGTTTAAGGCCCTAATTGCCAAGGTTGCAGATGTATAAACCTTTTTTCCCCATCTATCCAGTGCCCTTGAATCTCTGTCAGAGGGGGTAGGATTTTTTGCTGTTGAGGCCTTAACTCCCTTTGGACCCTGTGAAATAGTTTCAGGATCAGCAGCAGGGTTTCTAAATAAAAATTTGTGAGAGTCAGGGACCCTGTAATATCTGTCAGGCTTGCTGAGAGCCGGAGGTAAGGAGTCAGGGGTCAAGCTTGACTCTGAAAAAACATCATCCACAATGTCTAAAACAGGGGGTATGGCTAAAGGCCTGTGCTGAGGGAGAAGAAGGAAATCCCTGAGCCTCTTTGATTCTGAGAGATCTGGACTCTCCCAGTGAAAATAGTCCCTCAAAGTATGCACGGTTTCTCCAAATGAATAATCCTCAGGAGGTGATGCAGATGGTATAAACTCCTCTGCATCAGAATACTCATAGGGAGGTATAGATAATTCATGATCAGAAGAGGAATCAGAAGAAATAGAAACCTGATCTGAAGATTCATAATCAGTGTCTTGCCTAGGCCTCTTATCAGGAGGGGGATGGGAACCCCTGATCAAGGTAATAAGGTCTTCAGACATTTTGATAATCTGTTTTTTAGGCATAGAGGCCTGTGCATGTGGCTCATGTGTCAGTTTTTTAGTTTTAGAAGTTGCTTTTGCCTTTGGTTTTGCAGCTGTCATCAGTTTGATATAAAACTGTTGAGGTCTGAATACACCCTCAGAAGACGGTGCCTGCTCAGCGGCTCCGGACCCATCCGAGGGAGATACATCTGTGGGTCCAATACTTTGAGTATCTCGCGGCGTGCCGGACTCCACATGGGTCTCAGTAGAGGCCTGTGACTCGAAAGTAGCGGGTATCAGGGGCTGAGAAAGCGCCTCACTGAGTACTGGCGAACTGGCGACTGGTTTAGGAGAAACTTCATCGGTTTTGGACCTCGACTGTCTGTCTCTGTCCTTTTCTTTGCGTTTTTTATGTACTCCGGTAGTCAGATCGCTATCCGACAACATTTCTGGGTAGTTAAATCTGTTTACAAAATACTTTGAGGCAAAAATATACAGACGCTTAATAGTGCATTGCTTAAATCTAGCACAAAACCGACAGCCAGGCACATTGTGATTAGGGCCTAGGCAAGGAATACAGTATAAATGGAAATCCTTATGAGGTATTTGCTTCCCACAAGTAATACAATTAACTTTTTCTGACATCAGTATGGAGCAAGAAAAAAGTTTCCCCAACTGGGTACTTCGCTTTAGTGAAGACTTCGGTTCTGAAACTCAAACTCGAATATTTCAGGAGTCGGCCGACCGGCACTTGTGAAATGCTTATGCTTCGGGCACCATGCGGCAAGAAAGATTAAAGAAAATGGTGTCGGCTGCTTGTTTTATACCCCTGACGACCTAATGTCATGGAAGAGGAGACAGCAACCGCCACAGGACCCAAGACTTTGGAATTCAGGCCGACTGAGGGCAACCTGCCAGCAGATTACCCAAATGTAATGACTGCAACAGTGAAACATGAAGAACATCTGACAGTTGCACTCACAGATAACGGTTCTACAGATAAGAATCTAACCAGCATTAAGCAAGGTGAAATTTAGGAGTATCCTATGTTATGACCATTAAGTCTTGTCATGCATCCCAAATCTCTGACAAATTCTGGTAGCCTTAAGTGTAAGCATGGCCTTGGGAGATGAAACATTTACAGGCTGCCTGTGTCTACTTGAGACACAGATGCCAAACCAGGGATGTGTTTCTAGTTACCCATCCAGTTGCCCAAGTTGCAGATTAAATGGGTTATAGAGGAACTCTGCTTCACATGGATGGGGAGTCTGTTCCACAGAAGACATAGTCTTCTAGGATACACACCTGTCTCTCCAGCAGGTCCTATGCATACCACAGGCAAGACTTAAGTCTTTTAGAGTGGATAATTCTGGTGCCGTTTGTTTTATTGACATGCAAAATATCCATTAGGGTGGGGTCCAACAATGCCTCATATGCCGGGCATAGATCTCCCCACAATAGGCTGCAGGAGACGGAATACAGGGATAGGTATTTGAGGCGGTCTGCATAGGACATGTTAATTACACCCTGTAGTCATTTATTGCTGAATCTCTGCAGATGTTCCAGTTGTTGCCTGGTTAAGTAAATACCAAAGGGGGCATTATACTCAATGATAGGCCTGATGAATGCTGAATATAGCTTAATGACCTCCTTGGACATAGATGACATAATACCTTTATTTATAACTTGCACAACATTGAATGATTTCCTCACTACATGTGATGGTCAAAGGCTAGGTTACTGTATGTCCCCCAAATCCCTGACTAGTGGATCAATTCATCAATATGATAGTTACCAGGGGTAGATGACTTCCTGAAGGATACTATTATGCATTTCTTAGCATTTATTTTAATCCACAGTTCTAACGCAAGTTATCTGTCTATGTTACTCCTTCCAGAACGTGTGTGTCAGTGGGAGATTCCATGACTGCTTCTAATTTACAACTGTCTGCATGTTTTGTCAGCCACAGGCCCTTGACATTGGCATTGACTTGAGAGAAGTAAATGCCAAAAGACAGCAGCCCCATGATCAATCCCTGAGGGACTCTGCTTATAAATGGCCTCTTTGTAGAGGTGGACTCCTCCATTCCAAGGTACTGTCTGTGACCCAGCCGGCAACCCACCAGCTGTTAAGTGTTTATCAAACACATCAGAGTGGGATACTGTGTCAAATGCCTTGACCAGATCATGGTAGGTAGTGCAACCCATTTTGCCTTCAGCCATTACTCTGGTGACCTTCTCTAAGTAGTCCACCTGAGTAAGCATAACTGACCCTTGACTAAACCAAATTGGGTTGGCTCCAGTGTCTGGAGATTTCCTAGGTCTTTAATGATAATTTCCATAAGAACTCTTTCCATGGCTTTGCATATGGGACTAGTGAGACTTGTGGGTCTGTAGTTTCCAGGGTATGTAGATGACCCACCTTTGGGCGTAAGAATGACTGTTTCTATTCTCCATTCATGAGGCATGACGCCTGTTTGGAGGTTACACTTAAATAGTTACTCCATACTGCCTGACAGGTCCTGTTTCATGTTATTTAGAAGGCATCCTAGGATATTGTCTGGGCCCATCGATGCAGTGTTCTTGGCCTTAAAAATAGCACTGAGGACTAGGGATAGTAGGGGGAAGTTGTATTTGATGGTATTTCCTGAAGGGAGGTTTAGGGGGAAAGCTACAGCTGAATTTGTCTGCCAGTAGGTTTGCTATATATTCTGGCTTATCACAATTTCTTCAAATCTTTTGGGTTTCTAATACCATTAAGGGAATGGACTCCATTCTTATGTCAAAGTATCATTAAAGTTCATGAAATTAGTACTGTTTCAATCTTTGATGTTAGCCAGAAGTGCTCTTCGTAGCACCCGCAATGGGCCCAACACTGGGTCTTGCAATTCATACAAAGTTACATGTATTGGTAACTTATCTAAGTACAGTTGTACATTTTTTTTTCTAAGACAGAATATATGTGTGTGAATGAGATGAAGGATAGAGGAATGGTGAGGATGCAAGGAGCAGAGGTGGCGCAGGTGGAGGAGTTTAAATACTTGGGGTCAATAGTTCAGAGTAACGGCGAGTGTGGAAGAGAGGTGAAGTGTGTCAGGAGTGATTTGTGACAGACGAGTACCTGTAAGAGTGAAAGGGAAGGTCTACTAGAGGGTAGTGAGACCAGCTATATTATATGGGTTGGAGACAGTGGCATTGACAAAAAGGCAGGAGTTTGAGATGGATGTGGCAGAGTTAAAGATGTTAAGATTTGCACTGGGTGTGACGAGGATGGACAGGAATTAGTATATTAGAGGGTCAGCCCAGGTTGGAAGGTTTGGAGACAAAGCCAGAGAGGCAAGATTACGTTGGTTTGGACATGTGCTGAGGAGGGATGCTGAGCATATTGGGAAAAAGATGCTAAGGATGAAGCTACTAGGTAACAGGAAAAGAGGAAGGCCTAAGATAAGGTTTATGGATGTGGTAATAGAGGACATGCAAGTGGTTGGTGTGACAGAGCAAGATGCAGAGGACAAGAAGAAATGGAAACAGGTGATCCGCTGTGGCGACCCCTAACGGGAACAGCCGAAAGAAGATGATGATGATTAAGACCCCTAGTATAGGAACTGTCTGGGTATCCTTCCATATTGCCCTTGTTTCTGCCTGCAAATCCTGGTATTTTGTGTGTGTGTGCATTTCTGTACATAAGTCACTGTATTCAATGTGTGTAGCAATTTTCAATGATCAATGCTACTTTTGTCTTTTCATAAAATACTATATCTGGTTTTCTCATCTATTTTTGAACTGTTCGTAATGGGTGATCCCTTGTGATATAAACATCATTTTCTATACCGCTTTGTTGCTCATGTTACCTGTGTTTTTCAAGTACTTTGTTATAATGTTTGCACAATCCCCAGTGCCATAGTCTTGCCACATTATTATGCTTTTCAGTAAACAGTCCTTCTGCCATTAGTATGTCACAACCAGCAACAAGATGTGCGACTGTTTCCAATTCTGTTTTACAAAAAAAGAAATTATGTACTCACCATAACATTCCATGTGTGTTGTCCATCTCACCTTCATTATTCACTGGTTGGGGTTCGGAACCGATACTCGGCCATATACAAAGCTCAAGGTCTTCCACCGGCTCGACCTGCATCTCTATCCCATCATGCACTAGGAAAGCTCCCCAAATCTTGTTTGCTGATAAAGTACAGTTGTGTACACTTACCATAAAAGATGTTTGAGTGTATTCACTGTTGCAGTCATCACATTTGGGTTACCCCTGTCAGGGTAGCCCTCGGCCGGCCCAAATACCAGTTACTGTCGCTACTGAAGACAAAACTCAAGTAGCGGCCGACCGGCAATCGTGCAAACTGCTTCTGCTTCGGGCTCCTCGGCAAGAAAGACTGATGTAATGGCATTGGCTACCTTACTTTATACTACTGACGACCTGACGTCAGTCCTGAAGCAACAGCAACCGAAGCAGAAATACTAAGCCTCTGGTATTTCGGGCCAGCCGAGGGCTACCCTGGCAGGGATAACCCAAATGCAATAAATGCAACAGTGAAACACGAAGAACATCAACAGTTACCCTATTTGCCATCTCAACACCTTATAGAGCCATGAAGATGATGATAACAATATTCGCCAAATGTAATCGCTCGGTCCACCAGGAGCCAAAAGCTGGGGACAGGAGGGTGGGATGTAAAAATGAAGGTGAAATGGACAACACACACATGGAACGTTATGGTGAGTACATAACTTCTTTATGTGATGTCCCGTCTTCATTCGTTATTGGTTGGGACAGCGTCCCTAGCACCATATTTCTTGGGCTGCTTACAGAAGAATATTCTTCAGAACAGTGAACCCAAAAGAGGCCCTGTTCCTGGAGGCCAAATTCACTTCGCTGTTGTTGTTCTTTCGGCTTTTCCCAGTTAGGGGTCGCCACAGCAGAACTCCGGTCCGCTAATGAATGGCAGTAGATTTTTATGGTGCCAAGGGGCCAGCTCGACCCCCAACCTTAAATGAAGGCACGCCCATTCTACGCATGTCTTTTGAACGCCACTCGACTGCGAGGAGGACATGTAGGACTCCACACAGAAGGTGCTCCAGCAGAGAATCGAACGGGAGAACCTCTTGCTGTGAGGCAACAACGCTACTGCTGCATCACCGTGGCTTCTGCCAAATGAGTGATAAAGGTACGAGGCCATGCCCATGTTGCAGCAGCACAAATGGTATCAATTGGCAGTCTAGCGTGAAAAGCATTACTAGCTGCTAAGGCTCTCATAGAATGACCCTTGACTTTACCAGGAAGATCTGTTTTGTTAGATTTGTATCTAAAAGTAATACAATCTGATAGCCATTTTGAATGTGTGACCTTAGATACAGCAGCACCTTTCTTAACTTCTGAAAATGAAACAAATAATTGGTCAGATTTTCTTAAGTCCTTCGTCCTATGTAAACTGAAACAACTGTCTACGTACATCCAGTTGGTGTACCATATATTCTGCCTTGTTACCACAGTTGGGGAAAAAATACTGGTAGATCTATGGACTGATTTAAATTAGATTCTGAGCATACTTACGGTAGGAAGGATGGGTTTGTTCAAAGGGATACTCTGTCTTTGTGGAAAAACATGTAGGGGGGCTTTATCGATCATACCTTGCAGCTCTGAAACCCTTCTAGCAGAAGTGATGGTAATCAAAATAATTGTTTTCCACTTCAAGAACTTTAGATCACAGCATGATGCACGTTCAAATGGGGAAAGAATCAAACATGACAAAACAAAGTTTAGGTCCCATGGTGGTATAGGGATCTTAATGGGTGGTCATAATACAATAGTGCCCTTCAGGATAGCTATGCATAGTGTGTGAGACATCAGATTTGGGGCTAAATCATTTATATAAAAATTGGCTATCGCTGCTAACATGACTCAAATGGTAGCTGCAGCTGCAGCTGCACCTTCATTAAATAGCTTAATTAGAAATTCAAGAATAGAACCTATAGGAGCAGAAAAAGATTCAATGTGATTACTTAATGTCCAGGAAGAACATTTTTTCCATTTGCTCATGTATAGTTTTCTCGTTGAAGCTTTATGAGAGGAGATCAAGATAAGTTTCACAGAAGGCGAAAGGTTAGAGAGCCTGGCTATATTTGGAATAGGAGCAGCCAAGTTGTCAATTTGAGGGTTTGAAGAGAGGGGTGGAGCATTCCAGATGCTTGAGTCTGAAGGTCTGGAAATGCATCCAGAACCCACGGCTCCTCTTGGAGATGAGGCCAAAGGAAGGGGAACCAAATTTGACAAGGCCAGTATAGGGCAACAAGAATCAGACTGCTTCGCAATGAGATGGCTTTCTGAAGAACTTTGGGTATCAAGGGAAAAGGAGGGAAGGCATAAAGGAGATCAGAGGGCCAATTGTGTACAAGTGCATCCCTTGGTGACTCCTCCAGAGGGGTGATTAGGGCAAAATAGCTGCTGCATTTGGCATTCATGGATGTGGCAAAAAAGTCGCAGCAAGGCTGGTCCCATTTGCGGAAAATCATCTTCTACATCAGCTACTTCTTGGTTTAGGGACCACTCATGAGGCATTACAATTGCCCTGCTGACTTTGTCTGTCACCTTGGATTTCCCCAGGATATGCGTTGCTATCAGAAAGTGCTGGGAGGAGGTCGGTCACCGCCATACTCTCAGGGCCTCTTGACAAAGGGGGTAGGACCTGGTTCCTCCTTGTTTGTTTATGTACCAAACAACTGACATGTAGTCTGTCTGTATTGCAACAGTTCCCAGCAGCAGTCTCCTGAAGCGCCTACAAAGCCAAAAGTACTGCTCTCATCTCTAGGACACTGATGTGCAAATGGGCTTCGTGATTCTGCCAAGTGCCTTGGACTGTTCTTCAGAATAATGACCCCCCCCAATCTGGGAGGCATCCATGGCTACTGTGGCTAAGGGCTGTGGAAGGATAAGGGGTCGACCTGTCACGTCAGTGGAGTGAAGCCACTAGCAAAGGTCTCTTTTGTAGGACTCCAGAATTTGGTGAGACATGGGTAAGCTCCTGCAACGACCACTGAGTGAAAAGTAGCCACCGCAGGATTCTCATGTACATGCATGCTATTGGAACTAAGTTTATCGCTGCTGCCATGGTTCCCAAAACTTTCAGAACCGTTCGTGCCTGTACTCTTCTCTTGGAAAGAAGGTTTAAGACTTGATGTCACAGAACTAAAACTCTTTCTGTAGGAAGTTTTGCCATCATTTTTGTTGCGTCCAGATCTGCCCCTATAAAACTGATACGGTGAGATGGCAACAAGGCAGATTTTTCGTAATTTATCGTGATACCTAGGTGACAGCAGAGAACCAATGTGGTGTCGCTTGTTTTTAGTAGTAGATGCTTGGTGGTGGCAGTTAGGAGCCAGTCTAGATACGGAAACGCACTGAATCCTAGACATCTCAAGAGAGCCGTGACCACTGCCAGCCGTGACCACTGCCATACACTTGGTTAACACTCTGGGGGCTGTAGTGAGACCTGAGGACAGAGTCTGAAATGGGTAATAACTGGCTCCCAGCCAAAATCACAGATGACTTCTGGATGGCCTGTCCATCTTTATGTGGTAGTATGCATCCTGAAGGTCTAGAGAGCACATCCAATGGTCTTTTCCCAGAAAGGGAAAATAGACTGCAGTGTTACCATCTGGAACTTTGTCTTTCTTACCGATTCGTTTAATCTGCTGAGATCCAATATGGTCCTCCAGTCCCCTGTTCTCTTTGGCACTAAAAGAACCTTGAGTAAGTTCCAGATCCCATTTGGTCTGCGTGGATTCTTTGGAAGACTCTTTTGTCCAGCAACTTTTGAATTTCTAGAGTTGCCTGTTCCCTCTGACTAGGTGTAACGTCTGGGGTGTTCTTTATGTTTGAGATGGGAAGGGAAAAGGGTATAGAGTAGCCTCTGCATATGATACTTTGTACCCACTTGCCTTTTGTTATTTCCAGCCAGGCTTCTTGGTACAAAGATAAGCAACCTCCAACTGCCTACAGAGATGGACAGACAGGCCTCCCTTCAGGAGCGCTAAAAGGGCCTACCATGGAATGAATCCCTGTTGCACTGATTTCGCAGACCCCCCCTGCCACGTGGACGGCATCTCCCATTACTACTTCCCCCTCTGCCCCTGGAGGAAGGGTCACCACGTGTGTCCTGAAAAACACTCTGGGATTTTCGGAACCACATCTTTCCTCCTTTTGATCTTTTGGGTAAGGTCTAGAAGGTAGGGAAAAAATGGACTCGTACGGCAGAGAGTTTTGCCTTCTTGCTCACACCTGGTGAGTGTGTCCTTAACTTTAGGCCAGAACAAGGACGATCCATTGAAGGGAGCATTAACAAAGGCAGATTTAAAGGGTTCTGTAAAGTCACATAAGTGCATCCAGGAATGTCTCCTCAAGGAAATTCCTGAACCAGCTGCCCTGCTTGCTCCACTTGCTGCGCAAGAAATAAGCCTCATAGAGAAGTTAACCACAGAGTTTAAGGTAGAAAGCTGAGAGGAAACCTTGTCTGATAGCCCCGCAGTTACTGAACCTTGTAGAGCATCTCCCCTAGCTCCCTTAGATCATCTCTTTGTAGCCTAGTAAACTGAGTTAGATAACAGCGATCTGAGTGGAAACGTCACTGAAGAGAACAAGCGCTTTCCTTATCAGTCCATTGTACGAGACTCCTTGCTTGACGGATGGACAGATGAGGGAGTCGCCACCACCATAGCATCCACTGGAACACCCTTAGTAAGAAACTTCCTGTCTGTAGGTGCAGTAATAAATTTGTTTGGCCTCTGAGGAACAGGATCCACAGAGTCTGGAGACTCCCAAGCCTTTCGACCAACTAATTCCATGAGCTCATCGAAAGGCGAAGACACCCAAGCAGTCTAAGGGGGAAGACCCGAAGGCCTTTATGTATACAGACTCCTCAGAAGGGTTGATAGGCTTCCAACCGCTTCTCTGTGTAAGGATCTCTAGGATGTCAGCAAAAGAGAAATCCTCAGAGGGCAACCGTGAGAACCCTTCTGACTCATCCAGGTCTTATCAGAAGTGACAGACTCCTCTGGGGAGTCGAAATGCTTCCTCTTGCAAAAAGCCTCTTACGAGGGACCTCTTCAGAAGGGTATTCTGGAAACGTTTCAGAAGAGAGGGGTTCACCCGATGGGGCATCCCGCATGTCTGTGGATGTTGTGGTGCCAAGACAATGCTGGTGCCTTTGGGGGTAGAATGTCAGGACCCAAGAGTGGAACTGTCTGTGGAGACAGCACTCTAATCACCTCGAAAGCCCTCCTCCCCTGATCCAATGACACCTCCGGCTCTGAAGAGCCAGAAGGCATCCCCAGAACCAAGGGGATGGCTCTGAGGCTGATGTAGGAGCTGAGCTCACCTGCACTGAAGCCCTGAGAGGTAAGTTCGGATCCAAGAAATGTCCGATCAGACCCTACTCCCCGGATCCGACCCGAGAGCATTGGCTCTTAAGACTCCTCTAGTTCAGACGAAACAGAGGATGTCAGAGCAGATGTCGGCCCCGAAGATATCGGGATAGGTCTTGGCACCTACGGTTCCACTATGATAGGTTCTAGACATTCCGGCTCCAAGGTCCCAGGTTGGCTCGGAGGAGGAATCTATGTCGAAGGTGAAGTCATGGTTGGTTCAGAAACCCACTGGGGTGGAGCCGATAGTTTGGCCAGCGCTGGTGTCAGAAAGACTCCTGAAGGACCGAGAGGAGGGGGCAGGAGATCCAACCAGTTGAAGAAGAGGTGATATCAAAGTAGGGGAGACTGGTACCAATTCCGGGGATCAGCTCCGTAATTGAAACTCTAATCGCACCGATACAAAAGGAGTAGATGGAGATTTTCCAGGCACAGCAATCTTCGGGTCCGGAGATGCAACTTTAGTCAGCTTTTTTGCTGGCTCTGATTGGCCAGAAGGAAGAGACGACGGTTTTTCAGATTTGTCAGACTTCGATGAAGGAGACTTGGTCAATTTTGAAGTCCCCTGACCTTCTTCTAATGCTTCAGTGAAGGGGGACTTCAGTAAACCTCTCACTACGAGTTTGTTCTTCCTTTCAAGCAGCAATCTAGAACTGAAAGAGTGACAAATGGAACAGGATTCTTGCAAATGCAAAGCTCCAAGACAGTATATACAAACAGTGTGTCCATCCGTGAAGGACATTTTCTGGCTACACTTCACACACTTTTTGAACCCAGAGGGTTTGGTTTCTTTATGATCCTTAGACATAATCAGAATATTAACAGCCAAGTATAAGAAAAGTGCACAAACTACTCAACAGTCTAGTAGACAAACCAAAGCTAGCTACATATATATATATATATATATATATATATATATATATATATATATATATATATGTACACACACACACACACACGTGTGTGTGTATATATATATATACATATATATATATATATATATATATATATATAAACTTTTTTTTTTTTTTTTTGTAAACAAGAAGAAATAACTGTAACTAATACAACAGAAAAAGGGGAAAGGGTGGCAGTTCTCTAACTGAAACAAAGCTGCCTAGTCAAAAGGGAGGGGTGAAGGAAGAAAGATAGCCCTGTAACTTAAACAAGCTGCCGGTTTAGGTTAGTAACAGGAGCAATACATTTCTTTACAACACACACTAAATTAAGCGGGTGTGTAAAAAGCAAGGTGAATGATAGAAAGGAAAGCCCTCTAACTAGAAACGGGCTTTAAAACTAAACTTAAGCTGGGATCAGGAGTAACACAGGACTAGCGAAGAAAAACGGCGGGCAGAAGCAAAGCAGAAGAGCAAGCTGTCTAAACTAGCTAGATAACTACTAAAACACTAATAGTTAACTTTTTAACCAGCCAAAATACCAAAAATTTTAATAACTAAGAAAATGTTTCCAACAATGCCAAAATGTCTGTTTAGCAGCAAATGAGATATGGGGAGCTTTCCTAGGGCATGATGAGATAGGAATACAGCCACGAGCCAGTGGAAGACCTCGATCTTTTGTATACGGCCGAGTCGGAACAGAGGATCGATTCCAAACCCAACCAATGAAGAATAAAGGTGAGATAAGACATCATCACATCACACATGTTCAATGAACTCTGTAAACCAACGTATGCGTAGGCCACTATCATGTGCCTCCAATATTAACCTTTTGTCTTTTGGTTTAAATGCTGCTCTCCTTAACCATCCCTACATTCAATCCTGATCAACAGGAGATGTTCAGAGAGTATTCTATACTTCCCCTATTCTGGCTCAGTATAGGTAAGTCCTCGAACAATGAGCTCTTCCCACAACTGTGCACTGCCTTCGAGTTTGCAGATGCTGATAAAGTCTTACTGTTGCTGTCCTTGTCCTGGAAGGCTAAACTTTCACAAATGTGGCTTTAGACGACTTCACTTCAATGACACTGCTTTTATGTTCGAGTGCTACATCTTCTCATTTTTGCCATGATTTTCTTCCTACAGTTATACAGCCTATTGATTCCACAAGGGTGGCTTTTTTTTTTTTTTTGAGTTAGTTCAGTACTTCTTCCTGGTGGCTACAGCTGTGCAGCTATTAAACTTGCATAGGATTTCTATGAACAGTTCTATGTAGGGAGCTGTGCCCTTAAGGTTTATGGGGGGCTTGAAATTTCGACAGACTACCACTTAATGGTACAAAGTTAGCCTTCAAGTAGTTCCTGGGGTTCCAGATTTTATTTTTACATCAAAAGGAGACCATTTTGTGGTCTGACCTTACCAGAGAAGGCATTACATTAGGGGGTGTGCAGCACTCTCCCATATTAGGGAGGACCAGATCCAGTATGTTTGTACCCCTGGTTTGTGCACTGACAATCTTGTCAAAGGATTTTGTATTGCCAAAATCGAGGAATCTTTGTGCCTGCATATCTGGTGTCACATAAGATTCACAATTAACAGTGGGACAATTAGTCACCCATGAGAATGGTATTGGGTTGGATGGTGTTTCCAGTATGCTTACATATGTGTTATGGGATTCCTGGGTACAGAGGAGGATCTAGGGTTGGAAGGAAGTGGTATGGGACTTTGCCTACGCTGAACTGAACCTGTAGAACCTCCAGTGCATTGTCTTGTATGAACAGTCTTCAGCTGTATTTACTTCTGACAAACTAAAACTCCACCACCTTTAGTCCTTGCCTGTGTAGTAGCTGGTCTGTGTGTGTGGATGGCATTACAGCCTTGCACTGCCAGTGTGCTTTCCACAGCTTTAAACCATGTCTTAGTGGCTGTACAATTGTCAGCATTCTCTAGGGAGTGGACATTTTTATTTAACCTCCTAGCACTGAACAGTAACACCTTCAGATTACTTTGGCTGTAATTTGCTATCGGAAATACTTTGTTTGGCATTGCCTAAAAAGGCACTATGGGGAGGACAATATTTTGGCTAATATTTGAAAGCCTACACTGGAGAGATGCAGACCAACCTTGGCGAAACAGCGTGGTCTGGTAAACATCTCCTTCCATGCTAAAAAAATACTGTACACCAGCTTAGAAACACTGAAGTCTATACAGTTTTGTTAGCGCTTACATTCAAGACTCCATTTGCTATCTTATTCCCTTCCCAGATGTGAGGAAAAATCTGCTCGTTCACGGAAAACGTTGATACTTACCCTTTAAGTAAATCAACTTAACTTTTCCTGTTGTCCGGAACTGCTACAAGGAAAGTCTGCCTGTAAAAAGGGTAACCGGATGGACTGCAGGAAATGAATGGCGACACATGGACTGCTCAGTGAAAAGAAAGGGCAGTCTAGTGCTTTCCATCACCTCTGGGTTTCAAGTCTTCTTAATTGTCCAGATAAGGGTGATGTAGACAGCCTTCCATCTGACATACCAGTGATTAATGTTAGACATTTGGCAGACAATCTGCAAGCAAAAAAACAACCCAGACAAGAAGGTGAACCAAGTACAGTCATGCAAGTAAACTTACCGTAACAGTAGATGTTAAAACAGATCACTCCTGCAGTAGTCTTACAGCTATGTCCCAAAGACAAACGTCCCAATATAAAAGATCAGTCAAAAAGCAATTTGAAGATCATGCTGCTCAATGCTAGGAGCCTTAATCTGAAAAAAGGCTCAGTGGAGGCTCTCCTCACACTGGAAGATGCCGATGTCCGTGCAGTCACGGGAACTTGGTTCAGGGCTGCAGAGACCACCCCTGTCTTATCAGGTTATACCTCATTCCACACTTTCCAACCCCAGAATGAGGTCGGAAAGACTGAAGTCAGTGGACTCTATCTTCATTAAGGACACGCACAGCTCCAGACTGGTTTACCAGAATGATACACTGGAATTACTCCAGGTGCAACTGACCGTTTGAAAGACACCCATGTTATAGAGAGCTATAGACCCCCCCCCCTCCATGTCTCAGGACACCCACACCTCCTACCTGGACCTACAAGACTCCATCAAGGTACCCCCTAACACCCTGATCCCTTGGTGACTTCAACTACCCCACCACAGACTGGGTGATCTATTGCTGCACTAATACACTCACCCGATTCCTTCACTTCATCAGTTCTAACACAGTAGATCAGCTGGTCTCAACCCCCACAAGGGGAGATAACATACTAGACTTGGTTCTCCCCAACATGGGTGACCGCTGCACCACTCCCATAGTACGTTCCTCCCTGGTGAGATCAGATCATTGGTCCATCTCATTTGAAGTTTCTATCCCAACCAATCCCTCCTCAGCTGTAACCAGGCAAAAAAACTTCTCAAAAGCTGACTACAACCTCCTATGGGAGGATATCAGCAGCTTCACACCACCACCCCCCCTCAGATGATGTAGACAGCTATGCTGAGCAGTATGCCAGTGCAGTATATACCAGCAGCTGTACAACTGCATGGACCCAGCCATACCCAATAGAGCTAAAATCTGCTGAAAGAAACACAATCCTGTCTGATGGACACACACTATCAACAGGCTTTACAACAAAAGGAAGAAACTGTTGTCCAAGGGTAAAAAGGAGCAAATTCCAAATTGGAAAAAAATCCCTCCTCTGCCTCAGCAAGCAAATTAGATCACTAGTGCAAACCTCCAAAGCCAATTATGTGTTGAAACTAGCCTCCAAAACAAAGGGAAAGCACAAGTCCTTATTCAGCTACGTTAGGAACCTCCATGGCAAAGCCCAAGTGTGTTCCTAACTAGTACATACTGGTACCACTTGCACTGATCCTGCTGACTTAGCCAACTTGCTAGTTGGTAGGTTCAGCGCAAACCTCACCCCCTTTTCACCCCTGAAAGGCCCCGTCGACATCCCAGATACATATCCCACACCACACACCTCTGTATATCAAGTGTTAAAGGCCCTTATCCAAGGCAAAGAACACAGCTTCCATGGGACCTGATAGTATCCCAGGCTGTATTCTGCACTACCTGCAGCAAGAACTAGCTTTGCCATTGAGCACCCTATTCAACCACAACCCAATTACAGGCTTCATTCTAGCAGAGTGGAGAACTGCCATTGTCATCCCCTTGCACAAAGGTGGTGTCACTATTGACCCAGGAAACTATCACCCCATCAGCTTGACGAGTCTTATCTGTAAAGTCATGGAGTGTATTATTATGGATCTCATAAACAAGGACATAGGCAATCTCCAAGCACTCGACCCAACCAATTTGGATTCATCAGGGGCAGATCTTGCCTATTGAACCTAGTTTACTTCTTTGAGACCGTCATCAAGGCCCTGGGTGAGGGAAAGTTAGTACATACAGCTTACCTTGACCTGGCCAAGACCTATGGCACAATCTCCCACTCGGGCATAATCAAAAAGCTAACACAACTTGGTGTTAATCCCTATCTGGTCAGATGGGTGGCCAAACGGCTCACAGGACCGATAGTGTCAAAATAGGTGTCGCCACCTATGACAGCACACCTGTCACTAGTGGTGTTCCCCTGGGATCTGTCCTGGGACCCCTACTGTTTGGCATATACTTCTCAGAGGTCCAGGCAAAGACAAAGGGCCTGTGGCTGACCAAGTTTGTGGATGACTAAGTTGGGTGCTGTCACTGACTCCCCAGCTGATGTTAACATACTGCAAGAACGTCTCACAGCTACAAATAATTTGTGCCAAAGTCATGGCCTTAAGTTAAATGCAAAAAATGTATTATCTTACCATTTGGCAAAAGCATGGCCCCTACTGATTACCACATCAACGACAACCCTCAGCACACAACCTGCAGTGACAGACCTGGGTACTCAGGTTGACAACAATCTCACATTCGACCATCATGTGGCGGCAGTGGTCAGAAAGCCTTTTACTTGGTTCATCTGATAGGTAAAGGGATTGTATCCAGAAAGGAGGAGGTTATTACCTCTCTGTACTCCTCCTTTATTACAGCTGTAATGGAGTATAACACCCCATTTGGTATGTACCTCTTGAAACACCTGCACCAACTGTAAAGGCCACAGAAATACCTCACAAAGAGAATCTATGGCCTCCAACACCTATCCTATGTGGACAGGCTTAAATCACTATCACTCATATTATACAGATTCCTCAGAAGTCATCTGTGTCTCGCCTACAAGGCAATATCTGACCCTGCCCTACTAGAGATGCTCCATATCCATAAGTCAAACTTCGAGCATTACCCGCTCGATAGGCCTAAACCTAATATGCAACATCAACAAAACCTGCTGGAGAGACATGTATGTCTCCCAGAGGGTGCTCCGTCTCTGGAACAGACCTCCCATACATGTCAGAGTACCTCACTGACCCTCTTCAAGTGCTACCTTGATGAGCGATTGGGAAACCATAAATTTGTCCCAGGGGTTCCACCTCTGTCCCTCACTGACAGGGGCAACAGGTGCTGACTGTGATTTCTTTTTTTGGGGATAAACTCTTGGCTAGGCTTGTAAGAGCCACAGGGCCATTAGCCTAGGAACCTCCTATGATCCATTTTCCCAAGCTGTTGGAAGCTCAACCTACTTAGGTAGGAATAGGGTGGTATGGGTACCAAGCCCTTCACAGCTTTCTTGCCAACTAAAAAAGGGAGGGTAGACCATGAAATGGTCAATAGTAGATTTGCAAAACTGAATGTCCTCACCCAGGTAAAAAAAAATGGGGTGGGGCTTGAAGGGAACAGAAGCTACTGCAGCAATGATCTACTCTAACATCTAATTTTATGGATGGTTTACTTATGCAACTGCCTTACGCTCATCAACAGATCACTGCAAAAGTAGCCTAAGTTATAAGGGCAGAATATCAAGGCTTAGAATGACCAACTTACAAGATGGGTGCACACTGAACAGCATAACCTCAGTGTTCTTCTTTTGGCTTTTCCCTGTTAGTGGTCGCACAGCGGAACTCCGGTCCACTAATACTTGGCAGTAGATTTTTACGATGTCGAGGTGCCAGCTCGATGCCCAACCTTCAACAAAGGCACGCCCATTCACACACATCTTTTGAACGCCACTCGACCGCGGTGAGGACATGCAGACTCTACATAGAAGGCGCTCCAGCCGAGAATCGAACAGGAGAACCTCTTGCTGTGAGGTGACAAAGCTACCGCTGCACCACCGCAAAGTCTGTGTTCCCAGTGTGAAAACAGAAATCAAGAAAACCGAGATCCACTAATTTGTTTTTATTTATTTTGTGTGTGTGTGGTATAATTTAATTACTGGTTAGTAAATATGTTGCCTGGATGGCAGCAAAGCAAAAAATTAGAAAACCCGAAAGAAAATCAACCAGAACAGGTGAAGAGCAAACACTGTCTCAGAAGGATTCTGCAGTTTTGTTCAGCAAAAGGTAAATTGGAGACATAATCGTGACACCAGGGGAGTGGTGTATGCAGCAATATGCCAATAATGCAGGGATTTTAAATGGGTAAAACCGAAAAAAATTGAGAGACTTTACGAGCACATATACAAGATTAAGAGAAAGTCTATACATGCATTACGAAAACATTAATGACACTGAGCATAACAAGTTTACCATCCTAGAAAGTGGATGTCAACCCCGGGGTGGGCCATGGCAATTTTATCTGGGAAAAAAAAGTGAGTTGTATTGGCTAGTCCGTTTGAATGTGGGCTGTCATCCTGAACAACAGGATTTAGAGGTTTTAGGTTTTAGGATTTCAAAATTTAAAAGT
This sequence comes from Protopterus annectens, assembly GCF_019279795.1. Classification (NCBI taxonomy): domain Eukaryota; kingdom Metazoa; phylum Chordata; order Ceratodontiformes; family Protopteridae; genus Protopterus; species Protopterus annectens. The sequence goes on along the minus strand of NC_056743.1, from coordinate 366,034,918 downwards.
AGACCCATATATATTATGGTTGAGGATACGTGCAATAGAGGGAATTTTGTAATGTGCCTTTCAGAGGTGACAGATTTAAATGCATCATATGACTGGATTTTTATTTAAAAACATGTATTTGGCTGCTGGGATTTTATCTGTTCAAGTCTAATTTCTAGGTATCAGACTAAAGCATTTATTTTTGTGTACAGTCATTGCGTATCAGTTCGTTTGTCTGGAGTTTGTATTCTGATTCCTGGTTCGTGGTTCCAAAAAAATGCTTAAAAGACAGAAAAAAGTATAGGAGCTGACAAGAATCAGAAGTACCTTGGTCTTGAAACACAGATGGAATGTTATGGTAAGTACATAACCTCTTTATCTGATTTTGTCAATCTTCACTTATCCTTGACCTCTGGGATCAGAGTCCCCCAGCTACTTCAGATCTTGGGTGGTCTTATGGAAGGCTATTTCAGAGAACCACAGAGCCAAAGGATCCAATTTGTAATGAGTGATAAAAGTATGCGTAGTAGTCCATGTTGCTGCTGCACATATTTCATCCATGGAAGCTTTGGAATGGAAAACTGCAGACATGGCTATTGTTCAAGCAGAATGCGCTCTCACTGGTGTTGGCAATTGGAGATTATTTTTACTGTATATGAAAGTAATGCACTCTCTTAACCACCTTGACAAGATGACCTTTGAAACTGTTTTCCCAGAGATGGGCCTGAAAAGGAGATAAAATTTCCTATTTTCTGCATTCTAGTCCTGTTGAGGTAGAAATGTAACTGGCTGAACATTCAACAAATGTAAGCAATATTCACATTTGTTAGAAAAAAATTGGTAAGAAAACAGGGAAGTCAATGGTTTGATTAATATTAGTTTCTGAGATCACCTCAGGAAGAAAAGATGGGTTGGTTCTTAGAGTAACTATCCTTATGAAAAATCAAGTATGGAGGCCTTGAAGATACTGCTTGTACTTCAGAAATCCTTCTGGCGGAGGTAACAGTTTTTTTCAAAGAAGACCATTTTTCTCACAGCTAAGTGACATGTAGCCACCGGTTCAATGGGAGAAAGTACCAAAGACTGCAAAACTAGTCAGATCCCAAGGAGCTAGAGGTCTTAAAATGGAGGTTTCAACAGCAAAGCTCCCCTCATCAACACTTTACACAATCTATGGAAAATTACTCAATGGTCTTCAAAGCCATTGGGGAAACTGGAAACAGCTAGTTGGACCTTAATAGAAGCAGATGCTCCTTGGCTGAAAAGCTTAGCTAAAAACTCCAAAACCCTTTCAACTGTTGTGGAAAAGGGGCTAAGACTATTATTGTACACCCAAATACAAAAGCTTTTCTACTTGCTGTGGTAAAGTTTCCTGGTGGAAGGTCAATGGGAAGCAAATAGAATTTTTTGGACTGAGGAAGATAACATTTTCTGCCTGGTGACTAACAGAATAGGAGGAGTCAAGCTGTAAGCTTGAGGCTCTGAAGACTGGGGAGCACCAGTCACTGTGGATGAGATAGAAGATCCGGAACTGGGCCCAGAATCCATGGACTGTGTATTCGACAAGGCCACAGAAAGGGGAACCAGACTTGTCGAGGTCAGAATGGTGCAATGAGGCTCACCTTGCTTCTCAAACTGCTGGCTTTAAGAAGAGCGGAATCAGTGGGAAGGGGGAAAGGAATAGAGTAGTCCTGAGGGCCAGTCATGAAGGAGATCATCTCTAAGATGGCATTAGAGCAAAGTAGCTGCTGCACTTTTCCTTTAGGGGTGATGAGAAGTCGTCACAGCAAGGCTGGCCCCACAGACAGAAAATCTCTTTTGTCACTCTGGGATTGAGACACCATTCGTGAAGCAGGAAAATGCATCTGCTCAGTTTGTCCGCTATCATTTTCTCCCTGGGATGTGCACTGCTATTAGAAAGAGGTTAGAAGATGCTACCCATTGCCACACAAACACAGCTTCTCGACACAGGGGGGTAAGACTTGGTTCTGCTCTGTTTGTTGATGAACCAGACTACTGACATGTTGTCTGACTGAAATGCAATCGTTTCTAGAGGAAGGACAGATTGGAAGGCTTGCAACACTAAGACCACTGCCCTCAGTACCAGAACACTGATATGCAGATTGGCCTCTATTGGGGACCAAGTGCCTTGTACTGTTTTTCCCAAACAACGTCCCCCAACTGATCTGGGAGGCAGCTGTAGTGAGCCTATATTATATTATCATACGATGAAAATAGCGAACGCTATTTCATCGTACCGATAATATCTAAACAGCAAAATATCGAACAAACGGAAAAGATAATTTTTTCCCAGGGACAAAATTTGCTGCTCTGTAAAAACAAAATATATAAATAAATAAATAAATAAAAAACCCTACTTAAGTATACCAACTCTGAGATCGCACCATAGTGGAGGAAATGGCAAAGTCCCAAAGACGGCCCACCAAATTTTTTCCCTGGGAAAAAATATGATGTTCCGTGACTTAGCTATTTTGCCATTTCGACAGTATCGGATCGACTAAACAGCATTCACTATTTAGTCCATTCGATACTGTCATATAGACCCTCTGTGGTCACTATGGCCTTGGGCTCAGGTGGAACAAAGGGAGGCCTAAAAGAATTTCTTTGGATTCCGTCCACCAGGACAAGTCCTTCTTGCAATGACTGGTGATTAAAATTGGATGCATCACTGGATAGGTTAGGATGAACCACTGGGATATTAGAAGCCATTGTTAGCAGCATGTGAAATCTTGCTAGTGGAACTAAAGTAATAGGCACTGCCACGGACCCTAAAGCTCAAAGCACTAGAAGTGCACGAGCCTCGTCATTGGAGAGAATGGCCTGTACTTGGGATTTTATCTTCTGTAGCTTGTGAGGAGGAAGGGAAGCTACAAAAGAGATGTAATTTGCATATATCCCATGTCGCTTCTAATACGAGAGGTTTAAGGATTCACACAGTGGAAAGTCTAGCTTTTCCTAGATTACTTTTTGTTTTTTAACCAAGAGATGGTATTCAGACGAACTACTATGAACTCTAGATCTTGACTGGGACTTAACTGAGATGTTGATGGATTCTCTGTAATGCCCAGACGAGAGAACTGGTGCAGAAAGAAATCGGTTGCTTGAAGCAGTAAATGCCTTGTGGGAGCAGTGATGAGCCAGTCTAGATAAGGAAACACCTGGAATCCACGCAGTCTCAAGTGAGCTGTTACTGGTGCCAAACACTTGGTGAACACCCTGGGGGTTGTGGTGAGCCCAAAAAACAGTACTCTGAACTGAAAATGAGTGGCTCCTAGCTGAAAGCGGAGGAACCTTCTGGAGCATTTGTCCATTTTCATGTGGTAATACATGTCCTGAAGATCTACAGAACATATCCAATAGCTTTCCCCTAGGAAGGGAAGTATAGACTGAACCATGACTATTTGGAATTTTGCCTGCTGAACAAATTTGCTCAGAAGGCTGAGATCTAAAATTGGTCTCAAGTCCCCTGTCTTTTTTGGCACCAAAAAGAACTTTGAATAAAATCTGCATCTTATTTGGTCTGGTGAGATGTCTTGGATGACTCTTACAGCAGCTTTTGAATCTCAAACTGCTTGATCTCTCTGACTGGGTGGAACATTGGTGAGTCTTCGTTTTGATCTTGGAAAAAGAGTGAAGGGAATGTGGTAACCTCTGGCAATGATCCTCTGCATCCAAGTATCTGAAGTAATTTGCCGCCAGGCTCTTGAGTAGAGAGAAATCTTCCCCCAGACTGCTTTCAGAGGTATGCAAATTGGGCCCCCTTTCAGCAGCGCTGGTAGGACTGTCCAGAGAAAATCTCTGGAACCCTGACTTTGTGGCCATCTCTGCCACGGGTGGTCAGATTCTTTCATTAGAGCTCCCCCTCTGCTCCAGAGGGGAGCCACCACCATGTGTATCCCCGAAAAGGCCCTTGGAATTTTTTGAACCACATCTTCCTGCTCCTCTGATTCTTAGAGTGGGACCGTTAGGGAGCAGAAAAATGTAGGCCCACTGCAGATAGGGTCTTTCCATCTTTCTCGCACCTGGCTAGAGTTTCTTTGACTTTGGGGCTGAATAAGGAAGATCCATCAAAAGAAGCATTGATGAAGGAAGACTTAAATGGCTCCGCAAACTCACAAGCGCGTCTGGCTTGATGCTTTTTAGCAATGCCTGAATCCCCTGCCCTGGTTGGCCCTTCGGTTGTATGGACAAGCTGGAAAGAGAATCCAGGGTGACTAGCTGTGAGGCCACTTTATCCTGGACCTCCTCAGACACAGCTCCTGCTAGGGTACCTGATAACTCCTTGATAAGATCCTTATGAAGCCTTGTGAAACGTGCTATAAAATACAAAGACCTTAAAGCAAAGGTCGATGAAGCATAACACCTGCTTTCCGAATCTGTCCATCTGCCTGGACTCTCGATTAGGGAGATGAACAGTGGAACTCTCTTCAGCTAGTTCCTCTTTGGTGGCCACCGCCTCCACCATAGCATCTACCACTAACCCCTTAGCCCAGTGCTGGTGGTCCTCTGGAGCTGACAGTATTCTGTCTGGTCTCTGAGGAATTGGCTCTACAGAGTAAGGAGCCCTCCAAGCCTGCTGCGCCATCAATTTAATAAGATAGTCAGCGGCAGGGGTCACCCAAGTAGATGGGTGAGCACCAAAACCCTGCAAGTACATAGACTCCTCACAGGTACTGTCTTTTGGGCTAAGATTTCCTCTCTGTTTCAGAATCTCTGGAGTCTCTCCAAAGGAGACAACTTCTGGAGGTGATGAGGGGAGTCACCCATCATTTAAGTACATGTTTCTGTGAGACTCCTCAGACGAATCCAAGTGTTTCCTCTTACATATCTTATTCTAGGTTGACTCCTCAGTGGGAATGTCAGAGGAGGACTCTGAAGAAGGGGTATCTTGCAGCTTATGTGCTCGCTGTCTGGGTGTGGAGGTTGGTGGAAGCTCTGGTCAAGAGGGAATGCTTGGATAAAACTCCAACATAGAAGGGGCCAACTGAGAGCCTGCAGAGGCCAATACCCTCTCCACTACCTGGGAGGCAGCCCCCCCCCTCCTCCACCAAAAACAGATGGGAGCCTGGAACCAAGGAGGACAACCTCGGAACAGAAGTCACACCCCACTCAGAGACTCGCCCCCAAAGCAGGAGCCATGGTAGAGCCCATGTCAGACGAGGTTCTGAGAGTGAAGACAGCTCAAAATAAAAAAAGTACAGTTTTGTACCTACCATAAATGTAGATGTTCGAGGATCCACATTGCTGCAGTCCTAACTATTGGGTAGTCCGCTGTCCAGTCGCCCCGGACCAAAGTAGTAAGGCGCGTCGGTCAGGAGTCAGGCGATGAACCCCAGTCAGTGGTACGTACTATAATGACATGACCGGTGCATATTGGGTAGTCCGCTGTCCAGTCGGGCGAATGAATAAGTATAAGCTGACGTGCGTCGCGTCGGTCGTAGACTGACGATAAGGCGCGTCAGGTGCTAAAATGCGCATGACCCCTCAGTCTTTTCTTGCCCCAGATGTCAGAAGACCTTAAAAAGACAAGTCCCAATATACCTGCACCAAAAATATGTACAATATATACAACAATATCAGCATATAACCTCACCTACACAACCACCCCTAAACACAGAGGGAAGGAGGGAGGGTGGATTGAAGCAATGTGGACCCTCGAACATCTACATTTATGGTAGGTACAAAACTGTACTATGTTCTTCGTTCCACATTGCTGCAGTCCTAACTATTGGGTAGAATCCCAAAGCAGAGGTAAGGGAGGCTGGCAAATCATAAAGAAGCAGGAGCTGACAACATGCCTTGCAAAATAGCTGTGGCAAAACCAGCCCTAGACTTAGAGTAGAGAGGAAGGTGATAATGCTTAGAGAAAGTATGCACTGAACTCCAAGTAGCTGCCTCCAAAATATCCTTAGTTGCCACCCCTTAGAAATGCTGTTGAAGTGGCAGTAGCCCTAGTGGAATGAGGCCTAATCCCAGCTGGAATCTCCTTGCCATGATGGGAATAACAAAATGCAATACAAAACCCAATCCACCTAGAAATAGTTTGTTTTGACACAGGCTTGAACTCAAAGCAAAAGAAACAAACAACTGCTGAGACTGCCTAAAATCCTTAGTCCTGCTCAAATAATAGCCTGTGCACATCTAAAGTGTGCAAAATCTTTTCCCCTTTCTTTTGGGTGTCTGCATAAAAAGTAGGCAAATGAATAGTTTGGTTTAAAGCCACACTAGAAACCACCTTAGGCATAAAAGAAGGATTAGTAATGATACCCTATCCTTATGGAAAATCAAAAGGGCTCTACTGCCATAAGGGCCTGCAACTCCGACACCCTTCTTGCAGAAGTAATAGCCAACAGAAAAGCAGTCTTCCATGACAAGTATTTCAATTCAGCAGTAGCTGCAGGCTCAAAAGGTTGTAGAGTAAGTTTTTCCAACACAAAATTGAGATCCCAAGCAGGAGTAGGAGCTCTCGTGGGGGTCTTATATTCTTTGCCCCTCTAAGAAACTGCTTGAACAAAGGATGCGAAAACAATGGTGGGTCACAATCATAGTGAGCTGAAATTGCTGCAGCATGAATCTTAATGGAAGAGAAGGACAAACCTTTGTCCAATAACTCAGTAAGATATTGAAGAGCCACACTCAAATTAGGCTCAGAAATCTCCAAATTCTTTGCTGTACTCCAAAATAAAAATCTCTTCCATTTTTCAACACTTTCCTTGTACTAGGTCTTCTAGCTTCCATAATCACATTTAAAACTTGTTGAGGAAGTTGAGACCTGCTGTGTTTCAACACAGAATATGCCAGGCTGTTAGATGAAGAGAGTGAAGCTTGACATTGAGCAGATGACCGTCCTTCTGAGATAACAGATGTGGAATCAAAGGTAAAGGCCATGGAGGCTTCCTTACCAGACTCCTTAGTAGTGGGTACCAGTGTTGCCGAAGCCAATCTGGAGCTATTAAAATCATCCTTGGCTTGTCTTGTCTGACCTTTAAGAGCACCTTTGGAAGAAGAGGCAGAGGTGGAAAGGCATACACATGAAGATTTTTCCAACTGAAAGACAGAGCATCCACTTTCCAAGCTGTGTGATGAAACCCTTTGTGCAAAACTTTGGCAGCTGGTGGTTTAGTGGAGAAGCGAACAGATCTATGTCTGGAGTTCCCCATGACACTGTCAATTTCTGAAATACATGAAGATCCAGTTTCCACTGGGATCCATGATTTGTCTGCTTAACACATCTGCTAAGGAGTTCTGTGCTCGGCAGAAACCTTGCCTGAAGAGTTAGTTGCAAGCTTCTCCCATAAAATCATTGCTTGCCTGCATAGAGGATAAGAATGTGTTCCCCTTGTTTGTTGATGTACCACATGACAGTTGTGTTGTCTGTTAGAATCAACACCTGCCCTGGAAGAAGTAACTCCTTGAAAGCCATTAATGCAAACTGGACTGCCAACATCTCCTTCATGTTGATATGTAGATGCTGTAGTCTGGCAGGCCACTTGTCTTGTATCCACTTTCCATTTAGATGAGCTCCCGCATCTGTCGTTCCTTGTTTAGGTGACATTTATTTGAATGACAGTGTCCAAATCCTGGCAGTGCTGTGTCCATACATTTTGAGATACCATTGTAGCTTCCTCATATGCAGTTTGGCATTGGGAAGCACCAGAATACAAGATGCCATGAACCCTAATGCTTGAAGGACTGTCCTTGCAGTCAGCACGGACTGATGAGATAGTTGATGGAAGTAAAGTGATAGACTCTTTTGTTTGTCCGTTAAAAGGCCATCTGGGCTGCTGTATTCAGTCTCACACCCAGAAAGCACATGTCTTGAGAGGGTACTAGACTGGACTTTATTTCGTTCACAGAATACCCTAGGCATCTTAGCACTGCTATAACATGTTCCAGATGCTGTAGAAGGTCTTCCTTTTCTTGAGCCAGAATCAGGCAGTCGTCCAAGTAAGGATAGATTTGAATTCCTTGTAACCTGAAGTAAGCTATCACTGGAGCCAGAACCTTTGTGAATACTCTGGGCGCAGTAGATAAGCCAAAGGGCAATGCAGAGAACTAATAATGAGAATTTCCAGTTCGGAAACGCAGATACTTCCTGCAACTTAGTCTTATAGGCACATGATGGTAAGCTTCCTTGAGATCTAAAGTTACCATCCAGTGATCGTAAAAGCTGTTCAACATCTTGAACTTGGGAATGTCCAGATAAGTGTTGAGGATAGATAAATCCAAAATTGGTCTCCACGTGTTCCCCTTCTTTGGTACTAGGAACAGGCGAGAATAAAATCCTAGGCCCCTTTCTGATACAGGGACTGGCTGAATGGCCCCTATTTGAAGTAACTGAGAAATTTGCTTGTGAGCCTCTTTCCTTTGTGGAGGTGGAACGTCTGGCATGCCTCTGAAAGGGGGCAATGTATGGAAATAAAACCTGTAACCGTGGTGAATGATATCCAACACCCATCTGTCTTGAGTAATTAAATCCCAATTTTCTTTGAAAAGAGACAGTCTTCCTCCCAAAGGAGCTGCCAGAATCTACTGGCAGCTGAAAAGGCAGGTCATTGGGTCTGTTTACGAAAGGACTGACCCCTGCCCTCACCAGAAGTCTGAGCAGGTGAACTCCCTGTTCTAGGCCTAAAAACCTTGAGCTCTGCCCCTACCACGTCTAGACCTACCCCTAGACTGGGAATCATAAGCAGGATATGTCCATCGCTTAGTAGGCCAATTTCTACTAAACTTGGTGGCTGCACCTGCAAAAATCTTTAACAGTTTGCATAGACTTAGCTTTGTCCTCCATTTTCTTTAAAACTGCTTCAAACAACACATCAGACTGTAAAGGAGCATCCAAAATCCTTGTCTTAACATGCTCAGCTAAATTCTGATCCCTCAACCAGGCATGCCTCGAAGAACAGAACTAGTGGCAGCCAGAGGCCTGTACAGCATCAAAACCACATTGCAAAGAATGCTTACCCACTTGTTCAGACACATGAACTAAATCCAGCAACTCTTTACACTCAATACCTTCCAAAGCATCCACCTTAGATTTCAATTGTGAAAGGAGATAATTTTGATATTTTAGCATGTGAAACTGACAATTCAACGCCCTCATGGCTAAAGTGGAAGAAGTATACACTTTCTTTCCCCATCTATCCAAAGCCCTTGCCTCTTTATCTGTGGGAACAGGGTTTTTAACAACAGAGGCCTTAACACCTTTAGGTCCCTGAGAAACAGTCTCGGGTCTGCCCTAGGACTCTTAAAAGATACTTATGAGCTTCAGGCACCCTATAGTACCTATCAGGTTTAACAGGAGCAGGAGGCAAAGAATCAGGATTCAGGGAAGCCTCTGCAAAAACATCTTCCACCACATTCAACACAGGAGGTATAGCTAAGGGCCTATGCTGGGGTAAAAACAAGAATTCCCTAAGCCTTTTCCTGGAATCAGAGTAATCCTGGCCTTCCCATTTAAAGTGTTCCCTCATGGAATGCAGAGTCTCTGAAAATGAGAAATCCTCAGGAGGAGAAGCTGCAGGAGTGAAATCATCCACATCAGAATCAGAATAAGGAGGATACTCTTGCAAATCTTCCGCAGAAGACTCAGAAGCCTCTGAACACTGTTCAAAACTCTCAAACTCAGGTTCCACCCTAGGCCTCTTATCAGGAGGGGGGATAGAACCTCTAATCAGAGAAATTAAATCTTCTGCCATTTTAAGCATATGTTTCTTAGGCACAGAACCTGAAGTGCTAGGAGAAGCCCCCACTGAAGCTAAACTTGGCCTACCTCTCAAGGAAGTTTTGGAAACAGAAGGAGAGGCTCTAACTACCTTGGGAAGAGAGGGAAGAACAGTTACCTGAGAAGCCCCTTCAGCCTGGCCTACCTCCTGAGAAGGCACATCCTGTAACAGTAAAGTCTCTGCCTGAGACTCCAAAGAAACTCCTGGCAAAACCTCTGGCTCCACTGAGCCTTCTAAAGAACCGGCGTCTGGGACTGCGGTTCATCAACCCTAGGCTTTGCTGTTTTGTCCTTGCGCTTTTTGGGCGAAGGCGCGGAACATCCGGCGGCATTTTATAATTACAAGCTTCCCAAACACTAACCTGGCACAGTCTAACCTTCTCTTAATAGTGCGTTTGTTAAATCTAGCACAAGCATCCAACACCTAAACAAGGTATACACAAGGTATGGTAATCCCTATGAGGTATCCGTTTCCCACAAGAAATACAGTTATTCACTTTTTCTGACATCCGGTTAAATACTGAGGCAAGAAAAACCAAAATGTTCCCCACGGGTACTAGCCAACTTTGATTCGGTCTGAAACTCCGACTTCAGAAAATTTCAGAACGCCAACCTGCACTCGCAAAACTGCTTCTGCATCGGACCATGTGGCAAAAAAGACTGAGGATATGGCGTTGGTCATGCGCATTAGTACCCTACTTTGGTATTCGGGCCGACTGGACAGCGGACTACCCAATAGTTAGGACTGCAGCAATGTGGAACGAAGAACATCTGGACTCTAACTGGAATCCTCGGATCAAACAGCGGAACTATGGCCACAGGAATCCATCAGTTCTGAAGGAACCAAGAAAGTCAAAGCAGATCTTGGAACTGAAGGGGAAAGAGCTGTTGGCAATAGAGCAGCTGGAACCAGAGGGATCGGAGTTGTAGGCTACAAGCCCTCAGAGGAGGTTAGAGGAGGAATATTTGGTGGAGTCCTGACAGAAAATGTCCCCACTCCAGAAGGGACAGGAGTATGGGAAAAAAGACACCTGGCTACTAGGAGCTGATCCACTAACCTGACGAAGTCTTCAGTTAGACAACTGCAGAAACAGACAGATAAGCCTGAGGGGAATTCTGGTCTGCCAAGAAAAGGACTTGGGAGCTGTCCCATAAAGGGGTCAATAAAGGGTAAATACCTTATCCTGGCTGTGGTAATTATGTCCGTCTTCAGCACCGATGGAGGTTCCAATATTTGTGGAAGCATAGTAGGTGGACTAGATAAATACAGCAAAGCTGAAGATGACTGTCCCAATTTGAGTGGCACTGAGGTCTGTAGTGCCATAGTAGACAGTGCCGAGGTAGTTGGTTCCAAAAGTTTCCTAACTTTACCCTTTGGTCCTGCTGAAATGGTGAGAGCAGAAGGCTTATGCTTTCCTGTTGCTGGAGCCAAAGGAGACGGCAGCACTGAGGGACTTTTCTGAAGTCCAAGATCAGATTTACAGGGGGACATATCAGTCCTGGATAGAGCCTCCTCAAAACAGGACTTGATTAGACCTTTCAATATTAATTTATTTTTCCTTTCAACTAAGGCGTCTTAACTGAATGCCTGAGAAATAGTACAGTACTGCTGAAGATGAGCTGGGCCTAAACAATACACATAGGAAGAATGCCCATTGGACTTTGGCATCTTCCATCCACAATCCTGGCACTGTTTAAAGTCAGCAGTACTTTTTGATTTATCCACCATGCTGACAGTCACTAAAAAACAAAAACTCAAAAGGCAGAAATCACACACAAGGAAAGGAAAACTACCAACAATGGTAGGTCAAAGTTACCTAAAGAGGTAGAGAAAGAGGAGGTACTACCAATGATGGTAAGGAAAGAATACCATATGGTAAAAAGAAGCATACTCACTCGACAAAGAAATGTGGGTAGAAATACAGATAAAGTATAGGGGTGTGTGTGTGTATGTATATATATGTGTATAGATTCATAGATTAGTACTAGGCTAACTGTCCTTGTGGGCCATTTTAAGCCTAGCCAATTACCCCATGTGAGAATCAAACCCTGCACCTTGTGTTTCTAAGGTAAGCACCTTAACCATTATGCCAACCTCCCACCCAAAATATACATTTTCAACCTGTTAAGCTCTTGCCAGTGGTGAGAATCAAACCCTGCACCTTGTCATTGAAAAGCATACACCTTAACCACTGTACCATTGGCCTTTCACACACACACACACACATATATATATATATATATATATATATATATATATATATATATATATATATATATATGAAAATGTGAGATTAAACAGGAATATCGAGGAAAAAACTAGGAAGTTTTACTTAGCTGCGAAATAAAAAGTACAGTTTTGTACCTACCATAAATGTAGATGTCCGAACTGGATAGCATCTGCAGTCATAACAAATGGGTTGTCCTGTCGTCAGGCAGCCCTTCGGTCGGCCGGATTCCAAAGTCTGGGTCCGGCTTCGGCTGATGTCGCACTTCACCCGACGTCATCTCTGCTGGTCTTCGGGTATAAAGGCATCAGCCGACGCCATTTTCCTCAGTGTTTCTTGCCCCAGATGCCAATTGCCCTCTTGGAAAGCTAAATTTTGGATAAATGCCAATGTTTCCAAAATAGTAGAAGGCAAACAAAAAATAAACATGTATGTACATATATACAAACAAATACACCATAAGAGACTCCCCCCCAGCTAGCTATTAGGAGTGTAAATACCCTAGGAGTACCGCAGAGGGGAAGGAGGGAGGGTAATCCTGACTGCAGATGCTATCCAGTTCGGACATCTACATTTATGGTAGGTACAAAACTGTACTATGTCCTTCATGGATGCATCTGCAGTCATAACAAATGGGTAGAATACCATAGCCAAACTAGGGGAGGAGGAAGAAGAATTATGGTGTAGTCAGGATCCCTTGCAGTACAGCAGTGGCAAACCCTGCTCGGGATCTAGAATATAGAGGTAAATTATAATGCTTGGCAAATGTATGCACAGAGGTCCAAGTAGCCGCCTCAATAATGTCCTTGGTTGCCACTCCTCTTAAGAAAGCTGTGGTAGTGGCTGTAGCCCTTGTAGAATGAGGTCTTATGTTCTGTGGAATTGGTTTTCCATGGTAGGAGTAACAGAATCTTATGCAATTTCCTATCCATTTGGAGATTGTCTGTTTGGAAATTGCTTTTCCTTCCCTTCCTGTTGCATAGGCTACAAAGAGCTGGTCAGTTTTTCTGTTTCCTTTGGTTCTGTCCAGGTAGTAGTGTAACTGTCTATGTACATCCAAGGTATGCATTATTCTTTCACCTCTGTTTTGTGGATTGGGAAAGAAGGTAGGTAGGTGGATTGCCTGGTTGAAAGACACTCTGGATACCACCTTAGGCATAAATGTAGAATTAGTTCTCATGGACACCCTATCTTGATGGAAGATTAGGAAGGGTTGCACTGCCATTAAGGCCTGTAGTTCCGAAACCCTCCTTGCTGAAGTAATTGCCAGTAGGAAATCAGTTTTCCATGACAGGTGTTGTAGATCTGCTGTTGCTGCTGGTTCAAACGGAGGAAGTGTCAACTTTTCTAGTACAAAATTCAAGTCCCATGCTGGTAATGGTGGTTTCCTAGAAGGTTTTACATTCTTGATCCCCCTGAGGAACTGCCTGAGTAGAGGATGTGAAAATACAGGAGGATCAAAGCAGTATTCTGCTGAAATAGCTGATGCATGTATCTTGATGGAGGAATAGGACAGGCCTGTATGTAGAAGCTCTGCCAAGTACTCCAGAATGTTAGCAATATCTATGTTCGACACATCTTTTCCTCTTTCAGTACTCCAAATGACGAACCTTTTCCATTTTCCTGCATAGTTCCTTCTTGTTGAAGGTCTGCGGGCTTCAAGGATAATGTCTTTAACCCTTTGTGAAAGGTCTGGGGTAGTTACTGCTATGTGATGTTCCAGGCAGTCAGTTGCAAGGTTTTTAGGTTTGGATGTATGATGTTGTAGTTGTTCTGAGTTAACATCAGAGGCATCAGGGGTATTGACCACATTTTTTCCCGAGACATGCTCCTCAGCAATGGGTACCAGTGTTGTCTTGGCCAGTTCGGAGCTATCAGAATTATCCTTGGACGTTCCTCTGATTTTCAGTAGTACCTTGTGCATCAAGGGAAGAGGTGGAAATGCATATGCCGTCAGGCCTTTCCAGCTGAAGGATAGAGAGTCCACCTTCCATGCAAGTGGGTGGAATGTCCTTGTGCAGAATTTTTTTAGCTGGTGATTTTGTGGGGAAGCGAATAGATCTATTTGTGGCATTCCCCATTTCTTTGTGATGGCCTTGAAGATGTCCGGGTGTAGCATCCATTCGTGAGCATCCGAGGTGGTTCTGCTTAAAATGTCTGCTAGGGTGTTCTCTTTTCCCGGTACAAATATTGCCTGTAACTGGATGTTGTAGCTGAGAGCCAGATTCCAAAGGTCCAAAGTCATTCTGCATAGGGGGTAAGAATGAGTGCCTCTCTGTTTGTTGATGTACCACATGACTGTGGTGTTGTCTGTCCTTATCAAATGGCCTTCTTTGAGGAATGGTCTGAATTTTAGGATTGCCAGTTTTACTGCCAGCATTTCTTTTTGGTTTATGTGCAGGTGCTGCTGGTCCTGAGTCCACAGTCCTTGTCCGCATTTGTCCAGATTGTGTGCCCCCCATCCTAGGTCTGAGGCATCCGTTGTGATGGTTTGGTTTGCTCGAAAGTTGTGGAAGGGTAAGCCTGGGTTTGACTGGCATGCCCGAGCCCACCATAGGAACTCCTGTTTTAAGCATGGGATTAGTGGTATTTCTGTTTCTAAGCTGTGCCTGTGTTGAGACCATAAATTCTTTAGGTACCACTGTAACTTTCTCATATGCAGTCTGGCGTGTGGGACCAAGATTATGCATGATGCCATGAAGCCCAAGGCCTGCAGAACTTTTCTTGCTGTTAGTTTGTTCTGCTTTGTTAATGCCAAGAAGTAAAGAGGGAGTTCTTTTGTTTTTCTGCAGTTAGGAATGCCATCTGTTTTACTGTGTCCAATTCAGCCAAGAAAGTTCTTGTCTGGGATGGTATCAGCCTTGACTTTTGTAAATTGACTGTGTATCCCAGGGCTTGTAGCAAGTAAATGACCCTTTGTAAATCTGTTGTCAGCTTGCTTTTGTTGTCCGCTTGTAACAGGCAGTCGTCCAGGTATGGATAAATTTGGATTCCCTGTACTCTGCAGTGAGCGATTACTGATGCCAGGCATTTTGTGAATACTCTGGGCAGTAGATAAGCCAAAGGGCAATGCTGAGAATTGATAATGCTCTGATCCTGCAAGAAATCTGAGGTATCTTCTGCAATTTGGTCGAATGGGGACGTGCAGGTATGCCTCCTTGAGATCTAGAGTTACCAGCCAACACTCCTTGCCCAGCATGGGAAGAAGTTGCTGTAGGGTCAGCATTTTGAATTTTGGGACAATGATGTATGTGTTTAAGATGGACAGGTCGAGAATAGGTCTCCAGTTTTTCTTTTCTTGGTACTAGAAAGAGTCCGGAGTACAATCCTTTGCCCTGTTCTGTTATTGGTACCCTTTCCACAGCTCTCATCTTTATTAATTCCGCTATCTGGTGCAGGGCTTCTATTTTTTGATTTGGGGGCAGGTTTGGCATTCCTCTTTTTTCTGGTAAAGTGTGGAAGTGGAACCGGTAGCCTTCGTCTATGGTTTGCAAAATCCACTTGTCTTTTGTAATATAGTGCCAACTTTTTGAGAGTAAGGCTAACTTTCCGCCTAATGGTGCTGCTATTTGCTTCCTGGTAGGCGGAGTCAGAGCCAAGTCACTGTGATTGTCCTGTTGCAGTGGCAGTGGTTGTGTCTGTGCCTCGGTTATTGCCTTGCCACTGTCGTCCTCTGTAGGCACCTCCTCTGGATTGATTTCTGCCCCTAGAGCGTCTGTTCCTGCCCCTTTGTGATCTTGTGGAGTCAGGAAAGGACCAATTTTGGCAGGCCAGTTCCTGCTAAACCTTGGGGCTGAACCTGTAGGAAATCTTTAACTGTTTGTACAGATTTTGCCTTCTCTTCCATTTTTTTCATTACCTGCTGGGCAGGTTCCCCAAATAGACTGGCCTTATCCATAGGAGCATCAAATAGCTTAGCTTTAACATGATCCGGCAAGACCTGTTCTTTCAACCATGCATGCCTTCTTATCACTGTGCCAGTCATGGTTGATCTAAATGAAGCCTCCAGTGCATCATAGCCACATTTTAAAGAATGGTTACTAACCTGTTGGATGTTATTCACCATTTCTAATACATATTTCTTATCTAAAGATTCATCAGAGGACAGCTTTTTAATTAACTGATCAAGCATAAACTCTTGGTATTGGATCATGTGAAACTGACAGTTTAAAGCTCTAGCTGAGAGAGTAGCAGAGGTGTAGACTTTTTCCCCATCTCTCTAAGGACCTGGATTCCCTTTCAGAGGGAATAGGGTTTTTTGCTGTGGTCGAGGCTACTGCCTTAGGCCCCTGGGATACAGTTTCGGGGTCTGCAAGTGGGGCCTTGTATAGGTGGTGATGAGTGTCTGGCACCCTGTAAAATCTATCTGGTTTGGCAGGGGCTGGAGGTAAAGAATCAGGTGCAGTGCAGACATCATTAAATGCATCGTCCACAACAGATAGGACAGGAGGTATAGCTAAGGGCCTACGTTGTGGTAAGTGCAGAAAAGTCCTAAGCCTTTTTCTTGAATCTGAGAAATCTTGTCCCTGCCATTGGAATTGTTCTCTCATGGCATGTAAGGTTTCCCCAAAGGAGAATTCCTCTGGTGGAGAGGCAGCTGGAATGGATTCTTCAGCATCTGAATCTTCATAATTGGAAAAAGGAGCCTCTGGCTGGTCTGTAATGTCTGAGTCATCCGCAGAATCATCAGAGGACACAGGCTCGGGGAGCTCTGCTCTAGGTCTCTTTTCTGGGGCTGAGAGGCCCTGTCTGGGTGAGATTGGGATCCCCTAATTAAAGATATTAAATCTTCTGCCAGAGTAAGCATTTGTGAACTAGAAGTGGGCCTGAGTGAGGGTGGTTTAACAGGCACTGATTTAGCTGATTTGGCTGCTTTAGCCCTGGCAAAGGCCTTAATAGACATGGCTGCAGGAGGCCTAGCAGCACCACGTGCTGGGGTAGAGATATCCAAAGGGATGGTGTCTGATAGATCAGTAGGAACCACAGTTGTAGGCAAAATTTCTGAGGCTGATTCAGGTAAGGTAGCAGGAGCCTCCGTAGTAGTCATGGATTCGGCTGAAGATTGACCAGTTTTCTCGGTTTCGGCCGAAACCGAGACACTCGCGGCTTGCTTAACCGTGGTTTCGCCGAAACCGCGGACCGCGAGCGTCGGTCTTTTTCTTTGCGTTTTTTAACAATTTGGGTAGTCAGAGAATCCGACGGCATAATGTACGCAAAATCTGAGCCGAAAAACTGTTCAGCAAACTCCGACCGACGCCTAAGCGTTCGTCTGTTGAAGGAAGCACAGGCCGAACAGGCTGCTACGTCGTGGTCTGGGCCTAAGCAAGGCAAACAGTAAGAGTGGAAATCTTTATGAGGTATTTGTTTCCCACAAGTTAAACAGTTATTGACTTTTTCTGACATCGGCTGAGGCAAGAAAGAGTCCCCAACGGGTACTTAGCTTTTAGAAGTCTTTGAAGTAGTATTCGGTAGTAGTAATCTCTGGATCTGACCGACCGGCACTTGCGAACAGCTTCTGCTTGAGCGCCACGGCAAGAAAGACTGAGGAAAATGGCGTCGGCTGATGCCTTTATACCCGAAGACCAGCAGAGATGACGTCGGGTGAAGTGCGACATCAGCCGAAGCCGGACCCAGACTTTGGAATCCGGCCGACCGAAGGGCTGCCTGATGACAGGACAACCCATTTGTTATGGCTGCAGATGCATCCATGAAGGACATCTGGCTGACAAGTCTTACAGCAAACAAGATTTGGGGCAATATGGAGAGGGGTATTGTGGGCAGAGTCGTAGCTCGAGAGTTTTTTGGCTTGAGCAAGTTATGGAACAGCTGAACCAGTTCCAAAAATCAGAACGGTGTCCCAAAAGTCAAGGAAAAATGAAGACTGACATCAGATTATAGGTTTTACAATATAACAAGAGGAAAAAGGCTGGACATAATCAAGTTTAATGTTCATATGCTGCAATTGAGGGTTGCTGGGGTTTAGGTGTGGTTTAAAAGTGCAATTTTTACATTATGTGTATGTATGTAGAATTATGTTTTCTTCTCTTCATTTTACAATGGTGAATGTCTAGATTACTACCTTTGGCTTAAATTGTAAACAGGTGTTTTTTTTAAGCATGTACGCTTTAAAAATAAGAAACTTACAAAAGGCATGAAAATGCTAAGCTTCTTACAAATGCAATGATATTAGCTGGCTTGTTTTCCACAGGCAAAAGTTCAGTGGCGCAAAGATGTCTGCTGCAGTGCATTCTTTACTGAGAGAAATTTGCATAACTGCCTTGCTGGGTACATTTGCATGGAGACAAGCTGTCTGCAGGTGCAAGCAGCTTGTACTTAGAATTTGAAGTATTCTTTGCAGAGGGATATGCAAACTTTAAAGGTACAATGGCAAGCAGTTCAGTGAAAAATTTAGTTTGAAGCTATGGGAACTGAAGAATTGACAACCTCCCTAATACTTTAATGCAGTTAATAGAACAGTGTACAATTTAGTTTTATTTTAAGACAGCCAACGCAAAAAGTTAATATTTTCTGAAAGCAAACAAGATGTTTTTCACATCTGGAAGGGGAAGAGAAATAAGAATAGAAAGTAACCAGTTTAAGTGGGAGCATAGGCTGTAGCATGGGAACCTTAATTGCAAACTGCTTTTGCTTCGGGCACCGCATGGCAAGAAAGACTGAAGAAAATGGCGTCGGGTGCATCTTTTATACCCCTGGTGCACTGACGTCAGGGAGGAGGTGACAGCAACCGACGCCGGACCAGGACTTGGGAATTCAGGCCGACTGCGGGTAGCCTGCCAGCAGGATAACACAATTGTAATGACTGCAACAGTGAAACATGATGAACATCCTTAATTACATAATGCCTGCGGGTGCACTGTCAGTTTGGGGCAATCATTCCCTTCTTGTTGGTAAACTTCATGTTTTCAAGCTGTACATATTTTTGAGTGTTTGTTCCAAGTTAACAGGAGACAGGGTGTTTTGTACTTAGTTTTTTTTGTTGTTGTTTGAGGGTTTTCATTAAAACAAAAAAATCTTAAAATGTGACAGTTTCAAAATGAGATAAACTGTACACAAGATCAGTCTGCAAAACATTAGTATATGCATGTAACACAAAAGCTGGAAATACCCATTAAAAAAAATTGTCATGTACAATATGTGGGAACAATACCTTTTTATCATGATGGCTGTGCTGTCTATATTACCCTGGAATGTGAATGGCCTTGCAGGTAAATGCAGAGCGTACACAGCAATGCTGCAAAAGGCACATCTGGAAAGAAATGAGCACGTGAATTTAACAGTAAAAGGACTTCAGAATGAATATTCAGCTGAGTATCGGAAACAGAGGAAACGGAGAGTAATTATATTAATGGCTAGATGGGCTCCAATAGTGGCAGATAAGGAAAAAATAAAAATGGTACATCTGTGCTAATAAAATGATACTGGCAATGGAGGAAGATTACACTGGTAAGTATTTACATTTCACTGAAAACTGCTATTATGGAGCTTAAGAAAATTTTGTTAGAAATGATCAGCTTTCAGCAGGAATTATTATTTACAAGTGGGGACTGGAATCTGATTTGCAATGGAAAGGATGCATCGGGGTGCCTAGAAGGGGCAATATAACAAAAGACAGAAGATTTAAGACATTTATGAAAATGTTAGGTATGGAAGATGTGAATTCAGTAGCAGGAACTCGACAGAATTTAAATCTAAATTTAAATTTAAGAATTTAAAGCACCGTGGAGCCAAAGGACGCCCTGCTTCTAGACATCATGTCCAGCTTATAATGAGAAATAAACGTATGAGTAGAGGACCAAGTGGCTGCTGAACATATGTCGTCCAACGGCATCCTGGACCAGAAGGCTGCAGAAGTTGCGATGGACCTTGTGGAATGTGCACGGATTTTGAATGGGGTTGTTTTGCCTGATGCCTTATAAGCCTGAGAAATACATTGACAAATCCAATTAGCCAGTGTCACTTTGGATATAGGTTTTCCCATGAAAGATGGAGCAAATGACACAAAAAGTTGATCAGCCTTACGAACATCTTTGGTCCTGTGCAGGTAAAAACGTAACTGTCTATGTACGTCTAGTGTATGCAACATGTATTCTCCCTTATTTTGTAAATTTTTGAAAAACACTGGCAGATTGATAGTCTGATTGATATTTGCCACAGATGCCACTTTTGGTAAGAAAGACAGGTTAGTCCTGAGAGACACTCTGTCATTGTGGAAAATAAGATAGGGAGGTTTCATGCACAAAGCTTGGAGCTCTGAAACCCTTTTAGCAGAAGTTATGGCTACCAAGAATGCTGTTTTCCAGGACAGAAATATAAGGGGTACAGAAGCTGCAGGTTCAAACGGAGGTTTTGTTAAGGCTTGCAGAACAAAGGTTAAGTCCCAAGGGGGAGTCACGGATTTCACTGGTGGCTTAAGGAAAATGCCACGCAAGAATGTCTTACACATGTAGATGCTAGAGATCCTAATCCGTCTCCCACATGAAATGGGAAATTGCTGCCAACTGTACTTTGACCGTTGATGCACTGGCCCCTTGTTCAAAAATCATGGACAAAAAATCCAAGACTGTAGGAATCGGAACAGTAAATGGGTTGAGACCTTGGCTGTTAGCCCAGATAGAAAATCGTTTCCACTTACTATTATAGATTTTCCTGGTGGACGGTTTATGAGCCGCTACCAGAATAGTTTTCACTGGTGACGAGATACCGGGAGTCCTTGCCATTAGTGGAAATGGATCAACCAAGCCGCAAGCTTGAGGTTGACCAGGTTAGGTGTTGGGCACCCTGTTGGGTGCGATATCAATCTGGAATGGGATCCAGGATTAAAGGGGGGGGGGGGACTGTGAGACCGCAGGTATGGAAACCAGATTTGACGAAGCCAGAATGGGGCTATGAGGATAATTTTGCTCCCCAACCGTGCGGCTTTCTGAATGAACTTCGCCATGAGCGGAAGCGGGGGGTAAGCATAGAGTAGACCGGGAGGCCAAGCATGAATCAGAGCGTCTCTGGGGCTCTCCCCTTCTGGGGGAAGAATTGCGAAGAACTCGCTGCATTTTGTGTTTTGGGGAGTAGCAAAGAGATCGCAGCGAGGCCAACCCCACTTGTGGAAAATTTCCTTCGCAATTTTCGGATTGAGAGACCACTCGTAAGGACTGAGAATTACTCGACTCAATTTGTCCGCCAGAATGTTGGATCGTCCCGGAATGTGCGTTGCTATCAGAAAGCGGTTGGTGGATATCGCCCATTCCCAATCTCTCATGGCTTCTCGACAAAGAGGGTAGGATCTGGTTAATCCTGGTTTGTTTATATACCAGACCACTGACATATTGTCCGTCTGTATTGCAATCACTCCTAGAGGTAGAAGGTATTGGAGAGCCTGCAACGCTAGAAACACCGCCCTCATCTCCAGAACATTTATGTGCAAAGCGGTCTCCGACGAGGTCCACGTACCTTGGACGTTTCTGCCCAAACAATGCCCCCCCCCACCCTAGGCGAGAAGCATCCGTGGTTAACGTGACCTGGGGGGGGGGGTCACAAAGGGTCTCCCTTGCCTGAGTTCTGGGGAGGAAGCCACCACAGGAGGGATTCCATGCAAACTCTGCTCAGGGGGATAGGAGTGTTCAATGGGTGGTGTAACAGTGACCATTGAACTTGGAGTGTCCACTGTAATATACGCATCCTTAGGCGAGCATGGAGACAGAGGCCAATAGCCGCTGCCATCGAGCCTAGTGCCCTCAGGACTAACTCCACCGGCGGAGCCTTGGTGCGAAGAAGAGCCAAAACTTGGAGTGAGAGGCTGGACAGCCTGTCCGAGGTCAAGAAGGCCCGAGAAGATTGGGAACCTAGCCTGGCTCCTATGAAATCTAATGCTTGCACAGGATGAAGAAAAGACTTTGGTATGTTGACTGAGATGCCCAAGCTGTCGGCAAAAGACAGCACATAGTCTCTCGCGATACAAAGTTGATGCCTATTGGTTGCTGTGAGGAGCCAGTCGTCTAGGTACGGAAAGACCCTTATGCCCTGAAGCCTCAGGTGGGCCGCAACCACTGCCATGACTTTGGTGAACACCCTGGGGGCTGAGGTGAGTCCGAACGGAAGGACCCTGAACTGGTAATGACTGGCCCCTAGCCAGAAGCAGAGGAACCTCCTGGACCATCTGTCCATTAGGATGTGGTAGTACGCGTCCTTGAGGTCTATAGAGCACATACAGTCGTTCTCCTGCATTAAGGGGAGAATAGACTGTAGAGTGACCATCCGGAATTTTTCTTTGGGAACAAACATGTTCAGGGCGGACAAGTCTAGAATGGACCTGAGGTCCCCCGTCTTTTTTGGCACTAAAAAGAACCTTGAGTAGTCGCCCAATCCTGATTGATCTGGGGGGACCCGCTGGATGGCTCTTTTTTCTAACAAATTTGAAATCTCTACGGTCGCTGCCTCTCTGATTGGGTGGGACATCGGGGAGGCGACCACCTGAGGGAGGACGAAATAGGAAGGGAATTTTGTAGCCTCTGGATATAATTCGGAGCACCCATCGATCGTTCGTGATGGACTCCCACATTGACAGGTGCTTCGTTAAACACCCCCCGACTGTCTCCAGAGCTGGACAGTCGGGTAAGCCCGCAGGGCTGCTGCGCGGGTCTCTCGAAAAAAGGCTCCCTAGACCCTAAGTTACACGGTCCCCCTCTGCCTCTGGGCCGGCGTCCACCTTGCCCTCCTCTGCCTCTGGAGGGCGCTGAGTCCGAAGCTGGATAGGATTGCTGAGACTTGCGGAACCACAGCTTCTTTTGCCCCTCTGATTCCTTGAGATGGAACGTTGGGTGCTCGAGAAGCGGACTCCAATGGCAGACAGCGTCTTCCCGTCCTTCTCGCTTTGGACTAGTGTATCGCGTACGGTCTTGCCAAAAAGCGAAGAACCATCAAAGGGTGCGTTCGCGAAGGACACCTTGAAAGGTTCTGCGAAATTACAAAGACGGAGCCAGGTGTGACGTCTCAAGACAACACCTGCTCCGCTGGCCCTTGCAGCTCCCTCCGTAGCATAAGACAGTAGCCGCATGGACGTATTTGAAATGGACTTAAGAGTGGCCATGCGTGTCGAGAACACGGTTTTGTCCTCGACCGACAGACTCAGGAGGAGCTGCAGTGTATTCCTTGATCAAATCCCGTTGCAGCCTGATTATATGCGCCATATAATTCAGCGCCCTCACGGAGAAGGTTGCTGAAGCAAAGGTCCACTTCCCTATACGGTCCAGCGCCCGGGACTCCTTGTCCGGCGGGTGTTCCATGGAGCTCTCCTGGGAGAGTTCTCTTTTAGTGGCAGCAGCCACCAACATGGCATCAACTGGAGACCCTTTGGCCCAAGCCTGCCTGTCTGAAGGGGGGCTAAGGATTTTATCCGGTCGACGTGGGATAGGCTCCACGGTGTCGGGTTCCTGCCAAGCCCTGGTAGTCAGGAAATCTACCAGGGGATCTGCCGGTGGGGACACCCAGAGGTAGATGGGCCCGCTTCAAACGCCTCCAGAAATACGGACTCATCTGAGGAAGGTTTTTGGGCAGACCCCCCCCCCCCAATACGCAACATTTCCATGATGTCTCCAAAGGAGACATCCTCGGGGGGGGTGACCTTGGGGAACCTTCCCTTTCCTCTAAGCCTGTATCTGTGGTGACGGACTCGGGGGAGTCCATGTGCCTCCTTTTACACGTCCGTTTACGAGGCACCTCCTCTGTGGGACTATCAGAAGAGGGCTCGTCAACGGCCTCTTGTTCCTCCGAGGGAACCAACTGGAGGGTCTGAGCAGGCTGTCCCGATGGAAGGATGATGGAAGTTAGGCCCGTATGCAGTGGGGGGGGGCGGAGGGATCCAAAGCCCGAGTCGGGGACCTGGAAGACCTCGACAGTACCCTCTCCACTACCTCGAACGCCGAGGGAGAACTACTCTCTTCCGGCCCCGAAAGCAGTCTCCTCGGCTCAGAGATTGGGATCGGGGTCGGAGCCGAAGCCATCGGATCCGAAAGGGAGGTGCTCTCCGACATAGGCGGCGCCGAAGATGCACCCGCTCCCAAGGATCAGACGCCCAGCCCACAGCCCCGAGAGCTCGGATCCGAGATACTCGAGGGTATGGTCGGCGTCGAGAAGGCTTGGACCACCAGCGCCGACAAAACCCAGTCTCCAAAAGGGCCTGGATACGAAGACTCCAAAATCCGGATCCGGGTTGAAGAAGGAGAAATCGGGGCAAATATTGAAGCTGCACTCCCCCCCTGTGGAGGGGGGGCAGGAGCACTCCCATCTGCATTTGGGTCTGCAAAAACCGACACATCATCCTATCCATATCGGCGTCGGAGAGAGACCTAGTAGATCTAGAGGAGGTCGTAGAGGCGGGTCTGGAGGGCCGCCTCGATGACCTCGAGGGTGATAGGAGCTCCTCCTCTGGCTCCGGTGAGAAAGGAGGAGATCGGAGCCGAGAAGGAGAAGGTCCGGACACCCTCGGAGGTGATTTAACAATTTTTGAAGGCGGAGCCGATGGATGAGGCTCGGCTCGCCTTTTGTGTCTGTGCTTCTCCCTGTGCTTATCCCTAGAAGGAGAAGACTGAACTTCCTTCATACTCAAGGCAGTAGTGGGAGGTTGAGTCCCAGCCTGAGTCGAGGGAATCAGGGGTGTCGAAGCTACCTGGGTAGCCTGCACCTTGGAGGGAGAGGAGGAAGAGGCCTCCTCCGGGGGAAGCAACCCCGCCAGAATAAACCTGTTCCTTCTGTCCCTCACAGCCCGGGGGTTGAATGCTGCGCAAACCTGGCAGTCTGAAGACAAATGGACAACCCCCAGGCATATAACGCACTGAGTGTGGCCATCAGCTGGGGAAAGCTTATGGCCACACCCAGTGCACTTTGAAAAAATAGCTTTATGGCCTTCAGCCATTTTTCTGACACACACACTCTCACGCCCAAACACCTAGGGGAAGGGTTTGAAAAAAAGAAAACGCAATCCCGAAAACAAAAAGGGCAGAGAAACACTCACAATACTCTCCTTTTTAAGTTTTAAAGATTTAGAAAAATTTCTGAAAGAAAATTATTCACTTCCCTGTCTAAGCTCAGGAGCTCTTCTCAAGATGCTTGTTATTCAAGCCGAGGCAAAAACGATCTGAGGTAGTGTGGTGGTGACAGGGGATTGTGGGTAGAGGGGAGGAGCTAGGAGCTCGGATCTTGAAGCTTGGAAAGCTGCCGGTCGGATCAGAGACCCACAGGTTGCAGAACAAATGAAGTAACTACTTCAGATCGTAGGGTTAGTTCTTAAAGACACCCTGTCCTGGTGGAAGATGAGGAAAGGTTCCACTGCCATTAGTGCCTGTAATTCTGAAACTCTTCTTGCTGATGTTATTGCCAGTAGCAGAGCAGTTTTCCAAGAGATGTATTTTAATTCTGCTGTGTTAGCTGGCTCAAAAGGAGGTAAAGTTAATTTTTCCAAAACAAAGTTGAGGTCCCAAGTTGGTGTAGGTGCTCTACTGGGCGGCCTTATGTTTTTAGCCCCTCTGAGGTACTGTTTGAGCAAAGGATTAGAAAAAATTGGTGGATCAGTGTTGTTTGTTTGTGTCTTTCGGCTTTTTCCCCGGTTAGGGGTCGCCACAGCGGAACTCTGGTCCGCTAATGATTGGCAGTAGATTTTTACGTGCTGGCTTGCCGGGCCTAACGCACAACCTTCAACGAAGGAACGCCCATTCACGCATGTCGACACACAGAAGATGCTCTAACGGAGAATCGAATGGGCAACTTCTGTGAGGCGACAACGTTACCGCAGCACCACCACCGCAGCTGGTGGATCCGTGTTGTAATGAGCAGAAATAGCTGAGGCGTGGATCTTGATGGATGAAAAGGAGAGGCCCTTGTCCAGCATCTCAGTTAAGTATTGAAGTATCTGAGGAATGTTTGGGACAAGAGGGTCAAGGCTGTGCGCTTGGTTCCAGGCAAAGAATCTCTTCCATTTATCCGAGTATGCTTTCCTGGTGCTAAGCCTTCTGGCCTCCAGAATGACATCCATAATCCTTTGGAGAGAGGCACTGCTTGCTTGACTAAGGAATTTTCCATGCAGCTAGATTTAAGGTCTTTAGCTGGCTGTGAAGTATCTGATTGTTGTGCTGTGTTAGCAACTGTGGGATTTGAGGCAAAATCCAGGGTGGTTCTTGTGCTAAGTTCTTCAAGATTGGGTACCAGTGCTGGCGTGGCCAGTCTGGTGCAATCAGGATCATGTTTGGCTCTTCCTGCCTGGCTTTTATGAGTACCTTTGGGAGGAGAGGTAAAGGAGGGAAAGCGCATACTTGTAGTTTTTACCAGCTGAATGAGAGGGCATCCACTTTCCATGCTTGTGGATGGTAGCTCCTTGTGCAGAATTTCTGTAATTGGCAGTTCATTGGGGAGGCAAACAGATCTATGTCAGAGCTCCAGCATTTCTGTGTTATCATTCTGAATATTTGTGGGTTCAATTCCCATTCGTGGGGGTCCATGATGTTTCTGCTTAGGTCGTCTGCCAGTGTGTTTTTCTCTCCTGGCAGGAATTGTGCTTGCAGATGAACTTGGTAGTTTAGAGCTGTGTTCCACAAGGTCATGGCTCGTCTGCAGAGGGGGTAGGAGTGTGTGCCCCCTTGCTTGTTTATGTACCACATAACTGTGGTGTTGTCGGTCTTTAGTAGTAATTGTCCTGGACGCAGCAGGTCCTTGAAAGCTATAATAGCATTTTGTACAGCTAGCATCTCTTTTTGATTGATGTGGAGATGTCTTTGCTCTGTGGGACACTCGCCCTAGATACATTTTCCTGCCATGTGTGCTCCCCAGGCATAATCCGATGAATCTGTTGTCAGTGTTTGCCTGGCTGTGGGTTGAGTGAAAGGCTGTCCCTTGTTGAGGTGACAAGCTTGTGCCCACCATCGAAACTCCTGTTGTAGGCAAGGAATTAGTGGTATAACTGTTTCCAAACTTTGACAGTGTTGAGACCATATACTCTTTAGGTACCATTGTAGTTTCCTCATATGCAGTTTGGCATATGGAATTAGTAGTATGCCCAAGGCCTGCAGAATTTTTCTTGCAGGGAGTTGGGTGTTTGTTGCCATTAAATGGGAATATTGAGTCAGTTGTCCTTGCTTGTCTGGCGTGAGATAAGCCATCTGGGCCGTTGTGTTCAAGCTGCACCCAGGAATATCTTTTGTGAGAGCACTAGTTTTGATTTCTTTTCATTTACTGTGTACCCCAGGCAACTTAACTTTTTTACGTACGCCAGATGCTTTAGTAGAATGTCCTTGCTCTCTGCTTGAATCAGGCAGTCGTCCAGGTATGGATAAATTTGAATTCCTTTTTGCCTGCAAAACGCAATTGCTGGTGCCAGGCACTTTGTGAAGACCCTGGGCGCAGTAGACAAGCCAAAGGGCAGTGCAGAGAATTGATAGTACATTGAACCAGCTAGAAATCTGAGGTATCTTCTGCAATTTTGTCTGATAGAGACATGCAGATATGCCTCCTTGAGGTCCAAAGTCCCGAGCTAAGCTTTCTTGCCCAGCATGGGAAGAAGCTGCTGTAATGTCAACATCTTGAATTTCGGAACATCCAGGCAAGTGTTTAGTGATGAAAGGTCCAGAATGGGCCTCCAGGCTTTGTCCTTTCTGGGAACCAGAAAGAGTCTTGAGTAAAATCCTTGTCCTTGTTCCTGTGGTGGTACCTTTTGAATAGCTCTCATGTCCATGAGTGCTGTAATTTGTTTTTGAGCCTCTGCCCATTGATTTGGTGGCAGATTTGGCATTCCTTTTAACCTTGGCAGAGTGTGAAAGTGGAACCTGTAACCTTGAGATACAATGTTGAGAACCCATTTGTCTTTGGTGATGCAATGCCAGTTGTGATAGAAAAGTGTAAGTTTTCCTCCTAAGGGGGCTGCCAAGAGAGAACTGTTTGGCAGCTGCAGTGGAAACTCATTGAGGCTGCTTTTTATAAGGTTGAGGCCAGTCTTCCCCTTCTTTCTGGCCTGGTGTACCCCATTGTCGAGGCCTGTAAGGGCCTTGTGCCTGACCTATACCTCTTGGACGTCTGCATCTACGTCTGAGGTCTATCTGTGACTGGAAAGGACCAATTCTTTGTTGGCCAATTTCTGCTAAAACGAGGAGGCTGAACCTGTAAGAAATCTTTCACTGTTTGCATAGATTTTGCCTTATCCTCCATCTTAATACCTCCTCTGCCTCAACTCCGAACAGCACATTCCGCTGCAAAGGTGCATCCAATAATTTGATCTTAACATGATCTGGTAACGTATGTTCTTTTAACCAAGCATGCCTTCTAATGACATAGCCTGTAACTGCTGCTCTACAGGAGGCCTCTAAGGAATCAAACCCACATTGCAAAGTACGTTTTCCCACTTGTTCAGCTACATGCAATAAATCCTGCATTTCTTTCAAATTAGGAGGATCTGGATCTGGGAGCATCTTTTGTTTCAACTGAGACATCAGAAATTGCTGATATTTTAGCATGTGAAACTGGCAATTCAAGGCTCTCATTGCTAAAGTTGCAGACGTATATACCTTCTTTCCCCATCGGTCTAATGCTCTGGAATCTCTGTCACAGGGAACTGGGTTTTTTGCTGATGAGGCCTTAATCCCTTTGGGTCCCTGCGAAATAGGTTCAGGGTCAGCAACAGGGCTTTTGTACAGAAATTTGTGAGAGTCAGGGACTCTGTAGTATCTATCAGGTTTAACTGGAGCTGGGGGCTAAGGAGTCAGGGTTTAAACTGGATTCAGTGTACACATCACCCACAATATCTAAAACTGGCAGGATAACAAGGGGTCTGTGTTGAGGCAATAAAAGGAAGTCTCTGAGCCTTTTCTTGGATTCTGAGTAATCCTGGCCTTCCCAATGGAAATGTTCCCTCATGGTATGTAAGGTCTCCCCAAAGGAATAATCCTCAGGTGGAGAGGCTGATGGAATTGATTCCTCAGCATCAGAATCCTCATAAAGGGGTAAAGAATATCCTAGGTCCAAGGAAGAGTCTACGGAAATGGACACCTGGTCGGAAGATTCATAGTCTGCATCCTGCCTGGGCCTTTTATCAGGAGGAGGATGGGACCTCCTGATCAGGGTGATTAGGTCCTCGGCCATTTTTAACATTGGTTTCTTAGGCATGGAAGCCTGTCCTGGAGAGAGTTGAGTCTGTTTCTTTGCTTTTAAGGGGGGCTTAGACTTGGCAGAGGGTTTAATGGTTAACTGGGTAGGTCTGAAAACACCCTCTGTAGCTGTGGATTGCTCAGCTACTTCTGTTCCCTCTGTAAGGTTTGGATCGGAAAGCTGAATACCTAGTGCGTCCAAAGGCCCAGCCAGCTCCACGTGGGAGTCGGAGGCGGCCTGTGGTTCTGTGGAAGCGGTCATCAGGGGCTGCGAAGGCGCCTCGCTGAAAACCAGAGAACCGGCGACCGGCCTAGAAGAGGCCTCGTCGTCAGTTTTGGGCGTCGGATGCCTGTCCTTGTCCTTTTTATGCATTGCGGTCGTCGGAAGTTCCGACGGCATGGTGTAATTGAATTTTCTGCCAAAATAATGTCGGGCAAAATCAAACCGACGTTTAACAGTGCGCTTGTTAAACCTAGCACAAAACCGACAACCAGTGACGTCGTGGTCAGGGCCTAGGCATCTAATACAATAGGAGTGGAAATCCTTAGGAGGTATTTGCTTCCCACAAGAAATACCGTTATTAACTTTTACTGACATCAGTCTGAGGCAAGAAAAAGTTTCCCCAACAGGGTACTTAGCTTTTTTAGAAGACTTCGGTTCTGGATTCGGAATGAAAATCTCAGGAGTCGGCCGGCACTTGCGAACTGCTTCTGCTTCGGGCACTGCACGGCAAGAAAGACTGAAGAAAATGGTGTCTGCTGCATCTTATATACCCCTGTCGCACTGCCGTCCGGGAGGAGGCGACAGCAACCGACGCCGGACCAAGACTTTGGAACTCAGGCCGACTGGGGAACCGCCTGACGGCAGGATAACCCAAGTGTAATGACTGCAGCAGTGTAACACGAACATCTGAAAGAACTACACTAAGAAAATACAGTTTAAGCTAACAAGATAAAAGGCAACAGTTTTTTTTTTTTTTTTTTTTTTGCAGGAATCACACAACACACACCCTACCTGAAAGAACAAAACGGAGGGAGGACTTGAACAACCAAGGCTAGATTACAAGAGAAACTCTGAATTAAAATTATCCACAGCTTGAGAGCACATGACCTGCATCCGGTACACTGAAGCAGCAAATGAGATCTGGGGTGCTTGGGTATATGTAGTACATTATGGGTAAGAGGGAGGAGTTTGAGAGTCGGATCCAATACTTCAGAATGTGGCCGAGCCAAATACGAGACCTTATCATGAGGAGGAATGAAGACATCAGATGTACAATTAAGTCTCGTGACAATCCATTAATATATATAAACTCCTAGCTTAAAAATAACTTTCCTGAACAGGAAATACAGAGCACTATTTTTTTTTAAAGGTGATGCCCCCCCCCCCCCCCAAAGGGAGCTTAACTGCCCAGCAGAGGAACAGGACAAGCCAACCAACGATCCTTGAAAGCCTTAGAGAAGCACTTTCTTCAACCACAGAAAAATTCTGAAGGACTTGTCACCAAACCTGTCTTTTTAATCTGCTAAGTTCAAGCTGACATGACTGCTTGGAAAGCTGGCTGTTGTATCCCTATCAAGAGGAAAAATCAAAAAAGTTTAGGTTTTACACATTCAGAAAAAGTTAGAGAATGAAACCATGCAAATCTTGTCAGAAAAGACCCAGGTGCTGCTGCTCAGAGAGGTATCAGCTGCATCATAAGCACACATCAACGAATGTTTGGTTACTTAAACAGAAATAAGAGAGGAACTACCCTCAGAGGAAGGACAAGTGGCAGTTACGTTCTTTATATTCTCAAAAGAAGCAAAATATTTAACATGTGAGCTTGACAATTGAGAATCCTAGAAATAAAACTGGCAGAAGAAAACGTTTCCTAAATCTATCAAAAGCTCTCTCATCCTTGTCAGGGGGAAGAGATTTGCATTAAACCAAGCAAAGGAGGATTTGACAGGGAAATCAATGCGTCAGATCGGAGATGAGAAAAATCTATATTTGGAATCTTGAGGAACTTTATGCAGTCTATCTGCCTTACTGGGGGGCTGCAGGCTGACTGCCATCCTCCAAACCTGGAAGAACTTGAGGAAAAGAAGTAGGCTGAATAAATTCCAGGTTTAACAAGTCATAATATTTTCAAACAAACTAACGTCATTTTGTTCCCATGGAAAATACTGCTTCATTCTAGAGACAGTTTCAAAAAGCAAAACTCTTCATAGGGAAAACAGCAGAAATGCTTTTCTCAGAATCAGAACCTGCTGCCCAAGGAGAAATAACAGCACCTGCTCTCTTCAATTCCAACAGCAGCACCTGCTCTCTTCAATTCCAACAGCAGCACCTGCTCTCTTCAATTCCAACAGCAGCACCTGCTCTCTTCAATTCCAACAGCAGCACCTGCTCTCTTCAATTCAACAGCAGCACCTGCTCTCTTCAATTCCAACAGCAGCACCTGCTCTCTTCAATTCCAACAGCAGCACCTGCTCTCTTCAATTCCAACAGCAGCACCTGCTCTCTTCAATTCCAACAGCAGCACCTGCTCTCTTCAATTCCAACAGCAGCACCTGCTCTCTTCAATTCCAACAGCAGCACCTGCTCTCTTCAATTCCAACAGCAGCACCTGCTCTCTTCAATTCCAACAGCAGCACCTGCTCTCTTCAATTCCAACAGCAGCACCTGCTCTCTTCAATTCCAACAGCAGCACCTGCTCTCTTCAATTCCAACAGCAGCACCTGCTCTCTTCAATTCCAACAACAGCACCTGCTCTCTTCAATTCCAACAACAGCACCTGCTCTCTTCAATTCCAACAACAGCACCTGCTCTCTTCAATTCCAACAACAGCACCTGCTCTCTTCAATTCCAACAACAGCACCTGCTCTCTTCAATTCCAACAACAGCACCTGCTCTCCAATTCCAACAACAGCACCTGCTCTCTTCAATTCCAACAACAGCACCTGCTCTCTTCAATTCCAACAACAGAATCTGCTCTCTTCAATTCCAACAACAGAATCTGCTCTCTTCAATTCCTTTCCCTATTCTTCACACTGGGAAAGCTCACAAACTGAACTTTTTCTTTTACCAAAAAAGCTAACATGTGAAGGATTAAGAGCTTAAATTTAGCCCTGACACAAACAAGTAAATACTCCCTCTCTATGCTGATAGTGGAAGAGGCAAGATGAAGGTTTAACTGTTTTTTACAAGGAATTTCTAGAGACAGACTGACAGGTCAGAGGCATCACCCATGGAAATGCGCATCTTAGTCTGGCCTGGCAGTTGAATATTCCCATCAAATTCCTCACAAAAGGCAAAATGTGGTTCTCCCATGCCCAGAGGACAAGAGGATATACCAACAGATGTAGAGGACGTGTGTTACTCCAAAGTCCACAGCTGATGAAGGGACTACACCATAGGAAATTAGAGAGAGAGGAGTGGTCTGAGGAACCAGAAGTAACCACTGCTGGTTCACCCATCTGCGACTGATGCAAGCAGGCAGCTTGCAGACCCGTTAAAGGCTCTTTTAATTATCTTTTTCTTGTGTCTAGAAGAAGGAACTGAAGAACCAGTAAGTCATTCTTCAGATAAGGTGAGAAAGAAACATGAAACACTGTTAGTGATTTCAACAAAAGTCAGTACAAAGTATCAAGCGACCATGTTTTCCTTCCCCTAAAAACATTGCTGAAAATTACTAAGCTTTTAGTTATGTACTTAGCATAACTTCGGATGTATGAGATCCATCTCGCCTACATTCATAACTGATGGGTTCGGAGCAGATCCATCGGCTCCGACTCGGCCAACTAGTATACTAGAACGAAGTCTCTTATTGGCTGGCTACCCTCTATCCCAGGATGCACCACACCTGCTTCCCCAGATCTTGTTTGTTCGCTTTCATACTTGCATGCAAACACAGAAAAATACCAGTTACTCCAACCAACTAAAGTTCTTCAAGAGAAGATTTCCAAATGGACCAACATTTCCTCTAAATCCGAATGGAAGGGGGAAAGGAGGGTGGGTACGAATGAATGTAGGCGAGATGGATCCCATACATCCGAAGTTATGGTAAGTACATAACTAAAAGATGTAATGGGATCCTATCTCGCCTACATTCATAACTGATGGGACAGCGTCCCTAGCACCTAAATCCCGGGTGGCTCATTGGAAAACACTCCTGAGAACTGTGGAACCAAAGGAAGCCCTGCCTCGAGAAGACACATCTATTTTGTAATGAGAAATGAAAGTGTGCGGAGAAGTCCAGGTAGCCGCAGCACAAATATCATCTATTGATAATTTGGAGTGGAATGCTACAGAAGTAGCCATTGCCCTGGTAGAATGAGCCCTAACTGGAAAGGGAAGCTCTTTGTCAGCCTGCGAATAAATGAAACAGATGCAATCTTTAATCCATTTGGCTATGGAGGTTTTAGCCACTGGTTGACCCAACCTGTTTACTGCAAAGGACACAAACAGTTGATTTGACTTCGCCTGAGTAGTCCTGTTCAAATAAACGCAGTTGTCTATGGACATCCAACTGATGAAAGATATATTCTGCGTTATTGGAGAATTTGGGAAAAAATACAGGGAGCTCTAGGGACTGTTGAATGCAGAAAGAAGATGCTACCTTTGGTAAAAAAGAGGGATTTAATTTAAGGGACACTCTATCTTTGTGAAAAATCAAATAGGGAGGATTAGAACAAAGAGCCTGGAGCTCTGAAACCCGCTTGGCCGAAGTTATGGCCACTAAAAAAGCGGTCTTCCAAGACAGGAATTTCATATCATAGGTAGCTGCTGGTTCAAAGGGGCGGGCAGTTAAGGCAGCCAGGACCATATTCAGGTCCCAAGGGGGCACAGGATGAGATATTGGGGGCCTAAGGAGCCACGCTCCTTTAAGGAAAGCCTTGCAAAGCTTGTTTGCCATTAATGAAGGTTCAAAAGAAACATGAAAATTAGAGATGGCCGCTAGCTGAACCTTAATCGTGGAAACTGAAGAGCCCAACTGAAAAAGAGAGGCCAGGAAATTTAAGACCTCCGGTACTGGGGCAGTAAGAGGGTCTATACCTCGTCGCTGTGCCCAAAGGGCAAACCTCTTCCATTTGCTGGAATACAGTTTGATAGTGGAAGGTTTGTGAGAAGAGGACAAAATGTGGATAACCTCTGGAGAGAGGGAACTGTCCCTGACTAAGGATGGAAGTGGAGTAACCAAGCAGCCAACCTCAAGGACCTGAGAGATGGGTGAGACTGTCCTGACTGAGTCAACAGGTCTGGCACGGGGTCCAGACACCATGGACATTCCACCGCATACCTCCGAAGGAAGGGGAACCAAACCTGACGAGGCCAGTGCGGGGCAATCAAATCATGTCACTCTCCAGGTAAATTGCCTTCTGTATCACCCTCGGCAGGAGGGGAACCGGAGGGAAGGCATAAAGGAGACCGGGGGGCCAAATGTGGGTTAGAGCGTCCCTGGGAATCTGTCCCTGAGAGGGAGTCAGAGTGAAGAAAGTACAGTTTTGTACCTACCATAAATGTAGATGTTTGAGTGCTAATACAGCTGCAGTAATCACAGATGGGTTTTCAGCCGTCAGGCGGTCCCTCGGTCGGACGAATTCCAAAGTCTTGGTCCGGCGTCGGGTGTCGTCGCTTACTCTTCTGACGTCAGGAAGGCCAGAGTATATAAGACACAGCCAACGCCATGTTCTTCAGTCTTTCTTGCCCCAGATGTCAGGTGCCCCCAAAAGGAAGGCAATACATAAGTAAAGCTTATCCACATATGCAAGCAATGCAATGTAATGCAAAATCAGTGTAAGCAAGCAAATAAAACATAACAGGATAACCCAGTCAGGAGGTATGAAGAGGTTGTTAGGCCCCATGCCCTAACCAAGAGGGGAAGGAGGGAGGGAAACCTGTACTGCAGCTGTATTAGCACTCGAACATCTACATTTATGGTAGGTACAGAACTGTACTATGTTCATCGTGCATACAGCTGCAGTAATCACAGATGGGTAGAGTCCCAAAAATATGCATAGGGTGGGTAGGTACTATGAGGAACTGGGTTGAGCCAGAATGCCCTGCAAAACAGCAGTGGCGAAGCCTGCTCTTGTTCTGGAGTATAAGGGCAGGTGGTAGTGTTTTGTGAAGGTATGTACAGAACTCCAAGTGGCTGCCTCCAAAATATCCTTAGTAGGCACATCTCTGAGGAAGGCTGTAGAGGTGGCTGTGGCCCTGGTGGAGTGAGATCTGATACCAGTAGGAACAGATTTCCCATGATAGGAGTAACAAAATCGTATGCAGTGGCCAATCCACTTGGAAATGGTCTGTTTGGTAACTGGTTTCCCTTGAGCCCCTACGGCATAGGACACAAAAAGTTGTTCTGATTTCCTGAAGGACTTTGTTCTGTCCAAATAGTAACGTAGCTGCCTATGAATGTCTAAAGAGTGAAGCAGCCTTTCCCCTTTGTTTTGAGGATTAGGATAGAAGGTAGGTAGGTGTATGGCTTGGTTTAAGGCTACCCTGGATACCACTTTTGGCATAAAAGATGGATTAGTACGAAGGGAAACCCTATCCTGATGGAAGATGAGGAAGGGCTGCACCACCATGAGGGCCTGTAGTTCAGAAACCCTACGAGCTGAAGTGATGGCCAGAAGGAAAGCTGTTTTCCAGGACAAATATTGCAGATCTGTTGAGGCAGCAGGTTCAAAGGGAGGCAATGTTACTTTTTCTAGTATGTAATTAAGGTCCCAGGCTGGTATGGGTTGCTTCCTTGGAGGTCTTATATTCTTAGCCCCTCTGAGGAACTGCCGTAAGAGAGGGTGAGAGAATAAAGGAGGATCCGTGTTGAATTCTGCAGAAATGGCTGAGGCGTGTATTTTAATGGAAGAAAATGAAAGTCCACTGTTCAGCAGTTCAGCTAGGTACTGTAAAACCTGAGGCAAGTTCAATTTTCTAGGGTCCTGTCTTCTTTTCTCATTCCAGCAGCAAAACCGCTTCCATTTTGCGGAGTAAGCTTTTCTTGTAGATGGTCTTCTGGCCTCCAAAATGACATCCTGCACCTCCTTGGAGAGTAGAGTCTGATATGGTGTTAAGGAATTTTCCACGCAGCGAGGTTGAGTGTTTTCAGCTGACTGTGAAGGGTTTTGTAGCTGTTCTGCATCAGCAGAAGAGGTATTAGAGGCAGGGACCAGGGAGGAGTATGTGTTAGGCTGCTCAGGAGTGGATACCAGTGTTGCCTTGGCCAGGCTGGAGCAATCAGTATCATCCTCGGTTTGTCTGTTCTTGCATTCAAAAGCACCTTGGGCAGAAGAGGCAGAGGTGGGAATGCATAAACTGTCCATGTTGCCCAACTGAATGAAAGGGCGTCCACTTTCCAGGCCTTTGGATGGAAGGTCCTTGAACAAAACTTTTTCAATTGATGGTTCCTGTGGGAGGCAAAAAGATCTATGTCTGGCCTCCCCCACACTTGGATTATCTCCGTAAACACCTGTGGATGCAGCTTCCATTCGTGTGGATCTGTCATATTCCTGCTCAGAGTGTCTGCCAGTCTGTTTTCCAGTCCTGGCAAGTACTGTGCTTGAAGTTCGATTTGTCTTTCCAGAGCCAAGTTCCAAAGAGTCATGGCTAGTCTGCACAAGGGGTATGAGTGTGTTCCTCCTTGTTTATGTACCACATTACTGTGGTGTTGTCTGTTCTTATCAGTAATTGTCCTGGATGCAGGAAGTCCTTGAAAGCTGTAATTGCATTTATTACTGCTAGCATTTCTTTTTGATTGATGTGAAGGTGCTTTTCCTTTTGGGACCATCTGCCCTGAATGCACCTGTCCTTCATGTGCACCCCCCAGGCGTAATCCGAGGCGTCTGTGGTTATGACTTGTTTTGCTTGAGGCTTGCAGAATGGAAGGCCTGTGTTTACTTGACATGCTTGGGCCCACCATAGAAATTCCTTTTGCAGACATGGAATTATTGGTATAATTGCTTCCAAGCTGTGACTGTGTTGAGACCATAGATTTTTTAGGTACCATTGAAGTTTCCTCATATGCAGCTTTGCACATGGGATTAGAAGAATGCAAGATGCCATGAATCCCAGAGCCTGCAGGATTTTCCTTGCAGTAAGCCTGGTACTTTTTGCTAGTGATTTGTAGTACTGGGATAATTGCCCTTGTTCTTCTGACGTAAGGTATGCCATCTGGGTGTTTGTGTCCAAGCTGGCACCCAGGAAGGTTATTTTCTGAGATGGTGTTAGCCTTGATTTCTCCTTGTTGATGGTGTATCCCAGAGAAAGCAGTAACCGTGTCACATATGCCAGATGTTCCAGTAGTATTTGTTTGCTGTCCGCTTGGATCAGGCAGTCGTCCAGATAATGGTAAATTTGTATCCCTTGAAGTCTGCAATAGGCAATCACTGATGCCAGGCACTTGGTGAATACTCTGGGCGCAGTAGATAAGCCAAAGGGCAATGCAGAGAATTGATAGTGGATTGAACCTGCAAGAAATCTGAGGTATCTTCTGCAGCTTTGTCTGATTGGGACATGCAGGTATGCCTCCTTGAGGTCCAATGTTACCAGCCAAAACTCCTTGCCCAGCATGGGAAGAAGTTGCTGTAATGTGAGCATCTTGAATTTTGGTACGAGTAGAAATGTGTTTAGGATGGATAGGTCCAAAATAGGTCTCCAATCTTTTCCCTTCCTTCGTACCAGGAATAGTCTGGAGTAAAAACCTTGACCTTGTTCTTGTGTAGGTACCTCTTGAATAGCTTTCATGTCCATGAGATCTGAAATTTGTTTTTGTGCCTCTGCCCTTTGATTGTGTGGCAGGTTTGGCATGCCTCTCATTCTTGGAAGGGTGTGAAAATGGAATCTATAGCCTCTGTCTATAATGTCCAGGATCCATTTGTCTTTTGTGACAATATGCCAATTTTTTGAAAATAATGCCAGTTTTCCGCCTAAAGGTGCTGCCATTTGAGCCTTGCTTGGCATGCAAAGGGGAAAGTCATTGGGTCTGCTTTCTGAATGGCTGTGAACTATCCTCACCACCTCTGTGTAGGTGCTTGCCATTGTCTGCCTCTAAACGATCCTTGAGATTGCCCTCTGCCCCTCGGGCGCCTGTATCTACCTCTTTGGGGTCTGTCCGTGGCTGGAAAGGACCAATTTCTACTGAAACGTGGAGGATGTACCTGTAGGAAATCTTTCACTGTTTGCATTGATTTAGCCTTTTCCTCCATTTTCTTTAACATCAAATACATCGTTTTGCAGAGGGGCATCTAGTAATTTAGCTTTGACATGATCTGGTAAGGTTTGCTCTTTGAGCCAGGCATGTCTACGTATGACTGATCCTGTAACAGCAGCTCTACATGAGGCCTCTAAAGCATCAAAACCACATTGCAAGGAATCAGAAACAAAGCACCCTGAACCACTGCTAGGTAGGCACACAAATTTATTAAGCCGAACAGTTCAAAAAAAAAAAATACTGAATCAAATCACCAGATTACACTAATACATT
Source organism: Protopterus annectens (assembly GCF_019279795.1). Lineage (NCBI taxonomy): Eukaryota > Metazoa > Chordata > Ceratodontiformes > Protopteridae > Protopterus > Protopterus annectens. The sequence continues at coordinate 365,996,358 of NC_056743.1, read as the reverse complement.
CAGTTAACTGCTTTTATACTATCATCCAACTTAAAAAAGCAGCCAAAAAAAACATCATTGTACATAAGAATGCATTTGAGTTACTCTACTTAAGTGAGATCATAGGTTCATAGGTTCATAGGTTCATACTAGGCTATCTGCCCAAGGGCATTTACAACTAGCCTAAATGGCTTTTGTGCTTTTAGCCCCCTTTTTAGTATATGGGGAACTATACCCATTTTTTGCCTCTCCATCCATTGGTCAAGATTTCTCTGAACAAAGGCCAGCGAGGCAGGTGCCTCACATGTACTGGGATTTTGTTCCCCAGACGGATGTGGAGTCTTTGGTGATCTCCCATCCTCCCTCCGTCCTTTCCATCAATTAAGTCTGTCGGGGTCTCCCCCCCTGGCTCTGATGATGGATCTAGATTTTGAGGTGAAGCATATTCATCATGTAATCAAATAAGAACAATAATTACAAGCACCACATTTAAATACACCAGCTTTTTTGTACCTGCTAAGCTACCTTGAATTCTTTACTACCTCTTTCAAAATATCCTTCAGGGTGTTCCCTTCCTATAAATATGTTTTTCATCACCCTGGAAATGTGATTTAAGTCAGAAACTTTAGAAAAAGTTAATCATTTGTCAAAAAAAATTTGATTTGATCACACCAGCTTGTCCATCATATGTGGAATGATATACGACGATATTTTAATTTATTTACTTCTTTGTTGTGTTTGTGATTTGTTCTTTTGAGAATTGCAACATAATTTTTTTACAACATACAGGGGCACCTTCCTTTCTTCCTCCATCAATGAGACTTCCTTTGGAAACTCTATCAATCGGTTCCTGTTCAAACATGCATCATCAGAAGTCATTCTACACAAGCTTTAATAAAATCTCCTTATAACACTCTTCAATTCTGGGGTGGTGTGAGTGAGGTAGTGAAGAGAAGGAAAAGAAAAATCTCTTTTCTATTCTATCTAGACTACTCAAGTTTTCAACCAGTTTTTATCATGTTAACATCAAGGTATTTCAGTGAATTTTTGTGAAATTTTTGAAAAATTTTAAAAATTCTGTGGTACCATTTAGGTATTCCACAAAAATTCATCTTGACATTGCAAGGAATGTTTATTAACTTGTTCTGCACTATGCATCAAATCCTGCAACTCCTTCAAGTCTGGTTGTTCAACTGTTGGTACTTTAACATATGGAACTGGCAGTTTAATGCCCTCATGGTTAAGATGGCCGAGGTGTATACCTTTTTCCCCCACCTTTCTAAAGCTCTGGAATCTCTCTCTGAAGGTAATGGATTTTTAGCAGTGGAGGCCTTAATTCCCTTGGGGCCCTGTGAGATAGTTTCTGGGTCAGCCGCATGGCTTTTGTATAGGAATTGGTGTGAGTCAGAAACCTGGTAATACCCGTCAGGCTTGACTGGGGCTGGAGGTAAAGAGTCTGGGTTAAGGCAGGCCTCCGAATACATATCATCTAGAATGTCTAAGACAGGAGGTATAGCCAGATGCCTGTGCTGAGGGAGCAAGAGAAAATCCCTAAGCCTTTTCTTGGAGTCCGAGTACTCTTGGCCTTCCCAGTGGAAGTGTTCCCTCAAGGTATGCAAGGTTTCCCCAAAAGAGTAATCCGGGGGGGGGGGGGGAATGGACTCTGCATCAGAATCTTCAAAAGGGGAGTATGAATGTTCCTGGTCATCAGAATGTTCTGAAATAATGGAGGCCTGGTCCGAGGAGGGGGATTCTTCCTCCACTCTGGGCCTTTGTCCGGGGTTGAGAACCCCTGATAAGAGTAATCAAATCCTCAGCCATTTTGAGCATCTGCTTTTTAGGCATGGGGCCTTGAGAAGGGCCCTGTGGAACTTGTCTTTTAGTATGCATGGCTGCTTTAGACTTAGTGAAAGCCTTGATGGAAAAAGAGGAGGAAGGCCTGAAGACACCTTGAGAGGTGGCAGACCTGTCTAAACTCTGAGTTTCACCGCCAAGAGTGGCTTCGGTATCTGTAGTCGGGGTGTGGGCCGAAGAGCCTGCGACCTCGGGTACAGTAGACACCGCCAATGAAGTGTCGTCGGTAGTAGGCGCCTCACTGAGAACTGGACCACCTGTAGTCGGCTTTGGCGTGGTGTCGGTAGAAGCCGCGTACCTCGTATGTCGGTCCTTATCTTTGCGTCTTTTACTCAAAACTGGAGTCTGAGTATCCGACGACATAATGTAATTAAATTTTTTGCCAAAATAGTGTTGGGCGAACTCACCGACGCTTAATGGTGCGTCTGTTGAATGTAGCACAAAAGCGACAGGCCGAGACGTCGTGGTCTGGGCCTAAGCAAGGAATGCAGAGGGAATGAAAATCCTTATGCAGTATTTGCTTCCCACATGAAATGCAATTAACTTTGTCTGACATCGGTCTGAGGCAAGAAAAGTTTCCCCAATGGGGTACTTAGCTTTCAAGAAGACTTCGGTTGCAAAATATTCGTAATCTCAGGAGCTGGCCGACCGGCACTTGCGATCTGCTTCTGCTTCGGGCACCGCGCAGCAAGAAAGACTGAAGAAAATGGCGTCGGCTGGTTCTTTTATACCCCTGTCGCACTGACGTCAGGGAGGAAGCGACGACAACCGACGCCGGACCTAGACTTTGGAATTCGGCCGACCAAGGACCCGCCTGACGGCAGGAAAACCCATCTGTTATGACTGCAGCTGTATGCACGATGAACATCAGGATAGCCATTACATCCTGACAAGATACAAGCCATCCAACTTTGGCTACTGCAGCAGTGATCTAATGATGAACTGAGACAGTGAGGCATAGTACTAGAAGTCTTCTGTTTTCCCTGTGGACTGGAATATGCAGAGAGTTAACCTTCACATTCCGTGAGACTGGTATGTACATAAGTTTTGTATAAGATGTTTCCTGCTCCAACCCCCAGTCATGTATAAATCCTTGGGGGAATTAAGAAAAGGATACTACTCAACACAGCGGTGTCAAAAGAAGCCCAGTACCTTGACGGAATACCAAGCTTATAATGGCAAACAAAAGGGTCACAGCTGCACAAACGTCATCCACTGATGCTCTAGAAAACGGCACACAAGTACCCATAACTCTGACTCCTAGATCTGGAAAGCACGGTCTTGCCTCAATGAATATGCAAAATAAATACAATGTGATAGCCACTTGGATGAAGTCACTTTAGACACAGATGTGCCCAGCCTGGACTGAAAAGGAAATATAACTGACTGGATTTTTTGACGGCCTTGGTATGGTCCAAATAGAATCTCAGTTGCCTATGCACATTCAAACAATGCAGAAGGTATTCACCTTTCTTGTAAAAATTGGGATAAAGCACAGCAAGATGAATGGAACTGTTAAGATTACTCTCTGAAGCCACTTAAAGCAAAAAAATGGATTGAAAATCCTGTCTTTGTGGAACATCAAATACAGAGAAAAGTCAAGAGTTTGAAACTCCAAAACTCTCCTTATCAAAATAACAGCCACCAAAAATAATGTCTTCCAAGACAAAAACTTCAAGTCTGATGCTGCCAAGAGTTCAAAAGGAAGGCCTGCAAAAACTTGCAAAACAAATGGCAAATCCTAGGGAGGAACCAGATCCAGAACTGGGGGAAAGCAGCAAAAAAGGTACCTTTGAGAAAAGCCTTGGAAATATTGACAACAGCCACAGGAACATTACCTCTGCCAATGTGAAAATTTGAAATAGCTGTCAACTGCACTTTAATGGTAGAAAAACTAGAACATGACTGAAAACTCATCTAGACAATCTAAAACTGACTTAAGGAGTGGAAAAGGGATCAAGTCCTAAAGACTCCTCCCACATCACAAAACATCTCCACTTACTGGAATGCACTTTTCCAGTTGAACGCTTTTGAGATGAAGGCAAGATGTGAACTACAGTCTGGGAAAGCTTGGAATTTCTAGCCATCAATAGAACTGGAGAAACTATGGATTTAACTTGAAGGAGTGAAGAGTGAGGGGGATCCAGACCCACTGGATCAGAAACTTAATCCAAAATGGGATTCAGAACCAAAGGAGGAAACTTCAGAAGAGGCCAAATGAAGGGGAATCACACCTGATGAGGCCAGAACAGTGCTATAAATCACAATCGCTCTGCAGCAGGCTGCCTTCTGGAGACATTTTTCAATCTGAAGGACCAGGGGATAAATGTACAGGAGTCTCGAGGACCAAGCAAACAGGAGAGCATCTCTGAACCAAGGTTTAACAGCTGCTGTACTTAGTGTTAGATGGGGAAGCAAAGACATCGCAACAGAGTGCCCCCAGCACTAGTAAATACAAGCTACAACCCTCAATTTAGTGACCACTTGTAAGGAAGCAGAAAGCTCCTGAGGCTGTTGGCCACAATGTTGGACTTCCCTGGGATGTGCAATGCAACCAGAAAATGTTGAGATAAAATAGCCTATTGTCACACCCTTATGCCCTTCCAACAAAAGGGAAAAGAATGCATTCCCCCCCTTGCCTGTCGAGAAACCAGACAACAAACACTATTCGTCTGTATCGCAATCACAGCTCTGGGGAAAGAGTCCTGAAAAGACTGCAACATGAGGACGACAGTTCTCATTACCAAGACACTGATGTGAATTGTCAGCCTCTGCAGAAGACCAGGACGCTAAATGTCCTCCCCTAGAAATACCCCACTCAAGAAGGTAGAAGTCCGTGGTGACAGTGGCCAAAGAAAGGGAAATGACAAATGGTCTCACTAAAGAAGACTGCAACCACTACTAAATTTGGTTATGACATACTTTTGTCAACCATATTGGAAAGTCCATTGGGTGAGTCAGGAAAGACCAGTCTATAGCCAGGGTGCATTGCAGAGACCTCATACAATACCTGCCTAGAGGAACTAACCCTACAGACACTACAGTGTGACTTACATTTTGAAACTACATGAGCTGGAGGCTTCAAGAGCACAAGCACAGACTGAGCAAGAAGGCTGATTACTTGCTGTGCAGTTTGGCAATTTGACTGACTGTATCCAAGTGGCTGCCTATGAACTCTAATATCTGAACAGGTTGTAGGCTCAGCTTTAGGTACCTGACTGTAATGCAAAAGTGGTTGCACAACTGGGGTAAGGTATCCCTGGCTGTAATTAATAATGCTCTGTTGTGGGGTAAGGAGCCAATCATCCAGGTATGAGAAGACTTGGAGCCCCAGGAGCCAGAGCCCGCCACCACTGCTATGAATTTGGTCAACATCAAAAAGAATTGTGAATAGATCCCTGATCCTCGGTCTAGTGGGACCTCTTGGATGACTGTCTGCAACAAGCAGCTTGTGAATCACCAACGCTGCTTGCAGTCTCTAATGGGGTGGAACATCCAGGAGGTCTGCAACAAATCTTAACTATTGACTTACTACTGTTTTACAATGATACATTTACAAACTTACACTAAATATTAAAATGAGCACTCTCCTACAGAGAAATCAAGACACTAAGAACAAAAGGCGAGAAGCTAGTAACAGCAGAATAACACACCCCAAACAGCAGCTACCTAACCACTTAATCAAAAACACTCAGCTATGCCAACAATAAAATAGAGCAAGGGAAGGACAAAGAAACACACCATAATAAGATTTGAAAAGGGATACGCCGAAGTAGAGCTGGATCGAGCTGCTGACAGGAATGGTGGCAAACTACAGCTGCGCAGTAAGATGAGGAGTTGAGGCAGAGCTTGGCAAGTTTGAAGCCTGAAGGAATTGGCTGCGTCAGATCTGACAGCCCACAGGATGAAGCCAGATGCAGCAGATATCCGATCAAAAGTTTCGTTAACTATGGGTGCATTTTAAGAACTGCTCTTTCACCTATTGTAAAGGTTGAACTATCCGCCATACATGTGCCCTAATGAATATGCCCATAACTGCTGCAGCATCAATAGACTCTGCCACTTGACAGCATGCTTATCAATCTTTACAGTAGTCCGAGAAAACATAGCTTTGATCACCATAATATCCTCCATTACCCTTGAACCATCACATAGGTGTGACACACAGTCTACAACATCCAAAGTGAAAACATTATAATGCTTCTCAAATCTAGATAGTACAGCATGTCATTTGGAATGTTACCATTAACAGGTTTTGTTTAGGTTCCTCAATACCAATTCATTCTAAGCACACTTGTGGCTGTCAGATACCTCCTAAGCCACTATTTTAAAGAGCTTCTGTGTCAAGTCTGTCAATTCTGAAGCTATCCTTTCCTGCAGAACTAAAAGGAAAAAAGAATCATCACCCATGCAATAGCAAGAATAAGAGGTCTATAACCTTACAATCACAGGCATCCCAGTTGGATGACAACAGGGTCTAATACTCAAGGCTGTAGCACTTCTCATGCCTTAAGCAGAAGGCAGTTTAGGGAATAGGGGGCCTGTAACTGCTGCTATGCTAACACTCCTCGAAGAAACATCTGCAAATATCCTTAACCTATGCCAGAAGTGTAACCCAGTCAGTATGTCAAATGTTCAACCTATATGGACCTTTTTTCCAAACCTCCAAAATAACTGTCTTCTGTCTGGAGCTGCAGGATCCTCGAAGAAAATAATCTGGAGATTGACTGCATTTATTATCTATCAGCACCACTGGCTGGTCCACCGAGAAGTCCGGGAACATATACCTGGTTGGGACACAGCTATAACACTTAAATAAATTCAGGAAGATTGGCAGGATGCAACCCTTAATGGGCAATGACAGGTAGACAGAAGAGAGACCTCTACCAGAAGTGGACATAGCTATGTCTTCATGAAGTGAATGATAGCAAGTCCTCCCAGGACTGGCTGATCCCCAAGAAGTCAAAGCTCTCTGCATGCCGAATCCTTAAAAGCATTTTTTTGTTTTTGGGATCCCTTCATTTTAGAGTGGCACTTCACATTTCCTTTGCTAAACTCACTAACCAAAGGCTTTCTAAGAGCACAGTACACAGGCATCCTTTGGTTTAAGGCCACAGTGTTTATTCAAAAAAGTTCCAAAGGTTTCTGGCAATGAAAAATAAGCGTCCCCCCCCACCCCTAAAGCGAGTGCAACGTCCACAGGATGAATCTGGTAGCTCCTTGCACAGTCAGAAAAATACTCAGAGGGTTGCAACCCCTTAAGTACAGTTGTGTACACTTAACATAAATGTAGATGTTCGAGTGTATTCACTATTGCAATCATTACATTTGGGTAATCCTGCTGGCAGGTTGCCCTCAGTCGGCCTGAATTCCAAAGTCATGGGTCCTGCGTCGGTCGCTATCGCCTCTTCTCTGACGTCAGGTCGTCAGGGGTATAAAAGATGTGGCCGACGCCATTTTCTTTAGTTTTTCTTGCCCCAGATGTCAGGTGCCCCCTAAAAGGGTAGGCAAAATTTATATACATATAAATCCATGCACCAATATAAGCTTTACCTTCATATACAAGCAAATACACCACATAGGTTGTATAAATCAGAGAAGGAAAGATTCCATCAGAAGAAAAGGGGGATGGCGGGTGGTAACCTGGACTGCAACAGTGAATACACTCGAACATCTACAATTATGGTACGTGTACACAACTGTACTATGTTCTTCGTGTTTCACTGTTGCAGTCATTACATTTGGGTAGAGTACCAAAGCTATGGATGGGAGGCTGGAGCTAAACAGCATTAGGAGCGACTATGAGGCCTTGCAGAACTGCAGTGGCAAAGCCTGCCCTGGATTTAGAATAGAGTGGCAGATGTTAGTGCTTGGTAAAGGTGTGCACTGAACTCCAAGTAGCAACCTCTAAAACGTCCTTGGCTGGAACTCCCCTGAGAAAGGCTGCTGAAGTGGCTGCAGCTCTGGTTGAATGTGGCCTAATGCCCTTAGGCACTGGCTTGCCATGGCGTAAGTAACAGAAACTAATGCAGTGGCCTATCCACTTTGAAATAGTCTGCTTTGAGATAGGCTTTCCTTGTGATCCTGCAGCATATGCCACTAGTAATTGTTCTGTCTTACGGAAAACTTTAGTTCTGTCCAAGTAGAATCTAAGCTGTCTGTGTACGTCCAAAGAATGCAGAATTCTCTCCCCCTTGTTCTGTGGATTTGAAAAAAGGTTGGCAGATGAATGGTTTGGTTAAGAGCCACACTGGACACCACCTTAGGCATAAATGTTGGGTTTGTCCTCAGAGAGAGCCTGTCTGGATAAAAAAATTATAAAAGGTTCCACAGCCATGAGTGCCTGAAGCTCTGAAACTTGTCTTGCAGAAGTTATTGCTAGGAGCAGAGCTGTTTTCCAAGATAAAAACTTTATATCAGCCATTGTTGCTGGCTCAAAAGGTGGCAGGGTGAGTTTTTCCAAGACATAGTTGAGGTCCCATGCAGGCATTGGTGATCATCTTGGAGGCCTTAAATTTTTGGCTCCTCTGAGGTACTGTTTTAATAAGGGATGAGAGAAAACTGGTGGCTCTGTATTGTAATGAGCTGAAATGGCAGAAGCATGAATTTTAATGGATGAAAAGGATAGACCTTTGTCCAGCATCTCAGTTAAATATTGCAAAATCTGAGGAATATTTGGCACAGCTGTATCAGTTCCTTGTGCCTTGTTCCAAGCACAAAATCTCTTCCATTTTCCAGCATAAGATTTTCTAGTAATAGGCCTTCTGGCCTCCAAAATGACATCCATCACAGCTTTACTGAGAGGTGTGTTTTGTATGACTACATTATCCGCCATGCTGCCAGATTTAAAGTCCTGAGTTGGCTGTGCAGGGTCTGATTGTTTTGCTGGGACAGTAGGAGGTATCTGAGGTAAGGTCCAAGCTGGGCATTGAGACAAGCTCCTTAGTATTGGAGGCCAGTCTGGGGCAATTCGTATCATCCTTGGCTTCTCCTGTCTGACTTTTAGGAGTACCTTGGGGAGGACAGGCAGAGGGGGAAATGCGTATACTGATAGGTTTTTCCAGCTGAGAGATAGGGCATCCACTTTCCATGCTTGTCAGTGATAAATCCTTGTGCAGAATCTTTTTAGTTGGTAGTTGTGAGGGGAGGTAAATGTATCTATGTCTGGGCATCCCCATTTCAGTGTTATCATGTTGAAGATTTGTGGATCCAGGTGCCATTCGTGGGGATCCATGAGGTTTCTGCTTAGGTAGTCTGCCAGAGAATTTTTCCGTCCTGGCAGGAATTGCACCTGTAGGTGTACTTGTTAAGTCAATGCTGTGTCCCACAAAGTCATGGCTAGTCTGCAAAGAGAGTAAGAATGAGTGCCCCCCTGCTTGTTTATATACCACATTACCGTGGTGTTGTCTGTCTTCAGTAGTTGTCCTGGATGAAGTAGGTCCTTGAAGGCTGTCAGGGCATTTTGAACTGCTAGCATCTCTTTTTGATTGATATGTAGATGCATTTGGTTTGAGGTCCATGCGCCCTGAATGCATCTTCCTGCCATGTGGGCCCCCCAGGCATAATCTGATGCATCCGTTGTTAGTGTTCGCCTGGCTGGGGGTAATGTGAATGGCTGTCCCTTGTTTTGGTGACAAGCCTGTGCCCACCATCGAAACTCCTGCTGCAGGCAGGGAATGAGAGTAATCATAATTTCCAGGCTGTGGCAATGTTGAGTCCAAACACTTTTTAGGTACCATTGAAGTTTCCTCATATGCAGTCTTGCATATGGAATTACTAGTATGCAGGATGCCATGAAGCCCAAAGCATACAGAATTTTTCTTGCAGATAACTGGGCCTTTGTTGCCATCATTTTGAAATAGGTAGTCAGTTGCCTTTGTTTGTCTGGCATGAGATAAGCCATCTGGGCAGTTGTATTTAAGCTGGCACCCAGGAATATTATCACTTGAGAGGGTACTAGTTTTGCTTTATTTTCGTTGACTGTGTACCCTAGGCATGTTAGAAGTCTTTTCACAAACGCCAGACGCTGTAGAAGAATGTCCTTGTTCTCTGCTTGAATTAGACAGTCGTCCAAGTAAGGATATATTTGTATGCCTCTGTCTGCAGAATGCAATTACTGGTGCCAGGCACTTTGTAAAGACCCTGGGCGCAGTAGATAAGCCAAAGGGCAGTGCAGAGAATTGGTAATGCATTGAGCCAGCCTTGAATCTGAGGTATCTTCTGCATATTTGTCTGATTGGGACATGCAGGTATGCCTCTTTTAGGTCTAAAGTCACGAGCCAAGCATTCTTGCCCAGCATGAGCAGAAGCTGCTGCAAAGTCAACATCTTGAATTTTGGAATATCCAGGAATGTGTTCAAAATAGATAGCTCCAGTATTGGCCTTGTCCATTCTGGGTACTAAGAACAGTCTTGAGTAAAATCAGTGTCCCTGCTCTTGTAACTAGTTGAATGGCCCCCATGTCCATGAGGGATGAGACTTGTTTTTGTGCCTCTGCCCATTGATTTTTTGGCAGATCTGGCCAGCCATTTGCTTTTGGCAGGGTATGGAAATGGAACTTGTAACCTTGTGACACGATATTCAAGACCCACTGGTCCTGGGTTATAATGTGCCAATTTTGAGCAAAGAGTGCTAATTTTCCCCCCTAAGAGGCTGCCAGGAGGAAGTCATTGGGACTGTTTCCTGAAAGGTTGTGTTTGTCTTCTCCAACTTTGGAGGTAGAAGCCCCCCATTGTTTTGAGCGGAATGAACCTTGTGCCTGGGATCTGCCACTAAGGCGTCTAGGTCTGCCCCTTTGAGGTCTGTCTGACACAGGAAAGGACTAATTCTTTTGTTGGCCAGTATCTACTAAATCTAGGTGGCTGTACTTGTAAAAAATATTTGACTGTTTGCATAGATTTAGCTTTGTCCTCCATTTTCTTTAACACTTCTTCTGCCTTAAAACCAAACAAAGTATCATGCTGTAAAGGTGCATCTAATAATTTAACATGATCAGGCAGATTTTGTTCCTTTAACCAAGCATGCCTCCTAATTACAGGACCTGTAACTGCGGCCCTGCAGGAGGCCTCTAGAGAGTCAAAACCACATTGCAAAGTATGCTTTCCAACTTGTTCAGCTGCATGCAATAAATCCTGCATTTCCTTGTTTTCTGCACATTCAGAGTTTAACAACATTTTCTGTTTAAGCAATGCCATGACATGTTGCTGATATCTGAGCATATGAAACTCACAGTTTAAGGCCCTTATAGCCAAGGTAGGTAGCAGATGTGGAAACTTTTTCCCCCCCATCTATCCAGAGCTCTAGAATCCCTGTCAGAGGGGGTAGGGTTTTTTTTGCAGTGGAAGCCTTAACTCCACTGGGACCCTGATAAATAGTTTCTGGGTCTGCAACAGGGTTTTTAAAAAGGAATTTATGTGAGTAAGGAACCCTGTAATATTTGTCAGGCTTAACAGGAGCTGGAGATAAGGAGTCAGGGGTAAGACTAGACTCCGAAAACACATCTACAATGTGTAACAGGTGGGATGGCTAGTGGCTTGTGTTGAGGTAGTAACAGGAAATCCCTGAGCCTGTTTTTAGATTCTGAAAAACCTTGGCTCTCCCAGTGGAAATGTTCCCTCATGGTATATGTAAGGATTCCCCAAAAGAATAGTCCTCTGGAGGAGAAGCTGAAGGTACAGATTCTTCAGCATCAGAATCCTCATAGAAAGGTAAGGAATATTCCTGATCAGGTAGTCTGCCAGAGAATTTTTCCGTCCTGGCAGGAAATTGCACCTGTAGGTGTACTTGTTAAGTCAATGCTGTGTCCCACAAAGTCATGGCTAGTCTGCAAAGAGAGTAAGAATGAGTGCCCCCCTGCTTGTTTATATACCACATTACCGTGGTGTTGTCTGTCTTCAGTAGTTGTCCTGGATGAAGTAGGTCCTTGAAGGCTGTCAGGGCATTTTGAACTGCTAGCATCTCTTTTTGATTGATATGTAGATGCATTTGGTTTGAGGTCCATGCGCCCTGAATGCATCTTTCTGCCATGTGGGCCCCCCAGGCATAATCTGATGCATCCGTTGTTAGTGTTCGCCTGGCTGGGGGTAATGTGAATGGCTGTCCCTTGTTTTGGTGACAAGCCTGTGCCCACCATCGAAACTCCTGCTGCAGGCAGGGAATGAGAGTAATCATAGTTTCCAGGCTGTGGCAATGTTGAGTCCAAACACTTTTTAGGTACCATTGAAGTTTCCTCATATGCAGTCTTGCATATGGAATTACTAGTATGCAGGATGCCATGAAGCCCAAAGCATACAGAATTTTTCTTGCAGATAACTGGGCCTTTGTTGCCATCATTTTGAAATAGGTAGTCAGTTGCCTTTGTTTGTCTGGCATGAGATAAGCCATCTGGGCAGTTGTATTTAAGCTGGCACCCAGGAATATTATCACTTGAGAGGGTACTAGTTTTGCTTTATTTTCGTTGACTGTGTACCCTAGGCATGTTAGAAGTCTTTTCACAAACGCCAGACGCTGTAGAAGAATGTCCTTGTTCTCTGCTTGAATTAGACAGTCGTCCAAGTAAGGATATATTTGTATGCCTCTGTCTGCAGAATGCAATTACTGGTGCCAGGCACTTTGTAAAGACCCTGGGCGCAGTAGATAAGCCAAAGGGCAGTGCAGAGAATTGGTAATGCATTGAGCCAGCCTTGAATCTGAGGTATCTTCTGCATATTTGTCTGATTGGGACATGCAGGTATGCCTCTTTTAGGTCTAAAGTCACGAGCCAAGCATTCTTGCCCAGCATGAGCAGAAGCTGCTGCAAAGTCAACATCTTGAATTTTGGAATATCCAGGAACGTGTTCAAAATAGATAGCTCCAGTATTGGCCTTGTCCATTCTGGGTACTAAGAACAGTCTTGAGTAAAATCAGTGTCCCTGCTCTTGTAACTAGTTGAATGGCCCCCATGTCCATGAGGGATGAGACTTGTTTTTGTGCCTCTGCCCATTGATTTTTTGGCAGATCTGGCCAGCCATTTGCTTTTGGCAGGGTATGGAAATGGAACTTGTAACCTTGTGACACGATATTCAAGACCCACTGGTCCTGGGTTATAATGTGCCAATTTTGAGCAAAGAGTGCTAATTTTCCCCCCTAAGAGGCTGCCAGGAGGAAGTCATTGGGACTGTTTCCTGAAAGGTTGTGTTTGTCTTCTCCAACTTTGGAGGTAGAAGCCCCCCATTGTTTTGAGCGGAATGAACCTTGTGCCTGGGATCTGCCACTAAGGCGTCTAGGTCTGCCCCTTTGAGGTCTGTCTGACACAGGAAAGGACTAATTCTTTTGTTGGCCAGTATCTACTAAATTCTAGGTGGCTGTACTTGTAAAAAATATTTGACCGTTTGCATAGATTTAGCTTTGTCCTCCATTTTCTTTAACACTTCTTCTGCCTTAAAACCAAACAAAGTATCATGCTGTAAAGGTGCATCTAATAATTTAACATGATCAGGCAGATTTTGTTCCTTTAACCAAGCATGCCTCCTAATTACAGGACCTGTAACTGCGGCCCTGCAGGAGGCCTCTAGAGAGTCAAAACCACATTGCAAAGTATGCTTTCCAACTTGTTCAGCTGCATGCAATAAATCCTGCATTTCCTTGTTTTCTGCACATTCAGAGTTTAACAACATTTTCTGTTTAAGCAATGCCATGACATGTTGCTGATATCTGAGCATATGAAACTCACAGTTTAAGGCCCTTATAGCCAAGGTAGGTAGCAGATGTGGAAACTTTTTTCCCCCCCATCTATCCAGAGCTCTAGAATCCCTGTCAGAGGGGGTAGGGTTTTTTTGCAGTGGAAGCCTTAACTCCACTGGGACCCTGAGAAATAGTTTCTGGGTCTGCAGCAGGGTTTTTAAAAAGGAATTTATGTGAGTAAGGAACCCTGTAATATTTGTCAGGCTTAACAGGAGCTGGAGATGAGTCAGGGGTAAGACTAGACTCCGAAAACACATCTACAATGTGTAACAGGTGGGATGGCTAGTGGCTTGTGTTGAGGTAGTAACAGGAAATCCCTGAGCCTGTTTTTAGATTCTGAAAAACCTTGGCTCTCCCAGTGGAAATGTTCCCTCATGGTATATGTAAGGATTCCCCAAAAGAATAGTCCTCTGGAGGAGAAGCTGAAGGTACAGATTCTTCAGCATCAGAATCCTCATAGAAAGGTAAGGAATATTCCTGATCAGAAGAGGAATCAGAAGAAATGGAAACCTGATCTGAAGATTCATAGTCAGTCTCTTGCCTAGGCCTCTTATCAGGAAGGGGATGTGAACCCCTGATCAAGGTAATAAATTCTTCGGCCATTTTGAGCATCTGCTTTTTGGGCATGGAGGTCTGTCCACGTGGCTCTTGAGTTTGCTTCTTTGCCTTTGAAGGTGCTTTAGTCTTTGCCTTTGAAGCCTGTTTAATGTATAGATGTTTAGGTCTGAATATACCCTCAGAAGCCGGTGCCTGCTGATCGGCTCCGGACCCATCTGAAGGAATAATGTCCAAGGCGCCAATACCTTGAGTATCCAGCGGCATAGCTGACTCCACGTGGGAGTCGGTAGCGCCTGTGACTCTAATGTAGTGGGCGTCAGGGGCTGCGAAAGCGCCTCACTGAGAACCGGTGACTGGATTAGGAGAAGCTTCGTCGCCGGGGTTTTGGGCCTCGGTTGTCTATCTTTTTTCTTTGTGTTTTTTGTGAACTCCGGTAGTCGGATGGCTTTCCGACAACATTTCTGTATAATTAAACCTGCGTCCAAAGTAGTTTAATGCAAAATCATACCAATGCTTAATAGTGCATTGGTTGAATCTAGCACAAAACTGACAACCTGGAATGTTATGGTCAGGGCCTAGGCAAGGAATACAGTAAGAATGAAAGTCCTTATGAGGTATTTGCTTCCCACAAGAAATACAATTAACAACTTTTTCTGACATCGGTCTGGAGCAAGAAAAAAGTTTCCCCAACGGGGTACTTCGCTTTATAGAAGACTTCGGATCTGAAATTCGAACTCAAAACTCTCAGTAGTCGGCCGACCGTCACTTGCAAACTGCTTCGGGCACGGCAAGAAAGACTAAAGAAAATGGCATTGGCTGCATCTTTTATATCCCTGACGTCAGGGAAGAGACGGCAGTGGCCGACGCAGGACCCAGGACTTTGGAATTCAGGCTGACTGAGGGCAACCTGCCAGCAGGATTACCCAAATGTAATGACTGCAACAGTGAAACACAAACATAGTACAGTTTTGTACCTACCATAAATGTAGATGTCCGAACAGGATAGCATCTGCAGTCATAACAAATGGGTTGTCCTGTCGTCAGGCAGCCCTTCGGTCGGCCGGATTCCAAAGTCTGGGTCTGGCCTCGGCTGGTGTCCACTTCACCCGACGTCATCTCTCCTGGTCTTCGGGTATAAAGGCATCAGCCGACACCATTTTCCTCAGTGTTTCTTGCCCCAGATGCCAATTGCCCTCTTGGGAAACTAAATTTTGGATAAATGCCAATGTTTCCAAAAAAAATAGTAGGCAAATACAAAAAATAAGCATGTATGTACATATATACAAACAAATACACCATAAGAGATCCCCCCTAGCTAGCTATTAGGTGGGTAAATACCCTAGGAGTACCATAGAGGGGAAGGAGGGTGGGTAATCCTGACTGCAGATGCTATCCTGTTCGGACATCTACATTTATGGTAGGTACAAAACTGTACTATGTCCTTCAAGGATGCATCTGCAGTCATAACAAATGGGTAGAATACCATAGCCAAACTAGGGGAGGAGGAAGAAGAATTATGGTGTAGTTAGGATCCCTTGTAAAACAGCAGTGGCAAACCCTGCTCGGGATCTAGAATATAGAGGTAAGTTGTAATGCTTGGCAAATGTATGCACGGAGGTCCAAGTAGCCGCCTCAATAATGTCCTTGGTAGCCACTCCTCGTAAGAAAGCTGTGGTAGTGGCTGTAGCCCTTGTAGAGTGAGGTCTTATGTTCTGTGGAATTTGCTTTCCATGGTAAGAGTAACAGAATCTTATGCAATTTCCTATCCATTTAGAGATTGTCTGTTTGGAAATTGCTTTTCCTTCCCTTCCTGTTGCATAGGCTACTAAAAGCTGGTCAGTTTTTCTGTTACCTTTGGTTCTGTCCAGGTAGTAGCGTAACTGTCTATGTACATCCAAGGTATGCAGCAGTCTTTCCCCCCTGTTCTGTGGATTGGGAAAGAAGGTAGGTAGGTGGATTGCCTGGTTTAGAGACACTCTGGATACCACCTTAGGCATAAATGTAGGATTAGTTCTCATGGACACTATCTTGATGGAAGATTAGGAAGGGTTGCACTGCCATTAAGGCCTGTAGTTCAGAAACCCTTCTTGCTGAAGTAATTGCCAGTAGGAAAGCAGTTTTCCATGATAGGTGTTGGTCTGCTGTTGCTGCTGGTTCAAATGGAGGGAGTGTCAATTTTTCTAGCACAAAGTTCAAGTCCCATGCTGGTAATGGTGGTTTCCTAGGAGGTTTTACATTTTTGATTCCTCTGAGGAACTGCCTGAGTAGAGGATGTGAAAAGACAGGGGGATCGAAGCTTTATTCTGCAGAAATAGCTGATGCATGTATCTTGATGGAGGAATAGGACAGGCCTGTATGTAGAAGCTCTGCCAAGTACTCCAGGATGTTAGCAATGTCTATCTTTGACACATCTTTTCCTCTTTCAGTACTCCAAATGACAAACCTTTTCCATTTTCCTGCATAGTTCCTTCTTGTTGAAGGTCTGCGGGCTTCAAGGATAATGTCTTTAACCCTTTGGGATAAGTCTGGGTTAGTTGTTATTATGTGATGTTCCAGGCAGTCAGTTGCAGAGTTTTTAGGTTTGGATGCATGATGTTGTAGTTGTTCTGAGTTAACATCAAAGGCATCAGGGGTAGTGTCCACGTCCTCCCCCGAGACATGCTCCTCAGCAATGGATACCAGTGTTGTCTTGGCCAATTTGGAGCTATCAGGATTATCCTTGGGCGTTCCTCTTTGATTTTCAGTAGTACCTTGTGCATCAAAGGGAGAGGTGGAAATGCATATGCTGTCAGGCCTTTCCAACTGAAGGATAGAGAGTCCACCTTCCATGCTAGTGGGTGGTATGTCCTTATGCAGAATTTCTTGAGCTGGTGATTGAGTGGGGATGCGAATAGGTTTTCTTTTCCCGGTACAAATATTGCCTGTAACTGGATGTTGTAGCTCAGAGCCATATTCCAAAGGTCCAGAGTCATTCTGCATAGGGGGTATGAATGAGTGCCTCCCTGTTTGTTGATGTACCACATGACTGTGGTGTTGTCTGTCCTCATCATTAAATGGCCTTCTTTGAGGAATGGTCTGAAATTCTGGATTGCTAGTTTTACTGCCAGCATTTCTTTTTGATTTATGTGCAGGTGCAGCTGGTCTGGAGTCCATAATCCTTGTATGCATTTGTCCAGCACGTGTGCCCCCCAGCCTAGATCTGAGGCGTCCGTTGTGATGGTTTGGCTTGCTTGGAATTTGTGGAATGGCAAGCCTGGGTTTGACTGGCATGCTTGAGCCCACCATAGGAACTCCTGCTTCAGGCATGGGATTAGTGGGATTTCGGTTTCTAAGCTGTGCCTGTGTTGAGACCATAAATTCTTTAGGTACCACTGTAGCTTTCTCATATGCAGTCTGGCATGGGGGACCAGGATTATGCATGATGCCATGAAGCCCAAGGCCTGCAGTACTTTTCTTGCTGTTAGTTTGTTCTGTTTTGTTAATGCCAAGAAGTAAAGAGGAGTTGTTCTTGTTTTTCTGCAGTTAGGAATGCCATCTGTTTTACTGTGTCCAATTCCGCACCCAAGAATGTTCTTGTTTGGGATGGTATCAGTCTTGACTTTTTTAAATTGACTGTGTATCCCAGGGCTTGTAGTAAGCAAATGACTCTTTGTAAGTCTTTTGTCAGTTTGCTTTTGTTGTCCGCTTGTATCAGGCAGTCGTCCAGGTATGGATAAATTTGGATTCCCTGTAGCCTGCAATGAGCGATTACTGATGCCAGGCATTTTGTGAATACTCTGGGCGCAGTAGATAAGCCAAAGGGCAATGCTGAGAATTGATAATGTTCTGATCCTGCAAGAAATCTGAGGTATCTTCTGCAATTTGGTCGTATGGGGACGTGCAGGTATGCCTCCTTGAGATCTAGAGTTACCAGCCAAAACTCCTTGCCCAGCATGGGAAGAAGTTGTTGAAGGGTCAGCATTTTGAATTTTGGGACAATGATGAATGTGTTTAAGACGGACAGGTCGAGAATAGGTCTCCAACTTTTCTCTTTTCTTGGTACTAGGAAGAGTCTGGAGTAGAATCCTTTGCCCTGTTCTGTTAGTGGTACTCTTTCCACAGCTCTCATCTTTGTTAATTGAGCTATCTGTTTTAGAGCTTCTGTTTTTTGATTTGGAGGTAGGTTTGGCATTCCTCTTTTCACTGGTAAGGTGTGAAAGTGAAACCTGTAGCCTTGGTCTATGGTCTGCAAAATCCACTTGTCTTTTGTGATATAGTGCCAATTTTTTGAAAATAATGCTAACTTCCCGCCTAAAGGTGCTGTTATTTGTTCCCTGGTAGGCGGTGTCAGAGCCAAGTCACTGTGATTGCCCTGGTGCAGTGGCAGTGGTTGTGTCTGTGCCTCGCTGGTTACTGCCTTGCCACTGGCGTCCTCTGTAGGCACCTCCTCTGGATTGATTTCTGCCTCTGGCACGTCTATTCCTGCCTCTGAGATTTTGAGGAGTCTGGAAAGGACCAATTTTTGGAAGGCCAGTTCCTGCTAAACCTTCCTGAACCTGTAAGAAATCCTTAACTGTTTGTACAGATTTTGCCTTCTCTTCCATTTTCTTCATTACTTGCTGAGCAGGAGTACCAAATAGACTGGCCTTATCCATAGGAGCATCTAACAGCTTTGCTTTAACATGATCCGGCAAGACCTGTTCTTTCAACCATGCATGCCTTCTTATAACAGTGCCAGTCATGGCTGATCTAAATGAAGCCTCCAGTGCATCATAGCCACATTTTAAAGAATGGTTACTAACCTGCTGAATGTTATTCACCATTTCTAAAACATATTTCTTATCTAAGGAGTCATCAGAGGACAATTTCTTAGTTAACTGATCAAGCATAAACTCTTGGTATTGGATCATATGAAACTGACAGTTCAAAGCTCTAGCTGAGAGAGTAGCAGAGGTGTAAACTTTTTTCCCCCATCTCTCTAAGGACCTGGATTCCCTTTCAGAAGGGAGAGGGTTTTTGCTGAGGTCGAAGCTACTGCCTTAGGCCCCTGGGAGATAGTCTCAGGATCTGCAAGTGGGGCTTTGTATAGGTGGTGATGAGTGTCTGGTACCCTGTAAAACCTATCTGGTTTGGCAGGGGCTGGAGGTAAAGTATCAGGAGCAGTGCAAACATCATTAAATGCATCATCCACAACAGGCAGAACTGGAGGTATAGCTAAGGGCCTATGTTGTGGTAAGTGTAGAAAGGTCCTAAGCCTTTTTCTTGAATCTGAGAAATCTTGTCCCTGCCATTGGAATTGTTCTCTCATGGCATGTAAGGTTTCCCCAAAGGAAAATTCCTCAGGTGGAGAGGCAGATGGAATAGATTCTTCAGCATCGGAATCTTCAAAAGTAGAAAAAGGAGCCTCTGGATGGTCTGTATTGTCGGAGTCATCCGAAGAATCATCAGAGGACACTGGTTCTGGGGGCTCTGCTCTAGGTCTCTTTTCTGGAGGCTGAGAGGCCCTGTCTGGGTGAGATTGGGATACCCTAATTAAGGAGATGAGATCCTCTGCCAAAGTAAGCATTTGTGAACTGGAACTGGGCCTGTGTGAGGGGGGCTTAACAAGCACTGATTTAGCAGTTTTGGCAGCTTTAGCCCTGGCAAAGGCCTTAATAGACATGGCTGCAGGAGGCCTAGCAGCACCACATGCTGGGGTAGAGACATCCAAAGGGATGGTGTCTGATAATTCAATAGGAACCACATTAGTAGGCGAAACTTCAGAGGCCGATTCAACTAGGGTAGCAGGAGCCTCGGTAGTAGTCATGGATTCGACTGAAGATTGACCCGTTTGCTCGGTTTCGGCCGAAACCGAGACACTCGCGGTTTGCTTAACCGTGGTTTTGGCCGAAACCGCGGACCGCGAGTGTCGGTCTTTTTCTTTGCGTTTAACAATTCGAGTAGTCGGAGGATCCGGCGGCATAATGTACGCAAAATCTGAGCCGAAAAACTGTTCAGCAAACTCCGACCGAAGCCTAAGCGTTCGTCGGTTGAAGGAAGCACAGGCTAAACAGGCTGCTACGTCGTGGTCTGGGCCTAAACAAGGTAGGCAATACGAGTAGAAATCCTTATGAGGTATTTGTTTCCCACAAGTTAAACAATTATTTACTTTTTCTGACATCGGCTGAGGCAAGAAAGAGTCCCCAACGGGGTACTTAGCTTTTTAGAAGTCTTCGAAGTAGTATTCGGTGGTAGTAATCTCTGGATCTGACCGACCGGCACTTGCGAACAGCTTCTGCTTCGGGCGCCACGCGGCAAGAAAGACTGAGGAAAATGGCGTCGGCTGATGCCTTTATACCCGAAGACCAGGAGAGATGACGTCGGGAGAAGTGCGACACCAGCCGAGGCCAGACCCAGACTTTGGAATCCGGCCAACCGAAGGGCTGCCTGACGACAGGACAACCCATTTGTTATGACTGCAGATGCATCCTTGAAGGACATCAGTCCATCTCCAAAAGACATACTTGTTACTGAACTTTTTCAAGGACACCACTGGTGTTAGAAATATTTGCAATGTATCCAAAATGTTCAGTTAAACAAAGGACAAAGTCAATGGTATACAACACAAATAAACAGCAGATTATGATATTTGGTGTAAGAAAAATTCTAAAAGGGTACTTAAAGCTCTGGCAATTACATGTACAAGACCCGTGGGCTGACAACCAATAGCTGTAGTAAGGTAAAAAAAAAGTAAGACAATAACCGGATGAAAGGAAGGGCACCACGCTTGGGATCGACTCCTTTACTGCCACCAAAAACAATAAATAGTAGTAAAATATGCCTCAAGCACTACTTGACAAAATGTCTCCCTGTATTCTATTCTTGTTTCCCAGGGACCCCCTCTGACATCATTAAATACTGTTTCTACAACATAAAAAGAAAAGCTGGCATGACCACAATCAAGAGTGTGCCTGTATAATGCGTTGCTGTTACTCCTTTTATTAACATCATTAAGATATTCATAGATTCTACGTTTAAGCTGCCTTTCTGTTTTTCCCAAAATAGAAACGCTCACACGCTCCACATAACACTAAATACACCAACCCTTAGGAATTACAATTAGAATAATTTTTAGAGGTTAACAAGTACTGTCTTGCTGTAATATATGCCTTATCTCCTTGCCTAATATAGGCACACTGGGCACAAACCCGACATTTGTGTGTACCTCTTTCTATGTGAATATACACTAGAGTTACTAGCATGTTCTAACAGGAACACTGTTAAGAAATGGGAAGTTATTTTAAATTTTAAATAGAAAATACAAAAAAATTGGGTAGAGATATTAAACAGTACAGGGAGGGCAAACACTATCCACTGCCTAAAATCTCAGACGACAAACTAGTAGAAAAATACTAATGCACCCAAACAAAAGCTCTCGGAGACAGAATCCAGTCCACAAAGGCGGAAAAATAAATCCGTTTAATATGAAGCGCTTTTTGTCGCCTACAATGAGGCAACTTCTTTAGATGAATTACAATTAAGAACCACAATTTTATATGCTAATCTGATCACATGATGAAAGGAAAACGTTATACCAGTGCTACACAAAATAGTGCTAACAATATAGGATTGAAAAACACATCAAAGTTTTTAACTATTATTTGTACACTCGCCTAACTGTAAATTAGCAAAATGTTTACTTATAGTAAGCAAATTTGCCAAGCTTTGTCTAAAAACACATAATACATAAAATACAATTAAATCTAAAAATAAAAATTAAACATTAAAAATCAAGAACTGAGCATCGATGTTAGAAAACAAATTCTCAAAACTGGGTGCTGGTGCAAACTAGTAATAATGTACAAACATATTTTGTATTTGTAATCTGTAATCCTAGGGAAGAGGGCAATAATTTTTCTAACGAATTACAAATGAAAGATGGACATCAACTGGAAGACTATGCTGTATCTGAAAATGTTGACAATGATAATGAATACACACCACCACGTAGGTCAGAAAGGTTGCGAAACAGATACAATAATCACCATTTTCACAGGGTTGCTTACAACCAGAGGGGAAGGGGATACAGGGGCAATCAATGTTAAAAGGTGATATTCAGCCCACCCAACTTTCACACTGACCATCTTAATGTCTTTAGCTGGCAGGGGTTTCGTATTTATAATTACAACTGTGTTGAAGTTAGTCATGAATTTTTCACTTTATTAGATTTAAGTTTATTCCTGCTAAAAAAAAGTAGCTTGGCACAAGTTATTTTAGACTTAAAAATGTTTATTAGGAAACTCAACCTAGAATACATGCTTTGGGAATACACCAACAGTTGGTTCGATTGCCCCCAGAAAAGCTAGTACTTTTAATCCACCTACGGCTGAGGAATTTGGAGTGTGTGTTGGAGAAGAAAATTAGAATTAATTTTAAAAATTCTAAGGGCAAGATTAATTTAAGCAAAAAATGAGAATAAATTGCTCACAGAATTATACATGAACCCACGAATCAGAGTAATGGAGCCAGATAAAGGAGGGGGTATTGTTCTTATGGACATAATTTAATATGAAGCTAAGATATTCTCCATTTTACAAGATGAGAACAGGTATAGTAAGGTTTCTATTAATGAGATTAATATCTCTTACAAGAAAATAGATTTTGCCTTGAAAGACCTCTTTGATCAAGGGGTTATAGATTTTGATACCTATAAATACCTGGAGAACACAAAACCTAGAGCACCTTCCATTTCTGGAATACCCAAGGCCCACTTAAGACCCATAGTTACCTCTGAAGGCTCCAGAATCACACCCTTAGCTAAATATCTGGACTGGAAATTAAAAACATGGTGAGGTGGTAAAACTCATATTACTAAGCATTCTTGGGATTTTTTGGCCAGGATAAAACCTGAATATTTCTCCAACAACTTGAAATTTGTCACGACTGACGTGGTGGATTTATTTTCGGTCATTCCTCACAACATAGGGTTAAGACTGGCTCAAAGATGTACTTGGGTCCAAGACAGGAGTAACTTTAAAGGACATCTACCTTGGTTTGGAATTGGCAGAGCTTGTCCTCAGAAACATTTTTTTTTTTTGAGGAAGAATTTTTTCAACAAGAACGGGGGAGTGGCCATGGGGGCCAGTTGTGCCTCCACTTGCACTGATATTATTTTGTCAGAGGGGGAACGTAAATTTGTACACACCAGTCACTATCGTGCTTCTTGGACGTTTTACACTCGATACCTGAACGACATTTGTATCTTCTGGGTGGGCAACATTGAGCTGCTGGAGGAATTTATACATTACCTTACACAAACCACCACTTTTCTTCAATTTACACATACTGTAGCTTCTGAAAGATTGGATTTGGATGTTTCCTTATACAAATTAAGTCAGGGTTTTAAATCCACCATTTACAGAAAGCCTACATTTTCCAATGCATACACTAGTTTTACTAGTGCACACCCCTTCTTTCAGAAGAAAGGAATTGTCAAAGGACAATTCATTTGTGCCAGTCATATGACATCTTTGGACATATTTTTTTTTTTAGGAGAACGTCACAAATTAGAACAAATGTTTCTGGAAAGGGGCTACCCCTTTGAACTTATTTCCACTATTAGTGGTGAAGTTTTGAAAGGCCATAAAGACAGATTTGCACCTATTTTGGGGACTGTAATTAAGTTTTCCAAAACCACTGGTGGGGGGACACTGACTGGATTTGGCACAGCATTTGTTACCGATTTTAGTGGAAATGCATATCAAATCAAGAATACTGCAGAGAAAGAATGGAATAAATTTACTGAATTAACAGATTTAGACAATTTGAATAACAAATCCGTAAAGGTGGTGTTCAGGAAAGGGCAAAACATAAAAAAACAGTTAGAACATGCTAGTAACTCTAGTGTATATTCACATAGAAAAAGAGATGCAAACAAATGTGGGGCTTGTGCCCAGTGTGCCTATATTAAGCAAGGAAAGGAGGCACACATTACAGCAAGACAGTACTTGTTAACCTCTAAAAATTATTTGAATTGTAATTACCAGGGGTTGGTGTATTTAGTGTTATCTGGAGCATGTGAGAGTTTCTATATTGGAAAAACAGAAAGGCAGGTTAAACGTAGAATCTATTAACATCTTAATGTTAAGAAGAACAGTAGCAACGCATTATACAGGCACACTGTTGACTGGTCATGCCAGCTTTTCTTTTTATGTTATAGAAACAGTATTCAAAGATGTCAGAGGGGGTCCCTGGGAAACGAGACTAGAATACAGGGAGACCTTTTCTGAAGTAGTGCTTGAGGCACATTTTACTACTATTTATTGTTTTTGGTGGCAATAAAGGAGTTGATCCCAAGTGTGGTGGCCTTCCTTTTGTCCAGTTATTGTCTTGGTTATTTGTATTTACAACTGGTCTGCTCCTGTTTTGGTTTTATTGGTATAAAAAAAAAAAAGGCAAACTAAAGCTGGTACATGCTGCTATCTCTCTCTTCCAAAGATGGTCTTGCTTATGTCCACTGTGAGGGATTGACTCCAATTCCACTATGAGGACATCTCAAGTAAAGTGATCCTATAAAGAACTTCTTGCAGGTGGTCAACACCTGCTTGTAGCCCATTTCTGATCTTTACGAACAACATTGAAGCAGTGATCATACCAATATCACGGCATACAGGAACAGTCACTGCCACGAGGGGGTAAAAAGAAAATTAATCTACTCCTGCTTCTCCAAATAAGGGAAGGCCTGATTTCTGAAGTATAATGAACAGGTCACTGAGGTGTCCTACTCACAAGGCAGTGAATAGACAATAGAGAAGAGTTATTTTCTCCAACAAAGGCTGGGTCTAAATCTCAAGAAACCCAACTAAACGGCCATTATGAAGACACTGCGGTAAATGCCTCTTTACAAGACCTATACTGCCTTTGCACAGAGAGAAGGAGCAGGTACTGATACACTGCACTGTTTACTGAAAACCATGGCCTAGAAGTCTGTCCACAGCTTAAAGTACAGTTGTGTATACTTAACATAAATGTAGATGTTAGAGTGTATTCACTATTGCAGTCATCACATTTGGGTTATACCTGCCAGGGTAGTCCTCGGCCGGCCCGAATACCAGAGGCTTAGTATTTCTGCGTCAGTTGCTGTCGCTTCAGGAGTGACGGCAGGTCGTCAGTAGTATAAAGTAAGGCAGCTAACGCCATTACATCTGTTTTTCTTGCCCTAACCTGTCAGGAGCCCCCAAATAGAAGCCAGGTTCTGGTGGAAGAAGCCCCACCACTAGAAAGTAAATACCAATATGTCCCTTGTAAGGAAAGAGAAGAAAAAAGGGGGATGGTGGGAGGGGAAACCAGGACTGCAACAGTGAATATACTCGAACATCTACATTTATGGTAAGTGTACACAACTGTACTATGCTCTTCGTGTTTCACTGTTGCAGTCATCACATTTGGGTTGATTCCCAAAGCTCAGGAAATGGGTGGAGGCAGTCAAGGAAACTAGGGGCTGGCTAGGATGCCCTGAAAGACTGCAAAGGCAAACCCTGCCCTGGATTTGGAGAACAGAGGCAGGTGGTAATGCTTGCTAAAACTGTGAACAAATGTCCAGATGGCAGCCTCCAGGATGTCCCGGGGGGGGGGGGGGCTCCTCTGAGGAAAGCTGCAGAGGTGGAGGTTGCTCTGGTGGAGTGAGTCCTGAACCCCCTTGGGGGTGGGGGAGGTTTTCCATGTTGTTTGTAGCAGAAATGGATGCAGTGTGCTATCCATTTGGAAATGCTTTGTTTGGAGATGGCTTTGCCTTCTGCTCCTGTAGGAAAGCTAACCAGCAATTGATCAGACTTTAAGGATTTAGTCCTGTCAAGATAGAATCTGGGCTGTCTGTGCACATCTAGAGAGTGCAGGATCCTTTCCCCCTTGTTCTGAGGATTAGGAAAAAGGTGGGCAAATTAATTGATTGGTTGAGAGCCACACTGGACACAACCTTGGGCATGAAGGATGGGTTAGTCCTGAGGGATACCCTGTCGGCATGGAAGATGATGAAGGGTTCCACAGCCATGAGTGCTTGCAGCTCAGAGACTCTTCAGGCTGAAGTGATGGCCAGAAGGAAAGCTGTCTTCCAGGAGAGAAATTTTAGATCTGCAGAAGAAGCTCGTTCGAAGGGGGGCAGGGTGAGCTTTTCCAACACAAAGTTAAGGTCCCAAGCTGGGGTTGGTGCTCTTCTGGGTGGCCTCAAGTTGCTAGCCCCTCTTAGGAACTGTTTGATCAAGGGGTGTGAGAAAAAGGGCTACTCAGTGGGAAAATGAGCAGAGATAGCAGAGGCATACATTTTAATAGAGGAAAAAGAGAGGCCATTGTGTAGTAGGTCAGCTACAGGATGAGAGTGAGGGAGGGCTATTCTGTATTGGCTCCCTTAGCCTGAATCCAGGTGCAGAACCTTTTCCATTTGTCAACATAAGACTTTCTAGTGCTAGGGCATCTGGCCTCATGTATAAGCTATAACTACTACTCTCTACTCTCCCCAACCTCTCCTTCTCACAACCAGCCTGCAACTGGTTCCACAGCTATCTACATGGATGCCAGCAATCAGTAATCTGGGACAATAACACATCACCTCGCCTCCCAGTTACTCTCGGAGTTCCCCAAGGGTCTATACTTGGCTCTCTGCTATTCTCACTTTTCACTAACAACCTACATACTGCCACCACACAAGCATCTCTTATACAGTACGCAGATGACTCTACTCTCATCTGCTCTGCCCCCACTCTACCAGAACTACAACAAATCACACAGGAATCATTCTCTTCTGTAGAAAGCTGGCTATCCAATACTCAGCTCCTACTCAACCCAAGTAAGACAAAACTTCTACTGTTCCAACCTTCCAAAGCCACCCAAAACACCTCCCACTTCAACATTCTTGCCAAAGACAATACCATCAACTCTCCATCAGAACACACAAAATTACTTGGCATGGAAATAGACAACAAACTTAGATTTGACACCCACATATCTCTCACAAAAAAAAAGTTCACAAGAAACTTGGTGCATTATATCGAAGCTGCCAATTCCTAACCAAGGCAGCTAGAATCTCCACAGCCAATTCCCAGCTAATCTCCACCGATAGATACTTACCAACCTTAGACAGACAGACCTACACAAGCTGGATGCTTGTTGCAACAAAATTGCTAAATTTGCCACTGGAACCTCCTACCGCAGCCATCACTGTATCTTCCATAAAGAACTAAACTGGCTAGAACTCCCACAACTCTTTCACTTTAATCAACTCACCCTTGCTCATAAACTTATTAACCATCTTTTTCCTTATGATCTATTGCAACTACATTTTGTACTGTACTAATTGTATCTGTATATTTTGCACTATGTTATGAACGAATGACCTCTGATTATTCTCTGTACTGCACCTGCAATGTTCATTGTATACATTAATTTTTGTATATGTGATTTTGTTTGTTTCCTCGGAGCTCATCTCCCCGGGCCTCTACTGAAAATGGACATATATCCAGTTAGACTAGCCTGGTCAACAAATGTAAAATAAATAAAATAAATAAATAAAACCACCCCCTTAACATCCCTTCCCTTCAAACCCTTCTCCAACCCTATCACCTCACTAAGCCCCTAAGATCAAGCAACAAAAATCAACTCACTGTTATCAAACCCAAAAACTCTGCAGAAGAAGCCATATTTTCATGTACCATATCTAAACTTTGGAACAATCTTCCACCCTCTATAACTACTCTACCTTCCAGCAGCCTTTTCAAGACTGCCCTCAAATTCCACTTAAATTTGCAGTGGCTTTGTCCTTGTTCTAATCCAGACCAACACCCCCACCTAGACTCTTAACCCAATTATACTACCGCCACTAACCACAGTAGTTTTTACATACTTTAACATCCTGACAACTTTGTTACTAATATTATAAATGACAAGAAACTATCTTAACTTGCAACATTTTCTGTATATACTGTTGATAATCAATATCTTGTTACTGTATTAAAGCCAACAACCTGTAATACTGTTTACTATTGAAACAACTTTGTATCTCTATCATGTACATGATGTGGAGCTTTTCTCCCTTGGCATCCGCTGAAAAAGGACCTGCGTCCAGTCGGAATTTCCCAGTAAACAAATGTAAATAAAATAAATAAATAAATGTATAACATCTAGAACCAGTTTGCTGAGGTTGGCAGATTGATCTGGAGTTAGGGAAAAAGCCAAGATGCCAAATTGAGTGTCTGCAATTGAGGATGCATGAATTCCCCTTCACTATGGGTCAGGAGGTTTGGAATCTGAGGAAGGTGCCATGGTGGCTGTGGGGAGAGGCTGCGCAGCAAGGGGTACCAGTGCTGGCGAGGCCAGTCTGGAGCTATAAGAATTGTCCTTGGTTTTTCCTCCTTTACTTTCAGCAGTACCCTGGGATGAGAGGTAGTGGAGGAAAGGCATAGAACAATAGACTGACCCAGGGGAAGGACAGGGCATCCATTTTCCAAGCCATGTAGTGATGCTCACTGGTGCAGAACTTGCTGAGCTGACGGTTGGTGTGGGAGGCAAAGAGGTCGACCTTCGAGGTGCCCCATTTCTGAGTTATTAGGGTGAAGGTTCTTCTGTTGAGTTGCCACTCATGTAGTTCCAGAAGATTTCTGCTTAATTTGTCTGCCAGAGAGTTGAGAGACCCTGGTAGGAATTGTGCTAACAGGTGGAGTTGCATGGCAGAGGCTGTGTGCCTAAGGGTCATGGCCAGCCTGCATAGAGGGTAGGAGTAGGCATCATAGATAAGCTCAACAGCTTAAATGTAAACCCTTATGTCACTAAATGGGTTGCAAACTGGCTAAAGGACAGAACCCATAAAGTTAAAAATGCTGGAGCAATGTCAGACTCAAAGCCAGTCACAAGTGGTGTCCCACAGGGATCTGTCCTGGGACCCCTCTTGTTCGGCATTTATTTCTCAGATGTTAAAGCAAACATGGGAGGGTTGTGGCTGACAAAGTTCGCAGATGACTGCAAACTAGGCGCCATAGTCGATACACCAGCGGACACATACATCCTACAAAAAGGCCTCACAGAAACGGACAACTGGTGCCGGAGTCATGGCCTTAAACTAAATGCCAAAAAATGTATGGTCATCCCCTTTGGGAAAAACAAAGTACCCACAAATTATCACAGACAGCAACCCACTGAGTACGGAAAAAGTAATCAGAGACCTAGGGACCCAAGTCGACAGCGACCTCTCATTTGACACCCACGTTGCCAAAGTGGTTAGAAAAACATTCTACCTTGCACACCTTATCATGAAGGGATTCACATCCAGATCCAAGGATGTCATTGTACCCCTATACTCCTCCCGCATCAGACCCATGATGGAGTACAATGCCCCATTTGGTATGTACCTCACCCGGCATTTGCAACAGCTGGAGAGACCACAAAAGTACCTCACCAAGAGGATCAAGGGTCTCCAACATATGTCTTATTCTGCCAGACTAAAGAAACTCCAGCTCTATTCAGTAGCATACCGCCTGCTCAGAGGTGATCTCTGCCTGACGTACAAGGCCATGTCCAATCAGGAACTGATGGACATGCTCCACCTCAAAAAATCCAAATCCATCAGAATCATGAGAGCTAAAGACTTGAACCTCGGCACAAGTATGAATAAGACATGCTGGAGGGATAGATTCATAACCCAGAGGCTTCCCATGCTCTGGAACAAGATCCCAGTTCATGTTAGGCAGAGCCCCTCACTGACTCTCTTCAAGAGAAATCTTGATGAGTGGATGGGAGATCGTAAGTTTACCCCAGGGGTCACATCTGTGTCACTACTAGACAGGGGCACAGTAAACTAATTCTATTATATAAGGGGACCTTCACTGTGTCACTACTAGACAAAGGCACAGTATTCTAAATCTATTCTGTGCATTTTGTACCATTTTATGGGGTGGCGAAAGCCACATCACTATGGCTAAGCTTACAAATGCCCCAGGGCAGATAGCCTAGTACTAAACTATGAAACTATGAGTAAGTCCCTCCCTGCTTGTTGATGTACCACATCACAGTGGTGATGTCCGTTTTGATCAGGCGAGTCCCTGTGGAGAGAAGGGGTTTGAAAGCTATCAAGGCATGCTGGACAGCCATCATCTCTTTTAGGGTTTATGTGCAGAGGTATTTGCTGTGGGCTCCATTGGCCCTGTATGCACCTGCCGTCCAGGTGTGTACCCCCAAGCATAGTCTGATCTGTCCGTGGTGAGGGTCTGGGTGGCGGGGAGTGGCGGGAAGATGCTGTTGCCCACCAAAGAAAATCTTTTTGGAGGCAAGGAATTACAGGTATAAGAGTCTCCAGGTGTTGAAAGTGTTGACACCAAAGGCTTTTTAGGTACCATTGAAGTTTCGTCATATGCAGTCTGGCATATGGAATATGTAGTATGGAAGATGCAATGAATGTCAGAGCTTGCATAATCTTCCTTGCAGATAGTTGGGGTCTGGAGGCTAGTTGAGAGAAGTAGGCTGTCAAGAAATTTTGCTTTCCTGGTGTAAGGAATGCCATCTGGGATGCTGTGTCCAGGCTTGCTCCCAGGAACATAATCCTTTGGGTGGCCCCTGTTTGGATTTCTTTTCATTGACTGTACCCTAGGGAGGTTAGTAGGGACTTTACAAAGGCCAGGTACTTGAGCAGCTTTTCCTGGCTGTCTGCCTGAATTAGGCAGTCGTCTACGTATGGGTAAATCTGGATATTCCTTTATCTGCAAAAGGCAATGGCCAGAGCCAGACATTTTGTGAAAACTCGGGGAACAGTAGATAAGCACAGATAACTGAAAGCGCTGAGATCCTGCCCTCAAACCGAGATATTTCCTGCATGATTTCCTGATAGGAATATGGAGGTAGCCCTCTTTTAGATCTAGGGTGGCTAGCCAAGCATCCTTGGAGAGCATGGGTAGCAGCTGCTGGAGGGTGAGCATTTTGAATTTTGGGATAATCAGGAAGGTGTTTAAAATGGATAGATAGAGGATGGGGTGCCAGGTGCACTCTTTTCTGGGTACCAGAAAAAGTCTTGAGTAGAAACCTTGGCCTCTCTGTTTTGCAGGAAAGTGCTCTACTACGCTCAGAGAGCAGGGAAAGGACTTGCTTTTGCGCCTCTGCTCACTGGTTTGGAGGTAGATCTGGGAACCCTTTTGGGGTAAGAAGGTTGTGGAAAGAAAAATTTGTATCCCTGGGACACTATGTTGAGAACCCAGCAGTCACTGGTAATGGTGGCCCAGGTGCTTGTGTGAAAGGAGTTTTTTCCCTTCTAGGGTTAAGTGAAGGTGGGCAGAGGGGGTGGGGGAGGTGAGTCATTGTGAGTTCTTACCATAAGGGGGTGACTTAGAACTTCCTGTTTTTGCATTCCCTGTGGTTGCTGTCTGGGGGGTTCTGGTTCCCTGGGGTCTGGGCTGGACTGGCTTAGTGGGAGCAGGAAAGGACCAGTGTTTGGTGGGCAATGCCTGCTGAACCTGGGTGGCTGGACCTGCAAGAAATCCTTAACTGTCTGCATAGATTTTACTTTTTCTTCCATCTTTTTTAAGACCTCTTCTGCCTTAGTACCAAATAAGTTGCCTTTGTGCAAAGGGGCATCCAACAATTTAGATTTGACATGGTCTGGCAAGGGCTGTTCCTTAAGCCATGCATGCCTTTCTAATGACAGATCCGGTGACTGCTGCCCTGCACAAAGCTTCTAAGGCGTCAAAACCACAGTGCAAGGTGTGTTTAGTTACCTGACTTGCAGAATGCTTTAACTCTTGTAACTCTAGATTCTGCACAAGCAGGAAAGGAAGATATTTTTTGTTTGAGAAGTTCCAAGGTATGTTGCTGAAATTTTAGCATATGGAACTGACAATTTAGTGCCCTGATAGCGAAAGTCGCTGAGGTGTATACTTTTTTTACCCCATCTGTCTAGTGCTCGGGAATCCCTATCTGAGGGGGTGGGGTTCTTAGCAGATGTTGCTTTACTTCCTGTAGGCCCTTGAGAAATTACCTCAGGGTCAGCAGCAGGATTTTTAAAAAGAAAGTTGAGTGAGTCAGGGACTCTATAGTCCCCATCTGTTTTTCTGGGTGCAGAAGGGAGGGTGTCAGGAGTAGAGCTGGATTCCAGGAAAACATCCTCCACAACATCCAAGACTGAGGGGATGGCCAAGGGTCTGTGCTCTGGAAGATCTAAGAATTCCCCGAGTCTCTCTTTAGATTGAGGGTAGTCCTGACTCTCCCATTGGAAATGCTTCCCTTAAGGTATGAAGGGTTTCCTCAAAAGAAAAATCCTCTGGGGGAGAGGCAGAAGGGATGGAATCCTCTGCATCAGAATTCTCCCAAGTAGAGAGGGGTTACATGTCCTCATATTCAGATGCATCAGAGTCATCTGACTCTTGTTCAGACAAAACTACAGGGGACACATCTCTCTTCCTTTTGGAGGGAGGAGCTTGGCTTCTGATAAGCAGGTGCCTGAGATTGGGTCGTCAGTTTCTTGGGTGTGGTTCATACCCCGGGCCTAAGAAACTCGGTAGTTTTCAAAAGAATGGTAGTCACGAAAGAGGACGTCAGAGTTTGTGTCAAGAATCGGTAGTGCGAAGGACTTCCTCGGAAGCCAGTGCCTGCTCAGCGGCTCCAGACCCATCCAAGGTAGAGACAACCACAGAATCCTTAGTCGAAGAAGAGTTTTGCAGCATACCAGACTCCGAAAGGGTCTTGGTAGTGGCCTGCGAATCCACATAATCGGGCATCAGGGGCTGTGAAAGCGCCTCAATGAGGACCGGAGAACTGACTACTAGCTTAACAGAAGCATCATCGGTAGGTTTGGACCAGTGCGTGCAGTCTGCCTTATCTTTACTTTTTTTTGGAAGATCTGCTGTCGGATGGCTTACCGAAGCCATATCAGAGTTCAAGGACTGTAAGTGAAAATATCTAGCTGCAATAAGGGCCTGACGACAGAAAGTTCTGGCGTTGAACAAAGCACAGAAGCGACAGCAGGGGACGTCATGGTCTGGTCCTAAATGAGTGACGCAGTAAGAATGAAACTCTCGGTGTGGTATTTGCTTTCCACAAGCGAGACAATTGTTAATTTTTCTGACATCGGTTAGTGCAAGAGAAAAGGATCTCCAACAGGGTACTTAGCTTTAGAAGACTTCAGCTTCAAATCGGTAGACGAAACTCAGGAAGCAGCTGACTGGCACTCGTGCAAACTGCTTCTCGTTTGGAATCCATGGCAAGAAAGACTGATGTAATGGCATCGGCTGCCTTACTTCATACTGACTACCTGATGTCAGTCCTGAAGCAATAGCAACCAACTCAAAAATACTAAGCCTCTGGTATTCAGGCTGGCCGAGGGCTACCCTGGCAGGGATAACCCAAATGTGACAACTGCAACAGTGAAACACTAAGAAGAATATTGGGTTCCGATCTCCACCACTCTTCTACAGCCTTTAAAATGAAAACACCATATAATGTCAAAATGATTTATGGAAAGCTCTACTTAAAGGGGGCCACAATTCCTTAAACCTTGAAGGAAATTAGGTAGTTCCCCACTTACTACCATTAAAATAATTGCCCTAATGACCTGCAGTGAGTTCTGTACTAAAGGCAGGACTCAGAGGAAAAGACCACCAAAAACAGGTCTGACAAAATGTCAGTGGGGCTATGTGGCCACATTCTTACACTGCAATGCACCAAAGCACCATCCACAGCCTCAAGGGATTAAGTTTTTTTTTTTAACAGGAATGAAAGAGCTAAAATCAATAAATTCCAAAATGCCTCTTGTGGAGTGCTCCTTTTTTGCTCATTTGATTTTCATTTTGGAACATCTCACTTACTTTCTGGTTTGCAAGTGTTGTATCAGCAGCACTCCAAAGACTGTGGCCACTATAACGCTAAACAGGTGAAAAAGGGTTTACCTTTGGTCCTTTGGAATGAGTGCTCATGAACTATGCTTATGGGACCTCTCTAATGTCCATTCTGGCCAACACCACACTAGAGAAGTCATTCCCCTCAAGTAAGGCTCTGACAGGATTTTTCCCCAAGTTATGCAGCCACACCCCCCTGCCAAAGGACTGTAACCACAAAAGCTACAGATGTTAGCAGAAATCCATGCATAAAGTCATTAGGTGCCAGATCATATTGCAGAAAAAACAAAAGGTTGTCAGCCTCCTTCAAAGCCTTTTACCACAGTAGTAAACACTGAGTACAGAGTACAAACTGCAGCACTTTATAATGAAAAAAAAACGAGTGCTCATTCGAGGTAAACTAAATGACTTACCTGCATCTAGTGGACCATTGTTACTGGAGATGTACTGACCCAAGGTGGAACAAAGTCTTGCAACATCCTTAAACAAGGAAAGCTTGAGGTAGAACTCCTGGCCTACTTCTAATGGAAGCAAGCTTCTATGGATAGTTTCTCCAAAAAATCACAATGCAAATTTTTTGCAAGATGCTACGCAGACAAACTTTCCCACAAGGCAACGACTTCTTATGGAGGATAAGAAACTAAAACTAAAAAGATCTGGCTAACAGTGATTACATTTAGCTATCAGTCCTTTGCAATGGACCTCCCCATCTGCAGCAACTCAGTTAAGTCCTGGACTGTTGTCAGGTCTCTCACTGCAAATAATAGGTCATCTTCCTTGAAGACATGTCTAGGATTAGCAGAGGAAACAACATGCTTGATGTTTTTGGGTTCGCTTCATTCTACATAGGGCTTCTTTGCCCCTAGAAAAATAGGCTAGACTGGGGGAAAAAAAATTAAAGGGGCCATTGCAGCCTTCAGCAATGGACAATGCCAATTTTCTTCTTTAGAAGCCCTGAATGTGATCATGTGACTTCTAAAAGCATGGAACTTAATCTGACCTGCCTCAGACAATTCCTAAGGAAAAAAAGAGCTACTCCATCCTGCACAAGCATGACCTTCAAACTGGAACTTGGACAGGTGAGTCAATTAAACAGACATTCAGAGCACCAATATGTAAGAAATCATCCTCTTTCCACCTCAGTACAAAGATTTACAAAGTATGTGGGTAAGATGTTGCATTCTCTAGGACACATGGTAGACAAAAATTTATTTTTTATTTTACATTTTTTGACCGGGATAGTCAGACTGGATACCTGTCCATTTTCAGCAGAGGCGCGGGGAGAAAAGCTCCATACATACAGAAAAACTGTTACATTAAACAAGTTAAAGCACTGTTACAAATACAATACATAGGATAAAAGTTATTCATTCTGTCATACATAAATCTGATTTGTTATACGGTAACAATTAGGAAGCAATGTAGGGGTGGCCAAAAGACCTCTTTTGCACACGTTTATATTGCCAGATTTATTCAGGATTAGAGCAAGGACACACAATTAAGCAGAACTCTTTTGGATGCCTGGTCAAGATTTTACTTCACACAGCTGGGAAGGAGTGGGTAGCCAGCAGAGTACATTCCTTCTTGGCAGTACTAGTTTTAAATTTACATGCTTCCAGGTAGCAGAGCTTCATTCTTACAAAGAGGCACCAAAAGCCCAAATCCTTCTTACCAAAACAGTGAATAAAACATTTCTTGAAGAAACAGAGGGGAGTTGCAAGACATTTGACAGGACTTCAAGATTCTGTATATGTCCCTTAAAGAGGAGGTTCTATCTGGTGAAGACATAAAAGAAAGGGAGGCTCTCACTGCCGACGCATGTCTGTTAAGAGAGAAGGAAGACTCACTCACAGAGTTGCCCGGTACAAAATCACCTGACACAAAGCAAGAGCCTTCATGTCCTGAGATCAAAATGCCTGGTGCTGGTATCAGCCTGTGTTCTTTAAAGCCATTCTTCAATCCGATCAGGTCTAAGACAACGCTGATACATGAGCAGGACCTAAAGGTGCATAAGTACTTACGAGAGCTTTCCTACATTCAGTCTGGGGTCTCTCAACATGCAGCTGGGTCTAAGGAGAATAATTTGTCAGCTATCAAGTGCTACCAATCAAGCCATCACCATAACCACCAGACAGACAACTAAATGGTAGTGCGTCTGATGCAAGTATGTTCCTGACAACCTCCTGTGAAAATTATGTGGGACAGCCCCTAATGAACCCTGAAATGTGACTGCACTTTTCAAAGACTGTCATTGTCTACAGATGAGTGGCACAAGTTCAACACCTTGCTAGCTGAGAGGGAGCTTAAGGCACAACATATACAAAGCAAAGTCTTTACAACAGAGAGAGAGACCAATATCTGGTATTTCACTGCATCAGCCAGGGATAATATGAAGTACTCACTTATGAGGTCTTGGACTGAGTTTCCATCTTAAAAGAGGTGAGATAAGCCTCAAGCTGTTCTTTAATTTTACAGGCAAAAAATGCTTTACATTATAATCCTTTCTAAAGTCAGTGTGGGAATAGCTGTGTTGTTCCTGAAACATGAGCTGTGACTACACAGCACCTCGAAGGTTTCAGCTACTCGAGTGTAACATTTAAGAACTTTTACCAAAGCTATACCACCTCCTCTATCATTTCATCTCCTTTATTTTCCTTGTGCCGACTCCCTGCCTTCTTTCTTTAGGCTGCTCTATCTTAACATAAAAAAAAAAAAAAATTACAAATATTCACATCCGACCCACGTTGCTGTTATTTTTAATCAGAACTATTTGCAAATAATGTAACTGATGTCAAGGATGTCTGAATAATGGAACTGTTGCTCATGAATGAAATGACTATAAATGATGAAACAATGCAAATAATGTCCATGATGTCTGTCTAATGGAACTTTTCTCCCTGGGCCTCCAGCAAAAATGGGCACCGCTCAGTCTGACTTCACCGGTAAACCAATGTTAGCCAATAAAATAAAATAGCATTAATAACACGATGCAAAATGTGCAAGCCCCAAAATAGAAGTGACAGATAAAGGGATAAATAAGCTGTTCCAGCTCTTAGACTCCCAACGTGTGGTGTCAGGATCTGCTCAACAATGAAAGAAAAATTCAGAAATGTAAGAAGTCAGGCTTACCAACAGAGGAAATCCAAGCAGTTATTTGCTGTAGAAGACTTCAAAAAACAGATCTTGTAACTTTCTGTAAATTTCCATCTCTTCTGTTTCACAGTATTCCACATGAACTCACCTATTTATACGTATGAATACTTATTAGTTTTAACTAACCTGCAAGAATCTTGTTACATCGGAAATGGCATTTCTGAAGATATATTCATCTTTCTGGCAGTCAAACCAGCCTAGTTTTGTAATGCGAGTGTACAGCTGAATTAGTGCTTGAGTTACGAAGGTGGCAAGCTTCGGCCTTGTTGCAAGGTAGTTCAGGACATAAGTTCCTACATGACATGAAACAATCACAAGCAAGTCAATGTGCTGTCTTAATATTAAAGAAGCATAAAAAGTGAATTAATTTATTTATTTATTGCATTTGTTTACCGGGAAAGTCCACTGGGCCCTTAAATGAGCCCATTTTCAGTGGAGGCCCGGGGAGAAAAGCTCCACATATAATTTCATACAATGAAAAGTATACATAAACAATACAGGGTATATAAGGTAGAGGTAAGCACATTAAAATATAGTAATAGCACACAGAACAATTTGGTGTTAACATTACATAAATTGATAAAACAGTGAAAAATTGTTTAAAATCATGGTAAATGGTTAGAATGGTGGAGAGGGATGGGTAGGCTGCTGGGTAGTAAATAAGTTCATGGGCAGTAGTCAGTTGCAGGTATGTGAGGTGATGGGGGAATTCGAGCCAGTTTAGTTGATGTGGTATGGAACGGTGGTGGGTGGTGAATTTAGCATTTGTCGTAAATTTGGAAACTTTATTGTAGCACAAAGTGAGTGTAGTTTTCAGAGAGGACTAAATATTGGTTAGGATGG
This sequence comes from Protopterus annectens, assembly GCF_019279795.1. NCBI lineage: Eukaryota > Metazoa > Chordata > Ceratodontiformes > Protopteridae > Protopterus > Protopterus annectens. The sequence continues at coordinate 365,958,430 of NC_056743.1, read as the reverse complement.
AGGCACCATATAAGAGTGTTGGAAGCAGGAATGACGAGGCATTTTTGCAGAGAAGTTAAGAAAGCAGTTGTGCCTATAAAGGGTTCCTAGCTTTTGATGTTTTTTTATGTCGTTATGGATGTTAAGGTGTTGTCAATGATGACACCGAGTAATTTGGTGTTGGGAACGACTTCAATAACAGTATGATTCTGGGAATAAACAGAGAAGTCAGACTTGTCAATTGGGCTGAATTTCTGGGGGGTAAATTTTAAGAGTTTAGTTTTATTGGGGTTAAGGGCAAGATGGTTAATGATATTTAGCAAGCTCTACACCTGACTCTGGATCACAGTCAGTCAAATCTTGAACAGTTTTACAATACTGTTACCAGCCCAGCCTACTGTATCTACTCAAAAAACATAAGAAAATACATTTTAATATCACTCCATTCATCCACAAGTCAGTTGTCATATCTTGCATACCATTCATCAGTTTATTCAAATACATGAAAATATTACAAAACAGATTAGATGTTTGTAATCCAAATCAGTCACAAACAAGTTTTACAATTTAAGCTAAATACAATCACGGTGATGAAAAGCAGACAAAACAGAAGCGTCAGTAATTATGGATATAGAAACATATAATGCCAAAATGTTCACAAAATTAAACAATTCTAAATTCTATAAAGCTTATATAAGAAAAACTGATAAATGTTTTATAGACAGCTGATTAGAATTTCTATAAAGATGTGCAATTATCTTTCAGTGAAAAATCCCATCATTGTCACACCGTTAGAAAAATTCACAAAAATGACACTGACACAGCCTACAGTGCCTGCAAAAGGCTGAAAGCTTGAACTCGTCCAATTTTATTGATGTTGTTGGCCTTTAGGCTTTTCCCGATAAGGGGTCACCACAGCGGAATTCCGGTCCGCTAATGATTGGCAGTACATTTTTACAAAAAGCCGAGGTGCCAGCTCAACGTCCAACCTTCAACGAAGGCACGCCCATTTACGCACGCATGTCTTTCGAATGCTACCCAACCACGGGAAGGACATGCAGACTCCACACAGAAGGCACTCCTAAGCCAAGCAGGGAATCGAATGGGAGAACCTCTTACTGTGAGGTAACAATGCTACCGCCGTACCACCGTGGCTTGTCTCAAAAAGCTGTTCTGCAGAACTCCCTCATTTATTAGGGACTTTTCATTTAAAGACAAGGCAAGTGAGGTGTCAGTGACCAAACAAGATGGATGCAAGGTCCCTATGTACAGTTATACCACAAGACATAGGTATAAAATGGATATGCAATTTCCTTCTGGCCAAACCCAAGCACTCTGGCAGTGAAAACTGAATTGAGGAGAAGATTCAAACAAGGTTCTCAAGTAGAGCTATTTTGACTTGATAGATTCATAGGTGTGTACTAGGCTAATGGCCCTGGAGCCTTTGCAAGCCTAGCCCATAGGATTACCCTGGCATCGTGCCAACTGACCTTAGTTCCTAGTGTCTCTATTGAGCACAGCCACTGGAGTGATCCCCGGGGTGAATTTTCTATTTCCCATCCACTCATCAAGATTTCTCTTGGAGAGCCAGTGAGGCTTGATATATATGTTAAGTCTATTCCATAGCATGAGCAGTCTCTGGGTTATGAACCTATCCCTCCAGCACATTCTGTTGACTGTGGTAATGAGGTTGAAGTCTCATGAGCGTGTAGTGAGGAGGGATTGGGATTTCTTTAGACGAAGCATTTCTAACAGAGCTGGGTCAGACATGGCTTTGTAAGTCAAGCAGAGATCGCCTCTAAGTAGGCGATATGAGACAGAAAATAGTTGGAGTTTTTTTGAGTCTGTCCATATAGGACAAGTGTTTAAGGCCTAGGATCCTCTTTGTGAGGTACTTTTGCAGCCTCTCCAGTTGTTGCAGGTGTCTAGTGAGGTACATGCCAAATGGGGCATTGTACATTGGCCTAATGAGGGAAGAGTAGGGGGAGACAATGACCTCTCTCTTCCTGGATGCAAAACCCTTAGTAATGAGATGTGTCACATAGGCCTTCTGACCACAGTGGCAATGTGGTGGTCAAAAGAGAGGTTGCTGTCAACCTGTGCTCCCAGATCTCTTAACACCTTGTGTGTTCAGTGGACTACCATTGATGTGGTAATTCAAGGGAACAGTGTTTTTCCCAAGGGGGATGACGTCACATTTTTTGACATTAAGCTTAAGGCCATGGTTCTGACACCAGTCGTTGATTTCAGTGAAGCCTTTCTGTAGGATGTCAACATCACTTGGGGAGTTAATAGCTCCCAACTTGCAATTGTCTGAAAATGTTGTCAGCCAGAGCCCCTTCATGTTGGCCTGGACTTCAGAGAAGTAGATACCAAACAGGAGGGGACCCAGGACCGAACCTTGTGGGACTCCACTCGTGACTAGTCGGCAGTCTAACCTGGAGTTGGCTACTTTCACACTGTGGGTTCCATCTGTGAGTCAGTTTGCAATCCTCCTAGTGATATAGGGGCTGATGTCCAGCTTAGTGAGTTTTTCTATGATTCCTGAGTGGGGAATGGTATCAAAGGCCTTGGCCAGACAAAGGTAGGCTGTATGAACCACTTTGCCTTCATCCACAGCTCTCTTGACTGACTCATAGAAGCCGACCAAGTTGAGCAGGCATGATCTACCCTTCACAAAACCAAACTGTAGGATCCAGAGTTTGAAGGATTCCCTATATCCTTGTTTATTAGGTCCATGATGATGCATTCTATAGCCTTGCATATCAGACTCGTCAGGCTAATGGGGCGATAGTTCCCAGGGTCTGTAGTCGCTCCTCCTTTGTGGGGAGGGATGATTGTAGCAGTGAGTCATTCAGTAGGGACAAAGCCTGAGGTGAGGCTTTTATTAACAGGGCACAAAGGTGAGGTGCCAATTCACTCTGAACACAGTCAGGGATACTGTCAGGCCCCACAGAAGCTGTATTATTGGCCTTGGACAGTGCTGTTTTAACCTGTGCAGCAGTAATACTGGGTGCCTGGCAATCTACTGGCATTGTGATTGGTCCTTTGGGGAAGCAGTAAATCTGTCGGCCAGTATATTGGCAATATCTGTTGGCTCTGTATAAGAGGTACCATTGTGCAGTAGCTCAAAGCAAATCTGGGCATTACCGTGGAGATTCTTTACATAACTGTAGAAGGCCTTGTGGGTGTCTTTACTCTCTGCTGCAATTTTGTTTTCACAGCTAGCTTTAGAGGACATGATAAGGGATCTCAACCTTTTGTTGAGGCTGATAAGGGAGTTTTTCCAGTCTTGGGACTTCACCTTATTCCGCATCAGTTTTCTCTTTCTATTGTAGAGTTTGTTTATGGCAGAGGACCACCAGATTGGCTTCTTTTTTTTTTTTTTTGAGGATAGTGCCTTAGTTCTATTGGGTTTAGAGAGATCCATGTATTTGTGTACATGTTCGTACAGTGCATTGGTGTACGATTTGGCAGTCAGCAACTATTCTCCATTTGCATGGGTGTCGTGAAGTTAACCACTTCTGTTTTTAGGAGCCCAAAGTTAGCTTTGGACAAGTTTTTCATGGTGGTTACCTTAGTGTGTGAGTGTGTGTGTGTGTGTGGGGGGGGGGTTTCCAAGGTGATTAGTTTGTGGTTGGATCTAACCAGGGAGGAGTAAACTAATGGTGTAGTGCAACTGTTGCCCATGTTAGTAATGACCAAATCAAGGATGTTGCTACCTCTAGTGGAGGTAGGAACAAGCTGGGCCAGGCCACTGGAATTAATGAATTCCAGGAAGCGTTGGGCAGGTCTTTTGGTACGAATTTCCCAGTTAATGGAGGGGTAGTTGAAGTAGCCCAGTATGTGTGTGTTAGGTTGGACCCTAATATTCTCCAGGGTGCTTAGGAACGTGGAGTGTGCATCTTGGGGACCTATAGCAGGTGGTTGGGGACCTATAGCAGGCTACAACCTGAATCGCTGTCTTACCCAATATGTTAGCTGCACCTGAAGTATCTCAAATGTGTCATGTTGGGCTACCACTCTGGAGGGGTGTGCATCCTTTATGAATATGGAAACACCACCACCTTTGGAGCTTCGGTCCAAGTTTGGGACCAAAAGGTGTGGAATGAGTTATAGCCTGGTAGTGCAGGGGTGCTTTCTGCTGCCTTGAACCAGGTCTCTGTTACAGCAAAAATGTCGATGTTCTCCATTTTAAGGAGTGCTTCGAGCGAGTGCATTTTGAGATTTAGACTTCTAGCATTGACCAACATGACCCTCAGATTGCATTTGTTTGTAGCTGTTACGGTGGTAATTTGGTCTTTGGAATACTGCCTAAAAAGGCACTACAGGGGTGGCAAGAGCCTTGGCCAGTATCCAGGGGTGACAGATGCAGGCCATCTCTGGCAAAGCATCAAGGTCTGTCAATCATGTCATTCCAGGCAAACAGATACTGGATCCCCTTAGAATGACACCAGAAACTTAGCAGCTAATTGTTGAAATCAATCATTTTCTGCTTGTACTGTGGTATCATTCTTGGTGATGGCAGGATGCTGCTCAGGGTTAAAGTCATACCCACCTGGGCTACATAATCAGAGAGCTCCTCCAGGTCTCTTTTCATGTAGTCCAGGGAGGTATGTCTCAGGTCATTCACATCCATATGTACAATGACAAAGTTATATTCGCACCTGTTGTTGAGAGACCTGAGTGTGTGTGTTATGTGGTGGATACTGGTGCCTGACAGGCAGCTGACTGTTAATTTCTCCTTAATCAACCTAGTGAGTGGGACATCAGTGTGCCTCACTACTGAGTTACCTATGACTAGTCTATTGGGCATGCTGTTTTGCCTTAGGGGCTTTGGCTGAGTGGCACACTGCTCAGGAGAGTTGTGTGTGTTGTGATTAGTGCTGTGTTGTAGTGGTCGAGTGCATTTCTGCCTTGCAAGTCTCGGCTGTTTGGGTAGATTTTTATTGACAGCCTCCGCGAAGGTGAGTGTGTGGTTTGTGTTTTTATGTGAAGACAGAGCTAGCGTGTGTTCTGGAGGGCTGTGTGCTCCACGTGGTGTGGTGCAAGTGTTGACCCTCTCCGCTTGACCATCTATTCCGGTCATGGCTGGAGAGTGTGTGGCTTCTAATTTGGATATATAAGCACAACTCTTGCAAGTCTGAGTGTTGAGAGGTAAGATGAGAGGGTTTGTCAGTGTACATGAGGCAGTTGCTACATTGCCTCAGGATGCCCAAGTTCACCAGGTTAGTAGGAGAAAGCACAGGGAACTGACCTTTAGACATGCCTGGAGCGTTGGGCATTAAGTACTGGAGCGGTTTCCTTGTAGAATGTTTAGTGCTGGTAGCACGTGTGCTACAATAATTGCTACAAGAAGTCTGCTAAAGTGCAAAACTAATAAGCTAATAAAAGTGCAGGAGAGGAGAGAGCTAGCAGACCTAAGGGAAAATTGAAGAGCAGACTTTGGCACCGCTCAGAAGCTTACTAACAGTCCTGGATACAGCAAATCTGAATCTGGACTAGACTAGTTACAGGAAAGGCAGGAAACAAGCTCAAATGTGGGCTTTTAAACCAGTAAGGTGAAAGAGATGGAAAAACTGCTGAAACGACCAAAAACAACAACTTCTGGGTCAGAAACCACTCCTCTTGTGGTAGAGAGGCCACCTAATGCTTACCACTCCCACTGATAAGCTAAAAGGCTTCCCTCCAACACAGAAAGGCTTGGGGGGGGGGGCTCAGAAGCTTACCAACAGTCCTGGATACAGCAAATCTGTATCTAGACTAGAGTAGTTACAGCAAAGGCAGGAAACAAGCTTAGAATTGCATTTATGTTTTTTTTCAGAAAGCCACTAAAACAGCACTAAAAACAATTCAAGTGCAGTGCAATCTAGCATACTTGAGTGTGTAGTAGTATTAAAGCAAATACAGTTTAAATAAATGCAATTTATTTAAAATGTATTCTGAACTAAATTCAATTGTTTTATTCAACTCTGAACAGTTAAAAGTGCCAAAAAATATACTTATCAGCTGAGAAGCACACTCAGTCAGAACACAAGGAGATGAGGTTTTTTTTTTGGTTAGTAAAGTGCAAAAGGAGGAAGGCGGAGCAGAAGTTAATTCAAGGTTAAAAACCTAAGTGGGTTGGGCCTTCTCAAATATTCTTCCTGTATTAGGTAGAATGAACACTAGACAGTGTCCCAGATCAAATTTACAGTAGGGGCGGGCAACTGCGAAGCCACCGACTATAACACCACCACAGGAATAGGATGGGTGAGAGGGAGAAAACCAGTTTCAGAACAGATGAGAAAACGCCAGCATATATATATATATATATATATATATATATATATATATATATATATATAAATAATCCCAGTCAAGCAAAAATGAAGACCGTAAACCAAAAAAATATACTCATCAGCGCTCTATTTCCAGATTGTTTGAGAAGCACTCTTCAGTCAGAAAATAAGAAGTTATGTACTCACCATAACGTTCCATCTGAGTAGGTAAACTTTATTTGTCTGCAACCTGTGGGATACGGATCCGATCTCTGATCCGAGCCGGCAACTTTACAAAGCTTAGATCTGAGCTCCTAGCTCCTCCCCTTACCCATAATCCCCTGCCAACCCTGAAGGACCTCAGATCAAGTTTGTCCGAAGCACTATAGTGGATAACCAACTACATTATCAGAAATGGTACATCACTATATGACATGAAACACATCTGAAGGTCAGGGGGAACAGTTGCAGACAAATGAAGTTTACCTATTCAGATGGAACTTTATGGTGAGTACATAAATTCTTAATCTGAAGTAGTTGGGACAGAGTCCCCAGCTACCTAAACCTTGGGCGGTCTTCATGGAAGGATATTCCAGAGCAATGCGGAGCCAAAAGAAGTTCTCCCTCTGGAGGTAATGTCCAATTTATAATGATTGATGAAGGTATGAGATGACGCCCAAGTGGTTGCTGACAGATATCATCCAAGGAAACCCTGGATTTAAAGGCGGCAGATGTAGCCATAGCCCTAGTTGAATGGGCACGAACTCCTTTAGGTGCAGGCCTGCCGGAATTTTGATACGCTGTAATGATACACTGTGAAATCCATCTCGATAAGGAAACTTTCGAGACCGGTTTACCTAGATTAAAATTGGCAAAGGAGACGAACAACTGGTCGGATTGCCTATGACCAGATGTCCTATGAATGTAAAATCTAAGTTGTCTGTGCACGTCCAAAGAATGTAGTCTGTACTCCCCTTTGTTCTGGTAGTTAGGAAAGAAGACCGGCAAATTGATAGATTGGTTAATATTAGATTCAGAAACTACCTTCGGGAGGAAGGAGGGATTGGTCCTGAGGTAAACCCTATCCTTGTGAAAGGCTAAGTATGTGGGTTTCACAGAAAGAGCTTGCAATTCAGATACTCTCCTGGCTGAAGTAATAGCCACAAGAAAGGCGGTTTTCCAAGACAAATATTTGAGGTCTACTGAAGACGCCAGTTCGAAGGGAGGGGCTGTCAGGGCTTGTAATACCAAGGTCAAATCCCATGGAGGTACCGCTTCCTTTATTGGAGGTCTAAGAAGAAAGGTGCCATTTAGGAACGTTTTGCACAGTTTTGTAGTCAAAGGACCCATTTCAGTACCTACGTGGTAATGAGAGATAGCTGCTAACTGAACCTTAACCGTAGAACAGCTAGCTCCGCCATTAAAAAGACCTGAAAGAAAGTCCAGCACTGCAGACAAGGGGGCTGTAAAAGGGTCCAAATTATGGCGTTCTGCCAAGATAGGGAAACACTTCCATTTACTACCATAGACCTGCCTAGTAGAGGGCTTGTGCGCTGCTACTAGGATAGTTTTAACAGGAGAAGAGATACCGGGAGTCCTAGCTACAAGTGGAACTGGAGCAGCCAAGCCGTAAGCTTGAGGCTGGCCAGGTCGGGAAGTGGGAGCCCTAGGGGGTGGGAGATTAGATCCAGAAGGGGATCTAGAATCCAGGGCGGATTCACTCGAGACCAGAGGTAAGGGAACCAAGCTTGGCGAGGCCAGAATGGGGCAACGAGGATCATCCTGCTCCCCAACCGACTGGCTTTCTGAAGAAGTTTCAGCATGAGGGGAAGAGGAGGGTAGGCATAGAGAAGACAGGGTGGCCAAGCATGCACCAAGGCGTCCCTCAGGGCTTCCCTGGCAGGGGGAATGAGAGCGAAGTAATTGTTGCATTTCGTGTTTGAGGGAGATGCGAAAAGATCGCAACAGGGCTGCCCCCAAACGGCAAAAATTCGACTTGCTACTCGAGGATTGAGGGACCACTCGTAAGGTGAAAGGATGGTGCGACTCAGTCTGTCCACCAGTATATGTTGGTCCGTCCCGGAATGTGCGTTGCAATGAGAAAGCGGTTGGTGGAGATCGCCCATTCCCACACTCTCATGGCTTCTCGACAGAGTGGGTAAGACCTGGTTCCCCCTTGTTTGTTGATATACCATACCACAGACATACTGTCTGTCTGGATTGCAATTGTTCCTACAGGCAGAAGGCTCTAAAGTGCTTGCAACGACAACAGCACTGCCCTCATCTCTAGAACATTTATGTGCAATAAGGTCTCCGAATCGTTCCATGTGCCTTGGACCGTCCTGCTCAAATACTGCCCCCCCACCCAAGATGAGAGGCGTCCGTGTTCACCGTGGCGAGAGGGGGGGGGCCACGGCAAAGGGATGTCCCGCCTGGAGGTCCGGCGATTGAAGCCACCAAACGAGAGCCCTCTTGCAGGCCCTGCTGAGAGAAATGGGGTGACTCAAGGGGCACTGATGAAGGGACCATTGGACTTGGAGAGTCCACTGTAAAGTCCTCATGTTCAGACGCGCCATGGGAAGGTGGTTTATAGCGGCTGCCATGGACCCCAGGGCCCTCAGAACCAATCCCGCCGGGGGTTTTGAAGATTGAAAGATGGCCCGCACATGTGCCCTCAAAGTGTGCAACCGGTCGGGAGTTAAGAAGTCTAGTTGCCTGTTGGTGTCCAGTCTGGCCCCGATAAAATCTAACACTTGAGTCAGGGTGAGAGGACTTGTCCGAGTTTATAGTGATCCCTAACTGCGGAGCACGGTTGACAAAGTAGTCCCTGGCTAAGCATAGTAGATGCCTTGTCGGGGCGGTGAGGAGCCAGTCGTCCAGGTACGGGAAGACCTGCATTCCCTGGAGTCTCAGGTGGGCCGCTATCACTGCTAATACCTTGGTGAACACCCTGGGGGCTGAGGTGAGACCAAAGGGGAGGACCCTGAATTGATAATGACTGGCTCCCAGCCGGAAGCGGAGAAACCTCCTGGACCGTTCATCCATCAATATGTGGTAGTATGCGTCCTTGAGGTCTATGGGGCACATCCAGTCGTTCTCCTGCAATAGGGGGAGAATTGACTGAAGAGTGACCATCAGGAACTTTTCTTTGGTTACGGACAGGTTTAGTAGGGAAAGATAGAGGATGGGCCTTAAGTCCTCCGTCTTTTTTGGCACCAAAAAGAACCTGGAGTAGTAACCCGATCCGACTGGCCTGGGGGGACGTGCTGGATGGCTCCTTTTTCTAAAAGCAGCCGAATTTCCGCAACTGCTGCCTCCCTCTGATTGGGTGGAACATCGGGGAGGTGTCCGGGGGTGTCGGGAATGTAGGAAAAGGGAATTCTGTATCCTCTGGATATGATACGAAGCACCCAGCGGTCTGTTGTAATGGACCCCCAAGCTGCCAGGTGCTTCGAGAAACGCCTCCCCGACTGCTCCAGAGTGGAGCAGTCGGGCAACCCCTCAGGGTTGCTGCGTGGGCCGATCAGAGAAGGCTTCTCTGGATCCAAAGTTCTTCGGGCTCCCTCTGCCTCTAGGGCGGCGTCCACTCTGTCCTCCTCTGCCGTGGAAGGACTGGAAGTCTGGAGCGGACTGGGATTTTTGCGACTTTCGGAACTACATCTTCTGTCCCTTTTGGTTCTTGGAGAAGGACCTCTGGGGAGCAGAGAAGCGGACTCCAACGGCAGACAACGTCTTCCCATTCTTTTCGCTCTGGACCAAAGTCTCGCGAACTGTCTTGCCAAATAGGGCAGAACCATCGAAGGGGGCATTCGCAAAGGACGCCTTGAAGGGTTCCACGAAATCACAATGTCGGAGCCAGGCCTGGCTCCTCATAACTAGGCCTGCTCCACTGGCTCTAGCGGCTCCCTCTGTAGCATGGGATAAAAGCCGCATAGAGGTGTTGGATATAGACCTAAGAGTGGCCATGCGAGAGGAGTAAAATTGTTTGTCCTCCCCCGACATGGACTCCGGGGGCGATGCAGCGTACTCTTTGATAAGGTCTCGCTGCAATCGAATAACATGTGCCATATAGTTCAGGGACCTTACAGCGAAGGTCGCTGAACTAAAGACCCACCTCCCGAGATGGTCCCTCGAGCGAGACTCCTTGCTCGGGGGATGGACCGAGGGACTCTCTTGGGCTAACTCCCTCTTGGTGGCTGCCGCCACCAACATGGCATCTACGGGGGGTCCCATGCTCCAATGGGATTTCTCTGCCGGGGGGCTCAGGATCTTGTCAGGACATTTGGGGACTGGCTCCACAGTGTCCGGCTCCTTCCACACCCTAGTGGTGATAAAGTCCACTAAGGGACGGCCGGAGGGGACACCCAAGAGGTAGATGGGCCTGCTTCGAACGCCTCCAGGAACACTGATTCGTCCGTGGAAGCCTTGGGGACAGACCACCCCCCTCTTATCCTAAGCATTTCCATGATGTCTCTGAAGGAGACATCCTTGGGGGGTGACCTTGGGGAGCCTTCCCCCTCATCCAAATCCGTGTCTTCTGTCAAGGACTCGGGGGAGTCCACGTGCCTCCTCTTACACTTCCGCTTGTGAGGAACGTCCTTGGGGGGACTGTCCGAGGACGACTCACCAGCAATGTCTTGTTCCAGGGGAACGACCTGAGACGTCAAAGCAGGCTGTCCCTGTGGCCGGGCGACGGAAGCCTTACCCAAACGAGAGGGAGTGCGGGATGGAACCGTAGCAGGGAGCGGGGGCCAGGATGCACTCAACAGAGCCCTCTCCACCACATCAAAGGCCGAGAGAGAGCCACTCTCTCTGGGATCAGAGAGCCGACCCTCACTCGGATCCGATGGGTGGATCGGAGCTGGCGCCAAGACCATCGGATCCGAAGGGCCAGTGTGCTCCGACCTGGACGGAGCCAAAGGCACACTAAACCCCTCGGATCCAAAGCTCAGAGCACGGCTCCGAGAGCTAGGATCAGACAAGGACGGATCCGGAAAACTCTAAGGAAGAGTCAGAGCCGAAGTACCAGATACTGACCGCGCCGACCCACCCCCCGGCTCCAACATTGCCCGGCCCCGAGCGCTCCGAACCCGGGAAGCGGGTTGGAGAAGGAGCTATCGGGGCAAAGAAGGGTGTTGGAGCTCCCCCCCCCCCGGAGGGGGGGGGGCGTAGGCAGGAGCACTCCCATCTGCATTTGGGCCTGGGTGAACCTTCGCATCACCTGGACCAAATCAGCTTCAGAAAGGCTACGTGTTCATCTCGACAAGGCCACCGAGGCTGGCCGGGAGTGCCGCCTCAATGACCTCGACGGAGATCAGGTCTCCTCCTCCTCTGGTCCCGGTGAGAAGCATGGAGACCGGAGCCGAGAAGGAGGAGACCTGGAAGCCGTGGAGGGAGAAGCCCGCTTAGCCGGGGGGACCGAAGCAGAGGCCTCGGCCCGCCGCTTGTGGTGCTTCTCCCTCCGTTTTTCTTTCCTGGCCTCCCTCTCCTCCGGCGCCGAAGCGGGAGATTGAGTCCTGGCCGGGGGGAAAGAGGCAGGAGTGGCCGCCACCGAAGCCTGGGAGGAGGCCACAGAAGCACCGGAGGCCGAAGCCGAATCCGGGGGCAAAAGTACTGCCATTATCAGATTAGACCTCCGGTCCTTCAGTGCCCTGGCGTTGAACGCTGCACAGATAGCACATCCAGAGGAAAGGTGTTCAACCACAAGGCACCGGACACACAGAGTGTGGCCATCCGCCGGGCAGAGCTTATGGCCACACTCGGTGCACTTGGAGAATATTGGCTTTGGGGCCTCAGACATACTAAAGTAAAAACTCACTCGGTAGGCCCCAACACACTAAACACACACAAACTACGACCAGCGAGGGGAGGAAGAAACTAGAGTAATTTTAACCAAAATTTAACTGAACTATCAAAAGGGAACCTAACACACACACTCACTCAAATTTAACAAGTAATTTTAAAAGAGAGACTTATCTGCCAAAAAAAAACAGGAGCTCGCAATCTAGCTGCTGTTCAGAAGCGCGGCAAACTAGATCTGACGTCAGTCAGGGTTGGCAGGGGATTATGGGTAAGGGGAGGAGCTAGGAGCTCGGATCTAAGCTTTGCAAAGTTGCCGGCTCGGATCCGAGATCGGATCCGTATCCCACAGGTTACAGACCAAATGAAGTTAACTACTTCAGATCAAGGAGATTCTAACAGTGAGACTATTTCTCTCAACTTACAGGAGACGGAATTGGTGCAACTGTGGCCTTACATTTCACCAACATGATCACAGCCCATCAAGAAAACACATTTTTAGTACACAAGGACTGACCATCAGTACATGAATATTTACATTTGATTTATTAATGATACTGTCCTAGTCAGGGACGGGTAAAATATGTAACTAATGCAGACAGGTTACACAATTAAGACTGGTTATTGAATGGAATTAAACAAGAAGCTTACTGATAATTTAATTATCTCTTGGCCGTTACACTGTACATGTGCTTTAGCATTCCAAACGTCTCACATGCCAAAGACACAGCTGAGTTCACTGCCACAAAAAACAGTCTCTTCCTCAAAAAGAACTTAACATGGCATGAAGAAAGTGTAAAATAAAAAGGGGGAGGGAGGCACAGCTTAGCAGACTGAAACAGCTGATGCATAAACTTATATGAATTGTAAGCTAAGGCAGATTTGGAGAGGTTTGACATGTATTCCAGGACCAGTACCACCTTAACCTTTCTGGGGTCAAGGTTCCTGGACTGGCATCTGAAGAAGAATCTTTCCCATGTTGCTAAATACGACTGCTGTACTACAGTTCCTACTCTCCTTCATAATATTTAGCAGATCCTCAGAGAATTTGTGCCTACGGAGGATTAGAGACATATCACCCAAGCTGATATCCTCAGAATGTCTTAACTTAAGTGCAACAGGCAGCCTGTGTTCTGCAGTAAGTCCACACACTGTTGCTTTACTTCATTTCTGCCTCTTACCATTCTGAAAATGATGGAATTGATCCTCATAGTCTCTTTCTGGTCAAGGCAGTATTAATTTCAGCCTTCCCTCCTACACCTGTGAATAAACTAGGAATTAGAGGAATCTGAGGAAAAACAGACAGACACGTCCAATCCAGGGAGAAGAAATCTGTCTTTAAGGCCTCTGAAATAAATGTCCTTGAACATAAATGGCTCAACTGCCTGTTCAGATAAGCAAACAAGGCCATCTCTGGCATACCCTACTTACACCCCGTCAGATCTAGAAATGTGTCCTTATGAAGTAGTCATTTGAATGGGTCTAAAAAATGTCTTTGCCCAGCTGAAGAGGCTACTATCACTGTGGTCTGAAATGAAGTACACTGTCTTCAGAGAAATCCCCATCTGCAAAACCATCTCTCAAGCTTAATTTGATAGCCAGCAAAGATGTTATTAGCCAGTCCCCTTGGCATATTAATGTACTAAATCACTGTGGTGTTGTGTCGTAATCTGGAGTACTCCCAATGACAAGGCTGGAAGAAATTCTTTGAGAGCTAGAATGAAGACTCTCCTTGATGCTAATGTGCTTGCCCCTTCATACTTAATTGCCAAATATCCTGAACTTGTATATGGGCTCCCCACACCACATATAAAGAGTCTGCCATTACAGCCCATGTGCCTTCTCACTCTGAAAAGCACCTCAAGAGGCAAATCCTGTTTTCTGAGACATGGCAGTAGAAGGATAGAGTTTTTTTGTCAGGCATCATGGCATCCTAACAAACAGAATCCCTTGCAGTGACCTTTTGGATCAATTATAGTTACAATCTGAACCACAGTTGGAAACCTATAGCAGTGTCTGAAGAACCAAGGTAAACAGCAAGACTACTTGCAGTGAATTAATACTAAACCATCACATACAATAAAGAATACTCATCCTGTGCCAGACTGAAGACTTGCTTCATCAATAACAGCGGATCTTTGTAGCAGTAGCTGCTGTACTACAGGATTCCTACTAAATAAATGATGTACTACAAAACTCCTCTACAATATTTTTTTTTTTAAAATCAGCAGCAACTTTTGTACAAGGTATTGTTTCTGGATTAAATTCTGTGACAAAAGGGGGCTTATTGTTTTGTAACTGAAAATTTGATGAAACTGACTGAACTAACTGTATGAAAAATGAAAGGCAAGAAAGGTAATAAACAAATAATTGTGCTGCTATCACAGAATGTGAACAGATGTCAAGCTCTGCTAAGACAACAGTAACATGGACTCAAGCAAGTCACTTCGACTAGGACTTACTGTACTAAAACACAGCAGTATTTTTAGTAAGAATGCTATCAGAACATCTCTGAAGGCAAGAACAAAAGGATGCTTTGCAGTTCAATGTTGTATCTAGGGAAAGTGAAGCCTTACTTATCTGTGTTGATTCTAACTCTAAAGGTTCTAAGATACCTAGAAAAGTTGAAGCTTGATAGAAAGATTAGTTGTGTTAGAACTTACCGTAATGATATACGTCTTACTCTTCTCTGTTGCGGTATTCTTTACATGAGTGAGTTGCCTGCTAAGGTGACCCGATGTCGGACAGTATATCAAAGTCTTTTACTACCACAGAGGGCACACAGTAAGTCTGATGTAGGCTATCGGATGCAGGCCATAAAACTAATGTACACCCGGTTCCCTACTGAAATCGTGAAGGTCCACTTACCCAAATACGTAAACATCGACACGTATCCATCAAACCACAAAAACACTGATCATCCTGAAGCGCAAAATCCGAAATGACAAATTGTCATGGTTGGCTATTCTGCAGTATAGCTCCGTAAGGTAAGTGTGCAATAGTTACGGACCTTAGGATTAGGGTACGGGTTAAAGTAAGTGCATAGATAGTAATGTATGTAAGGTTTGGTGTAGGGTTTTGTTAAGTATTTGTGTGTGGGTTATTTATTTTGTTTGGGTATAACTCCATAAGGTAAGTGTGCGATAGTTACGGACCTTAGGGTTACAGTGCGGGTTAAGGTAAGTGCATAGATAGTAATGTATGTAAGGTTTAGTGTAGGGTTGGAAGTAGGGTTTTGGTTAGTGTATGTATATGGTTTATTTATTTTGTTTGGGTAGGTAGTATGTAGCACGCAGTGGGGTTGGACGACTATGACGGTTCGAGATTTTGAATTTAGCGGTTTAGGGTGTTCGGTGTATTCGCAGTTCGGGTAATGTGTCGATGGTTCCATATTCGCCGACTAGGACTTTTGTGGATGTAATACAGACCCCATACACCCACACCATCCTCAAAACTGAAGCCTCAGGTGAAGAGACAGTCCAAGGGAAAGAGTTACAATGCATCCAAGAACAGAAAAAATTGGGGAAGGAGGGTGGGACAGAATATTGCAACAGAGAAGAGGAGGACATGTAACACTGTAGAAAGTTCTTACACAACTAATCTATGTTCTTCGATACATCTGTTGCAGTATTCTTTACCTGCGGGAGAATACAAAAGCTCATGCAGAAAGGTTGGTGGAGGTGGCAGAAGAATTTTCCAGAATACCATGAAGAATGGCCCTGGCAAATCCTGCTCTGGATCTGGAGATAGAATCCAGTTTGCAACGTTTTATAAAGGTGTGGACAGATGTCCAAGCAGCTGCTTCTAGAATGGAGTTACTGTCCCCAGCCCTTTGAGGAAAGCCCCTGAGGAAGACACTGCCCTAGCAGAGTGAGCTTTGACTGTGCCAGGAAGAGTTATACCATGGTGGGCATAGCAGAAGTAAGTTGATTTGGAAATCTAGTCGGTGATGGTTTGTTTGGATACAGGCAATCCCAGAGCCCTGGGTGGAATGACACAAATAGTTGCTCTGATTTCCTAGAAGGTTTACTCTTTAGCACATAGAACCTGAGTTGTCTGTGTACATCAAGTGTGTGTAGGGTCCTTTCACTACTGGTCTCGGGAAAGGGGAAAAAGGTATGTAGATGAACACATACAAATATTTCAAGCATGGGTATTAATGCCCTTCTAGCTTGCTAATATACCAAAACACTTGTTCCCATAACAAGTATCCAGGCTGCTCTTAAAAATATCTAAACTAGTACTTGCTTTAATGTAATTTGGAAGAAGTCTGTTCCATACATCAGCTACTCTGTCAGAGAACCAATCAGTGCACTTCTCATTCTTATAGAATTTCCTGCGTAAGTAGTCTGATGATTCTCTAGTACTTTTTGATAACCCCAAACATTCCCAGAGGTAGCTGTCGCTAAATGCCCTATACACCTGAATGAGATCTACTCTTGGATATCTGTAAGACACACTGTACAAGTTCAGATATTTTAGTCTTTCATAATAACTTACATTTTCACATCCATGGATAGATACCCTTGGTGTATTTCCATTGTACTCTTTCCAGTTTACTCAAGCTTGTTTTCTTATAGGGTTTCCATATTGTTATTCCATACTCAAGTTTGAGTCTAATGTAACTAACAGACAATTACTAAATTATTTTTGATTTCCTAGACTTTATAAATCTTTCTATACAACCTACAGTTCTATAACTATCATTAACCAATTGGTTGACATAGTTAGAAAAATTCATAGCTGAATCTACCCATATACTCTGGTCCTTAAATGAGTCTACAGTTTCAATCACTGTGTGCTGCATTAAATATTCACCTTTTGATTTATGCCTAACAAATCTCATATGTTTAGCTTTTGATGTATTTATCAGCATATTATTCTCCTGTGCCCAAATGGTATATTTAGTCAACTTATTTTGCAGACATGCCTCATCTGTAACACATGTAATCAGTTTACCCAATTTCAGGTTGTCTGCATACAGACTGTAGAAAACTTCAGATGAAAATGTTAGGTCTGAAAGATACAATCTGAACAAATAAGGGCCTAGGACAGTGCCTTGTGGGACACCCTGACTGTAACCAAGGATTTTGCCTGTCCAGTTGCTGCAGGACACTTGTGATGTCCTACTTGTAAGCCATGCGGCTATCCATCTAATCAAGAGTACATCAATACATAGTTGTACTAATTTATCAGTGTTGTGTATGACCCTGTCAAAAGCTGAAGTTAAATCTATATAAAATTACATCACAGCACAATTTCATTCATAGCTGTTATACTGTTATAGAACATCATGTTACAGGTGGTAATAGATCTGTTTAACATATGCATGCTGATATATGGTTTCAAGTCCCAACCTATCCAGTTCTGACAATAACTTATCCAATATTACCTTCTCCATTATTTTTCCACAACATGAAAGTAGACTTAAGGGTCTACATGACTCTGGGTTTTGTCCTACTCTCCTTTCCCTTAACAGGTTTAATAAGCGCATGTTTCCAATCTTGAGGAATCTCCCCATATTTATATGGCCTAGTGAATAACATACTGTAAGTTCTGGCTTAAGTGTTCTCAGGTCATTGTTACCAATTCTGTCTCCTCCCTGTGCTTTGTTGGATCCAGTTTGCACAGTTCTTATTCAATATAATCTAATTTGATTCCAGTATCTGGGGTTACCTGGATGTCACTAGGACAACTTACCAACCCTTTTGTGGAGCAAAATTGTTTTGCATAAGATTTTGTAAATACATCTATAATCTGTTGTGTCTGTGAACACCACTTAGAATCTGCACACAGTTTACCAATTTGGGTGTTTTCACTCCTTCCGCATCTTGTGCATCTATACAAAGGTTTCCTGTTATGCTCAATATCTTTAAATATCTTCAAATTTTTCTTGATCTTGTCTCACACTATGCTTAATCTGTTTGTCCAACTTGTTTATTTCAGTTTTCAAAGTTGTAGTTTGACCTCTTCCATTTTTTTATATTTTTTGTCTGAATTGATGAATGGCCTGGTTTAAGGACAATTAACTACCTTTGGCATTAAGTAAGGGTTAGTGCAAAGGGAAACCTGTCTCCACCAGGAGAACAGTTTTCCCAGGTACAGTGTTTCAGGGAGTTAGAGGAGGTTGACTTGAACGGCACTTCAGTCAGTTTCTCTAGCACAAAGTTTAGATCACGGGGTGGGGGGGGGGGGCTACAAGTCTCCTGGGAGGTCTAATGTGGCATGGACAAACAAACCACATTTCCAACTTCGAAAAATAAAGCCTCGGTTGGTATTCACCTACTCCAAGATGGCTGGTTTTCACCTCTTCCAAATAACGGAGAATATAAACGGAAAGTGAGTGCTCAAGCTAAACACTGAATCCATTCACAGTAAACGCCACCAGCAGAATAACCAGAAAAGAAACGGGTACAAAAATCCTGCACGGAAGTAAGGTGCAAAGGCTCAAAAGTCAAACTAATCCACAAGAAATCGTCAGCACCGACTGGAATGGATTCAATATAGACTTTATTAAGACCAGTCTGTTGACTGTGGATTGACTTAATGAAGTCTATATTGAATTCCATTCCACTGGTGACTTCTTGTGGATTAGTTTGACTTTTGAGCCTTTGCACCTGCCTTCCGTGCAGGATTGTTGTTGCTAGGTCTAATGTGGAACACGTCTTTTACAAATTGTTTGGCCTCAAATCTGGAAGCTACTCGAGGAGACAAATGTGCTGTTACAGAGGAATAAGTTAAGTCCACATCTAGCAGTTCACACAGATATGAAACAACCATAGGGGATCAACTGTAAGCAGGTCCAGGTTTCTAGCAAGACACCAAAGGGAAATCCCTTTCATTTGGAAAGGTAAAACTTCCTTGTATTGGGTTTTCTGGCCTCTTTAGAGACTTTAAGCACATCCTCAGAATAAAGGAGTCTGAAAGGAATCAGGGCTCTATCAACAGCAGAATCAGATGATTTTCCAGGGGTGGCTAGATAAGGGTGCCCTTGCTCTGTTTGAGCAAGTCCATTCTGTGAGGTAACCTGTGATGACTACCCTTGGCTAGATGTAGAAGGGGGAACCAGTGCTGTCTTGGCCAATGGTGAGTCACTAACAAGATTTTTGGTTTGCCCTGCTGAATTTTAAGCAGGATTTTCGGGATGAGTGGCAGGGGAGGGACTGCATAAAGAAACTTCCCCTGCCAAGAAACTGACAGACCGTCCACTTTCCATACCGGAGGATGTAGCTCTCTGGCACAAAATTTGGGAAGTTGTTTGTTCAGAAGGGAGGCAAACAAGTCTATTTATGGAATATCCCACTGGTGGATAATGTCCAGGAACACATCCCTGCGAAAGTAGCCATTTGTGAGCCTATGTTCTGATCTACTTAGCATGTCTGTCAAAGAGTTCCTATTGGAAGGGATGTATACCGCATGAAGAGATTTTCAATAGGTGGGCTAGCTCCCAAGCCTGTAAGGCTAGTCTGCAAAGGAGGTAGGATCTTGTCACTTCTGCTTGTTTAGAAACCACAGAGCAGTCATATTGTCTGTGTAGATATGCAACCTTCTAAGCCTACGGAGGAGTTGGAAGGATTGTAAGGCAAGGATCAGTGCCTTCATCTCCTTTACATTTATGTTGTCTTTCGTCAGAGGGTATCCATTGATCTTGAACTTTATGTGCCCAAAGCTACTCCCCAACCTGTATCCGAGGCATCTGTGTACAGGTCTTGAGTTGGGGACTGTGGGTGAATGGGAAGTCCTGGGTTTATGAACTATCATATCCACACTGCAACTCCTCCTTGAGATAGGGTAGAAGTGGTATTGGAAATTCTAGTGGGTGGGGATGCTGAGACCACACTGATTTCAGGAACCATTGGGATTTCCTCATGTGGAACCTTGAAAAAGGTAACATAGGGATGGGTAGAGGCCATCGGTACCAAGATTCGTAGAAACTGTCTTGTGGACAAGAGTTTGAGAGTTTGAAGGGGAGAACCTGAAAGAAAACTAGGGAGATCTCCTGTGCCCTCTGGGGGGGGGGGGGGCACCATCACAATGATTTGGAATCTGCACCCCAAAAAAGCAGGGTCTTGGGATGGCGTGAGAACAGATTTTTTTTGAAGTTGATGTTTTTTCAGTTCCTCCGGAGTGCTGGTTTGGAACAGAAGGTCATCTAGGTAGAGGAAGATTTGAATGCCTTGGAGTCTGCAGAAGGTGGCCACTGGCACCACGCATTTTGTGAAAACTCTTGGGGCAGTGGAAAGTCCAAAAGGCAAGGCAAAGAATTGAAAATGCCAGGAGCCCACAGAAAAGCGCACACATTTCCTATATTGGGGATGAATGGGGATATGGATATAAGCATCCTTGATGTCTATGGATGCTAGGAAGGCCTGAGGAAGGAAAACAGGGAAGAGGGTCTGTAGAGTTAGGATTGTGAAGGAGGGCACTTTCAGAAAGTTGAGATAAGAGAGGTCTAGGATGAGTTTCCACAGGCCTTCCCTTTCTGAGAACCAAGAACATGCGTGAATAGAATCCTTGTCCATTCTGGATAGGGGACAGGTTGGACTGTGCACTTTTCTGGCAGGTTTTGCAGTACTTGGAATGGAGGGGGGGGGTTGTTTCTTTGGGGGTTGAGGGATATCCCTGAAAGTAGGTACTGTGTTGCCAGACCATAAAGTATCCATTTTTTTTTTATGCTGAGGACCCAAGAGTCTTGAGTGATAAATTCACAGGCAGGAAGGGAGAGGGTAAGGTGCAGGGAGAGGGGAGGGGAGCAAGGACTTTCAGAAGAGTCGGGAGGATGAGCCCGTTCTATCAGGAAAGGGCTGCCTAGCCAACTGGGGAGAGGAGGAAAGCCCGTTCTATCAGGAAAGAAAGGAAGAGGAGGAAAACTGCTGTGTTTTTCTGGCCCCCTTGGAAGGTGTGGATTGGGAGGGGGGGCCTGGGATTGCCTGCATACAAACACCGGTTTTCCCAGGGTAGTTCCTGTAAAATTTAGGCACTGGAGAGTCCAAGCTATGTTTAAGGTCTTTTAGCTCCTTGCTCTTTACCTGCACGGATTTGCCAAATAAAGCATTATTGCCCAGGGGGGCATCCATAAGCTTCGCCTTGATGCCCTCAGAGTGGGGTTCAAGCATCAACCAGGCAAACTTTCTTAATGCAGAGGAAGAAGTTGCAGCTCTTGAAGCGGCCTCAACTGCATCATAGCTGCATTTGATTAAATGTCTGGCCACCTGTGAAGATGCAGCAATAGAGGATGCCAAAGCTTTATTCTCAGAGTCTGGCATGTGAGACACTATCTTAGACAGTTGTGACTTAACTTCCATAGTGTACTTAGTCATGTGGGTCTGGTAATTCAGGGCTCTAAAAGCTAAGGTAGCTGAAGTATAAATTTTCTTATCCAGCCTCTCCAGTTTCCTACTATCCCTGTCTGAAGGGAGGAGGAAAGTAGAAGAAAGTGACCTGGAAGACTTATCAGAGGCTAGTGAAATCAACGAGGGGTCTGCTACAGGAGCCTTGAAAAGGAAATTACAATCCTGAGGCACTTTGTAATACCAGTTTGGCTTTTTAGGGGCCAGAGGTTGAGTCTCTGCGTGTAAAGACATGGAGGCGAAAGCATCCAAAAAGGCTGGGATAACTGGAGGAATGGGCACAGGGACTAGGGGTCTGCACTTGAAGGTCATAGTATCACTTTTGGACCTCAAACATTTGTGAGCTGTTCCATTTAAAATTATCTCATCTTTGAGATGGTCTAACCACAGGAAATCTCCATAGAGGATTCTGTCCAAGGGGGAAGGGATTTGGGATGAGTATGCTAATGAATCACTGTCCTCAGAGGAAGAATCTTTCTCTGAAGTGGCAACTGCTCTTGGCTCTTTTTTGAGGGGAAGAAGGCCAGGCAAGAAGGGAAGCTGGCTGACCTGAGGGAGGCCTCAGAGCCTTGAAGGCCCTGAGTAAAATTCTGCTACTCCTTCTGAGGAGGGGAAGAGGAATGTTTACTTTTCTGTTTTTTCTTTGCAGGAGTATTCTTCCAATGCAAAGAGGGAGGGCTGGACGTATGCCTACATTCGACCTGATCCAACTCGACATCCTCTCACCACAATGTGCGTAATTCCTCTTGGGCCTTCAAACACAAGGAGCCTAGGTCCCGTCTGGACATTGGGAGCCAATGTCTGAGAGGCCTCTCTGGACGTGCCTACTTCCAGTTCCAAGGTGCTTTGTAAAATGGGCTCGGCCTCTGGATCCAGATCCGCAACAGAGTGCATTTCTGAGCTCTTGTAATAGGGAGAGGCAACTTCCGCTTTGGACCTAGGTCTTTTGGCCTTCCACTTAGTAGGCTTTGCCGTCGGGTCCGGGGAACCTTTTAGCTAAAAACCTGACTACAGAGGGTCTTAAGCACAAAGGATTGACAAATTGAATATTTATGGTTGTGGTGGGGCCAGAGACAGAAAAGGCACTGGGAATGGCTGTCCTTGCATTGAATCTTACTTCCACTGTCACGCTTCCCTTTCCTGGATGACATTAACCTCAACCAAGACAAAACAGTTGCAAAAGAAAAGGATTCCCAAATGGACCATTTATCTTTATTGAAGAAAATCCGGCACTGGCAATCCGACTGGAGGAAAAGAACTTCTGAGGATGGTGTGCGTGTATGTCACTTTACTGGCCTATGTCAGACATACCAAGCATCCTACTGCAGTAAAAGCCTTTGATATACTGGCTGATGTCGGTTCACCTTGGTAGGCAACTCCCTCATGTAAAGAATACTGCAGATGAACAGGAGGAAACCTTGAGTTTTATATTACAACGCATTGTTAAAGTGGTAGATAAGACAATGGTGTAGGTTAAAAGGAATATACCTGCAGAAAGTTCATAATGCCTTCTCAGTGCTGTACAGTTCTGAAAAATGAAGCTAGAACACCAATATAAATGTGGAGGAAACTACGTGTTTAAGCAAAGAGCATTAGCAGAAATGTTGTAACAGTTGTTTTCTAAACATGATAGCAAGAATTAAGGTTTTTGGCTGACTAAACAGAAGGGGGGTTTAAACAGGCAAATAACTTGTCAAAAGGACTCAACTTTCAGTCCATGTCAGAAGAGTGAATCACAAAAGTAAACAAGTCAAATGGCATCAACAGAAACTGTGCTAGCATTTGTACAAAAGAAATGACAGTTTCATCCCCAAATAGTCAGTTTTCTTAACGAAAAGGAAAAATGATGGCAGGAGCCACAAAAGAATGCCAGTGCCCTGCTTCACCTAAAAGCATATCAGAATGTGCAAGCTGGGAAAGAATTACTCAAAACACACATCTAAGGCATGAACAAAGGCAATAACTGCAAACAAACTTGTTTTCACAGATGGGAAGTGGTGCACGCTTAAACAGTGCAAAAGTATGCAGTTACAACTTATAAGTAAAGAAATTAATTTGCTTTTATTGCCTTTATGTATGGCTTTGCAAATAACCAAGTTCACTTCACATACTCAGTAGCTTGAATGAAAATGTTTAAACAATGAAAGCCTTATTAATATACTAGCTTAAAAAAGAGAGAGAGAGACAAAGCTGCACTGCTAACTGAATGAGCAGCACGAGTCTATTCTTAAGGTAGCCACCACGGGGAAAAACCTGGGAAGTGAAACAGTCCCAAGCAAAGCTCTGAAGGACAAAAAAAAGAAAGTTATTACGTCTGTCAACCCTTGCTTTTCATGTCAAGCTGATTTAAGAAAGACACTGCGGTGGTACAGCGGTAGCGTTGTTACCTCACAGCAAGAGGTTCTCCTGTTCGATTCTCGGCTCGGGAGTGCCTTCTGTGTGGAGTCTGCATGTCCTCCCCACAGTTGGGTAGCGTTCGAAAGACATGCGTGCATAAACGGGCGTTCAACCTTCATTGAAGGTTGGGCGCCGAGCTGATACCTCAGCGTTTTGTAAAAATCTACTGCCAATCATTAGTGGACCGGAGTTCCGCTGTGGCGACCCCTTACCGGGAAAAAGCCGAAAGACAAACAACAACAACACTACCACTAAAAAAAAAAAAAAAAAAAAAAAAAAAAAAAAAAAAAAAAAAAAATCGCACATAAATCTTCTGAAACTGAAGAACGACCAACTTAGACAAAAGGAAAACGGAGACACAAAGGAATACTGTGTGCCCTAGAAAATAATGAACAAAACTGCACAGAAGTCAGACCTAATAAGTCTGGGGAGATCCTGGAGTAAGCAGCTGGAGAAAAAAAATTTAAGTCCAAATGAGAGTATACAGAATGCTTTACATATACTTCATGTTTAGTTTAGGCCAGATAGGGAGTCTAAACGAAGAGACTCACTACTGCAGCCTGATAAAGAAAACTCAATTCCAGCACAAATTGTAGACTTAAGGTAATGGAGACTATTATACCAAAAGTTAAATCCTTTGTCCAAAACAGTTAAAAGAAATATGCATTTCTGCATCATGTGGTGCCTCAGAAAATATGATCATCCACTTCAGAACTTGTATAGCACCCAAAAATCTAACAAAAAATAAATGTCTGGTCACAATAAAAAAAATCCTTTCATAAGTCAGGAAGATAAGTCATTAGAAAACCACAAAGATCACAATGAATGTTTTCATTCTCTCAGGACTTAAGACAGCACAGGTATGTAATTAAAGTTACCATTACAACAGATATTCTAATACACCACTGCTGGAGTAGTCTAAGCTAACTGAATCCTAAACCCCCCCCCCAAAACCAATCAACTTTTCAAAGCTTAAGGGCACCTTTCAAACGCTCCATCAGGAGGTCAAACAGAGCTCCATATAGACACAGGTGCATCATGAAAACTTTTTTCTTTATACTTTTATTGAACTATCACTTAAAACATAGGCAAACATACAGGTCTATATCAGAAGCTCGAACAGTCAAAAGAGCGAACGCTCTTTGATCAAGGTTTAAAGATCGAAGGCACTAAACAGTGAAGACACGGAACAGCAATTTATTTCCCAGGGGGGGAAAAATCGCTGGGCCGTCTTTGAAAGTTTGCCATTTCCTCCACTGTGGTGCGATCTCGGATTTGGTATATTTAAGTAGGGGGTGGGGAGCACAGCCCCCCCACTTTTTATTGTGTTTACATTTCTTTTTTTTTTTGCAGAGCAGCTATTTTTTTCCCTGGGGGGAGAGAGGGGGATCGCTGTTCCGTTTTTTCACTATTTAGGAGTTCAAACTTTAAAGCTCGATCAAAGAGCATTCGCTCTTTTGACTGTTCGAGCTTCTGCTATAGTCCCCAAACATACATTTATACAAAAGAAAAAAAACATATTAAAATGTTTCCATTTATAACATGCTTTTGTACAACTATCAATCCAGCATTACCCAAATTGTTCAATTCCTGCCTTCCAGTAAACCTCACTCCTCCTCAAACATTTTGCCTGTATTGTTCCCATAATTTCCATTTTTATTACGCAATTTGCTCCTAGCATTTTTTGACGATCCCACTTTCAGTTCTGTTAGCTTCATTATCATATTCAATATCTCAAACACAGTTGGTTTAGACTTTGATTTCTATTTTCTACTAACTGCTTTATTGGCAGCCAGAAGAATTAATCTTAACAAGGCCTTACTATGTCTAGACAATTCAGATCCTGTAGCCCAGATTAAAAAAAAAATAATTTCCTTAGTAACACCCATTTGTTCACCCAATTATTTCTGACAGTAGTCTGTAGGGAATTTTTAAAAGCTGATGAAATTCATTACACACTCAAAACATACGTTTCCATCTACCTCTTTCTTCCCCATCACCCCCCAACATTTGGCATTTACCCGAGGAAAAATTCATTGAAGTCTGACTTTTCCAAGCAAAAATCTGACTTTTCCAAGCAAAAATCCTTCATCTTCTAAACTTCAATGCATACTTGGAAACTATACATATGTTATCCCATTGTTTCCTTGTGAATTGCTTATCCAGTCTCTTCCCAGTTTTTTCTCATCTCCTCCCACTGGTTTCTATAGTTACCATGAAATATTTTAAATGCCCTAGTATTTTTTTTTTTTTTTTTACAGCAACTTCTGTTCTAGGTTCAACTAAAAACTCTTTCAGAGCACATCCTTAATTTAGGATTCCCCTACCCCTTCTCTTTGTCTATACTGATATCAATACCTTGTAGGAAAGCCAGTCTCCAGCATGCAGTTCAAATGTCGGTTTCTTTCCATTAGTTATCCCTCTCTAGTTGGTTGCTCCCAATACCTTGATTCCCTTGCCAGTTTTCTCCAAAAAAAATTCCAGCCCCCTCAACTATTCTCTATACCCCTAATTGCAATCATCACTTTTGGCAAAGTTTCCTTTCTCCAATCTCATGTTGGCTTAGTTCTCAGAACATTTTCGGCTACTTTATGAAAATAGCATTTTATATGGCTGCTGTTCTCCCTAAGGATCTGCGTCCAAATTCCTACTTATTTCTTGAATATCCCCCAGCAACTTCATCATCATCTCTTTCCATTTTGAATAATAGCTTTTTGCCAGTCTTTCTAAATATATATATATATATATATATATATATATATATATATATATATATGTGTGTGTGTGTGTGTGTGTGTCTATATATACACGAGCCTTAATTATATAGCTCCAAAACATCCCTTCAAACCAAGTAACACCAAACCACTTTGTTCTATTTCTAGGATCAACTTATCCCAGTTGACGTTTGCCCTCTTCTGCTCCCACAAATTCCTTCAACTCTATGATTGTCCATAACTTCTCTAGCTGATAAAAATATGCCTGACCTGTATATAAAACTAAAGGACTAAAACACTTTCATTATTGGCATACTGTTATCCATATCCATAAATATTTTTTGTTTTATCTATTGTTTAGACTCTTCCCACATACCCTTAGCTCTCATAACAGAATCCTTTTTAATCCATATACATACTCCTAAATGCTTCATTTTAATCAAGTACCCATAAACATGAGTACTGCTGAAACAAATCAAGTGTGGGGCACAGTTTACAGCTATAGCCTTTCTTTTATCTTCATTAATGTTATATCCCGTAAAGAAATGAAACTTTCTCAAAATGTTCCACAACACTGAGATGACCTTTTCTGGTTTTATCAGGTACAAAATATAATCTACAAATAATTACTACCTCACC
Source organism: Protopterus annectens (assembly GCF_019279795.1). Taxonomy (NCBI): domain Eukaryota; kingdom Metazoa; phylum Chordata; order Ceratodontiformes; family Protopteridae; genus Protopterus; species Protopterus annectens. The sequence goes on along the minus strand of NC_056743.1, from coordinate 365,931,292 downwards.
AATTATATCCTTTAATTTCCAAGTCCCTTATTTTCTTTGCCAACTGCTCTAAGTATAAATCAAACAAAGAGGAGAATACCACTGCTGGGTCCCTCAATGTCTGCCTGCGATCCTTCATATATCCTCGTAATTAACCTTATTACTGTATCAGGGAATGCAAATGTTTCCACTACTAGACATTAAATTCCAGTTTAGTCTGTCGAATGCTTTCTCTGCATCAGCACCCAACAGTATTACATTCCACTTCACTCTGGATCACTGTTCTATTAATGTTGTCAAATGTTTGTTTCCCCTCCAGAAAACCAGAATTATCCATACCTATCAATTTCTGCAACACCCTTGTTATTCTTTTAGCTATTATAGGCATGGTCATGGTTTAAAAGTGAAATGGGTCTATATGAAAGCTAGGGCTGACGGATCTTTGTCATCTTAAGTATTACAGCCACCATATCTTTCTTTCAAGGATGTTGGCTCCTCCCCTCCTTTTAAAATACTGTTAAGCAAAATCTTCCAGATCTCTATTACCTTCATTCCAAAATGCACATGTTCCTGTGAAATATAATGTCTGTCCAGTCTAGCCCAGTTATTGTACTTTGGGAAATATTTACACTTTCTCAAGAGTTCCTACTACTCAAATGAGGTCTTCCATGACAAATATCACACATGTCTTCAGAGTCTGCCCTCTTTGGTTATATTTTCCATTTAAGGCCTCCCAGAAACATCCTAATTTTTGCCAATTAAATTCCAGTCCCCACCTATAAGTAATGCTCCCTGTTGAAAGCGGATTTCTCACAATTTAAGCAATGTAACAGCAGTTTTAGGTGGAATATAAAAATACATGCCAGATTAATCCCCATCTCTTGCCAGTAGCCTCTTATTACCACAAATCTGCCATTATCTTCCATCACTATTGGAGCTCCTGTAGCAAATATAAGTACATGTATTTTCCTCTATCCCCGATAATCTGCTAAAAATCTATCCTGAAATCCTTTATAAAATCCACATGCACAGTTCTTTCCAAAAGCATCTCCTGTAGCATGGAAAAGTGTACGCTATATTTGTTAATTATTCTTTCCTTTTTGTCTATACATTTGAGACAATTCACATTCCAAGACAGTATGGAAATTCTGCCATTATAAGAAGTCATTCTTCCCACCTACTATACATGACAGCTTTTTTAAATGTCTATTTCCAGCTTTTGTGACGCATGCATCCACCGTCTGGCAGACTGAACCTTTATACGGTTCATCATCAACATTGGAACCTAGGTCATATTTTACAAGAATTTCTGCTTTAATGAAAAACAAAACACACCCAGAACACCTCATAACCTGTTAACTTAATACAAACAGACAAAACTATGCAAATCTTCAAATAATGAAGCTTAACCCGAATAGGAACATTTGTCCCAGATAGGTTAGCTAAGGCCTATACTTGCAGCTGTCTACGACTGAGATTTATCTGTGCCAAGACTCTTGTTAATGCCTGTGTTCTACTGAAACCAACTTGTGTCTGTTCTTTTTACCTTTATCTTACCCCAGATCTGAAAAAAAAAACTTGAAAGCTTTCAAAAACTAACTTTTAACCTTGAAGAAACTAGTGTTCTGGTTCCTCTTAGTGTCCTATTATCAGCTTGTCTCCATGGAAATGTAAAGAAAAAAAAATAGTCCTCAAATGCAGGCTTCTAAAGACGAGCTAAAACATTTATTGCTAAAGGAAAACCTTTATTATATTCAGTGTTCTGTTTGCTTGCTTTAACTTAAAACCAGACATTTCCCTAAGCAAAAAGTAAGAGAAAACATATCAGCTCTACTTGTATTATCTTCTTTTGCATACCATCCCCCCACCTCAACAACCCAAGATTACTTCCCATTAAGTTAAACATGCTTTTGCCTAGTATTTTTTTTCTGCACTGTAATGCCTACATTTCTTAATACTAAAAAAGGAACAGAAGAAAAAATATGTTTACTTCAGTATCTTTATGACATGCACATTAAAAATGCTTTTCTATAAAACACGCAATGTATACCCAGGAAAGTTGCATAGAAATACTGTCAACAGAAAATATTACTTAGTTATATTTTTCCCTCCTCTTTACTCTCCTCAATGTCTTTCCAAACACGAAAAACGTGAAGTGATGCAAATGCCTTTCAGTTCCCACAAGTCTGACAATGTCAACAAAAGTCCACGTTTTCTTATACTGCTGTACTTCATAAATGCAACTGCTGCTTTCCAGTATCTCACTTGTTCACCAATTTCTGTGTTGTTGGTCTTCCTCCTGTTCATCTCCATCTTCCAACTCCAGACATTTTTTTCATTTTGACCTACGATTTTTGCAGTTTTATCAGCTCATCTAAATATTTTTTTCCAAGCTTCTTTCATTTTTTTCCAGCCTTTTGTTATTTGAGTTGACATACCCCTTCAGTGTTTTACTTTAATCAGTTCTAAGCCCAAGTTTCTTGCTTTTCCCCCCCTTTATTTTAGTTTGTTTACCTGAGTAGTACCCTGATCACTAAATACCATTTGCAGGCACAGCCTGCGTAAAGACATTCAGAAAAAATGAAAACCAAACAAATTTACAATTGCAGTGTAATCACAGAAGGTATTTAATCCCACACTTGATATAACGTAAATAATATTAGAGTACGAAATCAAATGGGAATTTTTGTAGTAAATATGAGAGGGAAGCAGGACCTGAGAAGACAGGATTAAAGTACAAGTGATGCAGGACAAGAGAGAGCTAGGTTGCTTGTCCAGTGTAAAAGCACTTGCAGTCAGACTTTTGATGGTGTCTTTTGAGCCGAGCTCTTGAAGGTGGGGAAAGAGGAGAATTCTTTAAGGTGAAAGGGAAAGAACTGCCAGAGTTCGGGTGAAAGAATGGAGATGGAACACCACCAGGCTAGCTGCCCAACACAATACGTCTGAAATTCTCCAGGTGCAACTAACACTAGGTAAGACTGCAATCCAAATTGTAGCTTGCTACAGATCCCCCACCATACCCCAAGATTCTCACTACACCTTTCTAAACATACTGGAAAATATTAAGATACAACCAAACACCCTAATACTGGGTGATTTTAACTACCCTGCCATTAACTGTGAAAACTACTCATGTACCAACACCTTTGCCCAACGGTTCTTGGAATTCATAAATTCCAATGCCCTGGATAAACTAATTCATAGTTCCAGCAGGGGCTCCAATATCCCAGACGTGGTCATTAACAAAGTACAGTTTTGTACCTACCATAAATGTAGATGTTCGAGTGCTAATACAGCTGCAGTAATCACAGATGGGTTTTCAGCCGTCAGGCGGTCTCTCGGTCGGCCGAATTCCAAAGTCTTGGTCCGGCGTCGGTTGTTGTCACTTACTCTTCTGACGTCAGGAAGGCCAGAGTATATAAGACACAGCCGACGCCATGTTCTTCAGTCTTTCTTGCCCCAGATGTCAGGTGCCCCCAAAAGGAAGGCAGTACATAAATAAAGCTTATGTACATGTGCAAGCCATGCAATGTCATGCAAAATCAGTGTAAGCAAGCAAATAAACATAGCAGGATAACCCAGTAAAGTGGTATGTGGGGAAGGAGGGAGGGAAACCTGTACTGCAGCTGTATTAGCACTCGAACATCTACATTTATGGTAGGTACAAAACTGTACTATGTTCATCGTGCATACAGCTGCAGTAATCACAGATGGGTAGAGTCCCAAAGCTATGCATAGGGTGGAAGGTACTATGAGGAACTGGGTTGAGCCAGAATGCCCTGCAAAACAGCAGTGGCAAAGCCTGCTCTTGTTCTGGAATATAAGGGCAGGTGGTAGTGTTTTGTGAAGGTATGTACAGAACTCCACAAGTGGCTGCCTCCAAAATAACCTCTGAGGAAGGCTGTAGAGGTGGCTGTGGCCCTGGTGGAGTGAGATCTGATACCAGTAGGGACAGATTTCCCATGATAGGAGTAACAAAATTGGATTCAGTGGTCAATCCACTTGGAAATGGTCTGTTTGGTAACTGGTTTCCCTTGAGCCCCTACGGCATAGGACACAAAGTTGTTCTGATTTCCTGAAGGACTTTGTTCTGTCCAAATAGTAACGTAGCTGCCTATGGATGTCTAAAGAGTGAAGTAGCCTTTCCCCTTTGTTTTGAGGGTTAGGATAAAAGGTAGGTAGGTGTATGGCTTGGTTTAGGGCTACCCTGGATACCACTTTTGGCATAAAAGATGGATTAGTATGAAGGGAAACCCTATCCTGATGGAAGATGAGGAAGGGCTGCACCGTCATGAGGGCCTGTAGTTCAGAAACCCTACGAGCTGAAGTGATGGCCAGAAGGAAAGCTGTTTTCCAGGACAAATATTGCAGATCTGTTGAGGCACCAGGTTCAAAGGGAGGCAATGTTAATTTTTCTACTATGTAGTTAAGGTCCCAGGCTGGTATTGGTTGCTTCCTTGGAGGTCTTATATTCTTAGCCCCTCTGAGGAACTGCCGTAAGAGGATGAGAGAATAAAGGAGGATCCGTGTTGAATTCTGCAGAAATGGCTGAGGCGTGTATTTTAATGGAAGAAAATTAAAGTCCACTGTTCAGCAGTTCAGCTAGGTACTGTAAAACCTGAGGCAAGTTCAATCTTCTAGGGTCCTGTCCTCTTTTTTCATTCCAACAGCAAAACCGCTTCCATTTTGCGGAGTAAGCTTTTCTAGTAGATGGCCTTCTGGCCTCCAAAATGACATCCTGCACCTCCTTGGAGAGTAGAGTCTGATGTGGTGTTAAGGAATTTTCCATGCAGCGAGGTTGAGTGTTTTCAGCTGACTGTGAAGGGTTTTGTAGCTGTTCTGCGTCAGCAGAAGAGGTATTAGAGGCAGGGACCAGGGAGGAGTATGTGTTAGGCTCCTCAGGAGTGGATACCAGTGTTGCCTTGGCCAGTTTGGAGCAATCAGTATCATCCTCGGTTTGTCTGTTCTTGCTTTCAAAAGCACCTTGGGTAGAAGAGGCAGAGGTGGGAATGCATAAACTGTCCATGTTGTCCAACTGAATGAAAGTGCGTCCACTTTCCAGGCCTTTGGATGGAAGGTCCTTGAACAAAACTTTTTCAATTGATGGTTTCTGTGGGAGGCAAAAAGATCTATGTCTGGCCTCCCCCATGCTTGGATTATCTCCGTAAACACCTGTGGATGCAGCTTCCATTCGTGTGGATCTGTCATATTCCTGCTCAGAGTGTCTGCCAGTGTGTTTTCGAGTCCTGGCAAGTACTGTGCTTGAAGTTCGATTTGCCTTTCCAGAGCCAAATTCCAAAGAGTCATGGCTAGTCTGCACAAGGGGTATGAGTGTGTTCCTCCTTGTTTGTTTATGTACCACATTACTGTGGTGTTGTCTGTTCTTATCAGTAATTGTCCTGGATGCAGGAAGTCCTTGAAAGCTGTAAATGCATTTATTACTGCTAGCATTTCTTTTTGATTGATGTGAAGGTGCTTTTCCTTTTGGGACCATCTGCCCTGAATGCACCTGTCCATCATGTGCGCCCCCCAGGCATAATCTGAGGCGTCTGTGGTTATGACTTGTTTTGCTTGAGGCTTGCAGAATGGAAGTCCTATGTTTACTTGACATGCTTGGGCCCACCATAGAAATTCCTTTTGCAGACATGGAATTATTGGAATAATTGCTTCCAAGCTGTGACTGTGTTGAGACCATAGATTTTTTAGGTACCATTGAAGTTTCCTCATATGCAGCTTTGCACATGGGATTAGAAGAATGCAAGATGCCATGAATCCCAGAGCCTGCAGGATTTTCCTTGCAGTAAGCCTGGTACTTTTTGCTAGTGTTTTGAAGTACTGAGATAATTGCCCTTGTTTTTCTGGCGTTAGGTATGCCATCTGGGTGTTTGTGTCCATGCTGGCACCCAGGAAGGTTATTTTCTGAGATGGTGTTAGCCTTGATTTCTCCTTGTTGATGGTGTAACCCAGAGAAAGCAGTAACCGTGTCACATATGCCAGATGTTCCCGTAGTATATGTTTGCTGTCCGCTTGGATCAGGCAGTCGTCCAGATAAGGGTAAATTTGTATCCCTTGAAGTCTGCAGTAGGCAATCACTGATGCCAGGCACTTTGTGAATACTCTGGGCGCAGTAGATAAGCCAAAGGGCAATGCAGAGAATTGATAGTGGATTGAACCTGCAAGAAATCTGAGGTATCTTCTGCAGCTTTGTCTGATTGGGACATGCAGGTATGCCTCCTTGAGGTCCAATGTTACCAGCCAAAACTCCTTGCCCAGCATGGGAAGAAGTTGCTGTAATGTGAGCATCTTGAATTTTGGTACGAATAGAAATGTGTTTAGGATGGATAAGTCCAGAATGGGTCTCCAGTCGGTTCCTTTTCTTGGTACCAGGAAGAGTCTTGAATAAAAACCTTGACCTTGTTGGTGCGTAAGTACCTTTTGTATAGCTCTCATGTTTAGGAGCTTTGAAATTTGCAGTTGTGCCTCTACCCTTTGATTTTGTGGTAGGTTTGGCATGCCTCTCATTTTTGGAAGAGTGTGAAATTGAAATTTGTAGCCTCTGTTTATAATGTCCAGTATCCATTTGTCTGTTGTAACAATATGCCAATTGCCTGCAAATAATGCTAGTTTCCCTCCCAAAGGTGCTGCCAGCTGAGACTTGCTTGGCATGGAAATGAGGGAGTCATTTGGTTTGCTTCCTGTATTGTGCACTGTCTTCACCACTTCTTGGTGCTGGAGATTGCCATTGTCTGCCTCTGTATGATCCTTGTGATTGCCCTCTGCCCCTTGTGCATCCGTATCTACCTCTTTGGGGCTTGTCAGTGGCTGGAAAGGACCAGTTTTTTGAAGGCCAATTCCTGCTAAATCGTGGTGGCTGGACCTGTAAGAAAGCTTTGACAGTTTGCATAGATTTGGCTTTTTCTTCCATTTTTCGTAGTATATCCTCAGCATTAGTACCAAAAAGTACATCCTTTTGTAAAGGAGCATCAAGTTGTTTAGCTTTCACATGATCAGGCAGATTTTGTTCCCTAAGCCAGGCATGTCTCCGAATAACTGATCCTGTAGCAGCCGCTCTACTAGAGGCCTCTAGGGCATCATAACCACATTGTAAGGTGTGTTTACCCACTTGTTCCGCACTATGCATCATATCCTGTAACTCTTTTAAATCTGGTTGTTCAGGTTGAGACATTTTGTTTTTTAATTGTGATAACAGGAACTGTTGATATTTAATCATATGAAACTGGCAGTTTAAGGCCCTCATGGCTAGGGTGGCCGAGGTATATACCTTCTTACCCCACCTTTCTAGAGATCTTGATTCCCTTTCTGCAGGAAGTGGATTCTTGGCAGTGGAGGCCTTTAATCCCTTAGGGCCTTGTGAAATGGTTTCAGGGTCAGCATTATGGCCTTTGTAGAGAAATTGGTGAGAACTGGGTACTCTGCAATATCTATCAGGCTTTACTGGTGCAGGAGGCAGAGAATCAGGATTAAGACAAGCCTCAGAGTAATCATCATCCAGTACCTCCAAAACAGGGGGTATAGCCAGAGGTCTGTGCTGAGGTAACCAAAGAAATTCCCTAAGTCTTTTCTTGGAATCTGAAAAGTCTTGGCCTTCCCAATGGAAGTGTTCCCTCAAGGTGTGCAAGGTTTCCCCAAAAGAGAAATCCTCAGGGGGGGATACAGAAGGAATGGACTGTTCTGCATCCGAATCCTCAAAAGGGGAGAAAGAGTGTTCCTCTGCATCAGAATGCTCTGATAAAATGGATCCCTGATCTGAAGAGGGGGATTCTTCCTCCACTCTGGGTCTCTTGTCAGGAGGGGGCTGAGAACCTCTGATAAGAGTTATTAGATCCTCAGCCATTTTAAGCATCTGCTTCTTAGGCATGGGTCCAGGAGATGGGCCTTGAGCAGCAGGCCTAGTGTGATGCCTGGCTGCTTTGGATTTAGTAAAGGCCTTAATAGAAAAAGAAGATGAAGGCCTAAAAACACCATGGGTGGAGGTGGATCTGTCCACATTAGTAGGCTCGACATAAGCCGGGGCTTCGGTTGTAGTCTGGGAAAGGGCCGATGACCCAGCGGCCTCGGGTACAGAAGACACCGCCAAAGGAGTGTCGTCGGTAGTCAGGGACTGCAAAGGCGTCTCGCTGAGAACCGGACCACGTGTAGCCTGTTTCGGCGTGGTGTCGGTGGAGACCACGGGCCTCGCATGTCGGTCCTTTTCCTTGCGTTTTTTGGATAAAACGGTAGTCGGAGTGTCCGACGACATTTTATAGTCAAAAGCTTTACCAAAATAGTGTTGGGTGAACTCCGCCCGATGCTTGATAGTGCATTTATTGAAGGTAGCGCAAAAGCGACAGCCCGAGACGTCGTGGTCTGGGCCCAAACAAGGTATGCAAAGGGAATGAAAATCCTTATGCGGTATTCGCTTCCCACAAGAAATACAATTATTAACTTTTTCTGACATCGGTCTGAGGCAAGAAAAGTTTCCCCAACGGGGTACTTAGCTTTAATGAAGACTTCGGTTCCAAATATTTTCGTAATTCAGGAGCTGGCCGACCGGCACTTGCGAACTGCTTCTGCTTCGGGCACCGCGCGGCAAAAAAGACTGAAGAACATGGCGTCGGCTGTGTCTTATATACTCTGGCCTTCCTGACGTCAGAAGAGTAAGCGACAACAACCGACGCCGGACCAAGACTTTGGAATTCGGCCGACCGAGGGACCGCCTGACGGCTGAAAACCCATCTGTGATTACTGCAGCTGTATGCACGATGAACATCATGGGAAATCGATGCTCCACACCTATGGTCACTGCCTCGTTAGTCACGTCTGACCATAAGCTAATCACCCTTAACATCCACATCCCACCCCCCAGTAATGAAACCTCCTTAAAAAACTTCTCCAAAGCCAACTTCATGCTACTCAAGTCAGAAGTGAGAAACTTCATGACACCCATGCAGACGGGAACTGAAAGTTCAACTGCTGAATCCTACACTAAGGCACTGTACGAGCACATCCACTCATGCATGAATCGTGCCATCCCAAATAGAACCAAGATGCTCTCAACCAAAAAAGGAAAGCCAGTCTGGTGGGTCCCCTGCCATAAATTAGAAGTTATGTACTCACCATAATGTTCCATCTGAGTAGGTGACTTCATTCGGATGCAACCTGTGGGTATCGGATCCGATCTCGGATCCGAGCCGGCAATTCAAAAGCTTAGGCTCCGAGCTCCTAGCTCCTCCCTCTTACCCATAACCCCTTGCCAAGCCCTGACTGACCTCAGATTGAGTTTGCCTCAAAATACTGACCACAGTATACTAAAACAGCATAAATACTCGCTCTATAAAGGTCAGGGGGATGGAGGGATAGTTACATCGAATGAAGTCACCTACTCAGATGGAACGTTATGGTGAGTACATAACTTCTAAACCTGAAGTAGGCAGACTTCATTCGTCTGCAACCTGTGGGACAGAGTCCCTAGCTACCTGAATCTTGGGCCGTCATGGAAGGATGTTCGAGCACCGCTGAGCCAAAGGATGCTCTTCCTCTAGAAACAACATCCACCTTGTAATGAGAAATAAAAGTATGAGGCGAGGCCCAAGTAGCTGCAGCAGATATCATCCAACGAAACACGGGATTTAAAGGCGGCTGACGTAGAAACTGCCCTAGTAGAATGAGCCGTAACCCTCTGAGGAGCAGGTCTGCCTGAAGTGTCATATGCCTGCAGAATGCAATTAGCAATCCATTTAGATAGAGTGACTTTAGATACTGCTTTACCCAGAGCAAATTTAGCAAAGGAGACGAACAGCTGATCTGATTGCCTGTGGCCAGCTGTCCTGTTAATATAAAAACGTAATTGTCTATGAACATCCAATGAATGCAATTTGTATTCTCCTTTGTTTGAATACTTGGGAAAAAATACAGGCAAATTGATTGACTGGTTAATATTGGATTCAGAAGAGACCTTCGGAAGAAAAGATGGATTGGTCCTGAGGCACACCCTATCAGGGAAGAAAGAAAGATAAGGCGGTTTGACACATAGAGCCTGAAGCTCAGACACCCTTCTGGCTGAAGTGATAGCTACCAGAAAGGCAGTCTTCCAGGAAAGGTATTTTAAATCAGCAGAAGCTGCAGGCTTGAAGGGAGGAGCAGTAAGGGCCTGCAGGACTAAAGACAAGTCCCAAGGCAGTACAACCTCCTTGACTGGAGGCCTTAACAAAAAAACTCCTTTGAGAAAAGTTTTACATAATTTCGCTGTCATAAGGGGAGCTGTGTCCTGACCAATGTGATAATGCGAGATAGCCGCCAATTGTACCTTAATCGTGGAAGAACTAGCCCCTTGATGAAAGAGGTCTGTTAGAAAATCTAGCACCGCAGAGATAGGTGCTGAAAAAGGATCCACAGTTCTCTGTCCTGCCCATATAGAGAACCTCTTCCATTTACTCCGATAAACCTGTCTGGTGGAAGGTTTATGAGCAGCCACCAAAATGGCTTTGACCGGTGAAGAGATACCGAGTCCTAATTAAGGTTGGAATTGGAGCAGCCAAGCTGTCAACTTCAGGGTCCGCAGATTGGGAACTGGCATTCCCAGAGGGTGAGAGATGAGATCCAAATTGGATCCAGAATCCATGGTGGATTGATTTTGTGAGACCATACTGAGGGGAACCAAGGTTGTCGAGGCCAGAATGGGGCAATGAGAATCATTCTGCTCCCCAAACTGTTGGCTTTCTGCAGAAGCCTCTGCATCAGAGGAAGTGGAGGGTAGGCATAAAGGAGACCGAGGCCAAGCATGCACCAGAGCATCCTCGAACTCCTGGTGGGGAAGCAGAGCGAAGAAATTGTCGCATTTGGCGTTTGAGGGAGAAGCAAAAGATCGCAACAGGGTTGCCCCAAGCGGCAAAAATCTTCTTCGCTACTTGAAGATTGAGGGACCACTCGTGTGGAGAAAGGATGGTGCGACTGAGCTTGTCCGCAAGGATGTTGGACTTTCCGGAATGTGCGTTGCTATCAGAAAGCGTTTGGTGGAAATTGCCCATTCCCAGATTCTCATGGCCTCGACAAAGGGGTAAGACCTGGTTCCTCCCTGCTTGTTGATATACCAGACTACGGACATGTTGTCTGTCTGAATCGCAATAGTCCCTGTAGGAAGAACGTGGTGAAGTGCTTGCAACGCTAGGAGCACCGCCCTCATTTCCAGGACATTTATATGCAATGACGTCTCTGTGGGATTCCACGTGCCTTGGACAATCTTTCCGCAGAATGCCCCCCACCGAGGCAAGAAGCGTCCGTGGTCACTGTGGCTCGGGGAAATGCAGCGCAAAAAGGTCTCCCTGCTAGGGGCTCCGGAGAAAGAAGCCACCACAGAAGGGAGTCCCTGCACGCTCTGCTGACCGCAATCGGAGCGTTTAGAGACGAACAAAGAGGAGACCACTGAACTTGAAGGGTCCATTGAAGAACCGCATGCGTAAGCGGGCATGAATTAGAAGCGGGATAGCTGCTGCCATAGAACCTAGGGCCCTCAGGACCAAAGCTGCAGTTGGAGATGGTTGCAGGATTGCTGTCACATGACACCTCAGGCTGACGATACGGTCTGGGGTGAGGAAGGCTCGCATTGATCTGGTGTCTAGTCTTCCTCCTATGAAATCTATAATTTGAGTTGGATTCAGAAAAGATTTCTCCCAGTTGATCGTGATGCCCAGCCTTGGTGCTAGTTGAAGAAAGTAATCCCTGGCTGAGCACAGAAGATGCCTTGATGATGCCGTCAGGAGCCAGTCGTCCAGGTACGGAAAGACCTGTAATCCCTGGAGCCTCAGGTGGGCCGCTACCACCGCTAACACCTTGGTAAACACCCTGGGGCTGAGGTGAGATCAAAGGGAGGACCCTGAACTGATAATGACTGGCTCCCAGCCGAAGCGAAGAAACCTCCTGGATCGTCTGTCCATCCGAATGTGGTAGTACGCATCCTTGAGGTCTATGGAACACATCCAGTCGTTCTCCCTCAAGAGGGGAGTATAGATTGCAGGGTGACCATCCGAACTTTGCTTGGTTACTGACAGGTTCAACAGGGAAAGGTCTAAAATTGGTCTTAAGTCCCCGTCTTCTTTGGCACCAAAAGAACCTGGAGTAAAACCCTAATCCGGCTTGATCTGGGGATGCTGGATGGCTCTTTTCCTAGCAGCTGCTCGATTGATAGCTGCCTCCCTTTGGTCGGGTGGAACATCTGGGAGGCTGCGAGATTTGGGAATCTTGAATAGGGGTATTGAATATCCTCTGGATATAAGTCAAGCACCCAACTGTCTGTTGTTATGGACTCCCAAGAAGTCAGGTGCATCGAAAACCGACTGCCTCCAGAGACGGACAGCCGGGCAACCCTTCAGGGCTGCTGCGTGGGTCTCTCAGAGAAGGGTTCTCTGGACCCAAAATTGCCAGGAGCCCCCTGCCTCTGGCACGGCGACCTCCCGTCCTCCTCTGCCACGGAAGGACTGGTTATCCGGAGCAGGTTGGGACTGCTGCGACTTCGGAACCACATCTTCTTCTGTCCCTTTTGGTTCTTAGAGAAGGACCTCTGGGGAGCTGAGAAGCGGACTCCGGCGGCAGACAGCGTCTTCCGTCCTTTTGCTCTGGACTAATGTCTCGCGAACAGTCTTGCCAAACAAGGCAGAACCATCGAAAGGGGCATTCGAAGGTCGCCTTGAAGGGCTCTGCAAAATCACAATGGCGGAGCCAGGCCTGTCGCCTCATGACAAGGCCTGCTCAGCTGGCTCTAGCGGCTCCCTCAGTAGCATGAGACAGCAGCCGCATAGATGTATTGGGTACTGACCTGAGAGTGGCCATTCGGGTGGAGTAAACCTGTTTATCCTCACTCGAGATGGACTCGGGGAGATGCAGCGTATTCTTTAATCAGATCCCGCTGCATCCTAATGACATGTGCCATGTAGTTCAGCTCTCAAGGAGAAGGTCGCTGAACTAAAACTCGCTTCCCAATGCGATCCATCGAGCGGGACTCCTTGCCCGGAGGATGGACGGAGGGACTCTCCTGGGCCAATTCCCTCTTCGTGGCTGCAGCCATCATCATGGCATCTACTGGGGACCCTTACTCCAGTGGGTGCGGTCTGATGGAGGAGAAAGAATGCGGTCCGGCTTAGGATAGGCTCAATGGTGTCCGGATCCTTCCACGCCCTGATGGATACAAGATCCACCAGGGGTCAGCAGGAGGGACACCCAAGAGGTAGAAGGGCCGCCTCGAATGCCTCCAAGAACACAGACTCGTCGAAGAAGCCTTGGGGCAGACCACCCCCTGATCCTTAACATCTCCATGATGTCTCCAAATGAGACGTCCTCAGGGGTGACCTAGGGAGCCTTCCCTTCATCCAAGTCCGTGTCTTCAGTGACGGACTCAGGGGAGTCCATGTGCCTCCTCTTGCACTTACGCTTCCGAGGTACTTCATCGGGGCTGTCCGAGGAGTACTCTTCAGCAGATGGATGTTCCAAGGGAACCACTTGGGACATCGGCGGCTGTCCCTGGGACCTGCTGGTGGGGCCTGGCCCAACTGCAATGGAGTGCGGGATGGAGCCGTGGCAGGGACCGGGGTCCGGATGTCCTCGACAGTGCCCTTTCCATAACGTTGAAAGCCGAGGGAGCCAGCTTCTCTAAGCCCGAGCCGACCCCACTCGGATCCGGCGTGCGGATGGTCGGAGCGAAACCGTCGGATCCGAGACCAGTGTGCTCCGACCTGGGCGGAGCGAGACACACCAGCTCCCTTGGATCCGAGGCTCGGCCTCGGCTCGAGAGGTCGGGTCCGGTACCCGAAGCACTCAAGGGATGGGACGGATCCGAGGTGCGCCGACCTATCGGATCCGACCCACCCCGGATCCAAATCTGCACGGCGCGAAGCTCCGAACCCATGGTATGGGTGGAGAAGGAGCTAATGGGCGAAAAGGGGTCGAAGCCCCTCCCGGATGGGGGCTAGGAGCACTCCCATTTGCATTTGGGCCTGGATGAATTTCCTCATCATCCGGTCCATATCAGCTTCGCTCATTGAAAAGGTCGATCTAGAGGAGGCCACCGGGCGGACCTAGAGAGCCGTCTCGGTGACCTCCTGGAAGGGCTAGCCTCCTCCTCCTCGGGTCCAGGAGAGAACCGAGGGGAGTGCAGCCGAGGAGGAGGAAGGCTAGAAGGCACAGGGAGGCCGCTTAGATGGAGGAGCCGAACTAGAAGCTTGGCTCTCCTCTTGTGGTGCTTCTCCTGTGCCTCTCCTTCTGTCTCTCCTAGAAGAATCCTTCCCCTCCGGCAACTTTAAGGGAGGTTGAGTCCCAGCGGAGGGAGAACTCACAGCAACAGGTTGCTGACTGGAAGGGCAGAGGCGAAGCAGTATCTGGGGTAAAAGACCCGCCAGCACCAACCGACCTCCGTTCCCTTAAAGCCGAGGTTGAACCCTGCACAAATGGTACAACCAGAAGACAGGTGTTCAACCCCAAGCATTTCTTGCGAGTGTGGCCATCTGCTGGGGACAGCTTATGGCCACACTCGCACATTTCGAAAAAACAGCCTTAGGGGCTTCAGACATTACACCTAAGGCCTAAAACACACACACACAAAACAAACTACGAAAACCCGAGAAAAATTAACTAAAGAGGGAGGAAAGCCTTAACCACACACAACACTAACTAGATTAATAACCAAAAAAGAGAATTTGAAAACTTTTCCTGTCAAAAAATCTACACTTATCTCAACCACGCCAGGAGCTCTAGAATTCCGTTGCTTCTTGAAAAGCGGCAAACGAAATCTGAGGTCAGTCAGGGCTTGGCAAGGGGTTATGGGTAAGAGGGAGGAGCTAGGAGCTCGGAGCCTAAGCTTTTGAATTGCCGGCTCGGATCCGAGATCGGATCCGATACCCACAGGTTGCAGACGAATGAAGTCTGCCTACTTCAGATCTAACTTTACAACAAAAGGAAGAAACTGTTGCAGAAAAGAGGAAAATCCCAGGATGCAAAAAACTCCCTTACCAGCCTCAGTAAGAAACTGAGATCCCTCATAAAATCCTCCAAAGCTAGTTACGAAAATAAAATTGCCAAAGATTCCAAAGACAACCACAAGGCATTCTACAACTATGTCAAGAATCTAAATGGCAATGCTCAGATCTGCTCTGAGCTAAAACAGAATGGCATTAAATATACTCATCCCAAGGATATTGCCAATATCCTGGCAGATCGATTCAGTGCCAACTTCACCCCCTAAATGGCCCATCTCAGTAACGGAAGATTGCCAAATTCCGGTAATAACGGCCACACAGATAGAAACTGCACACTCCAAAGCTAAGAATACAGCATCCATGGGACCAGATGACATCCCGGGCTGTGTACTACATGAACTACAATATGAACTGGCACCTCACCTAAGTGTCATGTTTAATCATAGCCTCACCTCAGGTTTCGTGCCCACTGAGTGGCTCAGAGCTACTACAGTTATCCCACTCCACAAGGGGGGATCCAACTTGGATCCCGGAAACTACCGTCCCATCAGTCTGACTAGCCTTATCTGCAAGGTCATGGAGCGTATTATCATGGAACTTATAAACAAAGACATTGGCAACCTTCAAACACTGGACCCCACCCAGTTTGGGTTCGTGAAGGGCCGATCTTGTCTCCTGAACCTGACTAACTTCTTTGAATCAGTCTCCAGAGCCATGGACAAGGGTAAGGTGGTCCACACAGCCTATCTACACCTTGCCAAGGCCTTTGACACCATCTCCCACTCTGGAATCATAGATAAACTTACTAAGCTGGGCATTAATCCCTACGTCACCCAATGGGTTGCTAACTGGCTTACTGAAAGAACCCATACTGTAAAAGTAGCAGACTCCAAATCCAGCTCCAGACAGGTGACAAGTGGAGTACACCTCAGGGTTCAGTCCTGGGACCGCTCTTGTTTGGCATCTACTTCTCTGAAGTACAGGCCAACACTAAGGGACTCTGGCTAACAAAGTTCGCAGATGACTGCAAAATGGGAGCCATTATTGAATCACCAAATGATGTGGATACTCTACAAAAGGGCCTTACAGAAACAGATGTTTGGTGCCAGAGCCATGGGCTCAAGCTCAATGCCAAGAAATGTATAGTTATCCCCCTTGGGAAAAAACATGTACCCGTGAATTACCATATAAGTGGCAGTACTCTAAACACTGAAAGTGTGATAAGAGACTTAGGAACACAGGTGGACAGTGGTCTCACCTTCGATAACTACATAGCCACAAAAGTCAGGAAATCCTTCTATGTGGCACACCTCATCACCAAGGGCTTTTCCTCCAAAAAAAAGGAGGTCACTGTCCCACTGTACTCATCCCTCACTAGACCTATTATAGAATACTACGCCCCGTTTGGTATGTACCTCTCAAAACATCTGCAACAACTGGAAAGGCCGCAGAAATCCTTCACTAAAAGAATCACAGGCCTAAAGCAGATGCCCTACACTAACCACCTTAAATAACTCAAGCTATACTTTTGCATATAGTCTACTCAGAGGCGATCTCTGCTTAAACAAGGCCATGTCAAACCCAGAGCTGTTGGACATGCCCCACTTAAAGAAATCCCAATCCCTCAGAGCCACACGCTCCAGGGATCTAAAACTTATCACAATAAACAAAACATGCTGGAGGGATAGATTCCTGACCCAGAGACTGCCCAGACTCTGGAATAGATTGCCCATACATGTCAAGCAGAGCGCCTCTTTGGCCCTCTACAAAAGGAACCTTGACGATTGGATGGGAGAAAGGAAATTCACCCCGGGGATCACGTCAGTCGCCCTGCTAGACAAGGGTCCAGGAAAGTAAACTGTGTGGGAAGAAATAGCCAGGGAATTGTTATGGCTAGGCTTGTATAGGCCCTAGGGCTGATAGCCTAGTACCAACCTATGAACCTATGGAATGGTCGGTACAGTGCAGTTCAATTTGTGGCGTCTGTGATGGAGTTAATTGGGAGAGGATACAGAGATTGTATGGGGTGGTTTTATTATGGAGTTTGGCTTCAACAGTTGGAAAGACGTCTGGTTGAAAGTAGTCTGAAAACAAGATTCTCTAGAAGTACCTCCACTCTAACAGACTGGTAGCCATTTGGCCTTGTAGAGGGGGGATGCTGGGGTTTACCTAATGGGAGGAAATGGAAATGAGTCGGCAGATTTTAATTTTCAGTGGATTGTATAGTGGATGATTTTTTTTTTTTTTTTTTGGGGTGGGGAGCTCATATGCAAGTTGAGCAGGGACGACTTTGTTGCCTACTGCAGCTCTAGCTGTTCTGAAAATGGAAGATATTTTCCAGGACCAGAGTATAACAGAACTGATACTTTTCCTGGTGTTTCCAATGTGGCTTTGGAAGTTAAGTGACTGGCATAGCTATAAATTTAAGTACTTAAAGGATGTGATTGTTTCTATTGGGCAACTGGTGAGATCTGTGAGATTGAGATGTTTTAGGAGTCTTTTCCAGCTTTTGAGAGATTCCAAATATCACACTTTTTGTTTCAGAGGGGTTTAGGAGTGGCTTGTGGTCGTTTACCCAAGAATTAAGATTGTGAAGGACAGAGTGAAGCTGGGTTTGAACAGTTCAGTTTGAGGGACTGAATCGAAGAATAAAGTACAGTTTTGTACCTGCCATAAATGTAGATGTTCGAGTGTCTTCACTGCTGCAGTCATTACACTTGGGTTATCCTGCCGTTAGGCAGTCCTGCAGTCGGCCAGAGTTCCGAAGTGTTGGTCCGGCGTCGGTGCGCCAGGGGTATACAAGATGCAGCCGACGCCATTTTCTTCAGTTTTTCTTGCCCCAGATGTCAGGTGCCCCCCAAATAGGTAGGCAATACATATTGCTAATAAAACATGCAAAAAAGGTAAAAACAAAATCTTCAGTTACCAGCAAATACACCACATAGGTAGTATAGGGTTGAAAGGTATAGATAAGTCCCAGCTAAGAAAGAGGGGATGGCAGGTGGGTAACCTGGACTGCAGCAGTGAAGACACTCGAACATCTACATTTATGGTAGGTACAAAACTGTACTATGTTCATCATGTTTCACTGCTGCAGTCATTACACTTGGGTTGAATCCCAAAGCTGAGTTAGGGTGGCTGGTTCTACAGAGGATTTGGGGTGGCTATGAGGCCCTGCAACACTGCAGTGGCAAAGCCAGCTCTGGATCTAGAATAAAGAGGCAAGTGATAATGCTTGGTAAAGGTGTGCACTGAACTCCAAGTTGCAGCTTCCAAGATATCTTTGGTAGGTACTCCTCTAAGACAGGCAGTTGGAAGTGGCTGTTACCCTGGTGGAATGTGGCCTAATGTTACTAGGTACAGGTTTCCCATGCTGTATGTAGCAGAACCAGAGTGTCCTATCCGCTTTGAAGTGGTCTGCCTTGAAATAGCCTTTTCCTGTGATCCTGCAGCATATGCTACAAACAATTGCTCAGTTTTTCTGAAAGCTTTTGTTTTGTCCAAGTAGAAACGTAATTGTCTGTGTATGTCCAAGGAATGCAGAAGTCTCTCCCCTTTATTCTGGGGATTTGAAAAAAAAGTTGGCAAGTGAATAGTTTGGTTAAGAGCCAAACTGGATACTACCTTAGGCATAAATGAAGTGTTTGTTCTTAAAGAAACCCTGTCTTGATGAAAAATGATGAAAGGCTCCACTGCCATTAGTGCCTGTAACCCTGAGACTCTTCCTGCTGAGGTTATTGCCAGAAGCATAGCAGTTTTCCATGATACATATTTTAATTTTGCTGAATTGGCTGGCTCAAAAGGAGGTAAAGTTAGTTTTTCCAAGACAAAATTGAAGTCCCAAGTTGGTGTTGGCGCTCTCCGGGGCGGTTTTATGTTTTTAGACCCTCTGAGGTACTGTTTAAGCAATGGATGAGAGAAAATAGGAGGATCTCTGTTGTAAAGAGCTGAGATGGCAGAGGTGTGGATCTTAATGGATGAAAAGGATAGTCCTTTGTCCAGCATCTCAGTTAAGTATTGGAATATTTGTGACAAGAGGGTCAAAGCTTTGAGTCTGGTTCCAGGCACATAATCTCTTCCACTTTTCTGAATAAGATTTCCTGGTGCTAGGCCTCCTGGCCTCCAAAATGACATCCATAACAGCTTTAGAGAGAGGTGTTGTCTGCTTGACTAATGAATCTGCCATGCAGCCAGGTTTAAGGTTTTGAGCTGACTGTGCAGGATGTAATTGTTTTGTTGAGTCAGAAGGTGTGGAGTTTGACGTAAAATCCATGGTAGGCCTTGAGCCAAGTTCTTTAAGATTGGGTACCAGTGCTGGCGTGGCCAGTCTGGGGCAATTAGGATCATCTGTGGTTTTTCTTGTCTGGCTTTTAGGAGTACCTTTGAAAGGAGAGGCAGTGGTGGGAAGGCATAAACTTTTAGGCTTTTCCAGCTGAACGAGAGAACATCCACTTTCCATGCTTGTGTGTGATAAGTCCTTGTGCAGAATTTTGTAGTTGGCCATTCACTGGGGAGGCAAAAAGATCCATGTTTGGGCACCCGCATTTTTGCGTTATGCTGAATACTTGTGGATTTAATTTCCACTCGTGAGGATCCATGATGTTTCTGCTTAAGTCATCTGCCAGTGTATTTTTCTTTCCTGGCAGGAATTGTGCTTGTAGATGAACTTGATAGGTTAGAGCTGTGTTCCACAAGGTCATGGCTTGTCTGCATAGGGGATAAGAATGAGTGCCCCCTTGCTTATGTACCATATAACAGTGGTGTTGTCTGTCTTTAGTAATAGTTGTCCTGGATGCAGAAGGTCCTTGAAAGCTGTTAGGGCATTTTGTACAGCCAACATCTCTTTTTGATTGATGTGAAGATGCATTTGGTCTGCGGTCCACTTGCCCTGAATACATTTTCCTGCCATGTGTGCTCCCCAGGCGTAATCCGAAGCATCTGTTGTTAGTGCCTGCCTGGCTGTGGGTAGAGTGAACGGCTGTCCCTTGTTGAGGTGACATGCCTGTGCCCACCATCAAAACTCCTGTTGTAGGCAGGGAATTAGTGGTATTACTGTTTCCAAACTGTGACAGTGTTGAGTCCAAACACTTTTTAGGTACCATTGTAATTTCCTCATATGCAGTCTGGCATATGGAATTAGTAGTATGCAGGATGCCATGAATCCCAAGGCCTGCAGAATTTTTCTTGCAGGGAGTTGGGTTTTTGTTGCCATCAATTGAAAGTACTGAGTCAGTTGTCCTTGCTTGTCTGGCGTGAGATAAGCCATCTGGGCCGTTGTATTTAAGCTGGCACCCAGGAATATTATCTCTTGTGAGGGCACTAGTTTTTACTTCTTTTTGTTTACTGTGTACCCTAAGCAAATTAGCAACCTTTTTACAAACGCCAGATGCTTTAGAAGAATGTCCTTGCTCTTTGCTTGAATAAGGCAATCGTCCAGGTGTGGATATATTTGAATTCCTTTTTGTCTACAAAATGCAATTACTGGTGCCAGGCACTTTGTGAAGACCCTGGGCGCAGTAGATAAAAGGGCAGTGCAGAGAATTGGTAATGCATTGAACCAGCTATGAATCTGAGGTATCTTCTGCAATTTTGTCTGATAGGGACATGCAGGTATGCCTCTTTGAGGTCCAAAGTAACAAGCCAAGCCTTCTTGCCCAGCATGGGAAGAAGCTGCTGTAGTGTCAACATTTTGAATTTCGGAACATCCAGGTAAGTATTTAGAGTCGAAAGGTCTAGTATTGGTCTCCAGGCTTTGTCCTTTCTGGGTACCAGGAAAAGTCTTGAGTAAAATCCTTGCCCTTGTTCCTGTTGTGGCACTTTTTGAATAGCTCTCATGTCCATGAGGGCTGTAATTTGTTTTTGTGCCTCTGCCCATTGATTTTGTGGCAGGTCTGGCATTCCTTTTAGCCTTGGTAGAGTGTGAGAGTGGAACCTGTAACCTTGAGACACAATATTCAGAACCCATTTGTCTTGGGTGATTATATGCCAATTTTGAGAAAAAAGTGCTAGTTTTCCCCCTAAAGGAGCTGCCAAAAGGTAAGTGCTTGGCATTGGAAGGGGTAAGTCATTGGGACTGTTTCCTGTAAGGTTGTGACTTGTCTTCACCTCCTTTTGGGGTTGAGGCACCCCACTGCCGTGGTCTGTAAGAGCCTTGGGGCTGAGATCTGCCTCTTGGGTGTCTGTATCTGCCTCTTTGTGGTCTGTCCGACAGTGGAAAGGACCAATTCTTTGAAGGCCAATTTCTGCTAAACCGAGGTGGCTGTACCTCTAAGAAATCCTTCACTGTTTGCATAGATTTTGCCTTATCCTCCATTTTCTTTAATACCTCTTCTGCCTTAACACCAAATAAAATATCCTGCTGTAAAGAAGCATCCAATAATTTAGCCTTAACATGATCAGGTAAACCTTGTTCTTTTAACCAAGCATGCCTTCGAATCACAGATCCTGTAACTGCTGCTCTACAAGAATCCTCTAATGAATCAAAACCACATTGCAGAGTATGTTTTCCCACTTGTTCAGCTGCATGCAATAAATCCTGCATTTCCTTATAGTCAGGATGTTCTGAACTTGTAATCATTTTCTGTTTTAACAGAGACATTAAATATTGTTGGTATTTAAGCATGTGAAATTGGCAATTTAAAGCTCTCACTGCTAAAGTTGCAGAAGTGTAAACTTTCTTCTGCCATCTGTCTAATGCTCTAGAATCCCTGTCAGTGGGAACTGGATTTTTAGCCGTGGAAGCCTTTACCCCTTTGGGACCCTGGGAAATAGTTTCTGGGTCAGCAACAGGGTTTTTATAAAGAAATTTGTGAGAGTCAGGGATTCTGTAGTACCTGTCTGGCTTGACTGGAGCAGGGGGCAAAGAATCAGGATTTAAACTGGATTCAGAGAACACATCATCCACAATATCCAACACTGGAGGAGTAGCAAGGGGCCTCTGCTGAGGTAATAAAAGAAAGTCTCTGAGCCTTTTCTTGGATTCTGAGTAATCCTGGCCCTCCAAATGGAAATGCTCCCTTATGGTATGTAAAGTTTCCTCAAAAGAATAATCCTCAGGAGGAGAGGCTGAAGGAATTGATTCCTCAGCATCAGAGTCCTCATAGGGGGGTAAAGAGTATCCCTGGTCTGAAGAGGAATTAGAACAAATGGAAACCTGGTCAGAGGAATCATAGTCTGTATCCTGCCTAGGCCTTTTATCAGAAGGGGGATGGGTACCCCTGATCAGAGTAATTAAGTCTTCGGCCATTTTGAGCATCTGTTTTTTAGGCATGGAGGCCTGTCCAGGTGAATGCTGTACTTGCTTCTTTGTCTTCAATGGAGTTTTAGACTTGGCTGTAGTTTTTATGATAAGCTGTGAAGGTCTGAAAACACCCTCAGAAGCCGATGCCTGCTCAGCGGCTCCGGACCCATCTGAAGGGTTAGTTTCCGTAGGCCCAACACCTTGAGTATCCAGAGGCCTAGACATCTCCATGTGGGAGTCGGAGGCGGCCTGTGGCTCTGAGGTAGCGGGTGTCAGGGGCTGCAAAAGCGCCTCACTGAGAACCAGCGAATCGGCGACTGGCCTAGAAGAGGCTTAGTCAGTTTTGGGCCTCGGATGCCTGTCCTTATTCTTGTCTTTGCATTTTTTGTGTATTCCGGTCGTCGCTTGCTCCGACGGCATGGTATAATT
This sequence comes from Protopterus annectens, assembly GCF_019279795.1. NCBI lineage: Eukaryota > Metazoa > Chordata > Ceratodontiformes > Protopteridae > Protopterus > Protopterus annectens. Next base: position 365,908,681 of record NC_056743.1, on the reverse strand, counting down.
AAACCTTCGGCCAAAGTAATGGCGAGCAAAATCAGACGTTTAATAGTGCGTTTGTTAAATCTAGCAAAACCGACAACTAGTGATGTGTTCTGGGCCTAGGCATGGAATACAGTAAGAATGAAAATCCTTATGAGGTATTTGCTTCCCACAAGAAATACAATTATTAACTTTTACTGACATCGGTCTGAGGCAAGAAAAAGTTTCCCCAATGAGGTACTTAGCTTTATTGAAGACTTCGGTTCTGAAATTCGAAATGAAAATCTCAGGAGTCGGCCGATCGGCACTTGCGAACTGCTTTTGCTTCGGGCACCGCGCAGCAAGAAAGACTGAAGAAAATGGCATTGGCTGCATCTTATATACCCCTGGCGCACTGACGTCAGGGAAGAAGCGACAGCAACCGACGCCGGACCAAGACTTTGGAACTCTGGGCCGACTGCAGGACTGCCTGACGGCAGGATAACCCAAGTATAATGACTGCAGCAGTGAAACATGATGAACATCCATGTCATTTGCATAAAGAGTAATACGAAGGCTACAGACATCAGAGGGCAGCTTGTTAATAAAGACTGAAAACAAACAAGGGCAAGTATGGCTTCCTGGAGCACTCCTCTGTTAAGGGGTGCTGGCAGTGATTGGGATGGGCCTAATTTGACTCTGAAATACCTATTTGTTAAGAAATGTTGGAACCAGGTGACACTGTTGGGACCATCCCCGATTTGAAAGAAGTTAAGGAACAGGAAGTGATTTATAAGATTAAAAGCTTTGTTAAGGTCAATGAACAGAGCTCCTGAAAGGTTTGCTTCATCCATGTTGAGAAGGATCTCATCTGTAAGTCACCATAGTCCTGTCAATTGTGCTCCATCCCACCCAGTATCCATGCTGTTTAAGTGTGAGGAGGTGGTACTGTTGGATGTAAGTGGGCAGTTGGGGAAAACACCTGAAAAATAAATCTACTATGAGTGGTCTCACCTTCGATAACCAGATTGCCACAACAGTCAGGAAGTCCTTCTATGTGGCACACCTCATCACTAAGGGCTTTTCATCCAGAAAAAAAGGAGGTCATTGTCCCACTGTACTCATCCCTCATTAGACCCATTAGAGAGTAAAACGCCCCATTTGGTATGTACCTCACAAAACATCTGCAACAGCTGGAAAGGCTGCAGAAACACCTCACTAAAAGAATCACAGGCATAAAGTAGATGCCCTATGCTGACAATCTAAAAAAAACTCCAGCTATACTCTGTCGCATATAGTCTACTAAGAGGCGATCTCTGCTTAACATACAAGGCCATGTCAAACCCGGAGCTGTTGGACATACTCCAGTCAAAGAAATCCCTATCCCTCAGAGCCACACGCTCCAGGGATCTAAACCTTGTCATCACAATGAATAAAACATGCAGGAGGGATAGGTTCCTGTCTCACAGACTCCCCATACTCTGGAATAAACTGCCCATACATATCACGCAGAATGCCTCCTTGGCCCTCTTCAAAAAGAACCTTGACTGGATGGGAGATGGGAAATTCACCCCGGGGATCGCGTCAGTCGCCCTGCTAGACAAGGGTCCAGTGAAGTAAATATTGTGGGAAGAAATATCCAGGGAATTGTTATGGCTAGGCTTGTATAGGCCCTAGGGCCGAAAGCCTAGTACCAATCTATGAACCTACAACCAAGTGTAAAGAGGGGAATAGAGCAGAAGTGGAAGGTATTTATTAGCAGGGCTGTTTAGGAAGGGGTTTAGACAGAGCAGTTTTCCATATCCCCAGCAGTGTATTTTGAATTAAGCAGAGGTTATAAATATGTAAAGAGGTGTGGCAAGGAAATCTTTGCAGAATGATATAAATCATAGCAGTAGGTTGTCTGCACCAGGGGAAGGTTTTCTAGAAGGGGAAGAACTGTGTGTGTAATTTTCTTAAAATAGAAAAGGGGCTAGATGAGTGGGGGAGGAGTCAGAGGTTGCAGTACTCGAAAGGTGGCTGAATTCTTTGAGAAAGTCAGAGATTGAGAGTTGGTCTTGAGAGGTCTGGTTGGTGATAGAGGTGGTGGGATCACTGGATTACGGCCTGTAAGAAGATTTACTTCTTGCTAAAAATGTTTGGGTTTGCCTAGAAGAGCAAGTTGCTTAATTTTCAAGTAGTTGGTTCTGTTCCTGCGTGTGGCTTGCTAAGCTAGGTTACATAGAGAGGTAAAGGCAGTATGAATTTTTGGTGAGGAGTTGTCTCTCCATGAAGACCACATATTTAAATCCTTGTCCTGGAGTTTGAATAGCACGTTCAGTTCAGTGGCTAGCCAGGGGGTTTTGTTACATTTCAAGAGGCACTGCGTGAGAGGGAAGAACTTGCCTTGAAGTTGAAAGAGGTCTACGTCAGAGCTCTTGCAGACAAGTTGGAGTTCTGTAAGTTGGTAATGGGAGCAGTTTAAAGTTGCTAAGTGTTTTCTGGGATGGTCTGTATGTATTGATGGTGGAGCTAGGTCTGAAGGTAACAAGTTTCAGGGGCAGTTCTGATGACTGATGCATAATTTTTGGCCACTGAAGGAGGGTGGAAAATGAGGGTAGAAAGACAGATATTGGAAATGATGGTAGGGCAGCTGGTGATTAGCAGGTCCAGGTGACACTGTTAGGAGTGTTTGTTGGCTTGGAGATTTGGATGAGTAGCATCACTGACTTAACTGTATAAGGATGATACCGGCTAGGAATTCAGCAATGTGATTGCTTAGGGAACATAGGTAGTTTAGGTTAAAATCACCCAGAACAGCAAAAGTCTTATACTTTCAGGTTGCTAAGGTGATAGAGTTAAGAATAAGGGATTTAAATATGTTGGGATCTGGAGAAGGAACATAGTCAACTGCTATTAAGAAGGTGACTCATCTTTCTAAAAGGGAAGTTTTAGGATGACCCAGTTGGATTCAGTATATGAGGAAGGCATTTCCTTGTGTAATGACAGCTGATTTAAGGTTGTTTTTGTAAAGCAGTGTGCCTCTACCTTGTCTATTGCCAGGTCTGATGTCTTGGAATTATTTGTAAGAGGGAAGTAAATCCCGAAATTAGGACAGCTTTATTTGAAAATCAAAATAACTACTAAAATGGGATAAAAGTATTCCAAATCCAGCCCAACAAAAAGGTGAAGCAATGACGTTCTGAGAGGACAATCTTTGACCAAAAGTTTAATGCATAGACACCATAAACGCTCACAGAAATACGTTTTAGTTTAACATACACTTCCATCAGATGCAGGCTTGAATTAAACTACTTACATATACTATTTCTCTTGCATATCAACCAATGAAAAGTGAACCAATTAATGAGTTAATTGTTAAAACCTACGCTAAAAAACATATGCAAGAGAAATAGTATATATAGAAGTAGTTTAATTCAAGCCTGCATCTGATGAAGTGCATGTTAAACGAAAACTTATTTCTGTTAGCGTTTATGGTGTCTATGCATTAAACATTTGGTCAAAGATTGGCCTCGCAGAGCTTTATTGCTTCACCTTTTTGTTGGGCTGGATTTGGAAATCTTGGTGACTGTTTCATTTGAACCATGTTTCAGTGACAGCTGTGATGTCAAGTGAGTGAGTTGTAAGGAAGGTGTTTATCTAGTCAAGTTTATTACATATGCTTTTGGCTTTAATTACTCCACAGGAAAAGGTATCAATGTCGGCAAAGTTTATGAGTATTATGTGGTGGGAGGGGCATGGAGTGGATTCAATGTTGGATGTGAGCAGGAGTATGAGCAGGGCAGAGGTGAATTTATAGAGGTGTTTAGGAAGTTTGAGGTGGTTTTGCTGGGGTTTGGTAGATCTGGAGAAGATGAGGTAATGGGATGGTGAAGCTATAGTTCAGCGACATTACAGAAAGTCATGTCTTGCACTAGAGCTGAAGCTTGACCTGCTTTTTGCTCAACAGCTGCAACACTCTTCCTAGTCTGTTTTCTCTCTATCTTTTCTAGTTCTTTCCTCCAGATCTCTTAGTTTCTTCTTTGCTGGCATCCAGGCAATTTATTTACTAGATAGTACCTGAATTTACTGAAGTGACAGTGTTCCTAGCACTGTTCAGTTTCTGTTTTCACACAGATATCTGAAATTAAGCCGCAGATCAGTGTGAGGTCATTTTGGTAAGTCAGCTTCAGAGCATTCTTGATAAAACAAAAAAAAAAAAAGAGAAGCAACAACTCTGAAAGGGAAAAAACAAAAGTAACTATATACACAGTAGTGTACTATGTTCATCATCCCCACTGCTGCAATAGCCTTTAAGGTATGTGGGTTGATTACTAAAGTCTACCTAACCTAGGAGGAGGAGGAAAGATATGGATCCAGGAGTCCACAGAGAATGTACAGTTGTAAAAGTCCTACTTACTTGTAATAGTATATATTCAAATTTCACACTGCCTTAGTGACATAAAAGTTCTGTGCCTACACAAACACCAACATTGGCAATGTTCCAGAGCTCAGAATCCCCTCCTCTGACATACAGCAACAGGGAATAGGCTAAGCCCCTCCTGTTAGGGGAAGCCTAACACGTCATAGATAAGACTAAAAGAATGAATAACGGACTAAGTAGGACCAGGCGCAAGTATTGTTTGAAACAAACTAATCTACAGCCCTAACATACCAACACAAAACCACAATACAACAAGACTAGATATCAGTGAACTGTACACAAAATAAGAGGGATGGTGGGTGAGTGCCGCCACTGAGGCAGTGTGAAAGCCGATCCACTACGGTTATAAATAATAAGTAGGACCTGCGTTCACCATTTCCACTGCCTCAGTGGCACATGAGTAGATTCCCAAAGCTTACCTTGCCTGAGAAGAGGGAGGATAATGATCCAGGAGCCCCTGGAAAGCCAGTGCTGGAACCTGAGAAAGGCTCCAGTTTGCAGTGTTTTGTAAATGCATGAGCAGAGCGCCAATTTGTTACCTCAAGAATGCTCCTAAGGTGTACTCCTTTCCAATATGCCACCAAAGTGGAAAAGTTTCTGGTGGAATGTGCTTTAACCTCACCTGGAACAGATTTACTATGGCAGAAGTAACAAAAAATCAGCACAGGACAATCAATGAGAATCATTTGGTTAGAGGCAGCCTGACTTTTCTAAGCCACAGAAGAGTGGTCAGCTTTGTCAGTCTAGTACCAGAGATGCCTGTGCACATCCAAGGGATGTAGAATCTTCTCTCCCTGGGAGACCGATGGCTTGTGTGATAGTCCCAATCCAGTGATCTGGAATTTTGTAAATAATTCTATATCATTTGTGAATATTGACATGATTTATACAAAACTTTATAATATGTACTGAGCTTCAAGAATGTAACCACAGCATATCCTGCTTGAACACAGAAGATTAACTTACAAAACTTGAAGAAAATAAGTTGAACTTAAGTGCTTTACAATGTGCTATAAAAGATGGTTTCAATGCAGCAAGAGACAGGATGTATAGAGCTAAAAGTTTTTTTCAATTGTCTTGGAGAGTAGTAGTTACTAGGTTTAACATGTAAAGTGTTTTACTGCTTTATGACTTTCTAGCAGCTACACAGTTCTGACAGATATGTACTTCTCACACAGAGGTGTTAAATTATGTTAAATTTCTGTTTAGCCTGGGAACTGAAGTCAGCTGACAAAGAGTGATGTCACCCAAGCTAACCCTGCAGTAAAATGTGATATTAATTTAAGAACTCCCTCAGAGAGAGAGACTGTGCATTTTGCATGTTGTCTGGGACATAGCAATAACATCCACTCATCAGCAACATCTGCAGTTGCCTTGCTGTAAGCAAGATTCAGGTCACAGCATTACTTTTAGATATAGATAGGAATATACTAAAGATTAGTTTAGTTGTTTTCTGTATTTATGTGAGACTGTCCTGTAATGTTTTAAAATATTTCCTGTGATTTTGAACTCAAGTCACTGTATTGAGCTACAGAGTATTGACTTGTTCTTTTACTATTTATTATTAAATATATTGAAACCTTTATGGCTGATATTTGTGAGACATATTTAAGCTCTTAGAGTACTTGCATACGTATTTGATGACAATGAACAGGCCACTCCTAAACAGCCTTGCTCTTGGTCAAAACTACCATTTCGATTAATGGTAACATTACACAGTAGGACTGGACAGCCTTTGTAAGGGCCTTATAGTAGCTGGTAAGTAGGGGCTGGTGCCAGTGGAAACTAGCTTATAGTCTAGGCACATGAGGGCACAGCTAGTAAATCTGTTTCAGCCTTCCCCCAGTGTGTGTGTGTGTCAGGTATTTGGGCAGGGTCACAAAGCACTGGTTGGACAGACTGTGCTGGAGGTTTTCGCCTGACCCCTCAGCTGAGATCTTAATCCTACAGCTATGCCAGTGGGAAGTCTTATTGAGGATCTGGAAATAGAAAGTAAAAACCAACCCCAGACTGATTCTGTTGTGTGTGTTCTTAAGGAAAATTGTACTTCACTGTGTGTGTACTTGTTATCTTCCCAATGTGCACATCCCCTAGCTGTTGCCAGTGGTGAGGATTGAGGCTCCTTAATTACTGGGCCAGTGTATGGGCTTCATAGCTTGATTCAGGGTAAATTCAGAAACACTTTCGCATGAAAAGGATTAGCAGATAGAAAGTGCAGTTATGTACACTTACCATAAATGTAGATGTTCGAGTGTAATCACTGTTGCAGTCATCACATTTGGGTTATCTGCTTGAAGTAGCCCTCAGTCGGCCTTATTATCAAAGTCTTGGGTCCTACATCAGTTGCTGTCTCATCTTCCATGACGTCAGGTACTCAGGGGTATAAAGTATGGAGCCGACGCCAATACATCAGTTTTTCTTGCACCAGATGTCAGGTGCCCCCATAAGGAAGGGGAAGCAATTATATATATATATATATATATATATATATATATATATATATATAATCTCTCTATCTATGCAAGGTTATACCTCCAACAAAAAAGCAAATACACCAAAAAGCTTTGAAGCATAATACAGGAGAATAGAAGTATAGCCAAAATAAGGCAGGGGGCTGGAGGGAGGTTAACCAGGACTGCAACAGTGAATACACTCTAACATCTACATAAGTGTACACAACTGTACTATGTTCTTCATGTTTCACTGTTGCAGTCATCACATTTGGGTAGATTCCCAAAGCTAAAGATGGAAGGAGGAATTTAGATAGCATTAGGACCAGCTATAATGCCCTGCAAGACTGCAGTGGCAAAGTCAGCTCTGGATTTAAAAAAAAATGGTAAATGGTAATGCTTAGTAAAAGTATGTACAGAACTCCAGATAGCAGCTTCTAGGATGTCCCTGGTAGGAACACCTCTGAGAATGGCTGTAGAGGTAGATCCAGCCCTGGTTGAATGTAGTCTGATCCCTTGTGGGTTAGGGTTTTCCATGGTGCTGACAGCAGAAATGAGTGCAATGGCCTATCCATTTCGAATTGGTTTGCTTTGAATTAGCCTTCCCCTGTGCACCTGCAGCAAATGCCTCCAGCAGTTGTTCAGATTTCCTTTGAGGTTTAGTCCTGTCCAAGTAAAATACAAGTTGTCTGTGCACATCTAAGGAGTGCAGTATCCGTTCCCCTTTGTTCTGTGGATTAAAAAAGAAGGTTGGCAAAAGAATGGACTGATTAAGAGCCACACTGGATACTACCTTGGGCATGAAGGAGAGATGGATCCTGAGGGACAGCCTGTCCGCATGAAAGATGATGAAATGCTCCACAGCCATAAGGGCCTGTAATTCAGATACCGTTCTTGCTAAAGTGCTTGCTAAATGGACGGCTGTTTTCCAAGAAAGGAATTTTAACTCTGCACTTGCAGATGGCTCAAAAGGAGGAAGAGTGAGTTTTTCCAATAAAAAGTTAAGGTCCCAGGCCAGCGTTGGGGCTCTCCAGGGTGGACTTATGTTTCTGGCCCCTCTGAGGAACTGCTTGAGCAGTGGATGAGAGAAGAGGGGTGGTTCTGTGTTGTAATGAGCTGAAATGGCTGAGGCATGAATTTTGATGGCAGAAAAAGAAAGGCCCCTGTGAAGCATCTCAGTTAAGTATTGCAGAATGTGAGGTAAATTGGGCGCTGCTGTGCCCATCCCCTGAGTTTGGTTCCAGTCACATAATCTTTTACATTTTTTAGCATAAGACTTTCTAGTACTAGGCCTCCTCGTCTCCAAAATGACATCCAACACTTGTTTACTGAGGGATGGTAACGGAGAGATTAGGTAATTAGCCAGGCTGCAAGATTCAGGGTTTGAAGCTGAGGGTGCAGAATCTGGCTCTCCTGCTGTGACAGCAGGGTAGGGGTCTGAAGTAGGTGCCATGGAGCCAGCAGTGACACACTGCGCAAGAGGGGGTAGTAGTGTTGGCATGGCCAGTCTGGTGCAATCAGTACTGTCCTTGGTTTGTCCTGTTTGATCTTTAGTAGTACTTTGGAGAGGAGAGGCAAAGGAGGAAAGGCATAAACTGATTTTTCCAGCTGAAGACAGAGCATCCACTTTCCAAGCTTGTTTGTGGGGAGTCCTTGGCAGAATTTGTCCCATTGGTAGTTCTGGGAGGGAGGCAAACAGGTCTATACCTGGGCTCCCCCATTTGTTTACCAATATGTTGAAAGTCTTGGGTTCCAGTTTCCACTCATGTGGATCCATGAGATTTCTGCTTAGTTTGTCTGCCAGTGTATTTAGTTTTTCTGGCAGGAATTGAGCCAGTAGATGCGATTGGTAGCTCAACTCTGTGTTCCACAGAGTCATGGCTAGTCTGTAGAGGGGGTATGAACGGGTACCCCCTTGCTTGTTTATGTACCACATAACAGTGATGTTGTCCGTCTTTACCATTAATTGTCCTGGAAGAATGTGGTCCTTGAAGGCTGTCAGAGCATTATGTACAGCTAACATTTCTTTTTGATTGATATGCAGATGCATTTGACTTGAGTTCCATTTGCACAGAATGCACTTCCCTGTCAGGTGAGCCTTGCATGCATAGTCTGATGAGTCTGTCGGTGAGCCTTGCATGCATAGTCTGATGAGTCTGTCGTTAAGGTTTGGGAAGCAGGGGGTAAGGTGAATGTAGTCCCTTGTTTTGGCGGCAGGCATCTGCCCACCAGAGGAACTCTAAATGTAGGCAACGTGTGATAGGAATCATTGCTTCTAGATCCTGAGAATGTTAACACCATAGGCTTTTTAGATACCACTGCAGTTTCCTCATATGCAGTCTTGCATATGGAATTAGTAGAATGCAGAAGGCCATGAACCCAAAGGCTTGCAGTATTTGCCTTGTAGATAGCAGGGTTTTTGTGGCCATTAGTCTGAAGTAAGTGGTCAAATGAATTTGTTGGTCTGGCGTGAGGAAATCCATCTGGGAAGTCGTGTTAAAGCCTGCTCCCAGGAATATAATTTGTTGATAGGGTACAAGATGTGATTTCTTTTCGTTTATGGTGTACACAAGACAAGTTAGCACTTTTTGAACAAATGACAGATGATTCAAAAGTATGTCATGGCTTTCTGCCTGAATTAGACAATCATCCAGGTATGTGTTTATCTGAATATTTCTTTGCCTGCAAAATGCAATGACTGGAGCTAGGCACTTTGTGAATATCCTGGGCACAGTAGACAAGCCAAAGGGCAGTGCAGAGAAAGTACAGTTTTGTACCTACCATAAATGTAGATGTTCGAGTGCTCATACAGCTGCAGTCATTACAGATGGGTTATCCTGCCGTCAGGCGGGTCCTCGGTCGGCCGAATTCCAAAGTCTAGGTCCGGCGTCGGTTGTCATCGCTTCTTCCCTGAGGTCAGTGCGGCAGGGGTATAAAAGAGGCAGCCAACGCAATTTTCTTCAGTTTTTCTTGCCCCAGATGTCAGGTGCCCCCAGAAGGAAGACAACATATAATATTATGCAAACATGCAATGTAGATAAATCAAAAACAGTAGTTGCAAGCAAATACACCATAAAAGAATACCCCAAATAGGTTGTATGATAAAGGTGTTTGTCATAAGGCCTGTCCTAAGAAGGGATGGAGGGAGGGTAACCTGGACTGCAGCTGTATGAGCACTCGAACATCTACATTTATGGTAGGTACAATACTGTACTACGTTCATCGTGCATACAGCTGCAGTCATTACAGATGGGTAGAATCCCAAAGCTAAGTAAGGGTGGTAGGCACTAAGTAGAACTAGGAGGGGTGAGGATGCCCTGCAGGACTGCTGTGGCAAAGCCCGCTCTAGATTTTGAGTATAGTGGAAGGTGGTAGTGCTTGGACAGAAACCTGGTTCAAGGCTCCTGAGAGCACCCCAGCGCTATCAGGTTTTACCTCATACCATGCGTTCCGGCCCCAAAATCCGGACAATACTAAGAAAGGAGGGGGGGTATCCATATTCATCAAGGACACCCACACCTCAAGACTGGTGGCAACGCACGATGCATCGGAGACCATCCAGGTGCAATTAACCATAGGCAAGACTGCTCTGCAAATTGTAGCATGTTACAGGCCACCCTCACAAACTCAGGAACCTCACATGGCCTTCCTGAAAACACTAGAGGGGATAATATCACCAAACACCATCATACTAGGGGACTTCAATTACCCTAATATAGACTGGGAACACTACTCAAGCCCAAACACCCTAGCCCAAAAGTTCCTGGAATTCATAAACTCAAATGCCATGGAACAACTAGTCACCATCCCCACAAGAGGAGATAACATACTTGATCTCATCATCACGAACATGGGAGCACAATGTTCAACACCGGAAGTATACCCCTCACTGGTGAGATCAGATCACAAACTAATCTCGCTGGAGGTCCTCATCCCACCCCCACCTGAAATAAAAGACCACAGTAAAGAACTTCTCAAAGCCGACTTCACACTTCTAAAGACTAGTGTGGTCTCCTTTAAGGCCCCCGAGCCGGCGGAAAACAGTACTCAAGCAGCTGAATCACTTACAAACACCTTCTACCAGCACCTGCAGGACTGCATGGATAAGGCAATCCCAAACAAAACAAAGACTCTTAGTACCAAAGGCAAGCGTCCAGTCTGGTGGACCCCAGCCATAAACAAACTCTACAATAAAGGAGGAAGCTACTACAAGATAGAGCAAAATCCTTAAAGGTAAGACACCCTTGATCACTATAAGTAAAAACTAAGAGCTCTCATAAAATCATCCAAAGCAAATTTGAGAGAAAAATAGCTAAAGACTCAAAAGACAATCATAAGGCCTTCTTTAGCTATGTTAGAAACCTAGGAGGAAACTCCCAGATATGCTCAGAACTAGTTCAAAATGATGTGAAGATTACTGATCCTACAGACATTGCCAACATACTGGCTGACAGGTTCAGTGCAAACTTCTCCCCTCCCAAAGGAGAGATATCTATACCAAACGATTGCAGCCCCCAAACATCTCCAGCCCAAGTGAGAACTGCTCTCCAAAGCAAAAACACAGCATCCATGGGACCTGATGGTGTCCCCGGCTGTGTGCTCCACGAACTCAATGAGGAATTAAACCCACAGCTAGGACAGCTGTTTAATCAAAGTCTTACCTCTGGATCATTACCCAGGGAGTGGCGCACTGCAACTGTGGTCCCACTTCACAAAGGCCTCCACCGACCCTGGAAATTACCGGCCCATTAGCTTGACAAGCCTTATCTGCAAAGCCATGGAGAGGATCATAATGGACCTCATAAATAAAGACATAGGGAATTTGCAGACTTTGGATCCAACCCAGTTTGGCTTTGTCAAAGGCAGATCATGCCTTTTAAACTTGGTTGACTTCTTGAAACAGTCACCAAAGCCATTGACGAGGAAAGGCAGTCCATACAGCCTACCTCGATCTGGCTAAGGCCTTGATACAATACCCCACTCGGGTATCATTGAAAAACTCATCAGCTTAAATGTTAACCCATACATCACAAGATGGGTTGCAAACTGGCTGAGTGACCGAACCCACAGGGTCAGAGTTGCTGGCGCCATGTCAGACTCAAAACCTGTCACAAGTGGTGTCCCACAGGGCTCAGTCCTGGGCCCACTCTTGTTTGGCATCTACTTTTCAGTACAAGCAAACACAGGAGGGTTATGGCTGACAAAGTTTGCAGATGACTGCAAACTGGGCCATAGTAGAAAACACATCTGACACGGATATCCTTCAGAAGGGTCTCACAGAAGCGGATAACTGGTGCCAGAGCCACGGCCTGAAGTTAAATGCCAAAAAATGCATAGTCATACCCTTTGGGAAAAACAAGGTTACCCCTAGCTACCAAATAGGTGGCAATCCACTGAGCACAGAAGAAGTTATCAGGGACCTGGGGACCCAGGTTGATAGTAGTCTGTCATTCGACACCCATGTAGCTAAAGTAGTTAGGAAGACCTTCTACATTGCCCACCTTATCACGAAGGGATTCTCATCTAGATCAAGGGAGGTCATAGTCTCCCTTTACTCATCACTCATCAGACCAATGATTGAGTACAATGCCCCATTCGGGATGTATCTGACCCAACACTTGCAGCAGCTGGAGAGGCCACAAAAGTTCCTCACCAAAAGGATAAAGGGTCTCAAAAATCTGTCCTATGCTGACCGACTGAAAGAACTCCAGCTCTATTCAGTCACTTATCGCTTGCTCAGAGGTGACCTTTGCCTAACATACAAGGCCATGTCAAACCCAGATTTGATGAATATGCTTCACCTCAAAAAATCTAGATCCATCAGAGCCACAAGGGCGGGAGACTTAAACCTCGACACGGCTATTAATAGGGCGTGCTGGAGGGATAGATTCATCACCCAAAGACTCCCTATGCTGTGGAACAAAATCCCGGTACATGTGAGGCAGAGCACCTCGCTGGCCTTGTTCAAGAGAAATCTTGACCAATGGATGGGAGATCGCAGATATACCCCAGGGATTACCTCAGTGTCACTGCTCGACAGAGGCACAGCAAAATAATGGGTATAGTTCCCCATACTAAAGGGGTGGCGTAAGCCACAAAACGATGGGCTAGGCTTGTAAATGCCCTCGGGCAGATAGCCTAGTATGAACCTATGAACTCCAAGTAGCCGCTTCCAAAATGTCCTTGGTAGGGACCCCCCTGAGGAAAGCTACAGAGGTAGCTGTAGCCCTGGTGGAGTGGGATCTGATGTATACAGGCACAGATTTTCCATGAAATGAAAAACAAAAGCGTATGCAGTGGGCTATCCATTTTGAAACTGTCTGTTTGGAAATGGCCTTTCCTTGAGCACCTGTAGCATAGGACACAAAGAGCTGCTCAGATTTCCTGAATGGCTTTGTTCTGTCCAAGTAATAACGAAGTTGTCTGTGAATGTCCAAGGAATGTAGTAGTCTCTCCCCTTTGTTCTGTGGATTTGGATAAAAGGTAGGTAAATGAATAGTCTGGTTCAAAGCTACACTGGATACTACCTTTGGCATGAAAGTAGGGTTGGTTCATAAGGAAACTCTGTCCTGATGGAAAATGATGAATGGTTGCACAGCCATGAGGGCCTGTAGTTCCGAAACCCTGCGTGCTGAGGTAATAGCCAGAAGGAAGGCTGTTTTCCATGACAAGTATTGTAGCGCTGTTGAAGAAGCTGGCTTCAAAGGGAGGCAGGGTCAGTTTTTCCAATACGAAGTTGAGGTCCCAAAGCTGGGACTTGTGGTTTCCGTGGGGGTTTTATATTTTTTGCCCCTCTGAGGAACTGCCTTAAAAGAGGATGTGAGAATAAAGGAGGATCTGCATTGTATTGTGCAGAAATGGCTGAAACGTGGATCTTGATGGAGAAGGAAAGGCCACTGTTTAACATTTTCAGCTAGGTACTGTAAAATTTGAGGTATATTTATTACCCAAGGATTCTGGCCCTTTTCTTGATTCCAGGAACAAAATCGTTTCCATTCGGCGGAGTAGGTTTTCTAGTAGAGGGTCTTCTGGCCTCCAAGATAACATCCTGCACCTCCCTTGGAGAGGAGAGTCTGTTGGTAAATTAAGGTATTCTCCATGCAGCTAGATTTAGGGTTTTGAGCTGGCTGTGAAGGGTTTTGTAGTTGTGCTGGGACAACAGAAGAGGGACTAGAGGTAGGATCCATGGTGGGGAGTGTGTCAGGCTCTTTAGGAGAGGATACCAGTGTTGTCGTGGCCAGTCTGGAGCAATGAGAATCATTTGTGGCCTCTCTGCTCTGGCTTTTAATAGTACTTTGGTCAGTAGAGGAAAAGGCGGGAAGGCATAGACTGTCGATGTTGACCAATTGAAAGAGTGCGTCCACTTTCCAGGCCTGTGGATGATAGGTCCTTGAACAAAATTTTTCCAACTGGTAATTTCTGTGGGTAGCAAACAGAACTATGTCTGGCTGTCCCTATGCCTGAGTTATCTTTGAGAAGACTAGAGGATGCAACTTCCATTCGTGTGGGTCTGTCATATTTCTGCTTAAGTTGTCTGCCAGTGTGTTTTCCTTTCCAGGCAGGAATTGTGCCTGTAGTTGAATTTGTAATTCCAGTGCTGTGTTCCATAGGCTCATGGCTTGCCTGCACAGGGGGTATGAATGAGTTCCCCCCTGTTTGTTTATGTATCACATGACTGTGGTGTTGTCTGTCCTTATCAATAGCTGGACTGGATGCAGTAGGTCTTTGAAGGTCAGGAGAGCATTTTGCATGGCTAGCATCTCCTTTTGGTTGATGTGTAGGTGCTTCTCTTTTTGGGACCATTTTCCCTGAATGCACTGATCTGCCATGTGTGCTCCCCCAGGCGTAGGCTGAGGCGTCCGCTGTGATGATGTGAGTTGCTTGAGGTACACAGAAAGGGAGACCTGTGTTTCTTTGGCATGCTTGAGCCCACCACAAAAATTCCTTTTGAAGGCATGGAATGAGTGGTATAATTGTTTCCAAGCTGTGGCGAGACCATAAGTTTTTTAGGTACCATTGAAGTTTCCTCATATGCAGCTTTGCACATGGTATTAGTAGGATGCAAGATGCCATGAATCCCAGAGCCTGCAGGACTTTCCTTGCAGTTAGTCTGGTGAAAGTTGCCATTTTGTTGAAGTATTGAGACAGTTGCCCTTGTTTGTCTGGCGTGAGGTAGGCCATCTGGGTGGTTATATTTAAGCTGGCACCCAGGAAAATTATCTGTTGAGAAGGTATTAGTTTTGATTTCTTTTTGTTCACTGTGTATCCCAGGTAGTTTAACAGTTTTATAACAAACGCCAGATGCTGCAATAGAATGTCCTTGCTGTCCGCTTGGATCAGGCAGTCGTCCGGATATGGGTAGATTTGTATTCCTTGTTGTCTGCAGAAGGCAATTACTGATGCCAGGCATTTCGTAAACACTCTGGGTGCAGTAGATAAGCCAAAGGGCAATGCAGAGAATTGGTAATGGGTTGAACCTGCAAGAAATCTGAGGCATCTTCGGCAATCTTGTCTGATAGGGACATGCAGGGACATGCAGGTATGCCTCCTTGAGGTCCAATGTTACCAGCCAAGACTCCTTGCCCAGCAAGGAAGAAGCTGCTGTAATGTGAGCATCTTGAATTTTGGCACCTGTAGATATGTGTTCAGGATGGATAGGTCTAAGATGGGTCTCCAATCGTTGTCCTTCCTTGGTACCAGGAATAGTCTGGAAAAAAAACCTTGACCTTGTTCTTTTGCAGGTACCTCTTGAATGGCTTTCATATCCATGAGAAAGCCAATTTGTCTTTGTGCCTCTGCCCTTTGATTTTGTGGCAGGTTTGGCAAGCCTCTCATTTTTGGAAAGGTGTGAAAGTGGAACCTGTAGCCTCTGCCTATAATGTCCAGAATCAATTTGTCTTTTTTAACAATGTGCCAGTTTTTTGTAAATAATGCCAGTTTTCCGCCCAAAGGTGCTGCCATTAAAGCTTTGTTTGGCAGGCATAGGGGGAAGTCATTGTGTCTGTTTTCTAAATGACTGTGATCTATCTTCTCCACCTCTTGGGGTTGGTGCTTGCCACTGTCTAGCTCTGTAAGATCCTTGAGGTTGTCCTCTACCCCTTGGGCGTCTGTATCTGCCCCTTTGAGGTCTGTCCGTGGCTGGAAAGGACCAATTTTTTGAATGCCAGTTTCTGCTGAAGCGTGGAGGTTGCACCTGCAAGAAATCTTTCACTGTTTGCATAGATTTCGCTTTTTCCTCCATTTTCTTTAGTACCTCCTCAGCTTTAACACCGAACAATACATCTTTTTGAAGTGGTGCATCTAATAATTTTGCTTTGACATGATCTGGTAAGGTTTGCTCTTTGAGCCAAGCATGTCTACATATAACAGACCCCGTGACAGCGGCTCTACATAAGGCCTCTAAAGCATCAAAACCACACTGCAAGGTATGTTTACCCACTTGCTCTGCTCCATGCAACAAGTCCTGCAACTCTTTCAAATCTGGTTGTTCTGTTTGTGTCATTTTGCTTTTCAGCTGAGATAACAAAAACTGTTGCCACTTTAACATATGAAATTGACAGTTTAATGCCCTCATGGTCAAAGTGGCAGATGTATACACCTTTTTCCCCCACCTTTCTAATGCTCTGGAATCTCTCTCTGAAGGTAGAGGGTTTTTAGCAGTAGAGGCCTTTATTCCCTTGGGACCCTGTGAAATTGTTTCTGGGTCAGCAGTATGGCTTTTATAAAGGAACTGGTGATAATCAGGAACCCGGTAATACCTGTCTGGTTTAACAGGGGCTGGAGGTAAAGAATCTGGATTAAGACTGGCTTCTGAGTACACATCATCCAAAATATCTAAAACAGGAGGAATAGCCAGGGGCCTATGCTGTGGGAGCAGTAGAAATTCCCTAAGCCTTTTCTTGGAATCTGAGTAATCTTGGCCTTCCCATTGGAAGTGCTCCCTCAATGTATGCAGGGTTTCCCCAAAAGAGTAGTCCTCAGGGGGGGAGACCGAGGGAATAGACTCCTCAGCATCAGAGTCTTCAAAAGGGGAATAGGCATAATACTGGTCCTCAGAATGCTCTGAGGTAATAGAAGCCTGGTCTGAGGAAGGGTAGTCCTTCCTCCAATCTGGGTCTTTTGTCAGAGGGGGGTTGAGAACCCCTGATGAGAGTTATCAAATCCTCAGCCATTTTAAGCATTTGCTTTTTAGGCATGGGGCCTTGAGAGGAGGTCTGAGGACCCCGTTTCTTAGTTTTCATGGCAGCTTTAGATTTAGTGGAGGATTTAATAGAGAAGGTGGAAGGCCTGAAGACGCCTTCAGAAATGGCAGGCCTCACTAAAGTTTCAGTTTCCCTGCCAAGAGTGGCGTCTGTATCTGCAGAGGGAATGGGGACCGAAGAGCCTGCGACCTCAGGTACTGAAGTCACCGGTAAAATAGTTTCATCGGTAGTCAGGGGCTGCATAGGCGCCTCGCTGAGAACCGGAGAACCGGTAGTCGGCCTAAGCGTTGTCTCAGTACTTGGTGCAGACCTCGGATGTCAGTCCTTGTTTTTGCGTCTTTTGCTTAAAACTGCTGTCGGAGTATCCGACGACATGATATAATTAAATTTTTTGCCAAAATAATCAAGGGCGAACTCCACCCGGCGCTAAATAGTGTGCTTGTTGAACCAAGCACAAAAACGGCAGGCAGAGACGTCATGGTCTGGCCCTAAGCAAGGTATACAGAAGGAGTGGAAATCCTTATGCGGTATTTGCTTCCCACAAGAAATGCAATTATTAACTTTGTCTGACATCGGTCTGAGGCAAGAAAAGTTTCCCCAACGGGGTACTTAGCTTTAAAGAAGACTTTGGCTGAAATACTTTCATAAATCTCAGGAGCTGGCCGACCGGCACTTGCGAACTGCTTCTGCTTCGGGCACCGCGCAGCAAGAAAGACTGAAGAAAATGGCGTCAGCTGCCTCTTTTATACCCCTGCCGCACTGACGTCAGGGAAGAAGCGACGACAACCGACGCCGGACCTAGACTTTGGAATTTGGCCGACCGAGGACCCGCCTGACGGCAGGATAACCCATCTGTAATGACTGCAGCTGTATGCATGATGAACATCTGATAGTGCATGCAGCCTGCTTTGAAGCATAGGTATCTTCTGCAAGATTCCCTGATTGGGATGTCCAGGTAGGCTTCCTCTAAATCCAGTGTTGCCAAAGAGGCATTCTTGCCTAGCATAGGAAGCAACTGGTGGAGAGTTAGCATCTTGTATTTTGGAATCACCAAAAAAGTGTTTAAAATAGAAAAGTCCAGGATAGGACGCCATGAGCTGCCTTTTCTGGGTAGCAGGAAAAGGTTTGAGTAGAAAGGTACAGTTTATGCTTAAGAGAGAGAGTACTTGCTTTTCAGCCTCTGCCCACTGATTTAGGGGTAGATTTGGCCAACTGTTTGGGGTTGGTAACGCGTGGAAGTGAAATCTGTATCCTTGGGAAACTATATTTAAATCCCACTTGACCTGAGTAATGAGTTCTCAGTTTTTGGCCCAGAGAGCAATCGTTCCTCCTAAAGGAGCAGTCCGTTGAGAAGTGCATGGAAGTTTTAAAGTTAAGTCAGTGAGAGAGCTTACCATAGGGGGGAGTCTTACTACTCCCTGATTTGGAAGTGGGAGCCCCTCACTGCTTAGTACTGTGCGTATCCTGGGACTGAAGACTGGGTGTTCGGCTGGTTCTGGGTTTGGACTGAGAAGGCCTGGAAG
The DNA here is from genome assembly GCF_019279795.1 of Protopterus annectens. Taxonomy (NCBI): domain Eukaryota; kingdom Metazoa; phylum Chordata; order Ceratodontiformes; family Protopteridae; genus Protopterus; species Protopterus annectens. The sequence continues at coordinate 365,890,128 of NC_056743.1, read as the reverse complement.
AGGCAGGAAAGGACCAATTCTTAGAGGGCCAATGCCTACTACATCTTGCAGGCTGTACTTGCAGGAAATCTTAAACAGTTTGCATAGATTTAGCTTTTTCCTCCATCTTTTTAAGAAATACTTCTGCTTTGATGCCAAAGAGGTGGTCCTAATTTAAGGGAACATCCAGCAATTTAGCTCTAACATGATCTGGTAAAGACTGCTCCTTTAGCCAAGCATGCCTGCTAAATACAGACCCAGTGACAGCAGCCCTGTAAGATGCCTCTAGTGAATCAAAACCACAATGCAA